>NC_090926.1:285246506-285871506 GCF_040938575.1 Ambystoma mexicanum | reverse complement strand
GCATAGATTCCCTTCTCGCCGCCTCCTGCTTTCTTCAGTCGAGAGAGGGGAGCGGGTGATGCCGATCTGCATAGGCTCTTCACGAGAGAGATGAGTAGAGGGAGGTGGTGCCGAAGGAGAAGGAACTGGAGGCATCGGAATACCATTCTTTATCTTACGTCGCTCAGCTCGCCGTTCAGACAGCCGGAAGTCAATCCGAAGTGTTGCAGTGATCAGGTCAGCAAAGGTTAAGGGGCGTTCGATACGTGCAAGTTCGTCTTTTAACTCTTCTCGCAGACCCCTCCGAAAGATGGCATACTGCGCCTGTTCCTGCCAACCTGCTCCCGCTGCGATCTGTTTAAATGAGGTGATATAGGACATTAAGTCAGAATTTCCTTGTCTGATGTCCAACAGATCCTCGGAGGCCAGATAGGTGCTCTCAGTTCGATGGAAGGTTTGCTTAATCAAGGTCTTGAAAGCCTCATAATCCTGAAGCACAGGATCAGTTCGATTGACTAAAGGGGTGGCCCAAGCCAAGGCATTGCCTGACATGTGGGTTATCATAAATCCAACCTTGGCATGACCAGAAGTAAAGGCCAGTGGACGAAATGAAAAATACAAGTGACACGCATCCAAGAACTCCTTTAGTCTCTTGGGCGTCCCATCAAACGTCCCAGAGACTAACGGTAGGGGAGGCAAGTCGGTAGTCGGTGGTTCCCGCTCTGCTATCCTCCGTTGTAGCACTGCATTCGCGCCCTTAAGATTCTGGACTTCCAGGCTCAGGTTTTGGACTGCAGCTACTAGCTCCTGGACCTGCTGCGGAGTGGCCATGTCGAATTCTGGGCGTTGCAAACTGTCAGGAAGGTCTGTAATCTCTTCTTCCTCCTGAGATGCTCCAGACTCCCTCTCCTCCCCTTCCTCCTCACCTTGAAGTCTCCGGCATTGAGTCAGCTTTGGATTGTCCTTTGTTCGAGTCTTCACCCCTTTTTTTTAAGATAGGGACGACCAAGGTAGGACGCCACAGTGACACCCTTTGGGTGATCTGTGACAACCCTCCTCGATCGCTCGTCAATGGGGAAAAAACCAGTGGCACAAAAAACCACAGAAGATTTGGATCTTCAAACGCAGAGAGGTAGTAGTAAACACACTCCGGAGGCAGCAGCAGAGGGAGAGGAATCTGGTGAACACGGTCCAAAAATAGAAGAAATTCCAATGAGAGTCGGGTATGAGACCAGATAATGGGAAAAGTTCCAGTACAGATAAACAGTAGAGGGCTTGGCGAGGCAATCCACAAGACAGACTGAGGTTGGTATACCGGGATATCAACAGGAAGTAGTTCCGATACAGGATAAACAGATGAGGGCTGGGCGAGGCAATCCACAGGACAGGCAATGGTCGGTACACGGAGATGTAAGCAGATTAGGAACAGAGGAGGGCAAAAGAAGAGGACCAAGAGAGGTAAGCACAATACAGGAAGGGAGCAAGAATCAACAGAATAAGTATAGAGAGAAAAGCACGAGACGGGAGGGAGGAAGGATAAGAGACGGGAACGGAACAGACAAGGGAGGAGGAGTCAAGAAGGTGAGGAGAAATACTGGCTAAAGGTACGGAGAGCAAGGAAAGGGGAAAAAAAAGGAAAGGAAGGACTACGGTGGAAAAAAGGGAAAATCCACGAAAAAACAGCAGCGCTGGAAAACAGGACGAAAACACTGTACGTTGCAACGCACCTGACCCCGGAAGTGAAAGGATTAAATACAAGTGTCAGGAACGTCGCAATGACAGCTAGACCTGCACAGCGCGCTTCCCAAAAAACGTGATGGAACCCGCTATGGCGGGCGCAGCTTCCACTTCTTCCAAAACCGCCAGGTTCCCTGAGGCGTGACATAAATACCTTCAAATAGGTCGAATACCACGAGGACTCAGAGTCTGCATCTTCCCTCCATTTGAAGAAAATGATGTTGAAGAAATTCTAGATTGGGAACAACTGCTAACAACCACTTCAAATGAAATGATACATAGACTAATCAATTATGCTAAAGTTAAACACATACGACTGATACAAGAAATTACCTCAACAAAAGAAAAAATTGAGAAACTCAACATCCAGGAGAAAACATTTAAAAACTACGAAATTCTAGATGAAATTATTGACAAGTATTCAACAGAAATCAAAATTAAAAAACAACGACAATTCCTACGGGACGAACTAGACTATAAATTTAAAAGAGTCTACGCATTTAACAAAAGACCGACTACAACATCAAGAAATAGAGCTACTAACGTCACTTAATCCAACAAACCTTCTGTCATCCCACCATCATCGGATACAGACACAGTTAGCGACAGCGAATTGGATGACAGAAGTTTGACCCAACCGACACCATCCAAATCACCAACAACGGAAATTGCAACCTCGAGTAAAGAAACATAACATAATATACACGGGTCATCTTTTTTAGAAGAACTTCAACAACAAAAATATATGCGGAATTACCCCAGAACACCAGGAAAAAGAAATCCTATCTTAACTCCACAACCAAGACCAAACGTGGCAAATGAGGAAGGAAACTCAGACTGTCAAGGTATAACAGGTGTACAGACCTGATCTCAAAACCCCCTACCCCAACGCAAAACCTAGTCATCAACCTTACCGGAACAGAACTATCAACACTGTTAATTCAAGCACTAAATAAGGGGCGCAACTTTTGTCCCGATCGCAACTACGACTACTTCTCCACAATAGTCGATCTCCATTCTTTCTGTAGAAAACTGAAATTGAAAAAATTCTTTGCAAATATGGAAGCCAAAAAACGTATCCCGGAAACAATTGTTGAACCATCAGAGTTGTCTGTCAAACATGTTGAACAAACAGTAGATCTAATCAACATCACGGAAGAAGACGGTCAATACACAGTTGACAAATTCATAGAGGAACAAAACATTGCCCCAGGTTTAGCAGCACAGACAAAACTCAAAGAAAAATCTAAATTTGTACCCATCTTACCTTCGGAAAATGTCATTGATACCTTCTGTAAAGTAGTCCAAAATGAGCTCAGAGATATCTATATCAAAAACAAGTATAACTGCCATGGAAAACCAACACAACATAACAATCTTTCAGCCTCACAAACCAAAGCACTCAAAGACCTCAAAAATAATCATGACATTACTGTAAAATCATCAGATAAAGGGGGAAATATAGTGCTATTGAATACAGATGACTATATAAAAATGGCTCTCCCACATCTCAAAGACCGCAACTGTTATGAAATAATCCAAGAGAATCCGTTCGCTAAAATGAGGGAAACTTGGAAAACCATGAGCAGTCATTAGAAAGACCTTGAACTTCTGACAGAAGAAGAATATAAGTACATGATGACAACACATCCAATAACACCAACGATTTACTTTCTACCTAAAATCCATAAAAAATTCTCAAGACTACCTTCCAGCAGGCCTATTATCAATGGTATCGGATCCATCACTGAACATATCTCAGAGTATATAGATCACCAACTCCAACCATTGGCCAATTCACTGGCATCTTATATCAGAGACACAACCCATATCATCCAACTCACAGACAACATACCCTGGAACAAAGACTATTGGCTGATAACCATGGATGTCACATCACTTTATACCAGTATTCTGCACGATAAAGGACTCACAACCACCGAATACTTCCTGAAAACCCGCTCCATTTCCTTCAATGATCACAACAACATGATTCTAGAAATGCTACAATACACATTACATCTTTATCTTCAATCAAACCCTCTACCGCCAAATACAAGGAACTGCCATGGGTGCGAAATATGCCCCTCCATATGAAAATTTGTACATGGGACACTTTGAACTAGAATTCGCATGGCAACATCCATCATTCACTCACCTCAACAATATCATTTTTTGGGCCAGATACATAGATGATATCTTCATAATTTGGAACGGAACAATACCAGCCTTTCAGAACTATTTCAACTATCTCAATAACAATACCTACAACCTAAAACTAACTACGGAATACAGTCAAACAGCCATTAATTTTCTGGACATCACCTTCTACATCGAAAATTATACTATATGCACAACGCTCTACACCAAACGAACAGCTGTGAACAGCATTCTTCACGCAACCAGCAGCCACCCTCAGCACATCATTCGAAACATTCCCTTTGGCGAAATCCTAAGGGTAAAAAGGAACTGTACAAAAGATGATGATTTTACTGAAAAGGCCAAAATCACAGTAGAAAAATGCATCACGAGAGGCTACCCTACCAAACTTATCAAGAACAGCTATCAGAAATCTTTATCTAGGACCAGGCAATCACTGCTGCAAGCCAAAACCAAAACTAACACAAATATCGGAAAATCAGCTTCATCACAAACTACAGTGTCAATAATATCTGTATTCGAAAAGCAATTACCAAATATTGGAACATTCTTAGATCAGATCCTGATCTTACGACATTCTTGGATACCAAACCAACAATCGCATTCAAGAAAGCGAAAACTCTCAAGGATGAGCTAAATCCATCTCATTTTGAAGCCAATGTCGCCACCAACAACCTAAATCCACCAACTATGTGGCTACACAAACCTACCAAAGGTAACTACAAATGTGGACAATGCACAATGTGCAAGTACTCAGATAATGCTAGAACCACCGTCATCAAACCAAATGGCACCATCTACACCATTCAACAATTCATCAACTGCAATAGCAAATTGACAATATACATCATCCAGTGCCCATGTAACAAGCTTTACATTGGGAGCACCATCAGAAAACTTAAAATCAGAGTCAGTGAACATATTCGGGCAATTGTCAACCAGGACTTAAGATCTCCGCTAGCCACCCATTTTCAACAAACGCATCTACCGACTCAGATCAACCAATTGAAATTTTTTGGAATTGTCAAACTAAAACCTGCCCCCCGTGGAGGCAATATGGAACTGAAACTTAGACAACAAGAAGCTCGCTGGATCTGTCTAATAGACACTTGCAACACAGGTCTAAACAGCGACCAGGAACTATGCCATTTTCTGTAAATCTTAGGTTCAGCATACTCTGCATGTTATATCACCTTTCCCATGTTTTGATATTCTTACAACCTTTCTTACAATTACCTGGCCTTGGAGAGATTGTTTTGCTTATCACCCTCTCTCTTTGGATTTCTACAAACTACATGCTACATTCTTTTACAAATGGCCTTCTCATGCTTCTATCACCAAGATTGACCCATCTATCGTGAACACATATATCACCAATTAGCTAGCTCAGGCACCATTAGGCCTTACTTGCATGTGTGTCTTTCCCATTACTGTGACTGTATCATGACCCTGTCCACTGCAACTCTTTTCTTTACTTCCACTACCGTCTTCTTCTGACCATATAGTACATAGAACACTATCAGAGCCATCACATACCACCTAGCTAGTCCAGCCATTACCAGGTCTGACATAGCCAGTTTAATGGTTGATACTCAGAACAAGTGTCTGCCTATCGGCACGTATATGCTTTAGTAACCTGGGCCAGACAGAAGGAACACCATGGGAGGGGCCTTAGGGGAGTGCTGTCACGACCCTCACCCAAAACCCCCTCTGGCAAACCCATTGGCCAGGTGGAGTCAGGACTGGGGCCTCTAGAGCTTGGCATCCTCTTCAAAAGCCCTCATGGGGCCAGTCCTGTCGCCTATGGCGCCAGGCTCATACACCATGAAAAACAATGTGCTTGGGAACTACTTTATTGTATTGTCAGCCAACATGGAGGCATCCACATAGCTTGGTTCCTAAGAACCAAGCTATCCGGTCTAATGTTTTGGGTGTGGCAGCCTAGGGACTACTTTACCTGGACTATTTTGTTGGGGCTATTTAAACCACACCCGAGCAAGACAACACGCTTTGCGTTACTTTGCAGCTTGCAACGTGACGCTCACCGTGTCCAGCTATTCCCTCGAACCTCAGAGAAGCATGACCTGCAAGGAGACAAAAGGAACATCATTAGCAGCAGCATCTTACCTGCAGTCTTCATCTTTAAACACTTGCAGCTACTGAGAACAGCTTCCTCGAATCTGCACGCCTCCCGGACAGAACGACCTGAAAGAGGAAGATAGAGGCAACATTAAAGAAAGCAGTAGAGACATTTACAAATTACGAACTGGTCAAAAGGCTTACCTGGCTGGTCGCCTCTCGGCTGGCACCACTCCGGACATTCCACTCGTGCTGAAGAACACCGCGACCTACAAGGAAGGAAAACACAGTTTAGCAAAGGCAAGACTCTGCAGCGCTGCGCATAGCACTTACTTACTGCATCATAGCGCTCTTAATGCGCCATCATTTACCAGTGGGGCTCAACCAAGCCAGTTCACCACGCTGAAGCTCCACATACCTAAGGGAGAAAAAAGAGACATTTTAAACAAAGAAAGACATCCAGGATAGCAACAAAACTAAAGAACAGCAATAAGACCTACCTGAACAATAGCAAACGGGCCGGCGTCAGTTAAATAACTGGACCGCGCTCGCCTATGAAAGACAACGCGCCCTTGCAAAGAAGGCAGGATGGAGAGCACGCCTAATTCTACCACAAGGTGAGGAGAGGGCACCAGAGGGACTGAAATTATAAGGGGGTGGAGGGAGGATACTTACCCCAGTCGGTCAGTCTTGAACACAGTCCTCCTGTATTTTCAGGCAGAACCTTCCCCGCAGACCACATCAGGGCAAAGCTGAGAAGCATACTAGCGAGTAACCAGGCTGGGTGGCGTCCCTGTGGATACCAGGTGAGAGTAACAGATTTGCGCAGGTCTCTAGTTTGTGCTACTATGTATTGTAGCCGCCGTAGGTTTACTGATGTGTTCCGGCCTGGTATGAACCCATTCTGATCCTCATGTACCAATGTGCCTATCACCTTCGAGAGCCTTTGGGCTAGGATAGTGGTTAGTATTTTTATATCACAATTAAGCATAGCTAGTGGTCTGTACAAACCACATTCTTCTCTCGGTTTGCCAGGTTTGGGGATTGGCACTATAAGTGTCTCCCTCATACTTTTAGGCAGTGTCCCTTTCTCATAGGATTCCCTAAAGACTTCTAGGAGGATGCGGTCCAATGTCATGACATATGCTTTATAAAATTCAGGGGGCAGGCCATCACCACCCGGGGTCCTATTCGTGGAGAGTGATTTAATTGCCTCAGTCATGTCCTCCATCGACAGGTCTTCATTTAAGGTGGCTCTCTGTACTTTGTTTAGTGTCAGGAGGCCTATTTCTTCCCGGGTGTCTTAGGTGTCACTTTGTGGTACAACTGCTGTGTGGCTATATAGCTGGGAGTAGAATCTACTAAATGTCTCATTAATTTGTAGCTGTGATTTGTGAATCTCACCGTTGTGAGCTCTAATTTCAGTTATCGGGTGTTTCGGGTGTTCTTTTGTGCATAGCCACGACAGGAGCCTGCCTGGTGTATCACCTTCTGCATGTGCTCTAGTGGTTCTGGCTACGTAGTCGAACTTGGCTAGTCTTGCCCATGCCTTTTGACAGTCATTCCTGACTGTGATAAGTTCGTCTTCTGCCGCCCGCGTTTTCAGCTTGGTAGATTCTAGCTGTGTGATTCTCACTTCACAAGTTTCTAGTTCTTTGCGTAGGGTTTTCCTTATTCCCCCCGCGCTGGCGATGACCTCCCCCCTTGTCACCACTTTCAGTGCTTCCCATATTGTGTCCCATCCTCTAACATAGCCTATATTGTTCTCTAGGTATTCCTGTAATTTATCTCGGAGATCTTCCTTAAAGGCCCCGTCTGTGAGGGCTTCTGGTGGCATACGCCACATTGGTATGGGTGGTCTGGGACCTCGAGCCCTCCATTCCATGAGGAGTGGGGAGTGATCTGATATGGATCTTCCTGGGTAGTTTATTGATTCCATTTGGGTCAGGTGCTGTCTGTCTACGAGCAGGTAGTCAATCTTGGTATAAAGCATGTGGGGAGATGAGAAATATGAGTATGCCCTTTCGTTCGGGTGACGTTCTCTCCATACCTCAGCTAGGTCTAGGTGTTCAAGTACTTTGTTAAGTGGGGACTGGGCGAGAGCAGTTAGTAGTGTTAGGGGTTTAGATCTGTCTAGTGTGCAATCACGTGTGCTGTTGAAATCGCCCCCCCGATATGAAGAGGCCCTCACAGTAAGAAATCAGTTTGGCACTTATTTTGGCTAGGTATGCCAAGATGCCATTGTTGGGGAGGTAGGTGTTGACGATGCATACTTCCTGCTGTTCAATGCTGCCTTTCAATATCAGTATCTACCTTCCCTGTCCACTTCCTTCGACTGTAGCTTGAAGGGCACTGTGTTATTGATCCAGGTGTAAACTCCACGTGCGTATTTGGAGTAGGGTGCGCCAAATCCTTGTCCTCCCCACCAATTTGTCATTTTGTCAGTGTCTTAAGCTGTTAGATGTGTTTCTTGCAGCAGAGCAATGGAAACATGTTTCCTGCTCAAATATGATTAGTTCCTATTCCTTCGGGCGTAGGAGCCCATCCCTCTGACGTTCCACGTCCTTATCCTGACATCAGCTGCCATCATCGTGTTGTTCTTTCTTGACCAGCTCCTCCGATGTCCATTGTTTCCGCAAATGTGTTGTGGCAAAGACTAATAAACTTTTAGAACAGTAACTTGGTAAACTCAACCAACTGCGCCCAGCAGTCGCGCCTCGTGGGCGGTGCTCGGGTGCCCCCGCCATCTCTTGGCCTTTCCAAGCCATCCTTGGTGGGTTGCGATGCGACGGTAACAGGCCTGCATCGGTCTTTTCATGGGGTCGTGTCATTTTACACAGGTCAGACAGTGTGGTGCGTTTCCCGTCCATAATGGCAAGAGTTTCGGCGAAGGTGGTTGTTTGCCGTAGGTGAGCCGCCCCTGTGGGGCCTCGCTGTTTCAGCGTTGCTGTCTCCTCGTCATCAGCCATGTTGTTGTGCTTGAGCCACATGTTTGCTGCTGCTGTAGTCTGTAGAAAGATGGCTCGCCCTTTGTATATGATCTTGAGCCTAGAGGGGTAGAGTAGCATGTATTTTAGATACAGCTGCCACAATCTGGCCTTGATCGGAACGAATGAGTTTCTCGCCTTTTGGACAGTCGGAGTGTAATCCGGATATATTATGATTTTTTAATTGTCTATGCAGATTGCACCTTCCTCGCGCGAGTACCGCAATATTACTTCCCTATCTTGGAAGTTTAGGATCCGAGCTACAATCGGGCGAGGATACGAGCCGGGTGGCGGTTTTCTCTGGAGTGCTCTGTGTGCCCCCTCGACAGCAAACCCCTGGGAGAGTCTGGCAGCGCCTACCTCCTGTTGTACTAGGGTCTCCACAAAGTTTCTGGGGTCGTGTCCCTCCAGCCCCTCCGGAACACCAAGTAGGCGAATGTTGTTGCGCCTAGATCTCCCCTTGGCATCCTCGGCCCTTTCTTGGAGTATTCTATTACGTTTTTCCAGCTCCTCCACTTTGGTGCAGACCTCCTTCAGCACTGCCGACATCTCTTGTTATTCCGATTCCGTGATTCTCACTCATTCTGCAAGATTGCACATGTCTTGACGCATTAGTTGCACATCCGACTTCACTTCTTCAATCTTGGTGTCAATGAACGTGCAGAGTCCCGATATTGCCTCCAGTATCTGCTCCTCTTTGGTGCGTCTCTCTGGGGCACTCTGGGTTGGTTCGGTCGGCTTGGCCTCTTGTCTCTGTTCCTTTGGGCGAGCTGCCGCGAAGGATTCCATGATGTTAGTTTTGCACTTTCCTTTAGGGGGGGACATCGCTTGTCCCGAGGACCAGGGCTGCGTGGGGGTTATCAGGTCGCACCAGTTCTCTCGTGGATCAGTTCTGCGTGTATGTATGCTTCTGTGATTGCCACCCAGAGTGTATCCTGATGTAAGACCTTCTTGTTATCCCGGGATATAGTGGGTTTCCCAATTAGGCGGTGTCCTCCAGGAAATGATTTGACCAAGCAGGGTGGTGCTATTGTATGGTGCGATAGTTAGTGATTGTCTCGGGGGTGAATAGCGTTTGAGACCCGTGAGGATGCGATCTTGCGTGGTAGTACCTCTCGTATGGACTTTTGGGCCTCCGTTTTTGGTGAGTCTGCCAGGTGGGCACCGAGTGCTAGCTTACTGTTAGCTAGGCTGTGTGATCCTCTGCCTTCGGTGCAGTCTGTGCCGCCCTGGGGACAGATAGTTTGCGTGTGTCTCAGGCCACTTGGTGCGGGTTTAGTCAGGTTTAACACTTACCGGTCACCCAGACACCTCAATGTTCAGGTATGGTCTGGCTCTCAAGTCCCGTTATGAGGTTGCTGGTCCTCATGCTGTGATTGTATTGTAGGGCCTGTGTTGCATCATAGCCATTGTGGTATGTTGATGACTGTTGTTTATTATTCCAAAATAGCGAAGTGGCTCCGCGTATGTTTCAAAAAGTGTTGCTTGTCCCGGGCAGGGATCTCATCAGGTGTTGCACCCTTGCTGAATGCCCCCCCTTATGAGGTATTATGCGGGTGGGGGGTGGTAGGTAGGGGGGTGGTAGGTTCAATGCAGGGCTGGGCCGCTCCCTCCCAACTTGGAGAGCTACGGCTCGCCACTAGGGAGCTGTGCTGCGTGTGTCCTGGGGGCCTGCCCCTCGCTCTCGCTGGCTCACTGTGCACTGATGGTTGTGTGCGTCGGGGCCCGGCATCTCGCTCCCGGCCCCAGCGCAGTCCTCCTACGTTCCTTCTGGCACTCGGCTGCTGTGTGGGCTGCTCCCGGGTGTGCCCGTAGAGGCGCCTCGGACGGGCTCAGCCGTGCATCGCCTCCGCCACGTCTCTCCTCCGCTTCCACTCACTGCGCCTGGCTCGTTGCTGTCGGTTCCGGCTTCCAAGGCAGCAGCCCTCCACTCTCCTGCAGCAGCCTCGTTGCGTTGGTGTTTGCAGCCGCCACTCCGCCACTCCGCCCAGCTTCCGGATGATGTTTTCAGGCCGCGGGTCCCAGGAGATCTTGGGTCTCGGCACCGTCCACCATTTTGGAGGTCCGAGGGGGGCAACTTCGGCAGCCTGCTGGGGGGTCTGGAGGAAGCGTTTTCACTCGTTCCTGGTGTCGGGCGCACAGGATCGGTTCCCCTACAGGAACGTTTGTTTATTTCTTTGTTAGCTACAATTTCACTGCAGATTTCAAGGATCTGTTGAGGTTCAGGACGGGAGCACGGTCCTCACATTGTGTGCTCAGGCCACACCCCCCCCAGGTTAATCTCACTATATACCCTACTAGCCTGGGCACTCATTCCTATCACCACCTGTACTATCCATACTCTGAGTCATCTTGCCCTACCTACGTCTATGATGATATACCCACCTAATAGCCCCAACGGTAATTGGCAAGATAGGCATTCACATCACCATCACCCTATCACAGCCACACCTTAGGAAGTAACTTCACACTGCCCAGCACTACTCACCTATCTACTAATCCTTACCTAAACTCACCTGCCTTATGGATAGAACACTTTGCCACGAAACCTACACCTAACCAACCCTGTGTGTTACACCTCAGAAACACCAGATAGGGATCTAGAATCTGCCATGCAGTCAACCACACACAGAAGCCTTGCTCTACTGCGAAACCTCCACACCCCAACTCGAGACACCCGTTGCCTATTACCTCTCTATCCACATCTACTCATGATGTCCAAGCCACTACTCCTAAAGATAGTACGATCAGAGGTGCACTGGTCAACGCTAGGTCTCTCCCCGCACACGCGTTACACACTGCTGATCTCATCACTACCCAAGGCTTCCTTGCCATCTGAGAGACATGGCTACATGCAGCATCCGGACCACTGCTCTCCCTTGCCATACCGACTGGTTATGCCATCTCCAGATGCGACCGCAACGCCCCCCAATCGAGAGGTGGCGTAGTCGCCTTTATCCACAAAAACTCACTGGGCCTCAGAGCTATGCATAATCAACAGCTTCCTTCAGCGGAGCTCCTCTCAGTCAAGCTCCCCATTTCTCCCAACCAAACGGCCACCCTACACTTGATCTACAGACCTCCCGGCCCTATTACCACCTTCCAGGATGACATTACCTCCTTATTAGTGGATAAATCTAAAACCAATTCTCAAATCATCCTACTAGGGGATTTTAATCTGGGCTTCCAAGACCCTAACGACCTCAATGCAGCTGACATCGCTAACTCACTAACTGACCTAGGCTTCAATCACCATATACTTCAACCTACCCACACTAAATGGAGGGCACTTGACTGGTTAGTTGACTCTAACTGCAACATTAGCCTACAGTCTACTTCACCTTGCGCATGGTCAGACCACCATAGTAGTATCACCTTTCATATAGAAGTTAACCAATGCCAAAAACCTACCGCTGCCCCTGCCTTGCATACCAGAAATAAAAGGGACATCCCCTGCGACAAATTACTGCCACTCATCATTCCCACCCTCAATAAAGCCATTGCTTCCTGCTCTGACCCCACTGCACTAATCAATACATACAACCAGGTCATACTTACAGCATTGAACTCAATTGCCCCAATTAAACTTAGAAAATCTAAACCATGCGCACATCTCAACTCCTGGTTTACACCACACTTAAGAGTGTTACGTAAAGAAAAAACGTACTGCTGAACCCCGGTGGAAAAGTCATCCCTCAGATTCCCGTAAGGGTAGCCTTATCATAGCATCCCTTAACTATAAAGAGGCCATTTTCCAAGCAAAAAAAGATTCATGCAAGTTGCGTATCACACTAGCGGACTCTAACACTAAACACCTATTCAAAATTCTGAAAGAACTGGAATCCCCTGCAGCCCCATCTGACTCCTGCACCAAAGACAGTATCTGGTGTTCAAACATCCAAAAAGCTCTCTTGGACAAAATTGCCACCCTCCAAGCTAAAAATCAAATTCAAGCAGAATTCCTTGCAGTTAGACCCGCCTCCGAATCCTCCCACTAGCCCCAACACCCAGGCCACCTTCACGCATAAACCATTCAGCTTCTCGCCACTTTCTATCGCTGATGTTGAAAGCATCATCAACAAGCTAAAACCGCCCAATTGCCAAGGCGACTCATGTCTATCATTAAAGAGGCCGCTCATGACTTAGCCCCTTTCAACACCTCCTTTATTAACTCATCCTTTGAATCAGGTATAGTCCCAAATAACCTAAAGGATGCCTGGGTCATCCCTTTGCTTAAAAAACCATCTCTTGATCCTAGTATACCAACAAATTATAGGCCCATCAACACTGTCCCTTTCATGCTTAAAATACTGGACCGAGCTGCATATCTGCAGATACAAGACTACTTGGAAGTTAACAAACTCCTTGGCCTGAGGCAATATGGCTTCCGCCCAAAACACAGGACTGAAACCGCTCTGATTGACCTTATAACTCAGATTGAGGTTCTGAAAGACAATGGGAAATTAGCACTGCTACTTATACTTGATCTTTCAGCAGCCGTGGATTTGGTCAATCACCAAATTCTCTGTCAACATCTCAAATCAGCTGCTTACTTCTCAGATTCTGCTACCGCCTGGATTAGATCCTTTCTAGGCAACAGATCCATGCAGGTTTTCTCCACCTCTGAATCTGCAGAACCTTCTCCTATTCACTGTGGTGTACCGCAAGGTTTGTGTGTTTCACCAACACTTTATAACGTGTTCACCAAACCACTGTTTGATATCCTTGATTATCTGGGTGTCATGTACACCAACTACGCTGACGACACCCAGATACTCATACCTATCACTGGTGACCATAAAGTGGATACTAAAGCTCTAAACAAAGTATATACTGTTATACAGGCCTGGATGGCTCAACACGAATTGTGCCTCAATGATGATAAGACGGAACTCCTAATTCTAGGGTCCCATCAACGTCTCAACAAACTTGACCCTTCCTTCAAGTCATTCATCATTGATGGCAAAACGCCATCAAGGTTTCCAAGGATACCAAAACATTAGGAGTGTATCTTGATTCCTCATTATCCTTATCTAGACAAACTAATGCGGTCAGCTCAGCATCTTCCTATACCTGTAAACTTATCACAGCTTGCAGGACCATTTTAACCACCGACAATAGTACCACTCTGGCTAGAACCCTTTTAATGTCTAAGATTGACTATTGTAGCGCCTTGTATCTAGGGACCAGCCAAAGCAATCGAAATAAACTACAAGTCATACAGAACAACGCTATTAGAGCAACCTTAAACATTCCCAGAAATCAGCATATTTCGGACCATAGATGCAATTTACGATGGCTACCGGTCGCGCAAAGAGTCTCCCTGAAAACACTGGCACTCACACACAAATGTCTGGCTAACGAGCCCTCCCCCCTTACCGACTTACCCCGCACACAGCCAGCCGACCTCTGAGAGCTGCCCAAACCCACAGCCTATCTCTTCCTTGATTCAAGCTCCAAAAAGCAGGGGGATTAGCTTCCCGGTAATAGCCAAGAAATTATGGAATACCGTACCTAATGACATTAGAAAGAACTGAACCATCCTTTCAGTCCTTTAAGAGTAAAACCAAATGCTGGCTCTCAGCTCAAGACAACTGAGACACTTCGATACTGCCGTCATAGCGGACTTTGCACTGTAATTGCTCCTTTGACATCTCCTGCAGCCCAATTGGCAACTTTTGTATATTGACTACTGAAACTGTACCGCTCTGCACACTATTTCCACATTTATTCAAGTTGACTCAGGTCTTCTTCTGTACCTTACCTGTATGTGCTCCCCTGTACTGCTATGCCAACTTGACTGTATTATACTATCATTATGTTATGTTTGTAAAATGTACCTGCCTTTGTAACCTTTATGATATGCGCCCAGATGCCCTTGGGCAAGGCGCGCTATACAAATAAACAAAATACAAAATAGGGTTTCTCCATGGATAGCTTGTTTCAAGGACTCTTTGTGGTATAGGTACCATTACTGGCTTTGCGCATGTCACAATTTCCAGCTGCCAACATATAGGCAGAATGGGGGCAGGACTTCCTGTAGAGGTACTTGGCTCCTCCTCTACAATATCGAGGGTAACCTGGAATACATGCATTTGCTAGCACAATTTGTGATGAAAAAATAAATTGGTCACGGAACCCAAGAATACACCCATAAATACAGCTAGAACAATGATCTTGTGGAGGCCAGAAAAGAATTTACATGTGAGATAAGAGAATTGAGGAAACCCCCAGGAGTAAGTAGAGAACAGAAATTAAAACAAAGAAAACAACAGTATAAAAACTGGAGATTGGCATTTAAACGTTTGAAGCAGAATTGATGTTGAAAACACGGTGTAGGAAAATGCCTGATTAACTTGGGAATAATTAATTCCCTGGGGACAACCCAAGAAGCAGTACAGATGGCGGTGGTTCCTGAGGGAACTTGGGTAGATCACTTTCAAAACCGTTTTAGTGTAAACGTCCCAGGTGAATTCTAGACACGCATCCATGATGAAGAGGGTGATAGGACAAATCTGAATAATTATCGCTGTATCGCCCTCCTTGACATTTTGGGAAAGCTTTTTGCATCACTGATATTGAGTTATTTGACGAAATGCACTAATAATGCGGAAATCCTGTCAGACGGGGTCAATGGGCTCAAGGGGGGGTTGGAACATTGGATAACCTCTTTTTGATGAATCTCTTAAAAATGCAGGCCAGGGGGGAAAAAACTAAAATGTATGTAGCCTTTGTTGACCTAGAGCAGGATTTTGATGGGATCAACAGGGAAAGATTGTGGGAAAAGCTTTGGGGGTTTGGTTGCCCGAAAGATCTGTTAGAGCCAATCATGGAACTTTATTCAGGAACATCTATGCAAGTGTTTATGAACATTCATGGGGACTGACCAGAGCAATCATGACTTTTCGGGGGCTTAAGCAAGGCCGCCGCTTAGCACCAATTTTTTTCAATTTATACACATTTGATTTAGCAGAGTGTCAAGCCAAAGTTAGAGTTTTTCCCCCAAGAATCAATGGATGCCATGGGTTCTGTCGATTTGATTCTGCTTGATAAAACACCCATAGGTTTACAAAGAAAACTCACAAGTTTAGAAACATACATCAAGATAAATGACCTCCGTGTTAACCCCAAAAAAACAAAAGTCATCATTTTTAACATAGGTGGAGGGACAAAAAAATGCAATTTTTTTTTTAAATATGTTTATTTTAAACCAAGGCAGGGTGGCAGCAATACAACTTTTTATCAAGGCATTTTATGCTTCATATCGAAATCCCATCTCTTCCCTCCCTCTCCTGCCCCCTATGGTCACTGGCAAGGGCCAGAGTTTGAGGTTCGAGTATTCCGCTCCTGTTTCGTCCCCCCCTCCCTCCTGAAGCGTGCCCCCAGCGTCCAGGACCCTGCCGACCAGTTGGGGCTTATAGGTCAAAGCTGGGAATTTCTGGTCGTATTCTAGTAGTGGGGCCCAAATGTTCGGAAAACGGTGCAGGAGACCTGCTTTGGCTGCTGTTACTTTCTCTACAATTAGTACGTCCCATATCTTTACCCACCAAAGGGACATGAGAGGGCCGTCTGTGGATTTCCAGGAGCGGGCAACCACTATTCTTTCTGCCAGAAGGCACTGGGTCAGAAGCTTAGCTTTACTCCCGGACCATGGGTAGATCCCTGGGATCGGGGCACCCAGGAGAATGGGTTTGGGTACTAGTGGCAGTATCATCTGGGTGATCCCTTCGATGGTGGCTAGACATTGTTTCCAAAATTGTTGGGCCTTTGGGCATGTCCACCACATGTGGAAGAAAGAGCCCAGGTCCCCGCATCGTCTCCAGCAAGCAGGGTCAGTGCCCAGTTCATATGGTGAAGCCGAAGTGGAGGGTAGTACCAACACAGTAGGATTTTATAATGAATGAGTGCGGGTCCAAATTTCCACCCAAGTCTGGTCCTCCATAGGGTGGCCTAGGTCTGCCTCCTTTCTTGGAACCAGAGCCCTTTCGCACTGCAATCAAGCGGAGACTCTTCGGCTTTCTTGCAACAATGCGTTTAATAGGAGATTGATGCAACCGACTCATTTCCATCTCATTGTATACCATATGTGCACTACCTGTTCCGGAAATATGCTTATCTTGCACACATAGGACATCCGCAGTATGAAAATCATAAAGCGGGAGACCAAGATTTAAAGCCCAACACAGCAATACATGCCAAGCTAACACTTCAGAATCAATCTTGGAATGAATGGAACCTCACTACAATTGACCAACTTACCTATCTGAATTAAGCAGCTTTTTTATGTTTATACCAAAGTCACTTAACCACTTATACGCCCTGAAGACGACCCAAGAGGGTTGAAACACGTGTTGGCGTGGCGCTCTTCATTTTTCAAAATCTGGTGTTTATTTGTGTTTCTTGCACCATTGGTTCTCAATAAATGGACCTGGGAGGTTCAAGGTTTTCAGGCTTTCTTTTGTATGGTGTTCACCGAATATGCTTTTTGTAACAGAATACACCTTCCTCTAAATCAATTCAGATGATGCCTGTTTAGTAATCCTTCTCATTGTTACCAGGAACATAGGCTCCCTACTTGACTATCAAGTATATTTGCAATGCACAGTTGTCATAACTTGCTAACACCATATCCGTAATCAGGAAACAGCGCAGTCAGTGAGAATACACTTTTCAGGGTTTCTATCCCGTTGTGCCATGAATCGGATTTTTGGGGTGAGGAAGTCTCCCTGGAAGCGTCTGTACAAGGTTGAGATCTTGCCCCGGGCCGGGAGATCCTTAAGAGACAGTTCAAGGGCTGTAAGGGTGCGAGTTGCTGCTTGGAGAGTTTGAGGGTGAGAGCACCAATGACGAAGCTGAATATAGGAGAATCTGTCACTTTCCTGGAGCCGGAAGGCCTCTTTACATTGTGTAAAGGTGTGGGGCAATCCTCCCTCAAACAGCTAACCCAGAGTATCAAATGCCCCTGCAATCCAAGTTTTGAAGTTCTGGGGATTTGCCCTGGGTGAGAATGCCGGGTTAAGAAACACCGGAGATGAGGGACTCAGTCCCCTCGGGATTCCTTTCCGCTTCAGGCATTGTCCCAAGTGTCTATGGTATGTTTGGTAGATAATAATAGTCCCTCCCATCGTCGCTGGGAGGCGGGACATGTGGGAGAAAGCGCAGGGGGAGAGATAGGTGTGATTGTTCCAGTTCAACCCATCAGGGGCAACTAGTGAATATTTGCCATGCTTGAGTGTGCGCAAGTTGTGCTGCCACCTAATATCCTTGTAGATCTGGGACAACCTTGCATTACCTAGCATTGTTTTCTGGGGGATCCTGGCCTTTTTCCCCCTCCAGATGAATCGAAGCATTTTCCTCTGCAAATCGCGGAGGGTGGGCACCGGGATCGTGACCAGCAGCGATGAGCAAGCATACAGGAATCTGGGGAGGAAGTTCATTTTACAGGCAGTGATACGTCCCATCAGCAATATTTCTTGGGATGGCCAGCGCTATAGGTCGTGTTCCAGTTCTTTAAAGAGCGAGGGAAAGTTTACATGATATGTTTCCCTCGGGTTTGCAGGAACTTGGATTCCCAAATAGGGGATAGCCTTTGTCTTCCATTGGATAGTATAAAGTAAAAGCAGGTGAATAGGATCAATCCTATCTGTTCAGCAAACCCATTAGTCTATTTCATGTTAAACACAGGATACACCTTCGTATTTGCAGTCAATGGGCCTCATTACGAGTTGGGCGCAAAGGGATTACCGGCACCGGTAAGGACACCGTTGTCGGTAATCCCTTTGCGCCCTATTCCGAGTTCCCTTAGTGGGTCCCTTCCTTAATGCCTGGTCTGACCAGGTGTTAAGGACGGGACCCGTTAAGGGACTTTAGAGCTAATAACGTTATTAGCTACTTCCCCATTCCCATTGAGCCCTGCAGGGGCTCAATGGGAATGAGGAATGGATTTTTCAATGGGGACTTACCGGTCCCTCCAGGGTCGGAATGGGCTGGTAAGTCGCCATTGAACCAGGTCGGACCCGGACCCGGTATGGGAGATAGTCATGGTGCAAATAGCGCCATGACTACCTCCATACTCAGAATGTGGCCCAAATGTTTATAATCAAAGGTGGAGACCTACTGTTCTATTTACACATAAGGCAAAGATCAATCCATCTGATGGTATAACAAGGTGCGTAAGAATATAGTGCATCCAGCTTTGAGGTCAATGGAGCTCGAAAAACATTAGAGACATTAAACAAAATACATGACCTACTGTTGTGTCACACCACAACAGGGGTCAAACGACAGGTAATACTTCAGTGGTAAGAAATACTGAGAAAGTTACACAAGTGCTCAGTGTCGATGAATACTGAGGTGGGTCATAAAAAAGTCCACACAGTTGTGTTTCGGCCCTGGCAGGCTATGGAGTATGCCTTTCTTGAATGGGCCTTCATCAGGACAGGCAATCTTGAAGGATGGAATGTTCTATGTGAATACTGCCGTGTTGATCATGTGACTTTCCGGTTTTCGGAAAGAGGGACCCAGCGTATGTCTGGTGATCTCTTGAGATGATTCCTGTTCTTAATTGGTGCAGTCCAATCTGTGTAAGCCACAGCGTCCGTTGAACCAAGCAATTGGGAGAATGGCTGAGTTGATGTCGCAGCCGCTCTTATCCCGCGAGCTGTATCATATCGGGTCTAATTTGTAGATCAAGGACCTCAGTGAAAGGCAGCAAGCTAGTGAACATACATCCCTTCTTGTTGGATGCAGTAACACGTAGTCCCTTGGGATCTTGTTGTCACTATGTGAAGAGCTGTGATGTCCTATTTTGGAGCAATCATGATGAATGGAGTTGTACTCTCATGTTACAGCATTCTGGGTCGTTAGTATCCGTATAGCGGATGAATTCTCCACAGCACTACAAAAGTCGGAGAGAACCGTTGGATAGGACATATCGGGATCAGGGATTCCCGTTCGTCTGGGGATATTCCTATTCCCAGCGCCAAGGACTTGCCGAAATTAATGGAGAAGCCGGTGACCCTTCCATAGCTGTTAATTTCGGAGAGGGCAAGCGTCAGCGAGGAACTGGGCTCTGTGATGGTAAGCAGGACATCATCTGCATATAGGGCAATTTTATGTTGTGAGGGGCCGACCTGGAGCCCCTTGATATGGTTATTCAACCTGGTTTTTGGGTGAAAGGTTCCATGATAAGTGCAAATTAGAGAGGGGATAGTGTGCATCCCTGCCTGGTTCCGCAGGTTAGGGAGATTGGGTCGGAAAGGGTGCCATTGATCCTGAGCAGGGTTTTTGGTGATTTATAGTTGGCTAGGATCATGGTTTGAAACGCCGGCCCAAACCCGAAGGCTTCCAATGTGAGCTCCATAAAGGTCCAGTCCACCCTATCAAACGCTTTAATAGTGTCCAGGGCCATAAGCACTAATCCCTGGGAGTCCTGGGAAGCAAGAACCACCAGGTCTAAAGCTCTGCATATGCTATCGCCTGCGGATCTGTTCTTAATAAATCCGGTCTGGTCAGGTTTAATTATATCGGGCAAGGTGGGTGATAGGCGAGTAGCCAGAATATTGGAATAGATGTTGGTATCTATGTTCAGCAGGGTGATTGGTCTCTAAGAAGCAGGGTTCCTTGGGTCTCCAGTTGGGGCCTAAAGATCTTGTAAAATCTGGTTGAATATCCATCGGGGCCAGAGGCTCGGGATTTGAGGGATTTTATGGCTTCCTCAACCTCCTTACCTGAGATTTCGTTTAAAGAGGTTCTTAATTGACTTCGCTATTGCATCCCTTAGCGGCATCTCGTTGAGCATCGGGTCGTATAGGGTCCACCTACGTTGGGTGGTGGGAGTTGGCTCAAGCATTCTGATCTCTAAGGTTATCAGGGCGTAGTCAGATAAGATCCTCGACCCTATAGATACCTTGTTGGCGTAGGCAAGTACTTGTGGGGATGTCAAGAGAAGGTTGATTCTTGAAAATGTTTTATGGACATAAGAATAGAAAGAAAAGTCTCTCTCTGAGGGGTGAAGCACCTGCCATGAGACAACCACCTCTAGGGCACTAAATAGGCGTAGAAGTCCAAGTGCTAGAGTGAAGCCTCCCAGGGAGGGATAATGCAATCTGTGTTTTGTGGGATCCGGGACTCTGTTAAAATCTCCCCCAATTACCATTTGGCCTTCTGAGAAGGGGGAAGGGTGGAGCCCAGGGAATCATAGAAGGCAACCTGTCCCACATTGGGGACGTACACCGAGATGAAGGTGTATAACTGTCCCTGCAATAAGCATTTCACCACCACAAATCGGCCGCCTGGGCATAGTATAGTGTCCAGAATCTGGGGGTTTAGTCCCTTCACAAAGAGAACTGCAGTGCCTCCTTTCTTAGTGCCACCTGAGGTGAGAAATTGAAGTGGAAATTGGCGAGAGCACAGGCGCCCAAAGTCTACTGGCAATAGATGGGTCTCTTGGAGCAGGACCACAGCTGCATCCTCATTTTGGAGCCTTTGCAAGATCGATATGCATTTGGCGGGAGAGTTTAGTTCTCTGACGTTGAGGGAGACGAATCTTAGGGTGTGATGTTCCCAGGCGGGAAGTGAGGTCGCTGCTGGATCTGGATGGGGGGTGGGATGAGTGTGAGTCAGCCATCATTTGGAAGAGTTCCTAGCTGCGTATCATTCTGCTCTTGGAATTTTAACCCAGGCCTCCAACAAGAGGGCTGACCTTTAACCAAAGGGGGGGGCGGTCTTATGGGTCCGGCGTCGCCCCTGGCAAACTGGGCCAAACATCTGCTCTCAGCCAACATGGCTGGAGCCAGGAAGAAGAACTGTGCATCATTCCAAGGACTCATAGATGTATTGTACCTTGGAAATGGGTATGGGTCATGGGGGCAGGTGGGGAAGCGGCAACAGCTGTAGAAGTTCATCTGCTTTCACATGATCGGTGTGGCGCTCCTGCCCAAGTGTCCCTTCTGTGATGGTTTATCTTTTCTTTCCGTATCCTGGGACTCTTGACCATGGGGTCTGCCTAGCCTTCACTGGGGAGGTAGGCCCCTTGTCAGCAGCGCTTTCTGACCTTAGAGGCGTGGATCCCCCGGGGTGAGGCTGGATGCATGATCTTTTCCACACCTTCGAGGCTGCTGATTTTCCGGAAGGTGCCCTTGTAGGAGAACTGTAGGGCTGTTGGAAAGGGCCATCTCTATCGAATCTGGTGGTTCTGAAGAAAGAGAGTTAGAGGCCTTCCTCTTTTGGAGCGTAAGAAGGGAGAGGTCCTGGTAGATCTGGAGTGGAGAGCCTTGGAAGGATAATTCGTCTCGCGAACGGCTGATTGCAGAGATGGCTTCCTTTGTGGTGAAAAGGTGCACCCTAGTTATGACATCGGGGGGAATCTGATCGCACTCCTCGACGCAAGCGCAGCCTGTGGGTGAGGTACAGTAAGAGCTGGGATTTGTCCAGCTGAGGAAGCAGGTATTGGAAGCGGTCCTCCACATATTTCAAGGTTGGGATCCCTCAGATCCGCAGGTTAGTGCATCAGGCCCTGTTTTCAAGGTCTTCTTGTTGAAACTCCAAGATTTCACATTTGTCCTTTAGGGATTTGATCGTGCGTTGGACTTCTTCCAGGGTGGCCCTCTGGTCTTGGGATCGATCTTCAACCTCCCCCAGTCTCCGCTCCGCTTCCGTCACCCTTTGGTCAGTGCGTTCTAGATTTGTGGTGAGCTCGGTCATGCATGATCAGAATTCAGATTTAATATCAGCCATGAAAGTTAGGATGTCATCCTTGGTCGCAAAAGACCCCCTGTCATCCAAGGACTTCTGCAGAGTGAGCTTGGGGGGTTCTTGTTTCTTTCCTTTGTCTGCTGGCAGTAGCATTGTGGCTATGTCTGGGTTGTTACTGGACTTTAGCTGCTTAGCCATGGCATCCTTCGTAGGCGGTGGGAAAAGCACAGCGACTCCTTGGGAGGAATAGGGTAGGATTTAAATGGCAGATCGGGGAAGAAAACTTGGAGAGAACTGAAATGATTACCTACCGTGGAGTCTGTATAAATCAGAGCACAATTGAAACTCTGTGGTCCTTGAGGCTGAGAAAAAAAGCGAGAAATTTAGCTTGCCAGGGTTTGGTACTCCACAGTAAATATGGAGAATTCTCAATGATTCCCATTGTTACCTTTTACAATATAAGGGTGATACCAATCCTGACATATGGGGCAGAGGCCGGCTTAAACCTCCCATGGCAGCTATGGGACGTCCTTGAGGGACTATTGTGGAATAAGGTGCTGAGACTCCCAAAGGGACTGCCCCTAGCCTTGATCCGATTCAAGCTGGGCCTATATTCTATGTATGTAGTAAGCCTTTGGAAGTCACTAAGCCTGTTCAGAAAATGCCTCATCGCTGATTTGTCTCCTCCTTTAAAAATACTGGGGTTCGTACAAGGTAAAAGAATGGAATGGCCGTTGGATTACTGGAAAGAGAAATGTGTTAATCTCTATCTCACCTAAATGTAACCCTGGAAGGTCTAATAACGAATCCATGTTGAGTCAAATGTAAAGTATATGATGATGATTGGATAACGACTCAGGGAAAAAGGAATGCATGAAGAATGATGAGGGATTTTGACAGAGAAAGTAGAGCCCTGAGAACAATGCTGAAATATCTGGTTAAATTCCTGTCTAGAAGGGAGCACTTCATGAGGATGCGCCTAAACCTCTTTCTAACAAAGGAGTTCTTGGGAGCGTGAAGACAACTAGATGAATCTGAAATGTCTTGTAGATTCTGTGGGCAAAAAGATCTGGTTGAGTTCCTGAAGCACTTAGTAGTGCACTGCACGGGGCTGAAGAACCAGAGAACTCTCTATATGGGCTACTTGGTAAAGGAAGTGGACTCCTTGATGGTAGAGAAATGGTGGTATATGGTGCGTTTAGGAGAAACCCCAGCAATGATATTTGCACTTGTAAAATGTATTACCAAGATTTTTAAAGTGTAACGAAGTGATAGCAGGTAGAATACTGATAAGTAGTAAAACTAAAGTGAGAAACATTTGAACCACTACTGGTAAATGATGCATGCATTCTAAAATAAAAGGTGTGAGTTAAGAAAGGAATCATCCGAACACGCGCCTCCACTGAGACTTTCTGTTCTTTAGGAAGTGATGTAAAGTTATGGTGGAATTGAAGTGCCTATATGAAGGATGCTGGGAAGTGAATGATGATGAGAAGGGATGTAGGGTTTTTGTAAAATTGTTAAATGTCTTCAGTGACATCAAGGAAGTGATGCGCAGTTTTTTAAAAAAATAATGTCAAAGGATGAAGCATGGATTCGATTTTTTGGGGAAACTGAAAGGTTTTAAAAAACAAAAACCAATAAAACAAAACATTTATAAATAAATAAACAAAGTCTGGCAGATGTAAAATGATGGCACTAAAGAGAGAAGATGCGTGGATGAACTGAACGTGATGTATGAATATCTAAATATCGTAGAATGAAGTAAACATATATGTGAATATGAAGCAAAACCATATACACTAAGAAGATAAATGACAAGAGATGGAATAGATGTATATAGAAGCTTGCTAAAGAAGGAAGTAGAACATGAGTAAAGCAGCCATGCTAAGAAAATATGTGTCAGCATTGTATAATAGTAAGCAAGAAGCTCCAAGAAGGAAAACCAAGGCAGCAATGCTGACAGGCACTGGAGTACAAATTTGTGCAAGAACAAAGGATATTTGCTTTACTAAGACTCAATGATGCTGCAGCAAGAGCAACTACATGGTTCAAAAGGAGTCGAAGAGGATAAGCTATGTATGCAAGACATATTTCTCTTAGATTAAGTAAAGGAGTGAACAATTGCAAGTGTCAAGTATTGTTCAATTAAAGACGCAGAAAGCACATGCAGAATGGACCAACCAAGTCTCCAGAGGCCAAGGAGAGTAATAGCACCCAGTAAGACTGAATCAAATTGCAATGAATAGAAAGGCAAAATTGACTAAATCATGGTCTCCTCACACATGATTCAGGACTGGAAAACAAGGCCTATTCATAAGGCTCCAGATGAAGATAGCAATGTACCTTCACTTCCTTTAAAGTTCAGAGGAAGAGAACAGTCAGCAAGGTCAACTACAAATAAGAAACCTTGTTTTAGGGCCTAGCTGATGAGAGATGGTAGGCTAATTAGCTAAGAAAGGCAGTTGTCTGACGTTCCCTTGCACCTGGGGTTCATTGCTTACGTGTGTTAGGCGATTGTCTGCACACCGATCCACTGCACACCAGAATACTGCTCACATTTCCCCAACACCTCCCTCCAGGGTTCGGGGCTCATGTGATTCGGTTTTTCCAAAGGACCGAAAGCTCCGTACCAGGTATGATTTACGGGCTCGATTGCAACCCTTCCTGCACTGGCAGTTGCCATGGAGAACATACAGCAGAAGAGGCGGCGTTACATCTCCACGCCGATCGGTCACTTGCTCACGTGATCCAGAGTGGCGTTCCTCACGTGACCTTGGTGGACGTCACATGACCCCGAAACGCTCAGTATATAAGGCTTGAGACACGGAACACTCATTGCTTCTCAGCTGTCTTCAGACCCTGTTTGGCGTTACGTTTTGGCTTGCTTTCCTGGTTTACCTTGATCTTGGAACTCTCTCTTGGACTCCTTTGGATTACCCCTTTGTACCTTTGCTTGGAACTATTTACCTGTTGCTGGATTTCGGACAAGACCCTGGCTTGCCTTTCGACCATCCCTTGGTACCTTGTTGAACTTTTACGCCATTTCCCTTTTTGGGATTCAAGTCACGCCTTCAGTCCCGCCTTCAGTCCTACAGGTGGTTTATCCTGCATCCACACTTGTCTGCGGTCCTCATGCTCTAGGGACTGCCTCATCAGAGTCTCGAACCTCCCTCCTAGGTTTCCTGGGTTTTCCAAACACCTGATAGGTAAGGCTATTCAGATCCTTTGGTTATTGTGATTGTATACTGTAATTGCCTTGTACTTAACCTAGCTCTTTTTGACAGCAGCATTGGTGTTCCAGAGGTTCCGTGGATCCGGGAAGCAACATCTCCCACCTGTGGCCCCAAAGGTTGCACAGTGGGCTTCTTTTAGTTCCCCTGTGCGTCACTTGAGGACGGAGGTATCAACGGTCTACACGACACTCAAGTCAGAACAACGTGCTGCTAGTGGGCCGAATGTCCAAGGTTGATAAGAGAGTGCCAACCAAACATGGGGGCCTATGTAATAGTGGATGATACATTGCTGCACATGCCTATCCACTGCTGGTATTGTTATTATCTGTATTTCACGTAGTTAGAGCTAGTTCAAGGTGTGTCTACCAGAAAGGAGGCAACCAATAATGATACCAACACTTATACAAACCATATGTATATTTTTCCCTTACCCAAACCCTTCATCCAGTAGGTTTTTACTGTTAGCCACGTAGGATGATGTCATAGCTGACGTATGTCAAAGTATACAACCTTTTGTGTAACCGAAATGCATTGAGAGTGTGTGAGCTACAATGTGTTTGTTCACCGGGTTTCCCTACTTTATTGAACTGATAATAAAGTAGTATTTTGCCATAGTCTTTGAGTCTGTCTGGTTGTTTGGGCCTAAGATTGTTTATTGTGAAATATTCCCATTCAGCACTTGGAAAGTTCCAGGTGCTATTGCACAATGGGCGCCAGAGATAAGGCTCCAAGCACTTGTAAAAACATTGGTGAATGAGACAAGCAAGGCATTAACAAAGATAGCGGGAGAGCAAAATAGAATGGCCCTAGACATCATCCTAGCAGCACAAAGGAGTATGTGCGCATTAAATAAAGATTAATGTTGTACATTAATATTGGACAATGAGCAAGTGATATTGGGATATGCAGCGCACATCGCCAGTATAGCTGCTTTCCTGCATGAAATAAAATTGGGGCTATGGTTTTTCAAATTAGTTTCAAGGAATATTTGGGAATGGGGAGGACAAATAATGAAGAGGTTGTTATACTGATTTGCCTAGGGCTATGTTTCTGCACGTGTGCCACATCCTTCACGGTATTGATGGAAAAATGTACAAGAAAAGTTGTCAAGAAACTACCTATGTCGAACACTATGAGGGGGTTATGCTGCTGTCTTTCTATCTGTTCAGGTGACACAGGGTGCATTCCGACTATGGGGACAGTGGAATGTGTCTTGTAAGGAACTCATGGTGGCAACAGTAAAGACAGACACAAGTGACCACAGTTCAAGGGCGTTTATTGAACTTTATAATGGGTGAGATAAATACCTAATCTAAACCTACATCTAAAATGGGAGCAAGCTGAGGCCATCAAATAATAATAAGGCAGTCCTAGCGGCGTCTTGTCAAATAAAAAGGACCTATACTAAAAACCCTATTGCCAATCCTTACCACTAAGTTACAAAAGAGTGTGGGATAATGTTCACCAGAAAAGAAAGAAGTGTTCACAAACTGATAAGTTAGGATGGTATGGCCGGGTCTCCCTTCCCCACGTTTTTAGCATGAGACAAGGCGGGTCTCTGAGCACAGCACACTCCTGGGCCTCTCCAGAACGAGGCTCACAATTCCAGTTCAACGATATCAGAACCTTCAAGGGCCACGTCTCTTCTCTGCAAAGTCTCTTGCCTTAGAAGGCCTGATGAATCAAAACAGCAAACAAACAAAAGTTTCTTTGATAATCTTGAACCTTGGGTGATTGCTCTGTGCCCCTTAGATCTCCCTCTGCCGGGCTCGGATCTTTCTTGCAACTTGGGCCTCCCTCCGTCAGGTTCACTACGGCCTTTCAAATGCAGCTCGCAACTTCCTACTGCGGACAACCCTCGGTCGAGTTCACTTTTGTCAACACGGTATTCACTGTGTATCACCCCAACTCACAGGCATCCCTCAAACCGGGTCTCACTTTTGCCAAAAATACAGTTCACTTTACCTTCTCATGAGGCAAGATTCATTTCTTTCTCTTTACAATGGGTCAGAGACTTTCGAGTGTACTAGGGATTTGACGTGACCCTTTTAGGACCACTCTGACGCCTCATGCCGCCCTTTTCTAGGGCCTTCTGGTACTTGCAGTTTCAATGTAAAAGGGGCCAGTGAGAGTCCTTCGAAGAGGCACTCCTGCTGCGCCTGACCACTCTGCAGCTAGCCCTTCTCTGGGCTTCCTCCAAAAGTTCAATCACACACACATTCTTTGTTCTTAAGTTCTTGTGTTCATCTAATGTTGCCACTTGCAACCTTGGGCTCAATATTATTCGGTCCGCTATCAGCTTCCTCCGACTCAACGCTTGTGTAGGGTCTGCTGGCTTGCTTCTGGAGTCATGGGTAGTATGACAGTAGTCAGCGTGCCTTACCGCCTGTGTTATCAATGCGGGAGGCCCAGTGCACAGTTCACATCGGTCTCTCCACACATCAGCTGTACTTCCCGGTCTTGTAATTCCCTTTTCGGAGGCTTTGCATGTCTGAGTTGAAAAGGGCAAGGGCAGTTCCGTCATCGTCATCCTTCCAGGTCTTGCCGTCTTTCTCCTCAGTTTGAACTGCCGGTTTGGTGTAGCTGTTTCCTCGTGCATTCGGCCTTGCTCATAGTGTGCTCTTGTGCGCTGCCCTTTATCCCTGTGGGAAAGGTAAAGGGCCATTAGGTGTGTGTGATTATTGTCAATTGCCTGACTCTGCCTGTCCCTTGTGTTGGGACATGTCAGGCAAACGGCTCTGATGTTAGTCTGTTGTCTGTTACGGTGTAAGAAAGTGTTTGTGTCGGAAAAGGGGGGTAGAGTTTCAAAATATCCTACAGGGTAGGATGGGGAAAAGGTGTTAAAAGGAAGGGGGTACTGCGCATCACCCGTCAGTATCCCATTTCCTTATTTATTGAAAAAAACATTATGTTAGTTGATACATCAACTTTTTCAATATTATCTTACATTATTACATCTTACATAAGGTATTATGATACCTTAGCACAACCATTACAGCATCAAAGGCACTTCTACAGAAGTAAAATAAGATTAGTAAGAAGCTTTTAACAATATAAAACACTAATTAAAACACATAATATAAACATCAATTACAGCAATTTAGATTAAAATTCAGTTACTATAGCATCAAACAAGACTAATTTGTCATAGATTCAGTTTCAAAATAAAATGTACCGTTGCAATTACCAATGAGACGGACGTAGCATTAAAAATCTTGTGCCACAGTTGATCTTTTGTTAATAAAGGTCTTTCTTTGAAATAGCTAAAAAAAATAATTCTTGCTCAGGTCTACCAAACCAATACACTCCGAGATTAAATCAGCACAAGTTTGTGACCGGATCAACTAAGTGAGGAAACCAAACTACTTCCAGCATCTTGTGATCACTAGCCTGAGTAGGGATCACTTCAAATGCAGAGACTAGGTTATTGGCGTGTTTTGAAATATACACATAGTCCAGAACTGATTGAGAGTGGCTCTAGACCAGGTTGGGTGGGGAGGAGTATCTTTTATATGTGATCCATTCAGATATGTAAATTGTCTCATTTTCATTAGCCGAGACCACTTATCCACTCTAGTATCTGATTAAAGGGTAGTATTTAACAAATTCATATTAAAATCCCCAGCAATAATGGTAAACGTATTGTTCGGTCTAGCAGAGTTTGATCTGGAAGAGCTTCAATTTTACTCGTGAACAATGGTTCTGTTGGTGACAGCGGATTCCAGTATATATTCAAGACCGTTACCATTGGGAAAAAAAGGATGGTTTCTGTTTGGAGTGCGTATAATGACTGATTGTATCCCATGGTCAGGAGATGGCAATTGGTCCATGTATAACTGGGCATCAATACGAACTGCCATTAGAAGACCTGCTGCTGGTCTACCTCTGGCCGCCTTTGAAGCTGGAACCAGGGTTACCAGATGGTCAGGCCAAACTGGAGTTTGCATCAACCAGGCTTCTTGTAACAGTATTAAATCATACTTATTCAGTAGCTTAGAATTAGATGCTAGTAGGTGCGAAAATCCACGCGTGTTCCAGAAGACCATAGAGCATTCATGAAACAAGGCAGGGGCAGTAAGCTAGTGCTTTGTTGCAGCAGCCCCCACATTCTTGGTTAGCCAAGCCCATTTTGAGGGGACCAATTGAGGAGGAATAGGTGGAACAGAATTACATGAGCAGCATTTTTGGAGCTCTTCACTACCAACGTTCGAAGTGATAATACAGTCTGCTCTCGCTATCTGCGGGTTTATAGAGGGAGGAATTTCTTGAGGTTCGACAATTTCTAGAGCTAAGCCTTTCTCTAGGAGAAGATGTCTCAGCTGCCATACATAGTTTTTAACTATTATCGATGGTATAATTAGATCGACAGTATCTTGGTAAGCAGGCTTAGGGTAGGATACTCTACTTATATCATCAGAATTAATATGTTGTAAAGCTGGAATAAGATGGAAAACAGCAAGAAGGGTAGATCTACATGGGAAAGGGTCTGAATAAGCACTATCTATCATAGTAATTCTAGTAACTTCCTCTTGTAAATTCTCCGGATCACAAATGTCCCCCTTGTCTATACAGGCAGAGGATTCAGAACTGGACACACCCGGGGCAGACCCACCAACATTAAGCTGCAAGCGCTCAGATGGAATGCTGCCACCAGACTTTGAAACAGGGGATTTTATGAATGGTAATCTAGTAATTAGATAATTACGTTTTTGTTCAAGTGTTCTGAAAGCCAATCGATTGTAGTCCAAGTTGACACAGAACTTGGGACTTGAAGGATGGGGGTTGTCGGTGTTTTCATGTAAACTTTGTTGAATAGCTTCTGGCAGAATCGAATTATTATGAGAATAAACAGATACATTCATCAAATCATCTCTAGAAAGAGAAGCATCTGCTAGGTCAGGCACAACAGTTGCTGGATTAACATTTGCCGGGGGTTATCTGCCTGGTCCAGAGATCTCTCCTCAAACCAAGATGGTTTTGGTGACATATGCAAATCCTCAAGGCTAGTAGGGGGCAGATTATCTGCGACAACAATTTGGCTCGAGTCAGGAGGAGAGTTTGCCTCAGAGGGATTAGCTACAAAAGCTTTAGTTTTTAATTTCATTTTTTTTTTTTTTAGGGATCGGGAGATTTTTTGTTTTTTTCCTTTTGGAGTGCTCAGGAGAGGAGTTAGAATCCATACCTCTGTCAGAGGTTCTTTTCCTGTTTCTTTTTCTCCTTCTCCGATTTTGCAAAGGGCGACAAAACACCTCATATAATTGAATCTCACGTCCCGGCAAGTCAGGTGAAAGGTCTACAGCTTCCTCCATATGTTCAGAGTCATTAACCTCAACTACAATCGTCTCTTTAGCCGTTGTGGATGGTGAGATCACCATAACCTGCTCGTCCAGAGGAGGAGAGATCACTGGAGACATATTTATTGCGACAGCATGACATGCACAACGATTTACATTGTCCAACATCTGCAGGAAATTCAGCGCTAACCAGTCTATTTTATTCATCAGTAAAGTGATAGCTTTTTTCCTGTACAGAAGCTCTGTTTTATATTATTTCAAATAATTTTGTAAGTGTAAAAATTGAAGTGTTAATTGCAGTAAAAGCCGAGTCCAGAGCAAGGTTGTTAACTGCAGGAAAGCCAAAGGAGGGACGAGTCACAGGTTTAGCAAAAGAGGAAATAGAAGAACCGTTAGAAGCGGTAGGAGAAATGATATCCTCTGGGGCATCAGTAGTATACAATTCAGGTGAAATAGAAAGTCTCGGGTCATTAAGAGGCAGGCAGGACTCCTCCACCACAAAGACAGGAGGAGAGGTCAGTTTTTGGGTCGAGTGAGCTAATGGAAAATTAGCATTAAGCGGATATCTTTGTTGTTGGGAATCGGGAACAGTAGACCTAAGCGCCAAGAGATGCGCCGACTGCTGCCCAGATAGAACCTGAGAATATAAAGGTTCTGGTTCTGGATTTGATGACAGAATGAATTGCACAGGCCCAGGCTGATTTTCATCAGTAGGCAATATCCCATTTCCACTACCAGGTGATCCTCGCGCCCTGGTCCACCCCCAGGAACTGGATCCAATAGCGATCGACGTGTCCTGGCCACCTGGATGACAGATCCCCAGAGACTAGTCAGGGAGACACATTCAGGTTTCTCACAGTCTACATGATGCCTCAGGGTGACTGGTGCCCTACCAGGTGCCTTTGAGAATGACACTGCATTCCATGGTTCATGGCTAAACCCTGTCCAGTTACACACCAGTGAAGAATCTGCTACATGAGCGCCCTGGGTAACGTGCCAAAGAATGTGCTTTGTTATACGCACTGATAATATACATGCAAATGTTGTAACCCTTGGAGTCGGGTCAGCCCACTGAGGAATGTTGTATAAAAGGTACTTACTATGTGACGAGGACAGAGTTGAAACACACTGCTCATATATATAGAAATGTTGTAAGCTTCGGACTGGGATGATCCTTGCGTGGCAGAGGGTGCAGGTGTGCTTCGGTCAGTTTCCCAGATTAAGGAATCAACGAACCTGATAATTGACATAATTTCCTTCTGTATAAATTTCATTACAGCCCGTCCTCTGCGATCAAAGTTAAAATGAGGGCTCTGTGCCATGAGAGCCCCATTGCTTCCCACGCTGAAGTGGGGAGACTGCAACTCACACGCGCACTATGCACACGAGAATCCACTCAACCTAATTCATAAAGGAATCACATTCATAAACATCCTATGAAACTGTGACAAATCAACTTCCGGCGCACCAGTTGTCCAGGGATGAATATCGCTTTTTAAACCATCAATCAGCCCCACACCTCTAGTACACCAGAAGGGATTCAAAGATTGGAAACACAAGCAAATGATAAACCTCCTTGTCCAATTTTGGTAACAGCAGGTTTATCTCCGAAAAGGCCGAGGGTCGTTGGTTAGTTGCAACGGTACAACGTTCATTTTTTTCACTGCATTTTTCATTTTTTGGGTAAAATGTTTGGCCGAAAAAAATCATCTAAATAAAAGGGGGGTGTAAGAGCTTATAATATAAGGGGTAGGGAGGGGTAGGGAATAAATAATAAGGGAGAGGGGCTTGGGGGGAGAGCCCTCCCTAAATAAAAATTCAATTAATTGTTTTGGGGAAATATTTTGCAAAAAGAAAACCGGGGATTAATGAACATAGAACCTTCGCAACACAGCGAAAATACTATTATTGCCCAATGAAAAAAGGGACTGTCCAGTCAAGGTTGGATAAAAATATCTATTTATTATTATCACAACAGACGGTTCTAGCAACACTATAAAATACAACCCACCTTGTAAAGGAATGCAGAGGACAGACCATTTCAAAGAAGGAAAAGCGATGCACTCTGGATACTAACAGGAGCGTAGTCGGAATGGTAAATAATCACAACAGTTCAAGGTTTGTGGCTTCAGCACAAAGGGAGCAAGGGGTCTTAAAATGTCTCTAGGGGCCGACCTGGCAGGACCAGGGGAAGAGACCACAATGTATTGTGTGCTGTAGGTGTTATTGGTGTACAACAGGGTAGTCCGCTTCAGTGAGCTTTGCAGGCTTCTGTGACAGAGTTCAAGACAGGAGTCAGCTGTGGGTATCAGGTGGCAAGACAGTTTGGCGAGCGAAGCTGGGTGAATGGCTGCAGGCTGGCCTACACAGCGGTTTGGGTTCAGGAATCGTTGTCTCAGTGCTGGTTGGCGGTTCTGAAGCACTGGTCGAGACGTCTCAGATTTCTTTAAGGGCCTGCAACGTAACAACGGTCAGCATTGCAGTCGGTCGCAGCTCAAGCAACTCGGCTGGCTTGAAAATGTCCTTTAATGCTGATGTCGGTAGATATTCGTTGAGGCACTTCTCCCAGCTTCTACACTGGGCCTGTGACGTCCTTTAAGGTGGACGGACCAAAGCTGAGGAGTGTGTTGCAGGCAGCTGCCTTGTCATTGGTTTCTGGTTCAGAGACCTTCTGGCACTTCTTACCTAGGAAGCATGCTGCAGAGCCTAGCAGGGCACACTGTGTGCTGGCTGGCTACCGGTTCTGGAGCTGCTATAGGATCCTCTGGATTTGGTGCCCTCTCTGTTCCCGGGGAAGATGTTTAGGGGAGGCATTGTGCTTCCCTCTTTGGAGGTCCTGGCCTTCCCTCACTGGTGGAAGATGTAATCTAGACTGTACCTTCAGCTAGGGTCCAATGATGACGTTTTCTTGCTATTCTTTGCAAAGTCTCCTAATGATCTGTCAAAAGAAGGGCTCAGCCTTCTTTTAAAGCCAAATGGGCCTCAGTGATTGGTGTAGGCTAAGCCTACCTTATTGAACCAATCCTGGGGTCTCTACCAACAATCTCCTGAATGCATGAGGTCATAGCCAGAGTGCTTTGCAACAGGAAAGGTAAAGGGGTGAAAACATGTGATACTACCATCTTCCTGTCTGTTGGAGATCAAAGGGTCTCTATGGTTAATGGAGCTCTCTGTAGTTCCTGATTAAAGTGGCAGGTTTCCCTTGAAGCTGCAGCAAGACCAGACTCTCTGTCTCCTGCAAACCACATTCTTGTTTCTTATGAACGGGATCCCCCTGTGGGATGGACTACTGTAAACACACAGTCCCAGATATGACAGCACAGTCCTCGATACCGAGGGCAGGAGCTGGTATCCCGTTGCCATAGTTGCATTTAAAGGTTGTTGGGGTTTCCTATCTCCTTTGCTAACCTGTGCAGCCAGGCCCCACGTGGGGCTATTTGAAGTACCCTTTAATTAGTATGCTAATCACTGCCACCAGCTGCAGGGCAGATCCATGGACCCTGTGTTAGTCAATCAGGCTGGCCATGGCAGGGGGAAGGTTTGGACCTCTCCCTTCTGGAGGTGCAACGTGTACTCCTGCTGTCATATCCCAACTAAATGTGACAGGCGGACTGTGCCTGTAGGCTGTGTCCACCTCGAGTACATGGGCCTATGCGTTTGTTGTCCTGCGAGCATAGGAAAATGTGTGTGGATTAGCCCCGCACATTTTCCTAAGGTTTGCCTACTGTTCATTCAATTTAATTACACATTTTAAAAAAGTCCAGTCGGGTGAGCGTAAATGGGAGTTTATCAATCAGAATAGGGCATGCAAAGAACTCTGCAAACTCTGAGAGCGCTCTGTCTGACAATAGCAAAGACAGGCGTATATATTTACAAAAAACGTCATAAGAACCTACACACTATAGGGGGCACAAGTTTAATGGGATTGGGTGGCGACGACTAACTATAGGTGCTGCTGCAATGTGGTTGGCTTTGGCTGGAAGACGTCACTGGTCAGCCTCGTGGGTTGGGCTGGGCCTGGCAGGTCGGCTGAGTTCATCCGGACGGTGTTGTTGTGCCATTGTGGCCAGTGTCAGAGATGAATGTCTTTTCCTGACTTGGTTGCCCTATGCCATGCACACCGCAGTCATTCAGTCATTTCAATATTATTTTCTTCAGTAAATCTTCAAATAGGTTATACTACAGGTTAATGCAACACAGGAGGAATGTACCTTGTGAGGGGTCTGGGGGTAATACGTCAGGACATGGTTACCAGTGTCCTGTTGACCGGGGCCATAGGTCGAGGGGCTAAGCTTCGGGGCCTTGGACGGGCGGTACAGGTCTTCCTGCCTTGTTAGAAGTTGTTATGGATGTTTCGCTGTGTGTTGTCAAAGTGTCGGGTGTCCTGATTGCACAGGGCCATAAGTCTGAGATGGTCCGGTGGGTTGTGGGGTTTACGAGGGGGCGCGTGTGTTCAGGCAGAGGTTTACTGCTGAGCTGTAAATAATGCAGGTGGCGGGCCGCGGCCTTGGGTGCTACAGAGGGGATTACAAATCTTTGAAGCGGCTCCAGTCTGGTTGGGGGAGGTAAAGCAGTGCGGCGCGGCCTCTGTTCTCATGCCTTGGCAGCCTTCGCAGGGTGGGAGGGGGAATGGCCTTGCACGTATTTCACAAAGGTATCTCCCTCGTATGTTGCCGATTTTAGGTAAAGACATCACAAACATTTGAACACTCTATAATACTTATTCAAATCAATACAAAACATGCATTTAAACTTTGCTGGATGTGTCTCGATTATACCCAGTCTGAGCACCTTATTCATACATTATGTTTTAACAACTACAGTATTTAGTTATATGCATATATATTTGCAGTAAGTGAGGTAGAATTAGGATTGGTGGAGTACATAGAAAATAACCCGCCACTGTTCGTGACGGTGGTGGCACATGTGGGGCCTAGACATGCACACATGACAAGCGCCTTCTCGTGCATCCTTCACATAAGCCCTCTGTATGGTTACATTCATCTTCTCGTGTCCTCTAGCAGCATTAGTTCAGTTATGGCGCAAGCCCATAGAGTGTAAGTTTCCCAGTGATACACGTAACAAATAGATCCCTGGTGCGTTCCTTTGTTATTAGCACCCAACTGCAATGGTGTGGGCTCGCCATCGCTTATATCATGGAAGCATGCTTTCTTATGTTTATACATTTTACAGGCTTTTGTAATATAAGGGATTTTGTGGAAGAAAGCATACTTTGCGAGTGGTCTTGACATTAATATATAAAGACTGTTTGCCATCTGATGACCATTTTACTGTTCTTTTCATTTCCCTGGCCTGCTGGCCGGGTCATGCTGGGAGCGATGATACACTGCGGGAGGTGAACTGATACAATGTTAGTGTATTACGCTAGCTCATGTCCGTCTTGTTCGTGGGAACGTGCTCGCAGCGGATCTGCCAGGGTGCTGCGGCGACAGGGATGACTGAGACTCTCCAAGGGTGGGGGCCGCGCTACAGTGCGCTGAGCTCACACCATCTTTGCCAGACAAAAGGGTTTCTGGGCCTAGCTAAATTTTAATACATGTGGACAATCAATACGTGTGGGCAATCAATACGTGTGGGCAATGTCTCCAGCGGGTGAACCCTCCATCACCAGGGCCCGGGTGGCATGAAGGGACGCCCAATGAGCCATAGCCTTCACCTGGGGAGAAGACGCAGGTGAGGGGGGTCTCCTGGACCAGTCCTCCCCTACATTTCCCCCCTTTCGTTACTTAAGTAACGAATTCTTTAAATCTTCTATCCTCCTACATTCTGCTTCGTCTATCACTGCCTCATCCCATGCGGGAGTTCCTTTGATGGGCATCCATGCTCTGCACACCCCCCTTAAGCTCTCACCTCTCCTGGCGTATTCATCTGGAGTACACGTTAGATATATACATCCACCATCTCCTTCCAAATCTACCCAAACTTCCTCGTACCATTCTAGTATACGGGGCTCTTTGATGGTGGTGTGCCACAACTTATCTACAATATCCTTATCGTGGTACATAGGCACCAGTTGGTACCTGGGTGTGTTATCTATCCCTGTTTGTACTTGTGCTTCTTGCATCGTTTTTATTGTACCGTGTGAGTTGCCCACTGTCACCATCATCATTGCACCATTTGGTACTGCGTTAGCACAAACTCGAAGACCCACCTGGCACAGGCAAAAAATTAAAAGGAGGAACACCACAGCTGGCATCAAAAATTTCACAGTTATTCCAAGCCATGAGGGGACCCAGGAGAAGATGTTATCGAACCATGTACTGTCTTCTGCTCCACCTTCCATTTTCATTTTTTCTCCTAGGTTGTGGACTGCTTCGATCACATGGGACAGGGAGCCGTTCTCTGCGTCTTCAGAGGGTACGAAAGTGCAGCAGGCACTTCCTATTTTTCGGCAAACACCGCCGTCCATCGCCGTCAACATGTCCAGGATATACCTGTTTTGCATGGTCATCAGTCGTAAAGCTCTTAGTTCCACTTTTATTATGTTGAACCCTTCTTCAGTGTCGTTTGCCAGTTGAATCAATTCCCACCGGGTTATCTGGAGCCATTTTGCGTTTGCCCTTGCTTGGACACTTGAGACGAGCCAGGCAAAAAATGTTTCTGCTGAGCTGAATAATCGATATTTGTCTGGGATCTGAGCCAGTAGTTCTGATGATGCCTTTGATATGTAATTTGATGCTCGTCTGTTACGGGTCAGCACCTCTCCCTTGCTTCCGGAAGACAGGACATATATTTGTGACTCTGCAGTTGGTTGAGCCACGCTCTGTTGCATGCGTTCCTGTGTCCGTTTGCTCCCATCGATGTGGCTTTCTGGTATCACCATTAGGGCTAAGTGCAGAGTGGCCATTGAGCAGCTGCCACTCCATGAGGGGGGGAGGTGTAGGTATGCCTGGTTGCCGCATACCCAGTACGTGTCCATAAGGGCCGCAGTCCCTTTTCTTAGATCTGGGATGGTGAGGGTCTTGTTACAGCTCTTGTTTGTTCCCATGGAGGTCCTCCCTTCTCCTTTAAAACACAGTTCATAGTCCATTTCGCTCTGTAGTTTGAAAGGTTTTTCGATGGCGGTTACCCAAGTTAGTTTTGAAATGTGTTCTTTCCATACTGGTGTACATGTTTCTTCTATCCACTGCAATTTCTCCGGTGCCACACCTCTCAGTGCTTCCGCTTTGCACACTACTTCTTCATCCTTCCGCTTGTTATCAGAAAAAAGTGTCCTTTCAATTACAATAAATGGTTCTTTCAGACATACCACCCCTGCCGTTTTTGGGTAGCACGTTTTCTCGTTCTGCAGCATTTGAAAAGTCACTTCATGTGCCTGGAAGGTGTTCTTAATCCTGCATAACGTGAGATGAAGGAGACATTGGGCATCTATAATTGGCAACTCTTTGGGTAACAATACTTTGGATGTACCTGATGCGTGAGGGATGAGGGAGCAGACATAACAACTCTCGTTTGTTGTTTGTTTAGCTGTGGCACTCATATCTGCATACCACTTATTTGTTTGGTGGGGGTGTCGAGGGTCTTCCATCTTATCTAGACCTAGCCCATAGTACTCATCATACTTCCTCCTCCCTGCTTCCCTCTTCCGTCTGTTGTTCTTGTTCCTCGTGTACTTCCCAACTCCCTGGGCAAGGGACAAACTAGACCCCCCTTTCTCATTCCCGCCCCCCTTGGCCCATGCATCATATAATATTTTGTGTATTGCTAGTAGCTTTTCCTCTTCCTTCCTGACGTTATCTGGCAGGTTGTTGTTTAGTATGGGGGCAGGCTGGCTGGTGGGGGTGTTATACAACCATGATATGGCAGACGGGTTTCGGTCATTTAAACTGTGGGCATTGTAATTAGATACCCCTGGTGGAGACACTGTGTTGTTCTGCATTCCACCTTGTGGCTTTTTTCTTTGTACGATGACAGCACTGGATGGTGTGGTATGATACCCCCATACAAGTTTAGTTCCGTCCCATATCAAAAAATCACCTTCCCTTGTATTGGCCCTTGTAGTTCTATTGGGCCCAGTAGTGCTGTTAATCCCTCCCCCCTCGTTCATCTCGATAGAGATGAACGCTACAAACCAATATGTAACCAGGCCAAACATTAGTATAAAAAACAATGTGATGCATACAGATAATCCACACTCATACGAATATCTGCATCTCTCATGTACTAATTCTCTCATTCTACTAATTCTATCCGTTGCAGGCTGCCCGTTAGATGCCATGGAAGCTCCTGTTTCAGATATAAAAGTGCATTAAGTGCATGCATGTAAACATTTTGCTAGCACCATCAGTGCCAATATATATTTGACGGGGAATGGAAGCGGGTGGGGATGCGGGGAGGGGTATTCACAGACAAGGGTGTATACAGGCCATAATTTGGTCATTCCATTAATTATATACAACTCAACAAGATAAAAGAGAGAACACACTTTTTTTTTTTTTAAGTATCCTTATCAGTTAGTCTCCCATTCAAGTCCAGTACCAACGCACACACACAAGTTCATATTCAGACATTCTGCTCAGTTGCATCGTTTGCTGTTGTCTGTGCCTCCTCATCTACCTCCTCTTGTACATTGCTATATGCCTTCCGTACATCGGTCAAGTGCACCCAGTACCTCAAGCCCTTCACCTTCACTGCCGTGGGCGTGCAAAATATTACCTCGTATGGGCCATGGAATCGTGGTGCATTCCACCGACGCACAAAGCTTCTGACATAAATTGAGTCGCCTGGCATCAGCTGTAGCTGTTGCTCTGGCTCCGTGACAGATCCTGTTACGTTTCCCTCTTCTCTAGTGAAGGGTGGGGAGAGTTGCTTTGATATCACGGGCGCTGCCCTTGTCAATTTCCTTAAATAGTCTGTGAACTCATCTCCCAATATTGCGGCGCTTCTGTGAGCATCTGAGTGTTCGCGCAGTGGAGAGTGTGCTGTGTTCATTCGTCTCCTAGTCACGATCTCGTGCGGGGACAAATGGTGGTCTTTGCTTGGCTGATTTCTCAATTGAAATAGCGCAAGTGGTAGACAGTAAATCCAATTCTTCTTCAATGAAAAGCATAGTTTTGATAACCTGCCCTTTAATAGTCCGTTCATCTTTTCCACTACGCCATTACTTTGAGGATGATAAATCGAACACAATTTATGTTTTATTCCCAATAATGTAGTTACTTCCTTGAAAAGCTCATTCACAAAATGAGTGCCGTTGTCTGAGCGAATAACGTCACAAATTCCCCAGCGCGGGAACACTTCCCTTACTAGGAACTTGGCGGCGCTCTTGGCATCAGGTCGCGCACAGGGTCCTGCTTCCACCCACCTTGAAAATGGGCACACAACCACGATCATGTACCGCGCGCCATTACACCTTTCCCCCATGTCTGCGTAATCTATATGCAGTTCTCTGAATGGGCCGATGGGTTTAGGAATTGTTCCCCGGAGAGTACGTAATGTCATTCCTGAATTGTATATTTGGCATGTTGTACATTCCATTGCCAATCGAGACACATGCTCCTGGAGACAGGGCACGAACCATTCTTCCTGTATTTCTGCTGCGATGTGCTGTTTGGTGTTATGTGCAGGGAAGTGTAGCTGTTGAAATGCAATTTCTAGTAACTGTATTGGCATTACCACTTTCCCTGAGTTATTTTGCCGCCACAGCAGGTCTGTTCCCGACTTGCTGCACCCCCGGTTTGTCCACATCAATTTTTCCTCTGCACTAGCTCCTTCCTGCAATTCTAGTATTTGTGATATGGGCATCATGTTGTATCCTTCTGGGGGCTCTTCGTCTCTCTTGTGCTTAAGCATGTACTCACCTGTGTCATATTTCTGAAAATAGGAAGCCTCCTTGGCGGCAGCGTCCGCTGTCGCGTTCCCCAAAGACACAACATCTGTGTTGGATGTATGTGCTTGGCACTTTACTATTGCTACTGCAGTAGGGTTTTGTAGGCCTCAATTAGCTCTTTCAACAATTCTGCATGCTGTACTGGTGTTCCCTCTGCCCGTCTAAATCCCCTACGCCCCCATCTTGCTAGACCTCCATGTACTGTCGTTGTCATGTAAGCTGAGTCTGTGTATATTGTCACTGCACAACCCTTTGCTGCATGTAGTGCTTCTATGAGCGCAATCAGTTCTGCTGCCTGTGCGGAGTAATGTGATGGGAGGCGGTATTGTACTAGTGTTTCATACTCACCATCTTCTAACCTCACTACTGCCATGCCAACGTGTTTTTTCTCCCGTGTCCACGTCAATTGATGCAGACCCATCCACAAAGTACACTTCCCCCTCGCTTAGAGCGTTCTCACACACCACTGTGCCCTCCCCTCTTTCTCCTGTGTAAGTTGCGCAATCGTGGTTCTGCATGTCTTCTAGTGTGCACGCTTCTGTAATGAATGTGGCGGGGTTCACTGTCTTGCATCTCACTATATGGATGTTGGCGCTGGACAATATAATCTCGTAGGCTGTCGCCCGCTGTGTGGTCAGTGTGCTTTTTGATCTCTCAAGTATTGCAAATAATGAATGTTCCACAAACAATGTCACAGGGCAACCCATTACTATTGTAGCACTTTTCTCAATCGCGAACGCGGCTGCAGCGAGTGATTGCTCGCACGCGAAATGGCCCTGCATCACGGCATCTAAAGTACCACTATAGTAAGCCAATGGCTTGTGTCCTAAGGACGTTTTTTGTGTCAGTACTGCTGTCATGAGTGTTTCCTTGCAGTGTGAGAATAGGTAAAATTCGCGTCCATAATCGGGGTTTGCTAATACTGGAGCGCTTGAAATTAGCTCCTTCAATGATTGAAATAATTCGCTCATCTCTTCTGACCATTGTATTTTTTCATTCTCCTGTTGTGCTTCCTTGAGTGCTTGTAGGAGGGGCCTCGTGTATGCTGCATAATCTAATATCCATGCTCGGCAATAGTTGCACATCCCCAAGAATTTCTGCATATCTTTCACTGTTGTGGGTGCTCCTACTGATCTTATTCCTTCTACCCTGTCGGGAATTATTCTTTTTCCATTCTTTGATATGAGCTGTCCCAGGTATAAGACCTCAGTCAGGCAGTACTGTAGCTTCTCCTTGTCTACCTTGTATCCCTTGTTGGCCAGTAAAGTCAGGAGCGTTGTTGAATCTTTTCTACATGTTGCTTCGTCTTGTGCACACACTAATAGATCGTCTACATACTGAATAATCGTACTCTCAACTGATAGGTTTCCCCAAGTCTTCATGCAATATGCGGTTGAATATGCTCGGGCTCTCACAGTATCCCTGTGGTAGTCTGCAGTGTTCATATCTCTTACCCCCCAGTGTGAAGGCTGTAAGGTATCTACTCTCTTCAGCCAGGGGTATTGAGAAAAATGCCTTTTTCAAGTCTACTACTATGAAATGTGATGCCACTTTCGGGATGCTGCATAGTATCGATGCAGGGTTCGGGACTAGAGGGAACTCCTTCTGAATTACATCATTGAGGGGGCGTAAGTCCTGTATCATCCTCCAAGGCCCTCCTTTCGCTTTTTTGATTGGATAAATACATGTGTTACATGGGGAGTTTGAAGGCACTATTATCCCTTGTGCTAGTAGTGCATTTATTGTATCTTTTATCCCTTCTTCAGCTTCACGGGACAATGGATACTTTTTAACTCGGGGTAAAATTGCTCCTTGCTTTAGTTTTATTACCACAGGTTGTACTCCGTGCAACAGCCCTACATCATGGGGGCCTGTTGTCCATAAATTGTTTGGTACGAGCCTCATGTCGTCATCAAAAAATGACGGTGGTGCTCCTACCACTGTCATCAATTGGACGGGGGTCTCCCTGGCTTGGATTAAAATGTCACAGGGCATCGCTATTTCCATTACTATCTCGCCATCCCCTTCTGTGTCTGAAAAGAGATCCTCATCTGTTACCTCTCATAGGGCGATGTTGGCGTTTGTACACAGCACTGTGCGCCACTCACATCCTTCCCTGTCCACTCCAATCACAGCGATCCACTGATCCTGGTGCTGCGTTGGGACATACTATGGGGCGGAAGAGGAATTCCGCTGGAATCCTCCAGTCCATGCTTCTTAGCTCTGGAATTATGAGGGCCAAAGTCTTTAGCCCTTCAATGAACATTTCCTCATTTTGTGGCAGCCCTCGTATTTCCTGTGTGGTTGTGTAGGCTTGCACTACCAGCATCGCACGCAAGGGGCATATCCCGGGTGTAGAACACACTATTCCTCTCTCGGTAAATGATATGGTCATGTTAAGTTTACTCAGGAGGTCCCTCCCTAATAAATTTACTGGTGAGTTTTCATAGTACAGTAAGGGTGCCTTTACAGTTTTACCCCCCACTGTTACATCCAATGCTTCTGTGTAAGGAACTTCAATTACAGCCCCAGAGAACCCCTGCGTCTCTAACTTCCTGTTAGATAACGGGAACCGGCCCTCTCTGACACATGATTTCTCCGCTCCCGAATCAACCATGAATATGAACTGCTTGTCTCCTATCTGCGCCCCTACCAATGGTTCCTCTGCTGCATTGTAGGTGGTGGATAGAACTGGACACGCAAGTGTTCTCTGTGGGCTGTCCTATGCGGGGTGTCTCATTGCCCCCCTTCATTAAAGACACTTCCGGAAACCACTGACATGCCGTTGTAAGGTGCTGGCAAGGGGGCCCCGTTTGCATGTACCGCGAAAGGGTTACCTAGCGTGTATTGCACACTGTCATTGTTTTGTGGGTGGTTCTGTGTTCTGTACTGGGGTCCCTGTTGCTGGCCAGCATTACCCTGGCCTGGGTTTCTCAGTTGCTGTTGTCCCATCGGAAGGCCATATGGGCTTCCCGGGTGGGGATGGCCATATTGTTCTACCTCTTGGAACCCGTTGTTGGGTCTGCTTCTGCACTCTCTAGAGTAATGCCCCCATCGCCCGCAGTTCCAGCAACTTCCTTGTGCACCTCTAGGACCCTGCCATCCATTTCCTCCCATTCCCCCGTACCCCGGTCCACCTCCTCTTCGGCCCCTGTACCCACCTCGTCCCCCTCGAGGGGTCCACTCTTGCCACTGCAGACCTCCGCCTTGCTCCTGCTCATTCCACTGCCGCTGTCCTGTTCCCGCCCAATTAGTTGCCACCCTTCCTTGTAGTGCTATCAGCCCCTCCTCCTCATCATCTCCCTCCCTGCTGTGTGGGAGCGCGACTACTGCTGCTGCAACCTTCACCAACTTTGTCTGTACTAACTTCGCCTCGTCTGCCAATCTTTTCTGCGCCACCTCCTTCTCCCTCTCCTTGATTCGTTTACAATGGTGTACTATTATGCTCTGAATTTCTGGCCATCCCTTTGCTTCAATACCTGCTATCTTGTCGAGCGCCTTCTGCACTTCCTTTGGGAGCACTCTTTTTGTAATGAAGTAAAATAAAGATGTCGATTGATACCAGGGCGTGCCCGTTTCTGCTCTCCACATCTCTTGGACCCGAAAAATGTAATCCATAGCCTCCTCCCCGTCATTCATTGTACACTGCATCACTGACTGTAAGTCTGGCGTATCTGGGAATGTTTCGCGTAAGGCATCCCACACCCTGGCACGCACTGTGTTAAAGGAGGCCCCATCATGGCGGTCACAGTCTAACGTTACTCCCGGGAAACCGGCTTTTACCCATACTCTTTCAGCCTGATCGCCCACTGCTGATATGAGCAGACTTTTCACATCTCCTATAGCTAGGGGTACCCCAGCAGTATGTTTCTCAAAGGCGTATATCCACTTACTTGCCCCTCCTGATAACGGGGGCAATAGCTTTAATAAATTGGCTTTATCCATCTGCGCCCATGGGATATAGTTAGGCCTCCCTCCTCCCCTGTGTATCAACGGGAGCTGTAGCCTTCCTTTCGTCGTTGCATCCGGACCCGTTTTGGCTGCTGAGGTTCCCAGTGATGCCATTTTCCCCACTCTGTTCCTTAATCGCCCCGTCCACTCATCATCCAGTGTTCTCATCGAACACGTACCATCCCCCCCTTCGCTTCCCCCTCCCATTGCCATGCTCAACCTGTCGCTTTCTTCTAACTCGTCCCTTATGTCACATAGTAATTCCTCTCTGTCCCCCATAGGCCTTTCTTCATTGTCAGTATCTTCCTCTCGCGTCCCTATTTCAATTATTCGTGTCGGTTCTTCTTCAATTCTGAACAGTATCTCACCTTTTTTCCACCCCTCTTCAGGTTTTCTATTCTCACTTGGCGCTCTAGACGTGCGCCCTGATCTAGCCGCATTAAGTGCTGTTTGCCCACACATGTCCTTTATCCTTGAGAGCTCATCTTTTGCTATTGACAATCTTGACTGTACATCATCTGTGAGCTTCTCTATGTCCACCCTTTGTGTACTCGCCTGGCCTCGCTCTCTCGTACTTTCATATGGTGGGGGTGCCGTGGGCCGGTGGGGTGTAGTAGTTGTCGGGGGAGGCACATATGTGGGGTCACTGTATCCTTCTGCGGGTAGAGGCTTGTTTAATATCGGGTACAAACTTATTACCTCTACTGGTGGCGCTACACTTGACACTTCTTTGACATCTTTCTGTATCAGTAGTGGATTGTCTGTGGTGGACGGGAGATCAGGATTTAATGCTGGTGTTTTAGGCGGTGGTATCTCTTCAAATAACCTCCAAAGATCTAATATTTCCCTCCTATTTTGCAACTGCTTCCCCTTGTACTTCAAATAAATGCATGTGGTCACCATATCCAGAACACTCTTATCAAATGACCCTCCCTCTGGCCATATCTGGGGTAACCCCTCTCCTTTCAGCTCAGTTATCCATTGGTCGTGATATTTCTTAATCCGTTCTGCGTACCCTGGGAGATTCTTACAAATATGTGATAAGGGTGTTTCAGCCCCCATCTCTGTGCCTTCCCAGTGCTTGTGTGTCTCTGTGTCTCTGCAACTACAATGTAAATGTAATATCAATATTATTTTTTGTATTCTACTTCACATTCAATGTTAGGCTCGTTTGGGCTCTCCCCCCCTTGACTGCACAATACAAAACTGACTGTACACAGTTTCTACTCTGTTCTCTTTGGGGGGCACATACAAGAGCAACCCATCATTTATTTTGACAATATCAACCCGGAAATCAAAAGGTACCCACTCACTTCACTATATCAACGTTGTCTTCAAAAACATGTTATCCGGTCACACTTACCATGACCATTTAACTATTATACATTTATAGCCGTTTTACGCATTCGCAACATCAAATTGTCTTCTGACACATACGAGGTGCACACACCTTGGTACCACTCAATTCACCATTCAAGCTGCCCTCCCTTTCCTCCCTAGCCGGCTGTCCCTGTCCGTCTTATTTGAATATATGGATGCGCATGTATATATATATATATGTTAGCCTGCTCTCCCCCCTTCTAGTAGGACTCTTTTTCTCTTACTTTTCCCCTAAGTTTGTGTTAATCTCACTTTTTATTCTCCCCCTACCCCTAAAGAAAAGAAAAGAAAGAAGTAATAGCGGTCACTAATATATTCGCAGTGCCCCCTTTTGCTGAGCACTTTTATCTTATAATCCACTTCTTCATATATTCCCAGTACTAGTCAAGATAGCACTATGCAGCGCCGCCTTCCACCCCCTTTCGGAGCTAGGTTCCCGTCACTTTTATCTCTTATTCACCTCGTAATCCTAATGGCCATATGCAAAGAAAAAGCAAGGAAAATTTAAGATGATCCTTAGTAGATCTGCGTACCCCCTCTTCGTTACCTGTCCTACACTTCTCTCCCCGCTCCCCTTACAATCGCTCGCACTCAGTACTCACGTGCCCGTCTTGAACCGATAGTCTCCGAAACTGGGTCCGTCCAGGCAGTGTCGCCGTCAGCTCAACAGTCAGCCCCGGCTCCGGCGAGCGGTACTCAAAGGGGATTTTTCAACCGGGATCCTGTACCCTCTCTCTATTGAGTGCGCACTTCTTAGTGTACCGGTCGGCGGGCAGCCTCCCGGAGCCTGCTCACCGTGCGTATCCCTTTTCGACCGGAGATTCTCGTGCCAAAAGGGGACGGTAATGTTAGGTTGGGAAATAATAATTATAATAAAAATCACGCTTTCGGGGTCACCACTGAAGGCAAGCGTCCCCAAACAGCACGATCCTCCCCGCAATGAGAGACAATGAAGGACTCTCCCAAAATGGGAATAAGGCCAAGACAGAGTGCGGGTGAGTGTAAATGGGAGTTTATCAATCAGAACAGGGCATGCAAAGAACTCTGCAAACTCCGAGAGCGCTCTGTCTGACAATAGCAAAGACAGGCGTATATATTTACAAAAAACGTCATAAGAACCTACACACTATAGGGGGCACAAGTTTAATGGGATTGGGTGGTGACGACTAACTATAGGTGCTGCTGCGATCTGGTTGGCTTTGGCTGGAAGACGTCACTGGTCAGCCTCGTGGGTTGGGCTGGGCCTGGCAGGTCGGCTGAGTTCATCCGGACGGTGTTGTTGTGCCATTGTGGCCAGTGTCAGAGATGAATGTCTTTTCCTGACTTGGTTGCCCTATGCCATGCACACCGCAGTCATTCAGTCATTTCAATATTATTTTCTTCAGTAAATCTTCAAATAGGTTATACTACAGGTTAATGCAACACAGGAGGAATGTACCTTGTTAGGGGCCTGGGGGTAATACGTCAGGACATGGTTACCAGTGTCCTGTTGACCGGGGCCATAGGTCGAGGGGCTAAGCTTCGGGGCCTTGGACGGGCGGTACAGGTCTTCCTGCCTTGTTAGAAGTTGTTATGGATGTTTCGCTGTGTGTTGTCAAAGTGTCGGGTGTCCTGATTGCACAGGGCCATAAGTCTGAGATGGTCCGGTGGGTTGTGGGGTTTACGAGGGGGCGCGTGTGTTCAGGCAGAGGTTTACTGCTGAGCTGTAAATAATGCAGGTGGCGGGCCGCGGCCTTGGGTGCTACAGAGGGGATTACAAATCTTTGAAGCGGCTCCAGTCTGGTTGGGGGAGGTAAAGCAGTGCGGCGCGGCCTCTGTTCTCATGCCTTGGCAGCCTTCGCAGGGTGGGAGGGGGAATGGCCTTGCACGTATTTCACAAAGGTATCTCCCTCGTGTGTTGCCGATTTTAGGTAAAGACATCACAAACATTTGAACACTCTATAATACTTATTCAAATCAATACAAAACATGCATTTAAACTTTGCTGGATGTGTCTCGATTATACCCAGTCTGAGCACCTTATTCATACATTATGTTTTAACAACTACAGTATTTAGTTATATGCATATATATTTGCAGTAAGTGAGGTAGAATTAGGATTGGTGGAGTACATAGAAAATAACCCGCCACTGTTCGTGACGGTGGTGGCACATGTGGGGCCTAGACATGCACACATGACAAGCGACTTCTCGTGCATCCTTCACATAAGCCCTCTGTATGGTTACATTCATCTTCTCGTGTTCTCTAGCAGCATTAGTTCAGTTATGGCGCAAGCCCATAGAGTGTAAGTTTCCCAGTGATACACGTAACAAATAGATCCCTGGTGCGTTCCTTTGTTATTAGCACCCAACTGCAATGGTGTGGGCTCGCCATGGCTTATATCATGAAAGCATGCTTTCTTATGTTTATACATTTTACAGGCTTTTGTAATATAAGGGATTTTGTGGAAGAAAGCATACTTTGCGAGTGGTCTTGACATTAATATATAAAGACTGTTTGCCATCTGATGACCATTTTACTGTTCTTTTCATTTCCCTGGCCTGCTGGCCGGGTCATGCTGGGAGCGATGATACACTGCGGGAGGTGAACTGATACAATGTTAGTGTATTACGCTAGCTCATGTCCGTCTTGTTCGTGGGAACGTGCTCGCAGCGGATCTGCCAGGGTGCTGCGGCGACAGGGATGACTGAGACTCTCCAAGGGTGGGGGCCGCGCTACAGTGCGCTGAGCTCACACCATCTTTGCCAGACAAAAGGGTTTCTGGGCCTAGCTAAATTTTAATACATGTGGACAATCAATACATGTGGGCAATCAATACGTGTGGGCAATGTCTCCAGCGGGTGAACCCTCCATCACCTGGGCCCGGGTGGCATGAGGGGACGCCCAATGAGCCATAGCCCTCACCTGGGGAGAAGACGCAGGCGAGGGGGGTCTCCAGGACCAGTCCTCCCCTACATAACCAAATGGGTGTTTTTTGATAAACTGCGATGCAATTTGTGCATTTGAAAGAATATTTATTCAGCAACACAGGTTAAAACTAATAGCCGCAGGGTGAATTAACTAATCAAACTGGCCCAAATTGGCCAAAAAAGTGACCCATTTTGGCGACAAAAACAGGCCCACACCAGCATTTTCTATTTTTGCTTCGGCCATGGGCTTATAGGACAGTCCGAGCCTGATGGTAGGTAGCTTACCTGTTGAGAGGTGGGGGGGTGAACGGTACCCCATGCCCAAGTTATTGATTCCAACCCAGTTCAATTGTCCTTCCTCACTGTCAGCGCCCCCCATGTATGCTGTACTTGTATGTTTGTGTGTAAACGTAAGCACAAAAACACACAGAAGTTAACCTTTTGACTTTCAATGTCAACGTGTGTTGGTTTTGAAAATATATTCACCCAGAGATCTATGAAGTAGTTCGGCACTGTCCATTACAAAACGGTCGTCCATCTTGAGCGATATATAGGATTAACGTTCTCAATGAAAATTGAGAAACTTAACAATGAACACAAAGCGTACACGTAATGTAGACAATTTAAATATAGTTTCAAAATATTATTGCATACTATTGTGAAACGAAACCATACAATCGTACAAACACTATGATGCCGTTCCATGTATTTCCCTTTCGCAACATTCAATGCTTCTGCTCTTGAAAAACGAACTACAAGCGATAGCAGTTCATGCCAAAAGCGCCGAAAATGAAAGCATGTGATAAGATGCCGGTTCGAAGTCTACGCTCCATCTACAAACTCTAAAACGAAAAGACAATGTACTGGCTAATGATTACTTTCGTTGCGTATTGCGTCATTTCGCTGCGCGCAGCCAATGAGCACCGTTTTGGGCGGGATCTCGAGAAGGCGGGAAGCTACGGCCCTATGTTACATTGTCTCCGCTGCTGAAAAGGGAAAAATATAAAACAAGAAAGGGAGATTAACGGAAAACAGGGACGCGCGCCGCACAAGAGAACGGAAGCGGCGCGCGACCGGAAGTGTCATGGAGAACTTTCAGAAAGTGGAAAAGATCGGGGAAGGCACATACGGGGTTGTGTACAAAGCCCGCAACAAGAGTACCGGCGAGACTGTGGCCCTCAAGAAGATTCGACTGGACACGTGAGAACGCTTGGGGCAGGGGGTGGGTCTAAGGTTTTATCAGAGGATTTTGGGTTGGGGGAATAACTGAGTACGAGGTTGAGACAACTCAGGGGCGTGGTCTGGTGTCGGTGGGCTGGGCTGTCTCTGAGGTAAAGTGTCAGGCGTTAGGTTAGGGGTATCCAAGGATAATAAAGTACCGTATACGAGACGCTTGTTCAGTCGTTTTTTCCACTGCATTCTGGGACTTGTAGTCGTGGATTTTAGGCTCACCAGGCGTCTCGGTTTTGCCGGCACTGACCCAGAATTGGGACCCCTGTCCCAAGAGGTTTTTTTTTAAAAAAAATATCTAAATATGCTCGCCAGGTTTTAGTGAAAGCGAAGGTGACCACTGACAGTTCCAGCACGAAATGACAGAATATTGATAGTGGGCAACTACCAGCATTGGACTACGTATTTTCCGGTGTATGAACCAGGTCTCCGACATCACAGGGTGGGCTCGAACCCCCAAATTACCTGGTTACAAAATGAATGCATAGGAAGACCTATAAGATTGGAGCAGTCACTGCAAACGCTGTTTTTATTAACGACATGCATTATAAATCAAAACCACACATTTTATATGCAGGATAGCAGTTCAGTCCTAGAAATACTGTGCAATGGGAACAAGTCTGTGTTGCTATTGGGGAGTGAGGGGGTTGAGTGTCTACCTTGGTAGTCCTGTTATTTGTGCTTGAAAATTCAGTTTTTCAACAAATTTGTTCCAGAAAGTCATAATTCTACTAAAGATACAGAGGCAAAGGATTATGCTTCCCTTTCCATTTTACTACTTCAGCAGTAAATGTACAAACCAATAAAACATGATAATAAAACTACAATAACCATTGTTTTTGAGTCTTTGGTAGTTCTGTTCTTATTGTTCCTCAAACTGACCACATGATAACTTTTACCCAATCAGCATAGTCCTTGTCCTTAAACCTCACTGTCCCTCTACTTCACTTCCTCTTTCTTTGCATCTGCCGAGAATGCATCCAGTGAACTTTGCAATCCTGTCCATTCCATTCCATGCAGATACGTCCTCAATTTCCGGATTTAGTGTCCGCCACCACACCTAAATGGAAACATAAAGTAACCAGTGACTGTAAGTCGAAAGAGGGTCAGACAATCGTAAAATCAACCACAATTTCTATCTATTATCATTTTTGTGCATTTAACAAATCTGTAACTTTATTCATCATAAACCATTTAAATAATTGCAGGAAAAACATTCCAGTACCTTTTACATTCCATTATTGTTATTACGATTGAAAGGGTGGAATAATCCTTCGCCACGTGTCTTTAAAAGAATTATGACTTTCTGTAACATGTGTTGAAAATCTGAATTCTATGTCAAGACCGGAGGCTCGGGTTATGCTTGTTCAAAGCTGACTCGCCACTAACGATGTCACACTTTCCGTTGATTTAAAATATCATGTTTTAAAAGTCGATTCATTAGACCAATCTGCAGACCTCATAATGTCTTCTACTCTGGCTCCTTTGTTGCTTTCTGCCGTCTCACCTGGTCTAGCGTCCTCGCTATTGTGGAGAAAGGAGGAAACGCATGGTTTGTCTGTTGGCCCCATGGTTGCAGGAAGGAGTCTTGCCGGTTCTGCCTCTCCAGCTGAAGAACCGGGTTAATTGTTAGTTCAGTCTCGATACAAACACGTTGACTTAGCATTGTCCCCATTGAGTCATTAGTTCTTGAAACACCTTCTCGTCCAACTTCCAATCGCTGGCGTCCTTGAGGTATCTGGAGTTCCAATCGGCCACCTCGTTCTGATGGCCCGGCAGGTGCCCCGCCGTCACTGACACTTTCCTCTGAAGACAGAGTTCCCAGACATCTTTTGCTAATTCTGCCAGTAGTCTGGATCTTTTCTCCCCCAGCCCCCAGTCTGTTTATGTACCTGACTGCGGGCACATTGTCCATCTTTAGCAGGACACAACGTTGTGCTCTCTCTTGAGTCCAGCATTTCAATGCGAAGGACCCTGCCAGTAACTCCAGACAGTTGAAATGGAGAGTCGTCTCCTGATCCGGCCCCCTGTCGACAGGTTCCTGCATCGGGCTCCCCAGCCCCATCTGTTGGCGTTGGATTCGATGACCAGGTCCATGGATGAGCCAAAAATGGCCATCCCATTCCATGCATCCATGTGGTGTAGCCACCATTTCAACACTTCCCTCACTTCTTGGGAGATGGTAACATTTGTTTCATATTATGTGCCCCTCCTGAGGTGTCTGACCTTTTAACCTCTGGAGTGCCCTGTAATGTAGTTGTCCTGTAAATATCGCTTGGATTGATGATGCTAGTCACCCCACTAACATTGCAATCTCCCTCAGTGACATTTCTCTTCTCGTTAGGGTGTGTCTCAACTGTTTTTTGATATCGTTCACATTGGCAATGGGTAGGCTAAGAGATCCCTGAATAGAGTCCACTATGAACCCCAGAAATGACATTGACTGTTCCGGTACTAGCTTGGATTTCTCCCATTTTTTTTTTTGGAAACCCAACCCTTGCTCTGGGGACTGTATCTGTACCCACACAGTTCCCCACACCCCCATTTTCTTTTTTTCTGCACTTATCACACTTACCCAGTCTGCGGCCCTAAAAAAAGCAATTTCTGACCGCACTGCCAGTGTTTATTGCCTCTATTATCTATTTATTATTATTTATATGTTCTTCTCTGCTCCACGCTTTCCACTCTCCCCCTTCCATGCACTTTCCCCTTTCCCTTTCCCTTGCACTTGCGTGTTCTCAATGTCACTGGGCCTAGTAAGATAGTTTTGTTCCCCCTCCCCTCCCTTGCCTTGTCGTGCTCTGAAACATTTGTGTACGGGCGCGATATAAATAATCATATCGGGTCCTCTAATAATTTGATTGTCGTCTGCACCTGTACTTGGAGTCTCGCTTTCTCCTGACACATCAGACTTATATCGTCTAGGTATATTATGGGCCTTATTCCGTGACCCCTGAGGTGCGTCACCATTGGTTTCATTATCTTGGTGAAGCACCAAGGTGCGGATGCCAGGCCAAATGGCATACATCGAAACTCCCATGTCAACTCTCCCCAGATAAACCATAGGAATCTGCATTGTTCCTCTGCTATGGTTACAGTTAGGTATGCGTCCTTTAGATCTATTCTGGCTAGCCAATCTCCTTGAATTTAGGTATCTCTTAAACGGTGTATCCCTTAAATCTTAAAGTGCCTGTACACCACAAATTCGTTCAAACTCTTCAAGTTTATAATTGGTCTTACCTTGTGTTTCCCTTTCACAAGTAACATGTTGCTTATGTAACCTCTTGATGAATCTGTTTCTAGTCATTTTTGCTTTCTAGCCCTCTCAGCTCTTCCTCTAGCAATAATTGGGCTTCTCTGTTTAGCTCTAAACCCTTTGGAAGATTCCTCTGTTGCGGTGTATTTCTAGAAAATCTATGCGAAAACCTTGTACCGTTTCTATTATCCAAGTATCCCCAGACATAGTTTGGCAATTTTTTGTAAACTCTGCTATTCTACCCCCTACTGCTGAGGTAATTAAACGTGGGCTTTTCACCTGAGGTGTTTTTGTTGATGCACTCTGTGTCGCCCGCTTCTACCCTTCCTCTGCCCCTTGATGGGAAGAAAGGAGTCTGCCTTTGATCCTCTTGGTCTCGCCACCGCGTTCTGTCCTGATACGATCTGCTAAAGTGGAATCGGGCAGCCGAGCGAGCCCTTCCGGCCCTCCCAAAAATGTCTCCCAAACACTCTCTTGAGTGAGTTGGCAAACTTTGTAAACTCTTTAAAGGAATCTCCGAAGGGTTTTCACTTTGCGGTTGACGCTGACTCCGAAAACGCTAGTTCACCTAGCTTCGGGTCTATCTTTACTAGAAGAAATCTTCTCTCTGTGGTGATAGCGTGGTTGGCGTTACCCCACATACATATTGCCCTCTGGGCCCACCCGATCAGAATCGCCGGTTCTACTTTTTCTCGGGCCTCTTCGCCAGTCTGCAGTATCTCAGTGAGGGGTCCTGTCATGTCCAGCATTTTGTCCTGGCATGATCGCCATGACTTATCTAGTCCTTTTCTCACGTCCTTGGTGTACTTACTCATTAACGTGATAATTTTTCATCAATCTCAGGTGTATCCGCCGCACCCTCTGGGAGGTGAGGTCTCGGGCATTCTGCCCTCATCTTACTCCTAGCCTCTAGCTAGGTGTGCCCTCAGGCACTTTATCAGGTAGGCCGCTATTTTCTTTGGCGGCTCCCATTCGGAAGACCATGGGTGGATCAGTGCCTTGGGATCAAAATCATCACCTGCACCGTCCTCCTCTAACTTCTCCTTCCTCCTTTTTTTTCTTTGGCACTTTATGGCCTTCTTCTTCTGAGGAAGATATGGAATATACCTCGTCCTATGAATTTATATTCTTCCTCCCAGTCCTCCTCTCCCTCATCAGAGGTGCTTGAGGATTTATCCTGCCATCTGCTAGGCCCCGCCTTGGATTTCACTCTCCTTCTCTTATCACTCTTCTTCCTTGGCGGTGTGTTCAGGGGGGGTGCCCTGCAGGCTGCATTTCTGCCCCTGTTTGCTTTCCCCTGTTCTTTTTAGCCCTCTGATCTCCTCAAGGCCCTGTGAGAACTTGAGCCAGTCCTCGATCAGAGCAGTCCTCCATCAGTCATCTGCTGTGGCCCTTGTCCCAAATAGGCCCCCAGGGCTTTTTGGAGGTCCTGAGTCATCTCCACATGACTACTCTTCTGGCTAATGTTAGCCTTTCCCTCATCACTGGAGGAGCTCATGTCTGCACAGAACACTGGGGATTTTTTAATATGCCAGGAGTTTTTATAATCTCTTCGAGATCGAGAGGTATGTAGTGATCACCTGTCTTGTTCCTGATATATATATATATAGGTTTTACCTGGGACTGTGGGTGTTGCGGTACCTTTCTGTGGCCTGCAGGGGCGTTGTGGTCTCTGACCGCTTGGCACAATTGTAACGGAATGTTGTGCTATGAAGCGAAACGCGCAGATTGTAACTGAAGATGATCGCTCAATATGTCATTTCACTTCCCTACCGGTCCGTGGAATGGAGAGAGCGCCAGAACTACGTGGTCCCGTCACGCCCCCCCTACCGTGACCATAGTGCCCTCTGTGGTTCTTCTCTGAGGTTGCGGTCGCCAGACCCCGACCCTGTCGCAACCGCAACTTTCAAACACTCAACAACCAATGTGCCAGTTACCTAGATTGTGTGCAAGTCTGCCTATGTAAAACACAATGTCACATCACACACATTCATAAGAATAATGAAAAGGGCACTTAACTTGCTGCCGAGCAGCAAAGAAAGAGGAAGTAAAGTAGAGGGACAATGTGGTTTAAGGACAAGGACTATGCAGATTGGGTAAAATTTATCATGTAGTCAGTTTGAGGACCAATAAGAACAGAACTACCAAAGACTCAAAAACGATGGTCATTGTAGTTTTGATGAGTTTTGTTATCATGTTTTATTGGTTTGTACATTTGCTTCTGAGGTAGTAAAATAGAAAGGGAAGCATAATCTGAGCCTCCGGTCTTGACATAGAATCTGGTCACCCTAACACGTGAAATCCACGTCTCCTATCGGCTTGCAAAGAAAGAGGACTGGACTAACTTGCATTGCTGAATAGAATGGCAGGGTTTGAAATTAAGATTGCATAAGCAGCAGCTAAAAGCAGATCCTGGGTATGCAGCTTCAACCAGTGACCAATGTGAACGAAGCAGCTAGTACATAACGTTCGGAATATTTAACTTCCACATAAGATGGAAACATATCCTTTTGTCTTCTATTTATGACAAATTCAATGTGTCCTGATGTTTATTTATGGATTGTCCAAAGTGCACAGAGTTAAATTCACATTGGTGTGTTTGGCATCAGTTGGCCTGGGGAGCCAAAAGTAGCTCCTGGTAGCTGTGCGTCAAGCTAACCAGGCTCGTCTAGGCTGCAAGCAGGAGCTAATGGCTCCCAGCTCTCCTCAAATTCGAACCCTGGAATGGTGCATGCTTGTATTCATGAATGGGTGTGGTGTCTGATGAGAGAGGTTTTAATTCTCATCGGAATGGGCAGTTGAGTAACGGGCGGGAGGTGTCTGAGGTGAAGTGGAGAGGGCTAGCCTTTCAGAATAGTATTTGCGTACAGCCGATAAAGTAGCTCTGGGGAAGGCATACTCTGCAGGCATCTGTTGAATTTGAACTGGTCACAGTCAGGACCACTAAGTATTTTGGTGCCCTGGGCAGAGGAGGAGGGCTTCTTTTGATGTTCACTATGGGGGCAGAAATTACTCTGCCACAAATATAGGCAAAGAACCAAATTAATCGAGGTCAGAGCTCTCATGTTTACTGTGGCCTTGCATAGTTGTGTAGTTTGCCTACGTTCTGAATAGGGAAGAAAAACTAAAAGCCCCAGAATGTAAATCTAAAAAGGGGGGGGGGGATAAAACAGCACTGTGTGGCCTTCTCACATGTGGAATCTTGAGCTCTTTGTCAGGGTGCCCAAGCCTACCCAGATTGAAACTGCATTTTATAGCATATTTTCCTAACGGCATTCAGGTGGAAAAAAGGCCAAGAATAAAGATTTTCCGTAATAACTTACTAGAAATTCTTGATTCTATTAAAAGACACGGAGGCGAGCATTATACTTCTTTCTTTTATTAATATATAAATAGAAAGGTCAGCAGCAAGTGTTAATGCACCTTACTGAAAGCGCAGGAGTGCGTGGCAGACAAAAGGTGCATGAAAACACAAAGAACTTAGATAAATATGAGCAAAAACAGTGTAAATCCAAGAAAAACTCAATTTCCCATGGTGTTTCAGGAAAAGGTCCAGTAAAGGGTCACTAACATGTGACCTAGTCCACCAATGAATAACTGGCTGTCCATATAAACAGTCATGCAAATTATGTCACTTCCTCTTTCGAAGCTGCAAACTTGGCTGTTAAAGAAGAAAGACGGTGAAAAGAAGAACTGTAACTGAGGTCGTCTTAAGACAGAAGCCAAAGCGGAGCTGATTAGGTGATCAGGAGGGCTTTTCTGTAGCCGCTGTCAGGGAAGAGAAAGTAACTAGAATTATTTATGCATCAGAGAACCCTAGTTCCCCTTGCGGGGGTGGGAGAGCAATAGTGTGTTAACTTGACATACATAAGTCAGTCCAATAAGCAGTAACATTCCCAAACAAGTCGCACAATTATTACCCTAGGTAATTAGCGCTGTTATTGCTCTTGCTGGGCGGGATAATGCTCGCCTTTAATAGAATGAAGAATTTCTAGTAAGTTAATATGGAAAATCTTTATTCTATGTCAAGAGTGGAGGCTCCCATTATTCTTGTTTAAAGCTTACCTACCACAATAGATGCTGGTTGTTCTAGCGGTTTTAGGTAGAATTCCTTGAATATTGATTCACCTGACCAATCTGCCATTCTCCTGATATCTTCTAGGCGTACTCTGACCTGAAATGCTTTGGAAGCCATAGCTCCTCTCACAGAACGGGCCCGAAACACAGGGTATCTATTCCTGCTTGAGTCAGAGTCCAGCGCGCCACAGTTGGAGCCGAAACTGCCTTGAGCGGTTTACGCAGAGCTATCAGCAGTTGCCCGTTAGGGGAAGCTTAGGTTGATCTTTGAAAGCGGGGTACAAAATCACCCTCGAGTTACATTTCGTCCTCCTGTGCAAGTGGAATACTACCCCATCAGGAGAAAAGGTCCTGCCCGCCAGATCGAGAGCTCTGACGTTGGATACCCTCCTGCAGGAGACTAAGCAGAGTAGCGTAGTAAGTTTGCCTGACAAAGCAGTCCGGGACAGGTCCTTGTTATGCGGCCATGACAGAAAAAGATTCAGAACATTGACGTCCCAAAGCTTATCATAGCGGGACGGGGCGGAATTGTAAGTCTGATTCCTTTAAACAGTCTGCAGATGAGCTGATGCTCTCCAGCTGGAAGCCCCTGAATGAGGTCAAGCCCGGCAGAAATAGCTGAGCGAGACCTCTTTCAACTAATGATGCTAGGAAATTTAGGATTTCCTCTATAGGTGCTGAAACTGGATGTGAACCGTTCCTCCGGCACCAGTTGCTCCAGGAGTTAGACTACCTCTTGAGGGTAGCAGGGGCCCAGCTTTCCTCAATGAGGTTGACTGCCATGGCTAATATGCCGGGAATCCTCCACCTTGACCTGAAATCCTCCAGGCTGCTAGGTTCAGTAATCTGTTGAGCCGAAGGGGGTGGCGCTGCCCTGACGGATCCAGAAGGAGATCTCTAAATTGGGGTGGAAGGATTGGAAAATCCGAAGAAAGTTCCAGAAGAACTGGATACCAGGTCTGAGTGGTCCATACCGGGGCTATGAGGACCAGGTCTGTATGCTCCTGACGGGCCTTCGCCAGGGTCCTCGCTATCATTGTAAATGGGAGGGAGCGAGGGAGGGCATAATGAATCCCCTGGGTCCACCGCTGTAGGAATGCATCGGTCGCAGCTGCTGCTGGATCCGGTCTCCAGCAGTAAAAGATGGGTTGCTGGGTGTTGAGACGGGATGCAAAGAGATCTATGGACATGGAGGGGGGGCATGTTTGCTGGAGGCGGAGAAAGACTTCTCTGTCGAGCCTCCAGTTGCTGAAATCTGTGGAGTGACGGGAGTACCAGTCCACCACTACGTTTGTGAGCCCTGGGAGATATCCCGCTGTCACACGTTGCTCCAAGAAATGCCAAAAATCTTTGGCTAACTTCGCTAGAGGTCTTGACTTGGTCCCTCCCAGGTGATTGATGTACCATACTGCGAGATGTTGTCATCTTCAGTAAGATACAACAACTCGCTTTGCCTCTGGCAAAGGAGTGCACAGCGAATGAGCCTGCGAGGAGCTCCAGACAGTTTATATGCATTTCCAGCTCCTGAGGTGACCAGGTCCCTCCTGTGGTGACAGAGCCGCATCTCGCTCCCCAACCGAAACGACTGGCGCCTGATTATATGATAATATCGGGGGTGGATCCGAAAATGGCTCTGCCGTTCCAGGCTTCCATGTGACTGAGCCACCAATTGAGCTCCGTGCACACGGAGGTCGACAGTGTCAGGCGTTGAGAGTAGGAGAGGCTCCGTCTCAGGTGCTGACCCTTGACCCTTTGCAATTCTCTGTAATGAACAGGACCAGGAAAAATTGATTGAATGGAAGAAGACAGGAGACCGATTTACTCTTGCCAACTCTCGAAGACATATGAGGTCCCTCTGCAGAAGTCTGCGGATCTCCCTCCATGTCACGTGTATCTTGGCAACGGGAAGATGAAGTTGCGAGTTCAAGGTGTCTACCAGGAATCCGAGAAATTCTAGATTCTGAGATGGACTGAGTACAGATTTCTCCCAGTTTATGAGGAAACCAAGACTGTGTAGTAGGTCGATGGCTATTCTGGTCTGATGCATTACTAGGGCTTGAGAATGAGCCATGAAGATAATGTTGTCTAGATAGACGATCAGTCTGACTCCCAGTTCTCTCAAGCGGGCTACTACGGGACGTAGAAGTTTGGTAAAGGCCCAAGGCGCTGAGGAGAGCCCGACGGGTAAACTCGTGCACTCAGTCTTGGTTTTTCCAGGAAAACCTGAGATAGTTTACGTGGGCCTGGTGAATAGGAACTGCTAAGTAAGCGTCCTTCAAGCCCAGGCGCACAAGCCAGTCGTTTGGCCTCAGGATGTCCCTGAGCATGTGTATCCCTTACATCTTGAAGTGATGGTAGACAATTAAGTCGTTGAGAGCCCTCAAATTTATAACTGAACATACTTTTTGCTTCCTGCGAACCAAGAATATAGGGCTGAAGAACCCGCCTTGGCTTAAGCAGGGGCGAATCGCTTGTTTTAGATGTAGACTGCAGATTACGCTGTCTAACGCTTCGTCTGCTATGGACATAACTAATGGTGCAGGGCGAGCGGTTTGATGAGGTTGAGCGAAAAACTGTAAGCGCAGGCCGCGTGCTGTGTCCCTGACCCATCCATCTCCTGATAAGGAGTCCCATGCCTGTGCAAAAAGAGCTAACCTCACCCCTATTGGTGTCTGTGGCGCAGGCGCCGCTATGGGTACACTGACCTGTAGTTTGCTGTTGGCCTGGATATCTTGCACCTCTTCTCCATCCACGCCCTCTTCCCCGCCCTCTAGAGGGGAAGAAAGTGTCTGAGCGGTCTTGCCAAGAATTGTATTGGTCCCGGGATTGCTGAGGTATTCAATCAAAGGCGAAGCGTCGGAGGAGCGACCTCTGCCTCGTCCGGCCCTGGAGAGAACCTTAGAAGCAAAAACCCTTCTGATGGAGGCTTGAGCCTTATCCAAGGCTGTAAAGGTGCCGACGAACTTTGCCATTTCTTTCATGAATCGGTCTCCGAAAAGCAGACCTTGGGCTGCTACTCCTGATCCGTATCTGCTAGCTCGGTTAGCTTGCTGTCAATTTTATATAAGATACCCTTACGGCGTTCAGCCGAGATGGCGCAACTGGCATTACCCAGTAGACAGAGGGCTCTTTGCGCCCAACCTGAAAGAATCGATGGGATCACTGGAATCAATGGCCGGTTCAGCCAGGTCCATAATCTTAGCTAGAGGACCAGTAATGTCCAGGACTCTGTCCTGACAGATCCTCCAAGCGCAGTCAATACCCTTTCTTGGGTCTTTCACATTCTTTCCCAGAAATGTGATCATCTTGGAGTCTAGCTCCGGGGTGAGGGCTACTTTCCCAAGAATATTGGGACGGGGGCATTCTGCCTTTAATCTGGCCTTTACTTCCTTATCCAGAGGCTTGCGAAGCCTGTTCATGATGTAATTGGTTGTTCTGGACGAAGGTTCCCAGTCAGAGGATCTGGGGTGCACAAGATCTTCTGGAGTAAACCTCCCGCTGGAAGTGGGCAGTTCCTCCGTTACCTTCTTGGGGATGGGGACTGCCGCAATCCCAGAGATAGAGGGTCGCGACCCTATAGTTTGACAATCCTCATCGGAGGTTGAAAGGGGATGATAGTTATCATAGACCCTGCTAGCTTCATCATCAGTGCCCTGTTGATATCCCTCCGGGCTTGAGGGTCTAATACCCCTGTTGTCTTCCTCGGGGTAAGAGGGTCTTTCATGGGAAGGGGTGTCCTTCCTGTCCATGAAGGCTTTTTTCAGCCTGGAGACGGCAGCGGTGGCATGAGTAGGCTGGCTCGGGGGGGTCATGGAGTCTTTGCTCCTGCGAGCCGGAGTACACCCCCCCCCCCCCCATCTATAAGGCGCTTTCTTTTATGGGTTTTCTTTCTCCCTGGCGGGGAGGGCTCCTGTAGATGCTCCTCCATACTGTCTGGGCGCTGCTGGATAGGCGAGAGCATCTCAGATACTGCCTTTTTGATGGTTGTCTCCACTGAGGATCCCAGCACCTTTTTGAGGCTGTCTGCCATTGCCACCTCATCTATTTTTGTTTGTAATGTTTTTTTGTTTTTTGTTTTAAAAAAAATATATAAATGTTCCTTGTGGGCAACGGACAGCCTTCTCTCAGGCCACTTAATTTCAGCCAAGGAAGGTGTGGAGCACGATACCTTGCTGTGTTGAAAAAAAGTAAAATCTGCTTCTGTGGAACTTATCCAGAGAGACTTCCTTCGTTTTCCGTTTTTTTTTTTTTTTTTTTCTTTTTTTTTTATATGCTGTCAAGCAGAAGAAAGGAAAAGGGGGGCTCATATATGCAGTTGGAGCTCTCTTTCAAAATCAGTTGTAAAAGCAACGGAAATGACAAGCGAGCGCCAGCTGCTTGAGGAAAGGACTCGGGGAGCAGAGGCTCCCTCTAGCGGCCACAGAAGGCTACCGCGATGAAATGCTCTCCGTGCGCGGCCTCCCTGTGCTCTGCAGCAGTGAAGAGGCTAGCTGGGTGCTGTGCACGGAGCAGTGAATATCAAATGAGCAGGGCCGCTCGCAAATGCGAGGGCTCCTGTCAGTTAGCTGAGATCCTCCGCCGGCAGCCAAGCAGCTGACGTGGAGGATCAGAGCTGAAACTGACAAAGAAAACAATGAAGTGGGCTACGCGCATGTATGCCAATCGAATGTTATGAATATAAAATACAATTTAAGACTACACACGGAACGTAGATTGCAAATATACAATAATAATTGTAAATATTCAACATTATTAAACTATTATTTGAATCTAAATTTCTAGATTTTTTTTAAACACGGAGATAAAGAAAAGGATACTTCTCTTTGCTGTGAGCAGCAAGAAAGAGGAAGTGCCATAATTTGCATGACTGTTTATATGGACAGCCAGTTATTCATTGGTGGACTAGGTCACATGTTAGTGTCCCTTTACTGAACCTTTTCCTGAAGCACCATGGGAAATGGGAGTTTTACTTGGATTTACACTATTTTTGTTCATATTTTTCTAAGTTCTTTGTGTTTTCATGCACCTTTTGTCTGCCACGCTCTCCTGCGCTTTCAGTAAGGTGCATTAACACTTGCTGCTGAGCTTTCTATTTATATATTAATAAAAGAAACAGAAGCATAATGGGAGCCTCCGGTCTTGACATAGAATCTATAGGCAGCACTGAATAGATCATATCTCTGCACCATGTTATGACGAGTTTATGGGTGTGGTTAGTTGGGAGGAACAGTAAAGGCAAGATTGCAATGCTTTTGTGTTGGTGTTTCCGATCAGAAGTACCCTCCGCTCTGCATGCTTGAAGGTTTTCTAGTAGAGCAGTGTAGAACCCATCAAAAGCCTTGTTTCCAGAGGGGTGGCATCAATCTTATAGAGTGGGCTTGTGTTGGCAAAGGCCTGAGTATGTTGCTTGTAGTTATGGGTGTACATTTGTTAAAGTTAATCAGTCTGCTGCACCACCATTGCAGCATTCTTGTTTGCACTTGTCACTCAACATAAACAAAAAACGGAGGCTGTGGATCAGTGGTACTGCTCAAAATCCCTGCATTACATACGCTTAAAATGTATGATTTTAAAGCCTATATACTTTTATCTCAGCGACATTGACACTTCGCTCAGATCACTAAGAATGTACAGACAGAAACTGAAACGGTTAAATAATTGCTAGGGTGACAAAGTTAGGTTCCTACCCCCTTTGCTGAAGAACTAAGTAAGCAAATGCCCCTTTTCCCCTCTGGCTCAGGTTACAGAAAAGGTGCTCCCCAAATCAATGAAGGGATCCAAGAATCTGTGGTAGCACCACACCATAGTCCGTTTCATTATATAGCTTGATATGCTACAATGGTAGCGAGGTTAAATAAGAATGGGGACTCCCTTGATGCATCGTGCATTCTTCATCTGTGCTAAAATCAGGTTAATAAACAAATGACACTTGAAAGGAAACTTTGGCAGTCCATATATGCTGTGTTTAGCATATGTAAAGGGCTCATTTTTATTGACAACCTTGGGTCGGAGGGATTCCACCTTTTTGTTCTTAGGGCAACATCACTCTGGTGCAGACTTTCCCACTTCAGTTTTCTAGTGTTGGTCACTGTTGAGTAGCTGTAAGAATAAGTTGGTTATTACGCAGAACAGACGACAAACTGTGAGTCGAAACTTCAGAGATTGTGCAAGCGCTGAAGCATGGATACAGCAGATAATTTGGAAGCAACACGGAATGCATACCAAAGGATAGATGGAAGATAAAGATTTAATTTAACGATACTGATTAAATTGTATTGGGAACGTGCATGCATCCGAACATGGGCTCAGGCTGTAAAATGGACCTGGTTTTCAAAAGGGTTTGCCATGAGTTAGCCAAGAACCAAATTACTTTGTGGTGTGCATTGTATCATTGACCGCTATTTCTAGTTTTGGATATTGGGTTGCACTGCCTATAAACTAAAATGATTGGCAGAGGGAGTGAAAATCTGTGACAAATAGGAAGTTAGATGTTTACCGACCCGTTGACTGCCCGTGGTCATTACAATGCACAACCTGCCCTTCCTCGCCCAAAATGCACACCCCTGGGATGTCTTTTGGATAGCCCTGTGCTTTTAAGGAGATGTCATTGTTATTTCTAAGTATTCGGGTAATGGATTAATTGCAGCTGAAAACCAGCTTGTGGTGTAATAAAAACGCCTCAACCATGTAAGCCTTACTCTCCTTGATTTCTCAGCAATATGCTTCTGGCCCTGAATTTGTACTAAGAGAAGCATTGACAAAGAGCGGTTTTGGCTCTTGTGTAGGCATGTCAGGCACTCCCATATGCACCGGTAATAACATTTACCCCTGTTACCAATATGGCAGTGCCTGGAAAAAATGCCTATGCCATGCATACATAATACTGTAATGTTCACACTTAACCAAGCTCCCAGTTCTCGCCGTAGAGCAAGGCGCAATTATTTGTAAATGTTTCTTTGACATGCATGAACTAAAATAATAACCTGTTCTGCAAAGGGAGAACACCTGTAATTTAATTTTCTCCATAAATGGAAATCTGCAAGTAATTGTAGAACATGATAAATAAGTAGTCCTGAAAGTAAGTGTTCCAGTGGGTTATAACATTTGATATGATCCGTCCCACGCAAATACCTGACATGGAAAGAGAGCAGGCGATGGGCTAAATGATGTCACCAGAATGTGAGAAAGTAAACCGCTTCACTGAAGACAGCTCAGTGAGATAAGTGGATCTATCTAGGATTACACTATCCCCCAGGGCTAAAATCTACACCTGGCCCTTGAAATTTTGGTTCCACAGTCTCAAATTCGGCTACTTAACTCTCAACACAAACCAGGTATACTCTTCTTTTGGGGTGGCAGTTTCAAAACCCTCTTTAGGTTGGACCAAGCTCGACAACCATGTGATACTGCTGCGTTTTTAGTTTTTATCACTAGCACTTTCTGGTCAGATGTTTTCTTAATTGTGTTTTATTTTTATTTTTTAATTTTTTTTTTAGCACCATCAGTGTTACTATCAACAAAGTTCATATACTTAAGCTTATCCACCTCCAAAGAGGGAAAAATTATCCTGCCTCGATAGGATTGGAACTTTGCACGGATCTCTGCAGCAAGTGGTTAACACCTCAAGTTATCTTCTGAAACCTCTGGCGCTCAAATATAGCAATATACATTAAAGCTTGGTTACTTTATTTGATCGCTATATTCTCCTACCACTCAACCCCCCCCAAAGGTTCAACTTGTTTAGTATTTTCACTATAGTGAACACACAAACATTATGTACTACAGTGAGCACACAATGCATCACAAGATTAATTGATAACATCAGAAGTTTGTTATCAATAGCTAAGCAGCAGGCTCTGACCCTCAGCAGCACACTATACAGTAGCATTCAATGTATTTATGTTTTATTAAAGAATGTGCACGGATGACTATGCAGTAGGCAGCCAGTTTGGAAGGGAGGACCTTGGGATATGCCACCCCTCCACCAGGACGTCTCGGGCCACAGTCTGTACGCAAACGGAGGGTGGTTGTCTGGTAGTTTGTTGTTTGAAACGTATGCAACCTCCAATAAGGCTCTATTGTATGTGAATGCACCCAATATGTTATCTCCTATTTGTGTAGCGCCTCCTGCCCTATGTAATGTTGTTAAAGCGCTGCAGGATGCATGGCCCTTCAGCAGACTAGTCTGAAGAGAGAGGAGTAGCTCAATGCATGCAGCAGAAAATATTGTTGTCACCCTATGGAAAAAGCTTGGCTCAGGGAATGACTTTCAATAGATTGCAGAGCATGCTGAAACCAGAAACCCTGACCCATAATTGGGTTGTCTGAATGATTTTTAGCACCAGCTACCCCACGAACATGCAGTGCAATACTGGTGAAAGAGGTGACTCCCTTCTGTCCACATTCGTGTTGGGAGTCGAGCGGCTCTCCAAGGCAAGCCAAGGTTCCACAGCGCTGCATTATCATTACGGTTTAGGGGGAATTGAGACTTTGAGCCATTTGTAATCCCACAGATGATAGTTTTACTAAATTAGCTCCTCAGCCAAGCACATACACCAGATGTCTGAACTTGCGGTTCTTCTGGTACTGAGCAGGATTACTATTGCAACAGTACATCATCCATAGGGTAAAACTAACTTGTATCATGAAAGTCTAATCCCAGCTCAGGTTTCCATTTTAATGGGGAACAATCCAACTCCTGGTGAATTCTGCTTCACAATGAATGGAAGAGCTGACATTGCACGATCAAAAACGGTGCAGTGAATGATGCTTGGTTGCCACAAGCCTTTCTCCTTGTGTTAAGTTTTCTGACACCTGCTTGAAACCCCAAAAGTCAGAAAGATTGCAAGACCCTGCTTTCACGGTCTGTATTCATACTGAAAATCAAGCTTTTTCTCTTCTGCTCCATGAAAGGTTTCTGTTCTCCCTGAGCTCAATTTAGGGCACCTCATTATTGTTTGACAGGTGTATTGCTGCAGTCAAACTCCCGCTTGCCACTGTCCCTGGTGTGGAGACAGAAGCAAGAGCCCACAGGGCGCATGACAATTTGGTGTCCTTGGGCAGTTGAGTTGGTTGCTGGGGTGATTGGCATTGTGGAGGTATAATGGGGATAGCACAAAAGGGGTAGCTGTAAAAGTATGAAGGTGAAAAATGTTATGGAGCCAAGTGTGCTGCATTTGGAAGGGATGGAGTGGGATGTAAAGCCTTTTTTAAAATCTCGTGAAGCTAAGGACTCTGCTCGTTTTGCCCTCTGCAGGGAAACGGAAGGCGTTCCGAGCACCGCCATACGGGAGATCTCCCTTCTGAAGGAACTGAACCACCCGAACATTGTCAAGTAAGTGGTGACGTCAGAGGAGTGGTGTAACTTGTGCATACTTTTCTTGAAGTAATCTGTGGCAACTTGTACCAAAGTGAGCTCACCAAAATGAGCTCTCAAATCACTCCTACAGGAAGCTGTGGGAACCCATTTTTGAATGAATCTTTGACATTCTGCAATATTGTTCCTTGCAGTTCTCTAAATGTCCACTCATGGGTCACCTCTCTGTTTTTAAAAAGAAAATCAGACATGAAGCCAATCTTGAATTCTGGGCAGCCTGGGTTCTAAAATTGGCAGCCCAAAAAAACATGGATTGACTTTCACATGTTCTAAAAGGGTCTCGCTCGAGCTACAGGGAGTAGAGGAAGGGATTTGGGGAGACGGTTATGGAAAATTAATAATGCAGTCTACATGTTGAATACTTGGAAGCTCCACTTATGATTATGCACTATACAATCTATGGCAAGTTGACTTCACACTCCTACTTATTGGACTTTTTTTGGGGTCTTTTTAATGTTTTTTTGTTGTTACCATAAGCATTTTTCAAAAGAGCTTAACTAAAGCACTCACTGAGCCTTTTCCTGCTCATTCTGATCCCCTTGAAATGGCTGTGGGTAAACGCCAGATAGGTTGGCCGTTCTCTCTCTCTCACTATCAGACATTTATGTATGAGGCTCATGGGATGCTGGCCGAGTAAAGCCAGGAAACCAGGTTTACAATGTCTTCAGTGCACTAGTGTTGTATCATTTTGGGGGATTACATTTCTTCTCTCCAAAGATCAAACCTAGTCTTGTTTTGAGTGCATCATAACCTTAGTTGTGCTAAATGTGTTTCAGATATCCTACATCCTTTTTTGGGGTTGGTTCTAATGTGTTTTTACAAATGAATATCAACCCAAGTCTTTAAGATAGCATTCATAGTACTTTCCAAGTACTTGGATGCAGCATTTTACAGCGAGGTGATATCAATTCTGTTCTACACATTTTTCTGTGTTCTACCTAGTTTATCTAAAGCTGTACTGCTCTATTATAGTCTCTAAAATTAGGGAGGCCCACTCCTCCTCCCTTTGGGGGAAAACATTAGCGTTTTCAATGCAATGCAATGCAGGGAGGTTTGATTTTTCCATATAAACTTCGATAGTATTTTATGCAGCGTATGGAAAAAAAAGTCGGGGACTCGGTTCGGGAGGGTCTGAATCAGATATAACATCTTTGGTAGGATCACCATTTTAACCTAATTAATCCGTCCAAGCCATGAAACCATTAATGGGCTCCAGGACTGGACAAGCTTCTGAATCTTGACTAGTAGGGGTGGAAATTGGCATAATATAATTTCCCCCCCCAAGGGAGTGTGTAATATTTACTCCCAAAACCCGAATGCCTTTCGGCAGCCATCAGAACTGTCACTTTCATTGCTTTGGATAGTTCGCCATGTTTGAGCCCAATATTTAAGATTTCGGACTTTGTGATATTGATTTTAAGTCCAGCCACTCTACCAAACCCTTCCAATTGAGCGAGCGCTGCAGGTAGTGAAATGCCCGCATTAGTGATCATAAGGAGCATATCCTCTGCATATGCCATCAATTTATGATGATACCCCCCACCCCTCAAAAAGATATGCCTTCTATGACATCCGATAGACGAAGTCGTGATAGTAGTGGTTCCAAATGTATTGCATAAAGAAGAGGAAAACGGGTGCAACCCTGTTTCGTACCTCTGCGAAGGGAGACCTGCAGGGATAGTTGACCATTTATGAGCAATCTGGCCGAGTATTCACATTCACTTAGCTTGTACCATCCCAAAATATTTGGGACCAAACCCCATAGCTCGTAAAGTATTCAATAAGGACCATTCCACACTTTTTCGGCATCTAATGACCCCAATACAGCCGCATCCTCCTTTTTAGCCACTTTTTCGATTAAGTGACAGGTTGCGTCGAATATTATCGTGGGTTTGTCGCTCTTTTATTAACCGCGTCTGGTCAGGGTGGATAAGATTAGGCATAATGCCCTCGAGTCGATGGACACAAAAATATACACAAGTTCTCGCAAATTTTCATGAGCACAATCAGGCGATATGATCCGTATTTAGCTGGATCTTTTCTTGGCTTCGGGATTAGGATTATTTTAGCCTCTTCAATAGAAGCTGTTATTTTACCACTGGTAGTAAAAGAATAAAGAGGTTGGTTAATCTCAGGGCTATGGTTGCTCTGAACTTATTATAAAAGAAAGTGATATACGCATCTGGTCCCAGCGATTTGTTTATTGGAAGGTTAGCTATAACAAATGTCTTCCTCCCTAGTAATATAGTTATCTAGATTTGCTCTATCCGCTTCAGTAATTCTCTCCAACTGGATTGATTGCAAATAACTTATATCTGGTCTGGGGAAGCAGAGTAAAATGCTCCGAACTTGGTTATAATTTCTTCCGTCGTCATTAATTTCTTCCCTAATGTGTCTTCCACCCTGAATTATCTGCTATTTTCTGTTGTAATTGTCTAGCTAACATTCTGTCTGATTTCTTTGCCTTAATGTATATCACCTGCTTTAAATACAATAGGCGTTATTCTGCTTGTTTAGTTCGTATAAATCCAGTCTACCATTAGCGTTTCGGTATTGCCTTTTGGAGTTTCGATGTATCCTTTACTTCAGCCTCCAGGTCTATTCCAATTTTATGCCTACGTTTCCCCCTGTGTGCCTGATTCGCAATAAGGTCCCCCGTAAGGGTCGCTTTAAACACATCCAAAACCACGTCTAATCCCGCTTCCCGACAATGTTAGAGTGGAAATATTCCATAATTTTGCCATCTATTTCGTCGCAGAGAACCCGGTCTGACAGCAACTCTTTCGGGAATTTCGAGCTCCAGGGTGTGGGAAAGACTCTAGGGAAGTTCAATAGTCAGAGGGGCATGATCTGAGTTGGTGATGGGAAGAGTGACACAAATTGACACTCATACAATCAGCCTAATCAAAGCCCAAAAAATAATCTATCCTAGAAAAGGATTTGTTAACGTGGCAATAATAAATATATGCTCTTTCCCCTCCTTTCAGAGTAGGCCAAATATCGGAGTGTCAACTGATCGAATTTCTGTCTAAGGGCTAAGGAAGGCAGGGGACGAACACATCTGGTGTTAGAACGTCTGTCTCGTAAAGGTCCCATGCTATAATTAGATCCTCCATCAAAATCATTTTACCCTGGCCAAGCTGTTCTAAATTGGATAATGCAGTCTTCAAAAACCCCTCTTGACCAATGTTTGGGGCGTATAAGGAAGCCAAAGGTGGGGTCACTGATCCCATCTGCACTAAAATATAGAGGAAACGGCCCTCTTTGTCAGCTTGCACCTTCATGATGGAGACCTGCATACCCATCCTAAAAGTGATAAGTACCCACGCTGTCTTCCCCTTTGCGTTAGCCGGCCTAATTATCGGGTATTGCTTTAGTTTCAACTTATATCGATCCTGATATTTGATATGTGTTTCCTGTAAGGCGATAAGATCGGGCGAGTGTGTGTTAATTAACCGTTCCAATGTCCTCCTCCTTAACGGGGGTTTTAAACCCCCTTATATTAAGTGTCAAACAGCGGAAGTTCTAGCTGTTTTGCAAAACCGCTACTTTGGGAATGCAACTCTGAGAACATTTTTCTAATCTTCTCTCTGATCCCGTGTACTACCCCCTCCCCCAAAAATGTTCCCCCTCAACCCTCAACTTATATCCTCCTCAACAACTTTCCTCTCTCCATGGTGTAGGCTATCCTTGCTACTCTATCCTCTGACTACTTCCTCCGAGGTGGCCTACCTCCTAAACCAGGGATAAATGCAGGGTATCCTAAAACCCTCTTTGTTTGTCTTTAATAAATTCCAAGATGATCCTCTGCCGTGCCTCAACTTTACACAATGTCATTCATGATCTGCAAAGTTTACCTTATTTCACCATGTCGTCACTGCCCGAGCCAGTTCTTGATCCTTCAGGTTACCGGGGGCTTCTCTGCCGATAAGGGGCCTTTTTGATTTCTTGTCCGTTGTATTGGTGTCCATTCCCATAGCCCAGTCCACTGGGAGTATAAGCCCGGATCCCAATACTGGGGCCTGGTTGATCCTTGTGGTCTAATCGCAAAATACGGGCCCCCTCCTCCGTTGTCGTAACTCGGTGCTGTTTGCCCTCCCAACTAAATTAAAGGCCAAATGGGAAGGTCCATCTGTATGGTATTTTCTGAGTTTGTGAATGTTGCAGGATCTCACGCTTGTCTCTTCTTTTTTGGTAACGTCATTGGAAAGAGTTCTGGATACAGTTGGATTTCGTTCCCGTTAAGTGTAATCTGTGTCACTTTTCTGGCTTCGCTAAGAATTTGTTCCTTCCGAGGGTAACAAGCCAAAGTGTTTCTGGGACGGGCACCTGGATCCTGGCGTTTCGGGCCGACTATGAATCCTGTCTATAGGAATTGTTACCTCTGCTTCCTTATTCAATAGATCTTTGAAGACTCCTGTAACTTCCTCTCTTAGGGCTGAGTCGTTCACCGATTCTGGAATGTTTTCTATACGAATGTTGCACCTCCTCGACCTATTCTCGAAGTCCTCACGCTGAAGCTCCACATTGTGTTGTCCTTGCCAACAAGAAGCTCCTCCGATTTTGTAGAATCCTGGGCAAATCTTGTAGTGTCTGCTCATTCGTGTCCGTTCTTTCCTCGGGGGAGGCAATGTCTTTTCGAGGGAGGCAATGTCATTTTGTAGGTCTGATAAGGCAGATTTAAATTCGGTAGTAAAGGTCTCAAATTGTAGTTGCGAAGAAGCAGAAAGTTTGTCATGAAAGATTTTAAAACACTGCTGAACGTCTTCTTTTGTCCCTCTGCGCCTCCACCAGCTCGCTCGTGTGGTCTGGATCTTTTTGTGCCCAACCCGACCTAAGCCAGCAGCTTTTGATCGGTTTCTTTTTAGGGGTGGGTGGGAACGTGGAAAGGCGCTCTTTTCTTTTCCCCCTGGGTCCTGGCATTGACCAAGTACTCCTCTGGAACGTTCCTGCTGCTAAGTAATGGTTAGGTATTTCCCTTTGTTTCCAATTCCACTTCGACCTTCAGATCTTCCAGGAAATATCCAGTATGAGTAATGTAGCAGTTAGTTCTTCCCTAATATCAAATATGGGGGGCTTCCCAATCACACACAGCTGAGGTCTGCTTCTCCTCTTACCCAGTCACGTCTAGTGCAAATGGGTCACGGCCATCTGTGTAAAAAGACATATGCAGGTGCTCTGCGAGGACTACCTTTTTAACTTTGTTAGTTCATAGTGGGGGTAGCGGCTTCCCTCTGGTCTTCCAAACGCCTTCACAGTCATCTTTCCGATACGCTTATAGTCCCCGGGAGTCCAAGCTCTGCTGAGTCCCTCCCCACCCCTGTGCCGTCCAATTGCCCGCCAGGCTTACAGTTCAGTGTTTTGGATATCAGTGGGGTTATTTATGTTTATTTTGTTTATATAGCGCTTTACGCCAAAGCGCTGTACATTTTAACATGAATACAATAACAGTAGAAGCAATTACAAGATATGAGTCAAACCAGTACTACATCAACTAGAACAATTTGCCAGTGGAGATTAGTGAGGGAAGAGGGGGTGGAGAGGGGAATGGAGTTGGGAACAAGAAATGAGATAAGGTGAAGGCGAGAGAGGAGGAGAGGAGTCAAGGCAGGGGTATAGAGGCAAGATGTGGAGGATAAAAGACGGGGGGGAGAAAGGGTGGGGAGGATCAGAGTATTGGGAAGGGGAGTGGAGAAGAAGAGATTTTAAGGAGACACGAAAGGAGGAATAGGTGGGGATGGAACGGATAGAGAGGGGAAGGGAGTTCCAGTGGAGGGGAGCAAGGAGCTGAAAGGAGCGAAAACGAGAGGAGGCACATGGGAACGGGGAAACAAGGAGAAGGAAGTGATCTGCAGATCTGAGGGAACGGCAGGGAGTGTAGAATGAGAGGAGAGATGAGGTGGAGAAAGTTCATGGAGAGATTTAAAGACGAGACAGAGGACGTGGAATTTGAGTTGGGAATGAAAGGAAAGCCAGCCAAGCTGTGAGAGCGAGGAGGAGATGGAGTCATGAGGTGAGAGTAGACACAGGGTGCGAATGGCAGAGTTGTAGAGGGATTTTAGGGGGGCAAGATGAGAAGCAGGGAGTCCGAAGAGAGAGGAACAGTAGAAAAGACGAGAGAAGAGAAGGGAGGAGATTAAAAGTTTAGTGGCGTGGAAGGTTAGAGAGGGTTATTTCTTCTCCGGCCCTTGTTCGATGTCCCAGGGTCTCTGCCCTAGCACTCGTTGCCAATATAGTGCTGTTCAGATCCAGGACACCGGGAGCACGCCGCCTATGCCATCGGGCACCCACCGGAGGACCCCCCACCCCAATTCCTGCAGCGCCTGCCCCAGGTGAGTCCCGCCAGTGTGCGTAGAAGGAATCACTCAGCAGTTGTGCTGTGCAGGGCCAAACCCGGGCCCGATGGGGGCTATAGGTCTCCTTGGGGGCCTCTGTGTTGTACCAGGTGGTGTCCTGGGCTGTGTCCCTTTATCCTGCCACATTGCTAGGCACTCTAGGTTGCCCGTTCACTTCGGGACTCCTCCCTGCAGTATCGGGGGAGAGGAGGGCAGAGCATTCTGCGTGAACGCCCGCCCTCTGGGTTTGTGCTGTGCTCCGTGTAGCGTCCCTCAACAGTCCGGGTCTGCTATTCACTCACTCGTAACAGCTGCACGCCGATCCCAATCTGGTATTGCTCCCAGAACCGGCTTTCTTTTATGTTGCACACATGCGCTTGGTGTATATTCCATGTACTGTATTTGTAGAGCTTGCTCTGCAGATTAAAGCACCCGATAGGGCTAAGAGTTCAATCAGCCGTGTCTGTACTGCTTGGCAGCCATCTTGGAATTCCCAGATTAGATTTTTGAGGTGGACATATTTTATACACTAGTTTTATAATTGGTGTAAAATGCAATTGTAAGAGTAAAAATGATTTGCTTCCGCAAGAGTGTAAAAAGTATGCAACCAAAACATGACTACATTTGAAAATGAATAGTTCACATAAGAAACAAAACTGTTGAGAAGCAGAGATGTCTGGCTACAAACAATGTATTACATTTGTGGAAACATATTCTATATATTCATGTGTATGACTACACCACATTGATGCCTTTTGATGATAAAAGCACAAAACACACAAACTTCTAAAAATACTTGTGCAGTGCAAGCATGCATTCATGGATTCACTGAAAAAAACCCATAATTTATTTGTTACAAAGGATACTTCCCCATAGTACTTATATTTTTTATTTATTTTTAAAAAAATCTTATTACTGATAAGATCCTAAAATGTTAAGAAAATACATAAGCATGCATAATGGTGAATCTCTACAGACATGACGCAACAGAATTAGAACAGAAACAAACACTTCCTTATCTTCCTGTGTGCTGTTTCTGAAAGACTAAATGCACACAGCTTGGAGAGTAAATGTCTGTTTTTGGACGTTTCAATTTCATCCATGCATATAAAAATCAAGATGTGTTCTGTTTTCTGCAGTCACCCGCCCATTGCATTGCTCTCTGCTCTCAACGGGTGCGTAAATGATACGCATGGAAATAGAAAAGATGTTGTGTAGTTAAAAGATTTTAATGCATCAAAAGGCCTTGTACGACACACCTGGAGGCCTGCAGTGATCAATGCCTTTCATTTGTTTGAAAGCAACAAATAGGAAGGAGACGCATTACTTTTCGAAGAGTTAATCATCGGGTATGAGACTTGACAAATTGTATCTTAATTTATGTTAAGTTCCAATCTTTAAGCAGCATAGCCATGATTATGTGGCAAACCTTTCAAATGGCAAGCTACTAACCAGTCATAAAATGTCATGCGTCCCCACAAAGCAAACCATTTCTTACCAGCAAGTCAGTAATCGCTAGCCACGTTCTCATATTTGCATAGTGCCTCTTGCACTATGTAACCAAGAGCAGACCACACAATTTGGCTAGCCATTGGATAATGATATTTTTAAGTCTTTGCAATTAAGAAATGGTGTGTGTATAGAATTTAGGGGGTGAGTGGATTTTTAAAACGGCTTAGTAGCTTGCAACTTGAATTTTTACCCTCTGATCTAATAGCACATGCACATTTTGAGCACTGTATGATATTTATACTTGAATATTGGGTATCACAGTGGAGATAAAATATCAATACATTCTGTACCTAATGCCTTACAGTATTGGAATAACAGTTTTTAAGAAGTTCACATAAAATCATCTTTTAGGTAAAATCTTTTTTTATCCTTTTTTTATTTAGTATTCTATCGAGCTGCAAGTAAACATCAATGGACAATTAGTGACCTTCATAATTCAATTACGTCTTTTTTTTCCTATTTGAAAATAAGAGATGTCTCCTACTTTGAGAAAATAATGCAATTGGCATACTGAGAGGCCCAGGTTGTGTATCCTAAAGCATTTTATTTTATCAGAATTGCAAATTAAAAGTTCCTGTGGCCCTATACTTTTTTTATTTTAAATTTATTTAAGGGGAAACAAGTTACTCTTCCCCTGGAGAAGGATTTTTCGTATTTAAAAATCTGTGGAGTTACTAGTGTTAAGAGAGATTAAGAAGGATACGATATCTGTTGAGAGACGAAATGTCAATGTAGTACAAAGTATTATGCAATACACCTTGGGAGATTTGTCTCATTGATTTTAATTTTTATTTATTTTTTTAATGCTTTTTGCGACATTAAGTGCAGGAATTAATTTTATTACTCAGTTACATTACTGAGTCAATATATTGTTGTTAAATGACTTTTTTTAATACAAGTTTAATTTTAGGGGTACTTTATTGATGATACATTCAAGAGAACTAGTAACATTGAATATTAATTGAAAGGCTTTTTTTGCTTTACAGAGTGCAGAAAGTTGCAACCGTGTTCTGTTGGATTTATGCATGCTCATATTGTGTTTCGGTTGGGATGCTAGGGAAGCATTCTTTTTTGCTTCAGAAAATAGTCAATGTAATGCAATTGATTTTGTTATTTACTAAGAAATATACATGTAATTGTACATGCCAAATGTTTAGAATCCTTGATTAACCTTGGTGCAGTGAGTGGTTGCTGGCGTTGTGACGTGGCTGCTATTATCCAGTCATTGATTATGAATGATTTGGATTTTTCTGCAGGCGTAGGAAACGGGACACAATCAGTTGGAATAGTCATGCTAATGCACTGTTTTTGTAATGGTTCATAAATCCTACAAACATGTGGACAGGCTAGTAGCTCAAGGGCATTGAAACATGGGCATGCAGTAAAGAATGCGGTGTGATGAATCGGAGATGATCACCGCAGAAAACCGGACCTGGGACCCGTCTCATGTAGCCAGGGAAAGGCAGACACTTTCTGACGGGTGAGGCGGAATGTGGAGCCCCCAACCCCTTTTATAACTTCGCCTGAGACACCACCCGTCTAATGCCCTATTGTGAAATAGAAGATATGAGAGAGATTTTGACTTTGTGGACTCAGAAGTCCCACAATTCCCAAAGTGCTGGGATGAAGAAGAGGGCCGCAGAGGCACAAGACTGCAATTTGCAGACTCTTATAAGAAATGACCCACACATGAGGGAGACTGGGAGGCATTCAAGGCCCCCTCAGCTGCAGGTTTTAGAGAAAAGTAGCAGTAGGAGGTGGAGTAGTTGTGATCTCTCCATGTTGCAGAAGAAGCAGAATCTGGACGAGAACAGTGACGCCGAGGCCAGTGTTGAGCGGTTGCTGGTCCTGTGAGTCTTTTCTTTTGGAAGCCTTAATTGCAGAGGTCGTGCAGCGGGAATCTTTGCAGTTGGAAGCTTTCCCCCCTGGAGACTGGAATTGCATAGGATGTGCAGTAGGAAGTGTAAACATTGACCGCTTTCCCCGGTAAGGCAGGCTCCGCTGGTAAGTGAGCACTGGAGTGCCTCTGGAGCAGAGGAAGCTCCTTTTTTGAGTGGCGTGGGCCACAGAGGACCAAACAAAGCAGGTTGCTCGGCTGCATGAAGCAGCAGAAGCCCTGGAGGCAGTGGAGCAAACGGACACGTGCACCAGACCCAGTGAGTTCATGGTTTTGTTGTGACCCTGTGACGCCCGCTGGCCAAATCAGGGTGTTCTAAACAAAGAACTACTATAAAGAAAGTGAAAGAGACAATTACACCTTGCAGTGAATGCCAAACTGATCTGAAGCTGACAAATAATGCATTTGAAAACCAAGCTGATGTCGAGGATGAGGTGGCAGAATAAGAACTTGGCACACAAACCAAAAAGGTGTGGTTGTAATTATGTGGGTCCAAATAAAGGCCAAGAACAAGAAAAGGCAATAACCAAAGAAATGAATGCAAACCACAATTGCCAACGCCACAAGAGTCGTACCAAGGCAAGTTGGAAAGAACAAACCTTGACAAAGCCAAGAGAAGGTAATTAAGAATACAAGTGTCTGTAAAACATATTGACCATACATAAGGTCATAAGAGGAACTGGCTTAAACCCACATTGCCAAAGTCAAAGAAGTGTAAAGGGTGAGAGAGGACTATAGTCCGCATTTGGTTAATGCAGAAGGTGGGAAACAAAGTGGCAGGAGGGCTGGCCTTCTGATCAGTCGTCTTGAGGAGTGGAGCATAACCTGCATTGTGTGTGGCAATCACGAGTGTAACGAAGAGCATCAGTGTGTTTCTTGTTTTCACAGAAGAAATACTTCAACTTGAAGTTCTGAAGCAAAAGACATTGCTAACTTGTTGGAAGCTAACCGTTAACACAGAAGTACTCGCAGTTAGTAGTTTTACTCTGTCCTAGCAGAAGAGTACAACAGGGCAGAAAATCTTGTAGTAGTATCTGGGCGCATTAATTAAAACATAAATGTTAAAGCGATGCAATACAAGAAATGACAATAAGAAAGGAATATATTGTTGCAATGACTACAGCAGACAAAGAAATAAAGTACGAGGAGTGCATGAAGAACAATCGTATGTCTCTTGAGTAGGTGGCTTGGCAGGTGAGTGGACCAGGTCGAAATCTTTGGTACTGTGGTGTGGTTAAAGACGTAGTGTTTTTGTGAACTGATAGAGAATCCTGACAAATGAATATTGCTGAAGCTAATATTGTATAAACTGATGCAGGAACCTCTAACCTTGTTAAAACAAGTGTGAATGGTTGCAGAATTATCCTGATCAAGATATAATTTATGTTAACGTAAGTATTCTTGGTTCATGAGAAGAAGTTGCTTTGAGCTATTTTTGTCACAAGTGCAAAGAGGAAAATCCTTATTGAACACATTTGAACTATTGGTGGAATTTGCATTGGAACGGTTACAATACAGGATTTCCTTATCCTTTTACTGTTGAACACAATCCTGCTTGAATCTGGGGAAGGGTAATTCACCCAGATTATAAGGAAAAACTGTTATCATGCTGTGAACATAGCTTTTATATTTGTTGGTTTTGGACTGACACATATTACCTTTTTTCGGTGTTTCCTTTAATTTATTTTAGGCAGTGAAATCCTCGTCGGGGAAGGGATAGTGATGCGTTTCTCCAACCTTCTTGAGTTAATAAAATGGCATCTTTTGATAAATCAAAGTTGTCCTCACATTTCTGACCTTTCACAACATGCAATCATGTTTTGCACAGGTTTTCCCTGCTTCAGCAATTTATAGAAGTGGGTCACTTGAAGCTTTGTAATTCTTCAACCCGTTTTGGGGAATATTTTCATTTCAGTGATAAATCTGCCTGACCTGTGTCATCCACAGAACCTTTTGCTTGGACTTGGTGTTCTTCCCCCATCCTCCCCACCCCCCCCCATCTCACCTAGTCTTTTACTCTTTTTATGGGTGACCTTTTTATGTCCCTCCATAGTGTATGGTTGGAGCCCTTTGGACTTTCCTGTTAATTTCTCTTTAATGTGCTTGGGTGAACTACTGTGCCCAAGGGGTAAAGATCGATTGTCATCCCCTTTACATTTTTTTATAGTGAGCCAGCACACCCCACCTTACGGGGAGTGCTGTGGGTGGTGGGTTACAATATATCCCCTTGCTTACTTGCCTGTATCATTTGTTGTTACAATTGCAAGTTTATTTGAATGACGGTGGCAGTGGTTTTACTTTAGTGACTTTTTTAATCTTATTACATTCAGGCTGTTAATTCAGCCTTGATTATGCACAGAAGGGCCACCATTCTGCTAGTATGTTGGGTTCCTTCTTTTTCGCCATTGTATCCTTGTTGTTACTGAGGTCTTCCCCTGCCATTCTAGCGGGGAATTACCTCAGTGGAAGTTTTGTCTTTGGCATGAATTCTTTGTATTCCCCGCCTAGGCTCCATAGTGTCTGAGAAGGCAGGAGGCAAGGGAGAAGTCCACAACTCTGCAGCCCTTTGTCTTTTCACCTTTCCTGAAAGGAACCAACTCCCATTGGGGGGCTGGCTGTCCAATATGTAAACTGCAGGGAAAGATGGCAGAAGTTGTGCTGTAGTTCCTGATAAATACTCTGAACCTGGAAGCTGCTGTCAAGTCGATTCAATTGGAGCTGAATCCGAAGAGGAAGATGAAGAAAAGACATTTGTAGCGATTTCTAGTGACCATACAGCCTGCTGTGTAACGGAGCCTGATGCAACCTTTCAGAGGCTGGTGAGATCCACTAGTCTCAAGAAGACCTGCATTCAAACCATCCCACAATGTGCTGCAACCTTGCTGGGCTGAAACCAGCCAATATCCTTGCACCTCAAGCCTGGTTGCGGTACATTGTCTTCCTAAATCCGAATCCATCCAAAACTTTGAACTCCTGCTGGATCTCCAGAGACACAATTCGAAGGATTCTTAAAGTGTAAAGGTACTTACTTGCTCAAGAAGTTAGTGTGGTAACTGTATCTCTGTGAAAGTTACAAAGTGTCATTAAGTTTATGCTTCCCTAGTTGCATTGTGCCCATCTAAAGTATATAAGTACTAACTTTGAAACGTGTCTCCCCCCCACCAATTTCAAAAAAAGTAATGTGTTGGTACTGTTTTAGTATTCTTAACTGAATGAGTGTAAAAGCTCACCAAAAGGGTTTACCTGCTTTGAATAACATTGTGTAATTCTTAGTATTGGGTTTTGCTTAACCTGATCTGCGGTCTTTGAGTTGCTGGTAGCCTCCTCTTAAAAGTATATAGGCCTTACGCACCTTTAGTTAGCTGCTGCTCATCTAAACCTGTAACACTGGGTTGTGTTTTCCTGAATTGCTTTGGGGCTATTCTAAAATAATAGTTCTTACTTAACTTAGTAACTGTATTAATACACTTTTAGAAAAAGTATACTGGGTATAACTAGCTATTGGGTAGCGCATAGTCGGTGCTCCAGATAAGATTTTGAGGTGGGAGTATTTTACTCTCCATTTTTAAACTTTGAGAGTAAGTGTGATTTTAAGAGGGTAAAATGACTTTTCTCCTTCGCAAGAGAGTAAAATGTATGCGACATCCAGCCGACGTGTGAAAAATCTGTATGGAAATCATTACTATGCAGCCGCTTTCTGCATTGTGACAGAATACACCTTTCATTATTTATGGCAATTTGATCTCTCCTGTGTATATTTAAATGTTGAAATCGCAAAAACCTAGCCAATTAAATAGTAAAGCATACATCAATTTGTATTGTGTGTTTTGAGATTCGATAGCAGAATTGTCTTTTGATGTTTAATGAAAGTCCTAATTTCCTGGCGCTTACTACCTAATGGTATGCCAATGTTATGATGCACCAGAGCAGAGAGGCATGGACTCATGCTAAATTCTACATCTAATCTAGTGGTCAAATGGTTATTTATATAGCTCTTTTGGCAAAGCATTGTACATAGAATATATTTATCACAATTGCCACAAACCAAAGTCTGTACCCCTTTATCGACCTCGAAAAGATGAAAGGCTGAGTTGGACTTGCCGGGATTCGAACCCGCAACCCACAGAACACGCAGAGATTGCAGTAATGAGTGCTCAACCAGCTGAGCTATCTTATTGGCTAACATCCTTCAGAGGTTGGTTAACTGAGTATCGACTGAGGTATAATGTACCCCATTGAATGCGAGGTTGAATGGATGTAAACTAGACTGTGCACAGTCATCCTCTTATACACTGTTTTTATAATTAGACTGTACATTAAATTAGAAGTGTAAAAATGATCTTACTCTGCATGATTATGCACACAGCACCAGGACCGGAACTCTGAAAAATAAAATTGTGCAATACTGGTTTGCTTTCACTGGAAAAAAGCATAACTTGTTAAAAAAAATATTCTCAATTGCAACTTAGTTTTCCATCTTATTAATTATACAATCTAAAATTCTAGGAAAACATGCACAGTCCTTCTGAAGCTGAATGGAAAGAAACCATTCCTTTTATCAGTGCGCAGTTTATTTTTTTGAAATGCTTCAGAGAAATACATTCTGTTTCAGAGGTGGCTTGCAATTACATCCAGGTAGATAAAAATCACAAAGCCTTCAGGTTTCTGTCAAGTAACCTGACCTTTGCACTGCCCTCTGCTCTAAACCTGTGTGTAAATGTACCCAGGAAAATTATAAAGCTTGCGTATTTACAAGATTTCCATGCGTAAAAAAGGCCTGGTACTCTCCTTATCTGGAGCCCTGCGCATAGTTTTCTACCAATAGGTCAATTACGTGCCTTGAAATACATTGGGCCTCATTACAACTCAGGCGTTAAGGGTTAACGCCACCGTTAACCCTTAACGCCTGATTCTGATTTTAACGCCTGCTTTTAGCAGGCGTTAAAATCCATGGCGCTAACCTGCCATGGTGCTAATTACGCCGCCGTAATTTACGGCGGCGTAATTAGCGCCTTCCCCACTCCCATTATGCCCTATGGGGCAAAAATGGGAATGGGAATGGGGAAGGGAAAATGGGAAATGGGGATTTACCGCCCCACTCACCTTGGAATGGGGCGGTAAATCCGCCATCCACCATGGTGTAAACAGAGTTTACACCATGGTGGTAAAGTTGGTGCACTTAGCACCAAGGTTGTAATGAGGCCCATTGTGTCTAAAAGTGTAATTGGGAGTTGCTTTCCCTTATTTGCTTAGTGCATTCCAAAAATGGAGTGTGCATACTTATCATTGAGTAGCTTGAGACCCCCTCCAGAAAGTATGAGGAGTTTTAGTAGCTATGAAATGAGTTCCGAAAAGTAATGTTGCAAGGTGTATACTTGTAACAGGGTTGGTTTATTGTGTGATTTCATAATTGAGTGTCTCTGCATGACTGACAGGGTCAACTACCCTTGTAATATTGACTGTATTATAAAAGTATATCTAAACCTGGTCTTATTCCCCAAGAATTGTATATCACAATCCTGAATGTATAACCTGATGTTTGACTCACCTTGGCTTGCTTCTCTAAATAAGTTTATACCTTGCTTTACATACCATAGGTATTGAGTTGTTTTTTATGATTGCGTTTATATGATGTTATAGTACTTACCCAAGAATTATCGTGGTCTATTTGTATTTAAATTAAACCCTTTATTTTAACAATAAATAGTGTTTGTTTCTCTTTGGACCATATGTTTGCTACAATTTCTTTGTACCAAGCTAGGGCCCCTCTCCCTCCAAAGATAAGCCTGGCTGCTCTGTCCATGCTACCCAATTGTCCCCTTGCCTTATTCTCAGAGTGGAGCTTAGGTACTGCCCCAGATATGGTTTTTGTGAAGTCTTGGTAGTACTTTAGAAACACTGTCCTAACACCCAGATCACCTGCCAATCAGCGACTGCAGCCAGGGAGAAATATTAGTAGCCAGTTCATGTTTTTGTCATAATACTCTTGTATGTATCTAACAGAGTCACACTATCCAACCCAGGATTGCATTTTTCACTTTTGTCATCCGAAGTATGTCCAAACTGCCCCTTATGCATTTATGTGATTATTCCACATCTCAGCAAAGGTATTACTGTGGCACATCACACCCAATATTAAAAGGAAAAAAATGAATTGCCCTAGGCGTGTGTGAGTCCAGTAGTGTTGAACCAACACAATTGAAGCTTCTGCTCTTGTAAATAAATTGGGGGTGGAGGGGACCTACTGGAGAAAACATTTGCTTCATTCATTTTCTCTTGTTTGTGTTGATATGACCTGTTAAAATGTACCAATCATTTGGAGTTCCTGTAACTGCTAGGTGACTAGTCCTATGGTCTCGACATCTTAAGATAGATCTGCGCTCTTCTCTCTGAAGAAATCAGGACTGCACAGCACTGCACACTGATAACCTGCAGGGCTACAGCGTCCTTCTTAATCACAGCTAAGCACTTTACAAATGAGATGTGATGAACTCGAAGTTTTGCTATGGTTTTTGCTCTGTGCTCCCCTAAAGACACCGACATCCACGTTTCTCAACCCGACTATAATCACCTGCGCTAATACTTGGCATTTAAGACTTATGGCAAGTTGGCACCCACTTGTTCTTGACTGTTACATCTTGCATTTCAAATACCTTTGTTCCTTTCTGTCAAAATGGCGTTCAGTTGCTCTAAAGTACTTTCCTTTTCTCTCTCTCCCATCCAACACCTGGTGCATTTTCATCGCCATGCTCACTTTCCCTTGTTCAATATTCCCCCCCCCCCCCCACAATCCATCTTACTCCCACTTTTGATTGTACTCTACAGGTTACTGGATGTCATTCACACGGAGAACAAACTCTACCTGGTCTTTGAGTTCCTCCATCAGGACCTGAAGAAGTTCATGGATGGTTCCTCCATCAGTGGAATCCCCTTGCCTCTCATTAAGGTACTTCTTCAACCCTTACCACAGTTAGAACTGAGCCCTATTGCGTGTTGTCGTTGGGCGGGCATGCTTTGACTTAATTGGCTAGTTTGCAAAAGCTGTGCAGCTTCTATTCGTATGAGGGTGAAAACCTCTCCAGCTAGAGAGGGGGCAGAGGGCTTCTAGATTGACTTGGGAACTGAACAGTAGGAGCTTGCACTTGACTTTTTCTAGTTCTGTGCCTACAACGTTATGGCCCTTCCTCAAAGGCTTTAAGTTCTAACCCTCCAAATTTCTTTTCACTTTCACCCCGGTTTTCTATTCCAAACCTCCCACCCCCTCTTCACTTCCTTATTTAACTTTTATGCTCCTTCTTTCTCCTTTCCCTCAAATAACATTTAGGTAGCCTGAAGTTGGCATTATCTGCTATTCCAAGAGTGAATAGAGGGACCCTTCATTTCCCCCCCCCCCCACCTTCCTTTCTTTCAAGGGATGTACATGGTCCAAAAGACAGCTGTCTGCATTATGTACTGCTGTTAAACCCTATTCACTTTTCCTTTTGCAGCGCATAATGTAGTACCATGGTCCAATTCCTCACATTGGTGTTTCCAATTGAAGTACTGGCAGAGTTTTTGTATTTTGTCCCAGTTGGCTAAAAGGACATGTTTATCCGTCCTTAAATTTACCAATACAATAAATTATTACGTTTATCTTTAGGCAGCTCTGCTTAATAAACATCATGTGAATGGCTGTATTTGAACCATGCACAATACACTGGGATGGGGGAGGGGGGTCCTCTTGATGCAGACTGTGGGCTGCTTGTTTTGATTACATTGTGTTTCTGAATGTGCATTTCTACTCCTATCGTAGTATCCATTTGTACTGATATCTAACCTGACCACCGTGGCTTTTAGATGCCCAATTCTTTTGTAGAAAACTGGAAGAAACCCGCTTTTTGTGTAACTTCAGCACAAACCTGGAGGGATCTCCCATTTGGGATTACAAATAATTCGCCCAGCTTCTTGGGGAGATTCTCCTTAAAATCCTGTGGTCTGGGTCATCTGGTCATTCCTGACTCTGGTACTACTAGTGATGCCCCCATGTTCACATGGCTCTCCAAGTGGTAGTCGTGGCAGAGCAGCCCAGGCCTGACATTAAGGAAGTGGAGTCGGGTGGTATACAGGTACAGCAAACCCTTTTCGTTGGATCCCAAATAAGAAGATCCACACTATTTGTATACACATCTTTATATTTAGCAAAAAAAGGCACAGGGGAGAATGATACACTAGCAGGTTAGTAAAACTTTGTAAAACGGAGATCGCAGAGTAGCAAGTCTCGCTTTCAAACAAAACATATTTTTAGAGTCCAAGCCCTTCCTGAAAAAGAAACGCCCATGTAAAATGCCTTTCAATCCAGACCGGCAAGTTCACACTAGAGCAAGGGGGACGAGTATTGGAAATAGGGGCAGTTTTTTGTGTGAAAGAGTTCACTCTGTGCGAGTGTGCCCAAGAGTAGTCCTTGGGCTGGGTAAGCTGTTTCGCAGGTTGCGGTTGGTGATTTCCAGAGGCAGTTGCTGTGCATGTTTAGTGACTACTACAGGCTCCGTTGATGACACTCCGATGCAGAGGGGAATCACAGACCCTTGGGAAGGAATCTGAGCCAGAGCAACTGAAAAGCGAGACGGTTAACGCTAGCAGTTGTCATTGATGCAGGGCTCCCATGTCGTCCTTTGGCACAGGATCCAGCTTCTGAGGAGAGAGCCGGCTTTGCAAGACCCTAATGAAGAGCAGATAATGAAGAAAATCCCAACAAATCACACCAGAGAGAAACCGGCAATAGAAGATGTCCCAGAAAAGTGATTTCAGCAGCATAATCGCAGGAATAGTGGGAACACAGTTTCTGGAGCTTCCCAGGTGAGGGGAGACATAAATATCGCCTTACCTGGGTTCTGTAGTGAAGATTATATGGTTGGTTCGGCTCAGTTTTCAGGGTCCTGGTCTGGCAATGGATGCACATTCAGGAGCTCAGGGAGACGGGGCTTTCTTGCAAGTGATGTGAATCAGTTGTTCCCACTGGATATGGGGAAGGAAGCACCGCTGTGGGTTCCTTCTGGTCCTTGTTGGAGGGGCAGCGATTTGCCGTCAGATTGTTCATGCATCAAAGGGTGCTGGTGTAGAGCTTTTGTCCTTTTTCCAACAGCAGGGCTTGCATATAGGTTTGGAATTTAGCTCTAGGGCAAGCAGGTCTGTTTTTATCCCCCTTTGGAACCAGTGAGTGAACATTGCATCCAATCTCACACCAAGCATAATTTGAACAGGTCAGCCAATACCAGACCATCCCTCCAAGCACATCCACACATTCTGGAAAGGCCGCTTATTCAAAGGAATGAATCCATGTTGTCATGCATTTTGCATATGCCAGTGAGTACTGGTTTTAAGCTGACTACAGCCCCAGTCTTGGGAGGCACACACCCCCTACACGCACCCCCCACACATGCACACCCGCACCACACACCCCCGCACACACCCGCTGCTCTGCTTAGTTCTTGGAGACAAACTACAACTCCATCTTGATAAATGAGGGAGGTGCTCAAAAAGGACCCAGCACAGGAAAATTGAGTTCACCCAGTGGAACCATTTTACACAGATGGGGGGGGGGGGTGCGGGGGTCGCGGGGGCCACATCCAGCCAAGCACTATGAACTTGCAGAGAGAGCAGAGTTATTTTCTCTGTGAGACTGAGGAGTGCCATTGGGTATCCCTGCCTTGGGAGTCTTAAAAGACGTAACACAGGGCTACATGTTGTGGGCGGCTTACCACATGTGGTACAAAGTGGGCTTTTTGCCTAATACTGTTTCTGCTTAAAGGTCTTAATAGTTCCCACCCATGATATAGCCTGGTCCAGATTTCCAAAGGCAAACTTTCAGTCCCACATTTTGAGAATATCCAAAATCAACAAAGAGCTGTTGCAGTGTAAGGCAGAGGAACCAGTTAATTTACGTGCATCAAAAGAGGAAGGTTTAGTGTTATAGTGAGCGATGTTTGAGCTGTATATCTGGTTGTGTACATCTTCATATAAAGGCATCAAAAAATGATGTTCTTCAGTGTCTAGAAAACTACTTTACTTGAATCTAATTATTTATCATGGTGAACACAGTGCTTTGAACAGAAATGCTGTATGAAAGTGCCAAGCGTAAATGAAGCAATCCTGTGTGATACAATACTATAGTACTATGTAAATGAAACGTAAACCTGATGGTGAAGGAGGCAAATTAACAGTAAATTTATTTACAGCATGTGCACCTGGCGTTAACAGTTTGAGAATATATATTTTATAATAATGTAGAGGTTGGAAGAGGAAGATTGTCACATGGGCAGAGGGGTGCCCTTGTAGGTCTCATGAACTCCTTCAAGAAATAAAGCCCTGGATAGGTCTGATGTCATAGGGTAGGGGTGAATTCCAGTGGTAGGGAACATGGAGGCAGCAGAATGCCTTTTCAGGGCAGAGTTGGAATAATTTGAGACGAGCCTGCAGTTGCAGGGTTTAAGTTGGGGTGTGGGTATAATCTGCTTGATTGGTGAAGTGTAGGCCGATTTAAAGACCAGAAGGAAAAACTAGGGACCAGTGCTGCGTAGAGAGCCGGCGGTTTGACAAGAGTACAGGTGTAAAAGTTGACTCTTCATCAAGGGGGAAGAGGTGGAGAGGGCGAAGACCCACAGGAGCCTGGAACAGTTGAGGATCAGCAATGGGATCAGTGTTTTGGTACAATAAAATGGTTAAGGGCACATGTTTAGTTTTAGTCTTCCGACTGTAGCTGTGTATGTGATACATTGCTGGAGTTTGTTTCTTATAGTAGGGAACTCTGCCAGTTTGCAAACCTTGAAAGTAAGGGAAGAGACGTGTGTGGGTAAGATTTTACTGGTGGATTATTTTTCCTTATACCTCCTGTGAGAGGGAATCTTTTCCCACACTCGCAGAATCTTTTTACGCCTTTTTTTTTTTTATGGGTGTAATTTTTTAAGACTCTATAGTGTCTTTTAAAACTTATCCTCTTTGACACCTTTTTGGCAATAAGTGCCTATTGTTGCTGGGTTGCCCTACGGGCGCCGCTTTTACCTTTCTGTGGCTAACCTTGTGAGAACTACAGTTCCCAATGGTAGAAAGGATATTTGGATCCCTTTTACATTTTATTAGGTGAGACCAGCACCCCCCACCTTAAGTGGAATGCTGGGGGCATACAGAGTATCCCTTTTCTCATTTTAAATGTAACATTTATGTTACAATGACAAACTTACTTTTAATGGCTGGTGGCAGTGAACCTTTTTATTAATTCAATGCACCTTACTGGTGGCTGTTTGAACAGCCCCGGTAAAGGCACCCATGGGTGCTCATTTTACCAAAATGGCCCCTGTCTTGTTTTTTCACCATTTTTAGTGTTCCTTGTTCCTTCCCCTGGCATCCAGGGCAGGAAATTTCTTTGTGTGGTTTTTATCTTCGGCAGGAGTCCTGTGGACTCCACACCCAGACTCCAGAGTGTCTGTGAAGGCAGGAAGGGAGGTAGGAGTCCAAACCTCTGCAGCCCTTTTTCTTCCAGCCTCAATGCGATATTCCAGTTCAAACTGGAAGGATGGCTGTCCTGAAAGGATTGCCAGCCCCCCAGGTTAGTATGTTGCAAAGCTGTTTGATTGGCTGGGTTTCTGCATAAAAGTCTGAATCTGGAAACTTAAGAGGTAGTCGACCACTGGAACCAAAACCGAAGAGGATGATGGAGGAAAAGCGGCTGAGGCAATTTCCAGCGAGCCTGCTGTGTAACCAGAGCCTGCTGTAGCCCCCCCTCCCTTCCAATCGACCTGGGGTCTCTGAAAACGACGACCCCCATCCAGAGCCTGCTGAGACCCACCAGACTCATTTTGAGCGTACCATGCGCTGCTGTGATCTTGGGGGGTGGGGGGGCTGCAATACCCTGGGACCTCGAGCCATTGTGCGGTGCACTGTCTTCGGAATCAAGCTGAAACTTCGTGGGCATTCTGCTGGATCTCCAGAGGCACGATTCCAGTCCAAAAGGTCCCCTCACCAGAATGCTGGACCTTGCAAACAAGGAAAATCTGACCAGCGATATTCAGTCTTCTGTGCTCCTGAAATAGGCGCCAAATCCAGAGGAAAACCTTGGAAAACGAGGAAAACCTTGCCTAGAGCCTTCCCTGTTGATCCCTGCTGCAGTCTTTTTTTCAGTCACCACATCAAGGAATCCACCGGCCAGATGTTTGGCTGCAGGTCCTTAAATCCTCCTCCTGCTAAATTCTCTGTGCTGAGGTACTGTGCTGGCTTGGGTATTTACTTACCTTAACGCTCTTGTGATTCCTGTGTAGTTTTGGGGTGTTTTCTGTGATTGGGAGGCCTATCGTCCAGTTCACCCTGGCCCACTGCTGGAATCCTCCTAGGGTGTCTTCTGTGAAGCCCCTGGACACTCAACTAACTCTAAAGTAAAATACTCACCTGTCTTCCAACAGTCTTCCTTACGAACTCTGACTTTTGCTACTTAAGAACCTATCCTGACACTGCCTTTTGGACACTAGACCCTAGTGACCCCCCTTCTGCCACTGAGAACACTCCTGCTCCAAGAATAAGGATCTACTTTTAAAGCATTGGGCCTTTTGCCTAGAAAAGAGAATAAGTGTTTAAAAGTTACTTACTTGCAAAAGAAGTTGTTTGGTAAAGAGTGAACCGTTACAAATGTTCTTACCTTAGAAATGTTCTGCCATTCTGAAAAGTAGATATACGTTTATTTTACTCGCCTGTGTATTGGCTGTACCTCGTCGCCAAAAGTAGTTCTGTTGGCTTTACTTAAGAGTTTCTTTCAGAAAATTAGTGTGTACGTTTCCCAACTGGGTCTTGCTTCCCCTGGCTTGTTAGCCTATCCAGAATAAGTCTGCATTAGGTTTTACATACCTATAATAACTGAGTCATTCATAAAGTGTAACACTGGGTTTTGCTTTCCCTGGTCTGTCTGGTTTAGACAGACACAAAAAGAGTCTTAGGTTTACCCCTGCCTTTAAGTTGCTTATAGCTCCTGTAAAAAGTGTATAGGTTTTACTTACCTTGAGTATAACCGTGTTCTCTTACAATAATTTAGTTATTGCTTCCCAGTCTGTCAAACTGAAAAGCAACTGTAATTGAATATTACACCCCAAGGTCCAACTCCCCAAAAATAACTGTTATCCTGGATCTGAGTTATAGGTGTATACTGTTCGTAGAATCTGTGATTCACTAGATCAGGAAAGTATATTGTCCAGTTGATATTACTAAGATTTCTTGCGGAGTGTCACGGTGCAACTGATACTTTTAGATTACTTTAAGTAACCAGAAGACTAACTATTGGTTTTGACTTCTCTAGAACTCCTGTTAGGTGTTCCAAATAAGGTTATATGCTTTGGTCTGTGTACCTTCACGCATAGTGTTGTGTTTTTCTATAATGTGATTATATGATCTGTGATAGTAGTACTTTCCCCTATGATGTATCTGGGCTTACTTGTATTTAAATAAACCATTAATTTATTTACAATACATAGTGTTTGTTTTTCTTTGGACCATTGTATTACAATTTAATTTGTACTGATTCTACAGCCCACGCTCCCTCCTAAAATAAGCCTGGCTGCTCTGTCTACGCAACCCTGAAACTAGGTCGTACAGCCTTATACTAAGAGTGGAGTCTTGCACTGCCGCAATTGAATGGCCTTACTAAGCCCTTAGTTGGACTTCAGGAAAACTGTACTAACATTGTGTAATTGAGGATAAGAGGAAATTAAATGGAGACGAAAGATGATGGGGACTGTGACGAATAGAAGAGCAGAGAGCCATCATGTGGCAGTTAGACCATGGAATGTAAGTGGATATTTTGGGTGCTGGATTAGAATGCAAAACATTGGCAAGGGAAGCCAGAGGAGATAAACTTGCTGACTGGAGATGACAAAGGATTTATCCTTTGGGAGCAACCATTTTGAAGGCAGGGTGTGTTTGTAGAGGCGATACAATGGTTCCAAGAGATAGTAAAATACAAATTGATATTGATATGTTTCAAAGCGCTTACATCTGGTAGGAGGCAGCACATTTGTGTTTAGTGTCATGGACGCTGTAGGTAGATTTTCCTTTTGAGTAAAATTCTCCCCAATTTGTGAGTCCCCAAGCATTTTTGCTGGTATACTGCATTTTTAGACTGATTCTCCCGAGTGAGTGGGAACCTCTATCCACACTTGCTCATTCTTTCATTCTAACCATGGGAACATTTTTATTACCTCTGTGATAATTTTGAATGGAGTTATGCTTTCCTCCATATTTTCTGGCATCTACCTTGTTATTACAGCACTTTCTATGCAGTGCTGCTCGGAGCATGGTGAGCTTCCATTTTTATTGTATGTGTTAACACATGTTCCAGGGCAGGGGGACCCTTTTGGCCCAACTGTATTTTATTTTGCGAGATTAGCCCACCCCACCCTACCTTAAATTGAGTGCTGAGGGGAAACCTTGTCTCCCTTTTCAGCTTATCCAGTAACCTTTTGTTACTGTTCCAAGTGCATCTGACTGGCTGGTGGCGGTATATCTTTTTGCATGACTTTTTGTGGACATTTGTTGCAGGATGCCTTTGCAGCTGCGATAAGGGACACAAGGGTCACCATTTGCCTAAAATGGTGGCTGTACTTTTTTAAGCCCTGTTCTTGCTGACTTGGTCATTCTTGAACGCCTTCTACCTGCCTGGTTGAGGTCTTGATGGGCCTTTTTTGACTTTGGCGAGCTTCCCTTGGAAAGCTTGCCAAGTAATTGCCCTGAAAGGACAGGGGGTAGGGGGTTGACCGACCCCCCCCACCCCCCTGGTCTTTATCCGCCAGTGTGCCTGCCTGGAACCAGTTTATGCTAAAAGGCTGACTGTCCCAGTTGGACAGCCACCCGCCATCCCCTCCCAAATTTGAATGAATGCATGTCTGGTGATTGGTGGGCTCAGCTGGTTTTCCTGCATAAAAGGCACTTGAGCTGAAACTCTGTCGGCCACTGAACTGAAGATCTAAAGAGGAATTCTTAGAAGGACATGCCCAGCTACTTTCAATCACTGCCAGAGCCGTTGAGTGACCGCTCCCTACACCGAATTCCTGAGTGACTGGGAAGATCTCTTGAAGAAACCTTCCTCCCCTGGACTGCGCCTAACCAGTGTCGACCACCTGCATTTTGCATCATCCCTCGAAGAGCCGAGACCTCCCTGGCCTGGAGTCTCCAAATATCCTGGTGCCTGTGCCATTTTGCGGTGCATTGTCTTGTGAAGCGCTATTTTGACTGAAACCTTCTGGGCATCCCTCTGGGCCTGCAGTGACTGTTTCCCTCTCCTAGACGTCCCCTCAGGCGAGTCCAGGACTGAGAACCAGAGAGAAGTCTGCTGGGCGACATTGCTGTCCCGAAGCCTGTGAAGGGCTCCAACGAGCCATGCTTGGCATTCCATTGTCTGATCCCTCAAAGTTCCTTCTTCAGCCGCCAAAGCCAAGCAACACCTTGGGGGCCGTCCTGTGACAGTGTTCTTCATTGAAAAGGTAATGTCCTGCTCATGGGTACTACCTGGGGCTTGCTGCGTTCTTTTGTTGCTGGTGGCTGCATTAAGCTGAACATTGCACCCCTACCGTGCGCTTCATTGGGGTGGACAATCCATTGTGCTCTACCTTGCCTTAGGACACTTATCCTTGGGCAATCCGGCTAGGGAAACCGTATATTTCCTTGCCAAGGTAAACTTGACTATACCAAGTTTCTGCTGGACTTGGCTCCTTAATTCCTGAGCCCTGCTTTCCTTGTCCTGGTGACCCAGTGTGCCCTCTGACTTTGAGACTCGCTTAAGACTGGGCTGGACTTTCTAAGATGGCTAAAGGTATAACAAGTTATCAAAGTTTCTATACGTTTGCATATATGTTCCAAGAGGTTTGCTTATGTGCTTTACCATTATTGCTATTCTTAAGTATCTAACTGTGAATTTGCAACCGTTTTACTATTATATTATTGTGTGATAGTACTTACCTTACTTGAATGCTACAAGCCTTAGTCTATATAAATAAATGCCTATTTAAAAAAAAATGTATATATAACTTCTAGTGTGTAAGAGTTTCTGTGAACTAAGCGTATGCTCTGAGTTTCGTGTGCCTCACTACAGCCCTCCTAGACTAAGCCTAATTGCTCAGCCATTGCTACCAAACCAGGATAGTTCAGGCAAAACCTAAGGGGTGTAACCCTGTTCACCAAGGGTGGGCTTTCTAAATTATTGTCCCAGACAGGACTTTACAAAAAAAAATGTAACGGAAGCCAAAGGGAGGAGGCTGGTCAACCATGTGGAATGTAGCAGAGAGGTCAAGTAGGATGAGAATGAAGGATAGTTTGCATTGGGAGCACTACTGAGGAAGTTCAGATGTGGGTGTAAAAATAGTGCACCAGAAACTTAGGCTAATTTATGACAAGCATTTCCCTAAACCTTTGGCCCTGCCATCTGCGGGAGACCTATCTGACTCATGGGAACTCCTGTGCAGAGCGAGGAAGTGACAACACTCTCACCCCCTCCCCCCACTTTCCAACCACCTCATTGATCACCTAACTCCTCACTACTAAATGTTTGCATCCCGACGCCTCCCACAATCCTACAGACCACCCCTAATGTCTAGTGTACTTTAGATTCAGACCCTATCTATCTTCTTTCAACCACTATGCTGTTAATTTTTGCACTCTACAATCCATGGGTGACCCATATGGCTAACGTGCCTGGTCGGTACCAACCACATAGATTTTCATATTGACCGACAGGTAACGGGTACTTCCAACATGTATCCATCAAGGCCAAAGGTTTCTGCATCTACCTTCCTGCTATCTGATTAACACACAGTGCCCTCCTTTCTTACAAAGCCATGTGCAGCAAGGGCCACATTATTCGCAGAAGGGCACTATATAAGGCTGCTTTGCATTACATAATTTAGTGAAGTGTTAGGATAAAGTCAGGTTGAATACCACATGTTAGTTAAGTGTAGTGTCAGAGAAACAAGGCTTGCCTATCAATTCCGGGTGATGACGGAGACCGCTTTATGGTTGTCTTGCAAGATCAGACCTAAATTTATCAGGAACTGACCATATTAACCTAACCCACCTTCCAGACCCCCCTCACATTTTTATAGGATTAGGTCACCTGACTGATCGAAACCGAAGTATGTTCTAGTAAACATCAGTAGTCCTTCCAGAAGTATCATGCCTCTTACCAACATAACGCATACATACATTCATGAGTAGTCCCTTCTCGATGACCCCTTCCATTCCCTAGATTCCACCAGAGGAGGGTAGGCAACACAGACGCTGTAATGACATCCTTGCTATGTGAGCAGTCCATTGTTCTTACCAGATTTGTCCAGTTAATATAGTCACATGGGCCACAAAGAACGTGGCGTGATTTCTTGCTAAACAGCACTTTTTTTTAGTTTTACCTGTTGCGTATGCACAACAGTCCGCTGGGAAAAGCAAGCAATGGCAAAGCAAATTCTAACAGCACATTGGAACACTCAGTCTGCTACAAGGAAATACTATCTAAGGACTTTGCTAATGTGAAGTCACTCGGGTGGTGTGGGCCAAACTTAATTTGGGTCTCTTATTGGTTAATAACTTTATAAAATTATTTTTAGTTTGCCTTCTCTTCTCCCATACTAGTGTAGTGGGGCAGATGAAACCTGATAGTTTTTTGAGGGTCAGAATGTGGTTTGTTTGGGTGAGATGAAGCAATAGCTAGCAAGAAGCAGGCTGGGTCCCTTGGGCCACGGAATTGTTGAAAAGAGGAGATGGGAGCAAGAAGGTAAAGGTTGCTAGAGATGTTCTCTTTTGAGCTACAAAAGGGTTGATGTGACCACAGGATGGGTTGTCCCCTTTGAGTAGTGCTGTCAGTTGTGCTGGTTTGTTGGGAGGGAGTGCTATCAAGCATGAGGGTCAAGGAAGGGCTCATGGGGTGGGGGGAATGGACAAAGCATTGAGGATGTCGGTAGTCTTGGTGATTATAGACGGGGAAATTGAGGGCAAAACCATTGGCAGGGAGAAAGCGTTGAAGCTGCGGCTAGGTGGGTAAGGCAGCATGGCTCGGAGGGTATATGAGAGTTTGTGTGGAGACTAGAAAAGGTTGGTCTAGTAGATGGATTTAGCAGAGTCCAGTGCAGAGGGCAAATTAATTTATTGATGGCATGGGGGAGAGGGATAGCATGATTTCTGCCAGTGATCGAGATGGAGGGGGCATGGTTGTCCTTCACTTTCAGATCGGTGGGGTGGTCTGGAGTTGGGGCATTGGCAGATGGCATGAACTGTTGAAGTGGATAGTTGTGTTCAAAGGGATAGGGTAGTGCAGAGTTAATTCTGGAATATCCTTGATGTTAAGTGGAGTGAGTGTTCGAATAGAAAGCCTGGCTTCTTCAGGTGAGATAGTTGGGCATTGGGTTTCAGTTTGTTTGATGGGTGGAGGGGTCAGCGTTGGAGAATTGCTGAAGGAACTAATCCGGTGGAGTCTAGGGAGTGGTCTGGCCTGAAGGAAAGTTGGAGAATGTAATATGGTTGAAATCAACCACAGCCACTAGTCCACCTGTAGGTCAAGCTTGGAGATGTTTTTGAGTGGTACATGAGGACAATATTGAGAGTAGGGCAGAGTTGATTAGCAACCGACGCAAGGGATGAAGGGGGCAGGTCTGGGTTGGGGTGGGGGAAAAAGGGGCAGTTGTGATGACCTTGTTGATCAAGAAGATCAAACTTGTATACGGGTAACTGAAATAGTTAGTGAAAGTATGCCAACGTGTGGCCTGTGTTACAAGTAATAGATCTTCAAGGTAATGCAGAAAACATTGATAAACTTTCTTGTGTATTTCCAACAGTATTGGTTTGTATTCTGTAAAATAACAGTCCTTTCAGGATATTCCTCATATTTCAGACTGCCTAAAATGTTTCCTTAAGCAGGTTTGCTTAGAAGAGGCTCAAAAGGGCTCTTGCGCAAACCGGCCATCTGAGTGGTAGTGCGGTTGCGGATTACAGTCCAAACCAAAACTGTTTTGAAATACATCAGAAAAATATTACCACTATTTTCTGAATTGCGTTGAAGAGCCATTGTTTGAAAAACTGGCCACATATCTGCAACGTTTTTCACTGGCTTGTTTTTGGCTACCCATATCTAGAAATAATACATTTTTCACTGAAACTGATTAAAACCTTTGCAAGCTTGATTACATTTAGGTGTTAGTGCAGACTACCGAAACCTTTTTAGGACCCTTCCAGCTTTCCCTCCTAAGGAAACATGGTGCAGTATCCACCTAACTTAAGGACGTCTAGCAGCACATTTCCTATTGCCGCTTATTTTGGCTTATCCACTCCCTGTGCTACCTCCTGCAAAATAGATTTTGCCTGTAGACTTAACTACTGGCCTTGGCCTGCCCACACCTGCCACACTGAGTTTCTTTTTTTTCCTCTTTTTTGTTTGGCTGTTTTGGTTACATTCCCTGTCAACGGTGTCTCCCTCTAATCTGTGTCATTTTTTATGTTATGCCAGAGTTACTTATTCCAGCTGCTACAGGGGCTTGCCTTCTGCCACTCTCACAGAGTGCTGCATCGTGATCTGAAACCACAGAACCTCCTAATCAATGCTGAGGGAGCCATCAAGCTTGCTGACTTTGGCCTGGCGAGAGCATTTGGTGTGCCGGTGCGGACATACACACATGAGGTGAGTGGTACATTAGGGAAGGGTGTAATGGTACATGTTAAACGAGTTGGGCTGGAGGACACTAGTGAACACTCTAATAGTTTCTAACAAACTGATTCGCTGGAGCCCGTGCCTTCAAATCTGTTCTAATGTCTGTTCTGCATCCCATGTAGGTGGTAACTCTCTGGTACAGGGCGCCAGAAATTTTGCTGGGATGCAAGTATTACTCTACAGCGGTTGACATTTGGAGTTTAGGCTGTATCTTTGCTGAAATGGTGAGTGATTGCTCCAACTGCCCAAATGTTTTGAATGTGTTGGTTTTGTGTTTTTTAATGCGTTTTTGATATATATTTTTTTTAAAATATTGTATTTTATTCACCAAAGGCAAAACATAATACAAATCTGTAAGTCAGAGCAAACGCATTCTTCCACAATTTGTGTGCGATAGGGTTGGTTTACCCCTTGGTGCACCTAGAGTAGGTGCCTTCGATCGTTTTAACATTTAACAAACACAATTCACCCCGCCCGTCCCCGTATCCCCAACACCATTAACCCTAGTTTTACACCCCCTTTGGCTCTATGTCCGTAAGATTTGATCATTGCAGATCCTTTAGCGTACTTGAAAGTTTTTGAGGATTCGAGGCCTGTAAAAGCATGCTTCTCTATCTTCTCCAAAGTCCTGGAAGGGTTCCCATATCGACAAGCATTTCACATATTTCCCCACTTTTAGGGCCATTACCTTCTCCATGGCCGTTACCATCCCAATCCCCCCGACCTTAACCCACCACCAAGGTGCTGTTGGGCCTTCTTTGGTTTTCCATCTCTGAGCGAGTGTCATTTTTGCTGCTGACAATAGGTGTGTGATCAAGGCAGCTTTATTCCCGGAAGCCGGGGTAAATGCCCTCTAACTGCTCCTAGTAAAATTACCTTTGGTGACATCGGTAGTTCTGCTCCTCTTATCTCTTTTGTGTGTCCTAATATTTCTTTCCAGTATTCAACAGCCCTCGGGCATGTCCACCACATGTGGTAAAGATCCCCCCTCTTGCCATATTGCCTCCAGCAGTCCGGGGGATATTTCGCATTAATATTGTGAAGCTTACTGGGGGACATATTCCAGCTAAAGATTAACTTGTATCCTGACTCCTTAATCGCTGTGCACTTGGATGACTTATTTGCTCTCATCCAAATTCGGCTCCAGTCCTCTTCCGTGAGTACTTCTCCTATCTCCTTCTCCCAATTGGCCATGTACGGGAGTTTGTCTCCTATTTGTGAATTGTTCAACAACCTATATAATCTTGTTATCCCTTGCAGCATGGAGCCTTCCTGCATGGGTTAGTTGTAGCCCTATCGGGGGTCTAGTGCCTGCCCTTTTCACCGATGGGTTGGAGATCCAGTACCTTACTTGCATGTATTTATCTCTCTTTTTCCCCTAGGCCACATTTTTCTTCACATTCAGTTAAAGATAAGCCCCCCCCCCCCACCCCCCTTCTTGTTACATGTCTTTCAAGGTCGGCTTATCCCCTCCGGGCCACTCCTCCCAGAATTTCTGCTGTAGACCCAGGGAGAAATCTGCATTATACGCCAGACGTGAGAATGGACCCAGTCCCCTGTGTGTGTTCATGCCCAGGGCTTTATCCTAGCTACGTAATGTCGCTCTGGTGGCTTCTGGTGGCTTCTGGTGGCTTCTAGTAACTCCCCCCCCCCCCCCCCCGCTTTCCCGGACTCCTGGAAAGGGATTGTAATGCTTTCAGCTGGATTGTCATGGCTGCTTGCTCCAGCCCACCCCAGCCATGCAGGGTATCTGGTCCCCCTCATTTCAGCATTGGGGTTAATTGGGCCACCAAAATGTATCTCCCGATGTCTGGGACCCCCAAGCCCCTGGGAAGGGGTGGACGATGTCAGGATCCTTCTTTGCATCCTGGGTTGTTTCTTTTGCCAGGTGAAGGTGCATATAGCTTTTTGCAGTTCCTGAGTTGCGCCAGATGTAATCTCAGTTGGGATTGCCCCTGCCACGTACAGTAAACTGGGTAGAAGGGGTCATCTTCACTGCTGCGATTCTCGCGAACCATGACAACTCTTGGGTCTCCCATCTATTTAGGTTGTCTTGCGATTGCTTCCAAAGGGGTGTAATATTGGCTCTATACAAGCTCCCTGGTTCCCTTGTTAGTTTTATACCCAGATATTCCAATGTATCTTCCTCCCATTTTAGGGGGTATGATTCTTTTAGGGTTGTGATCACCTCTCATTCTTCTGTAATATTTAGTGCTTTGGTCTTGGAGTAATTTATGGTGAACCTGGAGATGCCGGCAAACTCTTCGAGTTTTGAGATCACTCTGGGCATCGAGGTTGCAGAGTCCTTCATAAAGAGCATTATATTGTCTGCGTATAAGGCAATTTTGTGTGTCTTAACCCCTCCCTTTACTCCCCTTATACCTCGCTCCCCACTAGCCTGCACTGTGAAGGGCTCCATAGCCATTGCAAAGATAAGCGGTGAATAGGGGGCATCCCTGTCATGTCCCCCCTCCTTTATGTTGACCTGTCTCGAGGGTTGGCCGTTTACTATGACATTTGTTGAGGGGAGCCGAAAATTTGCCAACACCATCTTGGTAAAAGCTGGTCCACATCCGAACCCCTCCAGGACTAGCTTTAGATATCCACAGTCTAGGCTATCAAAAGCCCTCCTGGCGTCTAGCACCGCTATTGAGAACCGCTGGTTCATTCTCATCCCCATCTCTGTCGTCGATCGCTCGTCTTATGTTACCTTTAGTGTGCCTACCTCTAACGAACCCTGCCTGGTCCTTGTGTATTATCCCAGGAGAAGCCCCAACAGCCTGGTCGCCAATATTGTAGCGCATAATTTTGTGTGTGTTAAAAGCACCATAGGGCTGTAACTGGCCCATTGAGAGGGGTCTTTGCCCGGCTTCAGCAGTAGTATGGTTGTTGATTTCCCCATATCGGACGAAACCGACCCTTTCTCCCTAAGGTGTTAAAAAGGGATGTGAGGGGGATTAATATTTGTGTGCGGAATGTCTTATAATAGCCACTGCCTAGCCCGTCCGGGCCTGGGGTTTTGTTTGACAGGAGTGCCTGTATTTCATCGCTTATCTCCTGAGCCGTTTATTTCTCCCCCCAGCATCTCCCTGCCCTGTTCTGCGATATGAGGAAGTTTCGTTTCCGCCAAATAAGCTTTCTGGTGTGCATTTTCAAGCAGCTCTTGTTTTAGCTGGTCCTTGTGAAATTGGACCATTATTTCTAGTTCTCCCTTTCTGCTGTGTGTTTCCCCTTTGCCCATCCCTGAGATGTGCAATGGAGTTGCGAGTTTTCTGTTTCTTCAATTTGACCGCTAGGAATTTGTTTGCCTTCCCCCATGAATATAGTATGACTGTTTGTTTGGTGCTCAATAAGGACTGGGCCACCCTATCGGCCGTTTGGTTTTCCAGCTGCGCTCTGATTCTCATCTCTCGTAACAACTTTTGTGATTGGCGAGACTTATGTTGGTTCTCTGCTTCTTTTAATAACCCCTCTAGTTTCTGTGTAACTAGGGCCCTTTCCCTGTTATACGCTGCTGCCTGCGAAATGAATTTGCTGCGAATCGCTGCTTTTCCCTGCATCCCAGATTACCCTCCAATCTGTCTCCCCATTATCATTTTCTTTAAAATAATAGTTTATGGTCTTCTCCATATGCGCTCTGAGCGCTAGATCCCTCAAGATCACCATCTTTAATCTCCAGTGTGGACATTGCCAATGCCCCACCCCCCCCACAGGAAGGCTCTATGTTCACCAACACTGGTGCATGGTCAAATATATTGCAGGCCTATCAACTTTTGTGACCTCGGGAACCAGGGATACCGAGATCAGGATCATATCAATCCTGAAATAACCTTTGTGTACTGACGAGTAGTGTGTGTATTGCCTGGTTTCCTCTCAAAAAACCTCCAGGTTTCAATTGCCCCCAAATCCCTGAAGAGTTTCCCACATGCTTGCCTGTTTCTCTGGTCTGCGGATGTGGGTGGGAGCGTTTTGTAAAGGGATGGGTCCATCACGCAGTTGAAATCGCCCCCTATGATTACCTGACCCTCGCACCTCCCCCCCCCCCCCCAGCCTGTGTAGTATCCCAGTTAGGTATACATCTTGCTTCTCATTGGGCACATATAATGCTACTATCGTAAATAGTTGACCTTTAATCCTGCCTTTTGACGGCCAAATACTTCCCCTCGGGATCACTGATTGATCGAAGTTTTTTAAACTCCAAATCTCGGCTAAGCAGAATGGCCACTCCCTTGGACTTCCTGCCACTTGAGGCGAAGAATTGGTGAGGAAATGACCTATTGGCCATCCTTTTCTCATCTTTCGGGAGGAGATGTGTCTCCTGTAAAATGCCTATTGCTGTCTGCATAGCTGCCATTCTGCCGAGGATGGCGCTTCCCTTTTCTGCTGAATTTAGTCCCTGCACATTGAGGGACATTATAGTTGTTGATTGTGCCATAATGTATAGACCCAATTTTCCAGCCTTCTCCTCCGTTCTGTTTCCCTATGTGATCTTCCAAGTCCTCTTGTCCTCCCCACCACTCCTACAGCGGCCTCTGAGCCAAAAGTCATACTTGTTTCTCCGCCGCCACCCTTCACCCAGTCCCCTGAGGTACCTGGTAGCCAGGGATCATGTTGACTTATCCTCCCCCCCTTCCCCCCCCCTGTGTATTTTCCACGGGCGTAGGGTCACCAGTATATCAATGAAGGTTTGCCAGGACATTCCCATATCCTTAGTTGGATTCCTTGACTGAGAGTCCTCCAGTCTCTGTGTGGGCCCGCTTTTGTCGAGTTTCTCTACTCATGAGCTGACTAGACAGGGTGCCACGTGTAGCTTACAGTTCTTGAGCCTCTACATGGTTCTGTGTTCCAGCTCCTTTGCCAGTCTTGGTGTTTGTAGGGGACTGTTAGTTTTGATTCTCGGTTCACTCTCCTCTTCCTTTGGGTAGAGCATTCCCATGGGTAGTCCGGAGTATTGGAGGCATTTCGAGTTGGCCTGGATTCTGCCTGTCTGGTCCTCTTCCATTTGTAACAGTGCTGGGCCTTACTCACAGGTGCCAATTCTCCTTGCTTTGCCTTCCCAGGTGAAAGTCTGCCCAAATGGCTAGGCCCATCTGTATGATATGTTTGGCTTGCAGGGCTTTTGTGACTTGCTGTATTAGCCTACATTTGTGGAGCGTCGATAGGGCCAAGTCCTGGTAAAGATGCACATGGCTTCCATTGATCATCAGATCTGTGTGCGATCTTGCAACTCTCAGGAATTCCTCCTTTAAACCGTAGGTAATCATGGCCACTAACACATCCCTGAGTCTTGCCCCAGGGTCTGATCTTTTGGGGCCCACCCTGTGGGTCCTGTCGAATTCAGTCTTCTCGTGTTGGGTGTCGTTTAACAGATTGCTGAAGCATTGTTCCATGGTAGCCCTTGGGTCTCTGTCCGCCACCGATTCCACCAGGCCTTTGATCCTGATATTGGACATACGTGACCTGTTTTCGAGGTCCTCGGTTTGAAGTTCCAAGTTGTTCGTAGCCCTGGCCACCTGGTCCAGCAAGATGCTGTTTTGATTTGCGTCTTCCGCCATTCATGATGGGGCCGTTTTTTCAACTGTGTCCACCCTGTTCCCAGCTCGTTCACCTCTTTACGCATCTCCTGGAGGGAGGATTTCAGTTCCTCCTTCATTTGTCCCATTTGGGTTTGAAAGGTGTCAGTTAGTCTGGCCTTCATTCCTTTTAAACAGAGTTCCTCCTTATCCATGCCCATTGTTGGAGAGGTTATAGCGTATGTTGCGACAGTCTTGTTTTGTGCTGGTGTAGCTAGCAAGTCTTCAGTCTGATGCTGGAGGTTCCAGCACTTTTCTAATTTACCTTCTTGCTTCTAACTGGAGTCCTGGCTCTAGGTGGGGCAGTTTTTGATGTTGCTCCAGGCATCGAGGTGCCTTCTTCGCCCCCCACACCCGATGGCTGCGAGTGGTGGTTCATTACTTAAGGTCTTGTGAGCTGTTGAGCTGCAAACTACCTTAGGACGCCGGGTGCCTGTAGGGTCTCCTTGTCTCTGGGATCCACTGCCCCACCACGCTGATGTATAACTGCAATGAGACGGGGCCACTTCCTCCTTCCTTTCATGTGTGGAACTGCTGCTTCACTCGAGTACTCTGTCCGTTTCAATCACCTATGGGATGACCCAGCATCACGCTGCATTACTGGTAGATAGCTGCCAGGCCGGCTCTCTACTTCTATGCTTTCCTTCCTGTCCTCTGTGGGCTCCAGGCAGTTATTCTCCGCTGGGGGCCCGTGTAATGGCAGCGGGTGAAGTTAGTGCTATATGGCTGCCTTCCCTCTGGGTCTTGTCCTCCTGGTGTCCCACCCTTCTCTAGACCCCGCGCTGGGACCTGCAACCTCCGTGCAGACTCCCTCGTTATGCCGTCGGTAAGGAATGGGCGTCTTTTGCAGTCTGAGCGTCTTAAAGTAGCCCAGCGTCTTTTGGGTCCCTCTCCTGTGTCCCCTTTCGCTGCTATGGTTGTGGAGGAGACTGCCTCACCGAGGCTCCCTGTTGTTCGGGGCCCATAGTCCACACATGCCCACCCTCACCCTCACCCCCCCCCCCCTGTGTTCTGAAAGCCGCTCGGGGAGGGGGCCAGCGCTTCTCTGTCCTTCCTCACCCCACAGGCAGGTTGGAGCCCAGGCAATTATGGATGCAGGGGGAGGATTGGGACGGGGGGTGCAGGCTTCCTCACCTTGTCGCGACTGGGCCACCCCTTGGTGTGTGCCTTTTCCGGAACCGGAGCGGGTTCCTCCCTGGGCGGTCCGCCTTGACTCCCGGCCGGCCCGATGTCCAGGTGTAAGCGGAACAAAGATGCTCTGTGGGCACTTCTGCGCTGCCTGAATGCAGCCACATTGCTGACCCCACTGGAGTTTCAGGCCAGCCGGCCCCTGGGCTGCTGCAGGGGTCCGGTGCCAGGGATCGGTCTTGCTTCCTTGTTGGTGGGGGGGGGGGGGAGCGTCCACGGATCTCCCCACAGTGTGTGGGTGTTATGGAGCGACCCGGTTCTCGGCCTCCGCACCAGCGCTCGCTTTTCTTGATCCTGTGTTCCAGGTCGCTTACGGTCTCAGCCGCGATGCCCGCCCGGCCGATTGGGTCGGGGCAGCCCGCGCTTCTGCCCGCTGCCAAATTAGCTTCTAGTTAAGTGTTTTAATCTGCTGTGATCTCCTTTCAGGATGTGCCCGCAAGGAGGACCAAAGGTGCACGTCCGTAAGGTCCGGTGGCCATCTTGGAATCCAAATGTGTATTTTTTTAAGGGTTGCTTTGCTCATGCTGGTCCGTATCTGGTCTTCTCACAAATATACATGCTCAGAGAATGTTACCTCTCATCTCTTTCCAATAAGTCCTTGACAAAGTTAACCCTGCATGCTCCCCAAGCAGACTGTCTCATGTTATCATAGGTATTTTTTGTTAATGCCTTTATTTTCTAAATCCACTTATTTTCAAGTGGTGAATACTTATTTATGCCAGTCTACAATTTTTAAAACTGGATTTAAATATTGTTGGATTAAATTCTTTTTTGTGTGTAAAATATGTTTATTTTAAAGCTGCATACCTCGTGACCCTTAAACGCAAGTGCAGGGTTGCTGAGGGGAAATGGCGTGCTTCATGTACATCCTCTGACAAACTGGCCTGCCGCCTGCTCCAAAGGCAATACCAGCTCTCTGTCCTCGCCAAGAAGAGAGCTCACATCCAAGGCTGCATCTCCGCGGCATCTAACAACTCTGCTGAACTCTTTAAAATCTGCAAGGAACTGGCCAATCCAGCCGCAGTCTCTAACTTTCCTGTCCCTTCCCAGGCCCTCTGCCCTGCACTGGCTTCTCATTTCATCTCTAAAACTCTGGACATTCTGTCCCCTCTTTCCTCCTCTTCCATTCCTCCCTGTACTCCCCGCTCTTCTTTGGCCACCTCTCCTCCCTCCTTCTCTGCCTTTTCCCTGTTCTGCCCAGACAACGTTTCTAGACGAGTCCGATCTATGAAAGTCTTGTCAAAACGGGTTCATCCCTGTTACTCCAAAACCATCAACTACCACACAAGCGCTGGCTGACTTCTGGAACCACTCCTTTGCCACTGGAGTCTTCACTTCCCTCCCCGAAGCACTCCCTTGTGCACCATCTTCTTAAAAAACCCTCTGTCTACCCATCCTGCACGGCTATCGCCCAATCTCCATCACTCCTTTCTTGGGCAAACTCTTGGAAATGCTGGCTATCTCCCAGCTCAATCTTCACACTGAATCTGTTGGTTGTCTCCATGATCATCAGTCTGGCTTCAGAGCTGCCAGAAGTAGGGAAACTGCTCTCCTGAACATCCATGAAGACCTGCTCTCCAACCTTGATACCAACACCCCCTGTGTCCTCATCTTACTTGAGCTCTCTTCTGCCTTTGACACGGTCAACCATGCCATCCTGCTCAACCGTCTCCACGATAACCTGGGTATCACCGGTCAGGCGCTGGTGTGGCCGACTTCTTTCCTCTCTGATCGACCCTCTTAGGTTCAACTTGGGCCCTTCCTCTCCTCTATCTCTATCTATGGTGTTCCTCAGGGGTCCAACCTCTCTCCCTGGCTGTTCAACCCATACCTGGCACTTCTTGCCTACCTCATTGCTGCGCTCTGCCCCAACTTCCAGTGCTATCCGGATGACGCACGACTCATTTTTAGGCTACCCTCAACTACCTATTCTCCCTCTCTCATCTCTGACTGTCCGTCATCCAGGAGTGGTGTGCCACCAGTGATCTCTGCCTTTAATGCCAGTAAGACCGAGATTCTCCTCATCGGCACACCTGCTCCCTCCTTTCCTGTCACTCTCTGGCTGGCCTCTTGGTCCTCTTCTTGCTCCCACCTGTGAGGCTAAAAACCTCAGGGTCATCTTCAACTCCACACTCTCCTTCTCTGCTCACATCACTGACGTCTCGAAGAAGTCACACTAAGAACTGCACCTCCTCAGAGGTATTCTTCCCTTCTCCTTCCCCCAGAAGCTCACTGTCTACAGAGCTCTGTTTCTCTCTAGGCAACAGCCTCCTTCTAAATCTGCCTGCTTCTACTCTCCGCCCTCTGCAACTCATCCAGAACAGGACTGCAAGACTTGTCCTTGGCCTCAAGCCCAGGGATCTTATCTCTCCAGGGCTGAAATCTCTCCATTGGCTCCCAGTGGCTGCAAGGATTAAGTTCAAAACCCTCTGCATTGTCCACAAGGCCTTTTGGGGCCTGAGGCCTCAATACCTTCAACTCTCTCTTCCTAAATATCTTCCCTCTCGAGCTCTTCAGGGTCATTCACTTCTCCAAGCAACGAGTTGGTGGTAGATCTTTTTTCGGCTGGGGCCTCCCTCAGAACATCCTCCCTGAAACTTGAGGAGAATCATCATCATCCACTTGCCACCTGCTGGCCGTACTGTTACTTATTGTTTATTTATTCTATTATCCCATGTACTGCACTGCCCCCCCCCCCCGCCCACCCTCACCCTGCACTTTCCCACTTCCCCCTTCCCATGCACTTGCGCGATCTGAATGATACTTGGCCTAGTAGGATCATTGTCGGTCTTCCCTCTGTTTCCCCTCCCTTGCGTTGTCGCGCCTTGAAACACTTGTGTATAGGCGCGTTATGAATGCCATATCATATATCATGCAGACCTACATAAACCTTGTGGTACTTTGCAATGTCAAAGCAAGCCAAAATTTTCCAGACTTCACACATTTTAACGAATTTCAAATTCTCCTCAATCTAAACTGTGGCTGAACAGGCCACCTCCCTACCCCCAAGATATGCTCGAGTCCCATTGATAACAGTATGCATTATAACACAAACCACTCAAAATGTTACGATTTACACATTTCTTCACATTATCTCTCGGGATGGGACCCGAATGGTGATGCTTCCCTCGGCCAATGGTGAGTTTTTGGTGGAGTCTTTGGTAAAAGACCCCGGAAACCTTAGTCCTATGCGTGCATATTATTGGACATGTATATTGTAAAACATACCAAACTGCTCACATGTCAAGATGTTAAGGTCCTGTGTTCCCGCCCTCCCCCACTCTCATTTTGTTTCGTACTCCAGGGCACCACTAATAGCGAATACATGCCTCTGATCCCGCCCTCCATCCATATTGCTCCCTCCAGCCTACTAATAGAGTGTCCTTGCCAAAAATAAAGACCACTCATACGTGTGATTCTAATACTTCCCAATACGTTCCCCCTTTGCTGCATCCACCGATGACTGCCGTTTGCAAGCGTCATTTTCTAATAGGCATGTTTTAGAGAGGAGTGCAACCCATACTGCAGTGGTGGGAGGGGAGTTTGTCTTCCAATGCATGACCAACAATTTACGTGTTGTAAAGAGCATCAATCCTATGAGTCTGCGCGTTACTGCGTCTGCATGCTATTCATTTTGATTTATCCCAAATAGCATAGTGTCAGGGGGCCGTGTGAGGTCAACCTCGTCTATGTCCGAGATCTGCTGGTGCACCATGTGTAAGAATGGGCTGAGAGCCGGGCAAGACCACACCATATGTCCCATAGTGCCTATTTTATCACAACCTCTCCAGCAGGTCACTGTGGGGGACAAGCCCATTCTAAAGAGCTTTGTCGTGGTAGAGTACATGCGTTGGATTATTTTTTATTGAATTTCCCTATTTTCAAGATTTAAGGAAACTCTTGGGATAGCTGTTAGTCATATCAGCGGTGTCGATCAAAATCCATAGGTCTTCTGCCTGTGCTGTTGCCAAGATATGGTTCCTACCCACATTTTTGGGGACTGACATGTGGAGGTACGGGAAGGTAGTACGGTGTTGATCCATCTCCAGCACACATGTGGTGGGGCGGTCCTTGCAAGTTTCCTCCGATGTATGTTTGTGGATTGCGTCTTATACTGTGTTATAACAGAGCCAGTCACTCCGCTCCAGGCCCAGTATGTGGTGTGCTGTTTGGAACTGTAGCAAGATCCTCCCCCACGCCCCCCCCCCCCCCCCCCCCCCCCCCCCCCCCCCCCCCGCCCCTTACTGATTTCCATATATTTGCCTGGTCTATATCTTGTCTTTGGTGTACTTTTTGTTTAAGCCCATGACGATGCTGCCCGAATGCTTGACCACGATGGCACCTTCTGTATCGACACTCCTTGTCTGGACCTCATCCGGTGCCATTGCCTAATTGGCGGTCCTAAAATCTGGTGTAATTTGAGTTGCGGTGTAAGTTTGGTCAGAGGAATGGCCATAATTTCTATAGGACAGTGGGACCATCCGGCCCAGTTCCATGGCCCCCCAGCTGGTGTTATCGCTAGTATCCAGCCAGCGTTTCACCCAGCAGACCTGAGCTGCTGGGTAATAGGCCTTCAATGATGGTACTGCCAATCCGCCCTGCGCCTTAGCTGCTTTTAGGACACTGAGACAAAGCTGCCCCCCCTCGCCCTCCATATACATTTGGTGATAGCCTTATCTAGTTCCTTGAGCATAGTAGGTGAGGGGCTGTCAGGCAGCCTCGTAGCAATGCACACCAGTTTTGTTAGTGAGGTTATCCAGTCAAAGGGAGAGATAAGCAATCCAAGCAAATCTCATCTAAAACTTGTGGGTAGTTCCGATCTCGAAGTTCGCAGGGGGAAGCACTGCTATTAATCCCCAGATATTTTGATATAATGCGTTTGGAGTGTAAAGGAGGCTATCCCTCTGGTATCCCAAGGGATACCTTGCCTTTGAGGTAGAATCTCGGATTTACCCCAATTTGTCTAATAGCCTGCCATTGAGCCAAATTCCTTTAACAGGGTATGTATGGATGGAAGGGATTTAGGGCCATTGCTTATATATAAGAGCAGATCTGCCTATAGGGAAACTCGATGTTCTTCCCCTGGTAAATGACCGTCCACCCAGGATCGGTGTGTAGTTTGATAACGATTGGCTCTATTAAGAGCGCATACAAAAGAGGCGATACTGGACACCCCTGACGTGTTCCAGACTGGAGGTTAAATTTGGGGGGGTGGGAGGCGACAACATTGGTGACAACTGAGGCCATAGGGCCGTTAAACAGCAGTTTGAGCCGTACAAGCTTTCTCCGTCTCAACAGTGAGAATCGCGTCTTCCGGGTCTCTATCGCCTCCTCCCCCCCTCCTCCCCCCAAGCTACGTAGTAGCCTACTTATATTATCGCTGGACTTTATGGATCAGAGATGAAAGGATCACTTCTATTCACTGCACCAGGCATTTTGCTAATATCTTGGCATCAGAATTGATCAGCGATATTGGTCGATACGGGCTACAGTCTTCTGGATCATGGCCTCCTTTATTGAAAACTACTATATTCGTTAATGGCATGGACTGCGGTACTTGCCCTTGGTCTTTTGCCTCTTCAACTAGTGACTCCAGTTTGGGTGCTATTGTGTCGCTCATAGTTTTATAAAAATCGATCGGGATCCCGTCCGGTCCCACCGCCTGAGGAAAGCGAGGAGATTGCGCGCAATATTTCCTAGGCTGTAATGGGGACGCTGAGATCGTTCATCTGAGCAATGGGTATCTGGGGTAGAGTGAGTCAAGGAATTCCGTCATATTCCGGGTTGAACAAGAGCCGGAAGCTGTATACAGTCCTTGATCGTGTTCCACAAATGGTTCGGTGATGTGATATGGTCCCCGAACAATAGATGTCCGCGGGGCGTCCCTAATGAAGGTAATCATTTGCGTAGCCTGTCTGTTTTAATGTAAACGCCCTCATGCAATGGCCGATCGATCTCCAAGTAGTATGTCTGTGACCAGCTCGTGAAGGATTTCTGTACCCTTGCGGCGGAGAGTTGTTTAATCTCCACTCTGTCTATGAAGCTGGGATTGGAGCTGTCTATCTTGGGTTTGTTTGTCGTCTTTCAGCCATTTGGAGTTCTTCCGTCAGCTGAGCTTCTTTCTTTCCCCAGGTCCTAAGTTTATAAGACCAGTGTGATATGTATTGGCCTCTAAGGAAGGCCTTGAAAGCAGCCCAGCACTTGCAAGGAGAGTATCCTGGAGTGAGATTTGACTCGCTGAAGATGTTGATATTCTCCTGTAGGTGTGTGAGAAAATCTGGGTATTTTGTGTGCGTAGATTGAGGCGCAAGGTCGGGTTTCTGCGTACTGTATCTGGAAGCGCTAAATGCAGGAGTATAGGGGCATGATCTGAGAGGGAGTGGGGAGGATCGTACAGTCCCTGGCCATATGTAGCATGTTGGCGGGGGATCATCCAATAGTCTTTCTGAGAGTAATTATGGTCTCGCTGAGAGTAGAATGTATAGTCCTGGTAATCTCCCAAGTATTTGTCACCATGTGTCCTTCAGTCGTAGGTCGTTATCTGCATCTGAAGAGCCACTTGTTTTCTCGGGTTCGTGGGGGTGCCAGACGCTGTACTCTGGCGATCCTTGGTGATGAGGTCAAGAGCTACATTCAAGTCCCTCCCACGATGGTCCGGCTTCCCATATATTGTGCACATGATGTAAATATGTATTTTTTTTTTACACAAATAAAAAAACATGACGGTGTATCGGTCATAGGGGCGTACATGTTCAGTAATGTGATGGGGTGTAGACCCTGACCCTGGATAAGAACTTAACTTCCCTGTCCTATCGCTACTGATATTTTGTATGTGGAACAGGACTCGCTTATGGATCAAAATAGAAACCCCCCCCTCTTACCTTGGCGTGGTGAAGGGGCTACAATTCCCACCCACCGCATTGTAATTTTCTTATTTGGGTTTGTTTAGGTAAGTTTCCTGCAGGAATCTATCTCCCTGATGATCCCTCATATGGTTCAACAATCGTCTGTGCTTTATTGGCTGTCCCAGCTCCTGGATATTAAACGTGATCAGAGTCATTTAACACTAATGCAGGAAGTCCTGCTGCAGGGCCATAGGAGGTACACACAGGACGGTTACGTTGTTGCGTTTGTGGTGGTTGAGCACATCATTAACTATAATTCCATCACAAAGAACATTCAATTCAGAACCCAAGCAAAACTAAAACCAAAAACATTGGGAAGGCCAACAATCGAGCAACTACTCAATACTTGGCCAATGAGCCCATATATGGGATTTGCGGGTGCAGACCAAGAGGCCGCCGCCCTTCCCCACATATTGTGGTTAATCTACGGATACATCCATAAAAAGGTGTCTGCCAGGGCAGCTGCAAGCCGCAGGCGACGAGAATTGCAATGGTATGATACCCTTCACTTATCACTATAAGGAGTGTATGATGTACATTCCTTGTCGAAAATATAAAGATTTTCAATTCTCAATATTCAATATTTAGTTTGTCTTCCCATCTGCGGAGTATTTCGCTAGGTTTTCCGATGATCCTTTCAAATATAGAGGGTGTCAATTGAGATATCGGCTTTCCCATGGTGATGTGGACAGCGCATATCTTGAGCCAGGTCTGTCATTATATTTACCCAGTTGGTTTTTTGCGTTCGGGGTCCAAGCCACGGGGCCCCTCTACCTGCTTTTTGCCACTTCCCCTCGCACAATGACTATGTGAGAGGGATGAGGAGGGGCGGTCCATTTGCCTGGTCACTGTAGTTGTCTCTTCAAGTGTTTTGTCACCAAGTTTTGTTGCTGCAAGAAAAACACCATGCTGTCTCGTGGTCCTCAAAGGAGTGCTACTGTTTGTCCAGTTGGATGCACCATATTGCCGGAAATTTAAGATGTCTTATGATCAGTGGTCCTAGGTGCTTCCAATATAGGGCGTCTGGACACTTCCGAAGAGTAGTCATTGAAGATCCTAATGTCAGCTTCGTCGTTGTGTGTCAGTCACAGTTCTGTAAGCCTTCAGGATGGCCATCTTATGTTGAAAGTTCTAGAGCCGCATATTAATTATGTGCGGCCGGTGACCTGGTGTCGGGGCTTAGGGGCTCAATGTACTCTCTCTCAATTACGTAGTCTTGTGCATTGCCTATGTGCAGCATATCTCGGAGAAAGTTATATATAAAAGATTTCAGGTCTGAGCCTTCAACTTTCCCCGGGAGGCTGACTAAGCAGAGATTGTTCCGGCGAGATCTTTTTACCTGGTCCTCAGTTCTCTCGCCTTGCCTTTGCACTTCAGCTGATGACCCCATCCAGATCTGTGGATGTCGTGCCATGATTATCTTCTAACACACTGATACGTTGTTCATCATCAGTCGTTCTCTTTGCTTGTGCAGTCAAGCGGGTCTGGACATGTTGGAGGTCACCCTTGATATCTTGGACAGTCGCATTCATTTCCTGGGTTTGTTGACCGATGATCCTCATCTCGGCCAATATGGTTAGGGATTGTGTCTGGGCATCCATATTGGGTCTATTCCTGTAAGATTGTCGCGCCAGGCGTGTGCTCCAGTCTTTGGAATGGGGCCCTCTGTGACATGCCACCACAGCTATTGTTAGTTGTCACCTATGTTCACAATGGGGGAAGTGCTGTTTAGTGCACCCAGTGCTCGCTGTGTATTTTAAGCTATTATCCCTGAGGAGGATAGTAGGCAGCCAGAAGGGCTTGTCATTTTTTAAAAATGTTTCCCCGGACTCCAAAAGCTTCCAATATCTTAATAGGGTGGTGTATCTATAAAGATTTCACAACTGCGCTTGACCTGCGGAGTATGTCCGGCCCGGCAGTGCATCCGAGAGGGAGTGCCTCAGATTCAGTTTTGATGGTGGTGTGAGCTCACCTCTGTAGAGCGATCTGTGTATCTGTGTGCCCCCCCCCCCCCCCCTCCCCTCCCCTCAATAAAAGTCCTTGGCACTCGCCGCTTATTTTTTCAGCTTCTGACCAGATCTGGATAATATTCATTTCCTCATCTGCAAACCGAGTAGCCCCCATGGACATCGTAGTCTGCGTATCATGGGTCCACGGCAACATGCGCGTAGACAAGCAGGTCTGCTGCGTCGTCTCCTCCGTGTCCGGAGCTTGTTTTTCCTGCACGCCAGCTGTCTGTTGATCTGCACTCCCCCTGAGCTCGGAGGACCTGGCGTCTGATTCAGGGGCCACCTCCCCCCCACCTCCTCACCGGGGTTTCAGCGTTGGCTTTGGCCACAATCCGCTGTGTCCCTTTTTACAATGAGGAGGTGGCAGCTGTTTGATGTCTGGCAGGAGGTTCTCTGGGGGCAGGCTGTCGTTCCCTGCAATCGTCGAGCGGTGTCCAACAGCTAGTGGGGATCTCTACAAGGTCGGCCAACGGCACTCCTCATTCGTGTAGTGACGTTAGTTTTTGAGTGAGAAGGGAGGTTCTTCAGGGTCAAGCCGCAAGTCATACCAGTCGCCAAGCAGTGCCAGTGTGATAGAGGGTGGGGGGATGCTTCATAGTCAGGCTGTGACTCATGACGATCGTCAGATCGCTGGTCCGTTTATGTGGAATCTCTATAATTCGCCAGTGTGATCTTCTCCTTGTTGCAGTATTTTGTCGTTCAGCACATAGGCGAACGAAGCGTTGTGAAGGGGTTTAATTCTGTTTATTCCATCTCTGCCGGAGCCTCGTAAAACCCCAGCCACCTTGCACGGCCTCCCAAGCTTCCCCCCAACCTCTTTTTATCATAGGTTTGAATAGATGTTGGACCTGCTGATCTGCTACATTAAAATCAAAAGGGACGCATCCATGCACAGCCATTTTAAGATCAACCCAAGCGTGTCTTACATTCATTTTGGTGGTGTGCATTTTTTTGTTAAATTTATATATATTTTGTACACTTTTTTTTAATTGCGTTCCTTTTGCGCTACTTCATTGCCCAAATAAGCACAATCCCAAGATGTGTAAAACACAAGTGTTGCAAATAAACTTATTTCTGTACATCAGTACTACAACTTCTTAACCGAGGGAAAGCACACTACAGTGGTCTTGAAAAAAGTTTGCAATGGATGCGCGGGGGGGGCCATGGGCAAGCATGGTAGTTTAGATATCCAGTAAAAAGATACCATCCCTGTCCCCTGGCCTCCACAGCGCCCCAGAAGGAGAGCTGATTTTGGCGGGGGGATTGTGCAGTCGCACAATCAACGTGATTATGTGTGTATGCCAGGCACTGGGGGTCCCACAGGGATAGTATGGTCTTTTTTTACTGGACATCTTTTATAGATGTCAAGCCTTAGAAAGACCCAAAACTTGTTTCCACATTTTACTTTGCAATACATAAACAGAAATCCAGTCCATACAGAATCGCAGGTTCTACCGTAGCCAGGTAAAAACGCTGGATCGGCAGAACAGAGAATTTACACACTCTTCTGTAAAGACATTTCATTTGGGAGGTCAGGGAGGTGAGCTTGCTCTGTAAACCTTCCTTCCATACACCATCTGAGGACCGATTACTCAGGTTGTAGCCCAAATACCTAAGAGAGTCTACATGTTAAAGTCTCTTCCTCCACCCCCCTTTGATTCGGTGCTTAGTTGTTCTCCTTTCCTTAGAAAATATGACAATTTTAGATTTGCCACCATTAGGAGGTAGATTATTGGAGCTACAGTACTGAGCAAATACATTTAACTTAGTTGGAGGCCCCTGGGTGTTCTGTCGAAGAGGATGAAATCGTCTGCAAAGGCTAGCCAATCGAGTCTAAGACTGCCCAATCTTGCCAATGTCATGATCTCACCCCTCCACAGATTTTCCACATCCCACACCTAGAGATTGAAGGGGACTTGGGCAACAGTACAGCCCTTCTTCAATCCCACTCCTGTCTGGATGCAGGAGGACAAAGAACCATCATGTGTAAGGCGCACCCTCAGTGTAGTATCGGTGTGAAGCAGTGTCAAAAGCTGAACCAACTTTATGGGTACATCCCAGTTGAGAGGTTTATTCCACAACTGCGATCGTACCACACAGTCGGAGGCACTGGACAAGTAGAAGGCCATAGAGACCTTACCCACAACCTTGCTGTGTACATTGGATAAGAGATGCGCAAGAAAGGTGGCATTGAGTGGGGTACCCATGTTTTGTCTAAACCCAACGTGGAATTTCGAGAACAGACACTTTTGCCTGATGTGATAATCAAGGTCCCTGAGAAGCAGAATTGAAAAGACCTTGCAGTTGGCATCAATAAGAGCGATCGGTCTATAATTTCCGGGGTTGTTCGGGTGACCCTTCTTATAAATCGGTATAATAGATTGGACCCAAGAAGGCAAAATAAGATGATGCATAAATACCAAATCAAAGAGGGGCTTTAAAAGAGCTGTCCACACGGTAGGAGAGCGCTTTAGAATAAATGGCAGGATACCATCGGGGTCATGGGCTCTCGATGGATTGAGTCTTTCTATAGCCCAAATTATATCAGATATATCCCATTGACATTTTCTCCCCCCCCCCCCCCCCCCCCCCTGCGCCCCTCCTACACAATTGCCACTGGTTCCAAATATTCTATTCAGAGGAGGAAATCTAAAAAAGTCATCCAGGTGGATTCAGATATGACCGTCCATAGCCGGGACACAGTCCCCACAAACAGTTAATGTTAGCCCAGAAGCTTGCCTCCTTACCCGTACATAAGCTTTCCAACATGTACCGGTTATCCCATTCAAATGTTTCAAGAGTCAGGGATTTGACCAGATGTTTGTGGGTCTGCACAGCTTTCTTCCGGGCTAGTTGGTACTCCACAGCATTGAGGCCTAATCTCTTGAGCCCACTAATAGTCTGCCGTTTGGCCTTCTTGGAGGCTAGGATCCTGTGATCAAAGGTATGGCGCTTGCCACTTGCAGTATGAGTCCCTTCCAGACCTTCATTGATAATAAAGTGGCCAAAACTCACCTGTTCTAAAGGGGACCCAAATAGAAATAGCCTTTCATCCATTTCAGCAAACCTCTTGGCAACAGTTTTAGTGAACTTAGAGACTAACTCGTAGTTCCATGTAACTGTTTGTCTGCCAGTAGCGGGCCGTATAGGGGTTAGATATACTCTAACATCATGCACAGAGAAGGGGGATATCCAGCGGAAATGTCGATCCACATGACACAAAGAACCACAACCCACTCGCAGGCTAGTGGTGACGTAGATGTAGTCAGTCCTCGATCTTGATTTTCCTTCTATGCCAGGTGTATGCTAATTCGGTAGTGGAGTCCTCCAGTTGGAACATACCTCATTCCTTCAAAACAAATCCCACCCTAGACCTCTCTTCAGGTCCAGAGCCTGAGAATGTGCTCTGCCGTAATAGTGGTTCAGCAGCACACCCTCAGCAAAGTTGGGATTAAAGTCCCCAGCTAAAATGATATAGGCCCCATTCCCCTTGGCATACCAATCCTCAAGTAGTTGCCTCAGATTTTGGATCATGTCCTCTAGAGACACCCTGGCCGGTTTCCAATACAGATTCACCACAAGGTACACCACCGAAGATCCAGGGTGCGTCATTTTGACAGCAAGCAGCCATTCAGATTCAAAAAGAACCTCCAACAGTAGTTTTAAATTATGGTCCACCGCCAACCCTCCCCAAGGACGTCCCAAACCAGAACACACAGCAGGTCTAGTGAATGTCTGATAGCCCTCCAACTCGAAATGTAGAGTGGACATGGTTTCTTGAAACAAAATAATTTTAGGACCATCAAGCAGCCTAATGTTAGGCCAAAACCTGCAAAGATTGACCGAGCCACAAACCTTCCATGATATCAAACTAATCCCCTTACTTGTTCCCCCCGCCCTCCCCTTCCCTCCAGCACTATCTGAAATTTTGGCAGGGCTAGTACGATAGTCGCTCGTTTTGTTCCTCCCCTCCCTTTCTGCACCCCTCTCCCTCACCTTTTTGTTTTCTTCAGCTCTCCCAGAAATGTCGTCAGGCCTAGTACGGTAGTCGCCTGTCTGTTTCCATTTACTTCACTCCCCCTCCCTTCCTTATCTATGTCTTTGCTCTTGCACTAACTGAAATGTTGTCAGGCCGAGTACGATAGTTAATTTCACAGCCTTACTGTTCATGGCCTGTAAGAATCTCATTGTATTTTCCTTTGTTCCCTCCCTCACCTTTAATCACTTTGAAACACGTTGTGTATATAAATAGGCAGCTGAGCATATATTCTTTTGTGGTAGGGTCTGACCTATCTAGTAGGCAGTACAGCGTGGAGATTTTCCCTCGCGGTGGTGCTGATGTTAGGATCAGCTCTAATGATGTCGGGTCCCTTGCTCCCTTTTCCCTGACTACTCTATGTGATGACCAATGTCGTAACTGAGCATAGTGGAACCGCTCTGCTTCTGTGATATTGAATTCTACTTCGCATTCTTCAAATGTCAGTTGGGTGTCCCTCTCCAGGAAATCTGAGACTTTCCGTAGACCACCCTCCTCCCAAGTTGCAAAGCTTTGGGGGTGAATTCCTGCTGAGAAATCTGTTGTTCCAGATTGGGGTAAGTGGGCCGAGGGTCCCTGTACAACCCCAATTGCGGGCCGCTAGTTTCCAATTGAACAGTTTTCTTTTTTTTTTTTGTCACTGTGAAGGGGGCCTTGGTTCTCTGGGTCGGCAAATGTGAAAGATCTGTTAGTGGTGAAGTGCACCATGCTTCCTCTAGTATGGTTAGTCTGTGGACTGAGCCAATGCAAATGCGTGTGATAGCTGTGCCGCCCGCCTATATCTAAACACATCCGGGACTCCCAATCCTCCAGAATTCCGCCGTCGGAGCATAATCTTCATAGCCACCTGGGGTCCCCCTCGCCTCCACCCCCACACCCTCCTCTCCATGTTAATTTTAGTATGTTTCTCTGCAGGAAGCAATTCATTCTCCAGAATATGTATTGGAAGTGCTGCACATTGGTAAATCCATTTAGGTATCGGGTTCATTTTCACCGCAGCTATTCTTCCGAGCCAGGAAATCTCTTGTTTTTTTCCAGTGCTCCAGATCTGTCCGGAACTTGCTGAACAGCTGCAGGAAATGACTTCAGTAAATTTGCTTGGGGTTTCTGGGGATCTGGACCCTCAGATGTCCCAGCACGGTGTCTGCCCATGGAATGGGGAGCAGGGGGGCTGAGTTTCACCCTCCTCTTCCCCGTAAGGTTGACTGCCAGTGCTGATGATTTGTCATAGTTTACTCTAAATCCAGAGACCCTACCGAATGCTTCGATTTCCTCCCAAAGGAGGCCCAGGGATGTGTCTGGGTTGGCTACGTCCTCTGCGTACAATGCAGCTTTATACTCCTGTCCCCCACGCTGAGAGTCCCAGTATATTTGGGTTTTGCCTTATCTTGTCAGCGAAAAGGCTTCATATATAGGATGAACACCTGGGGTTCTAGCGGGCAGCCCTGCCGTGTGCCTCCTAGTGATATATATTTTATCTGATCTGATGCCATTAGCCCGCAGTTGCGTGCATGGGTTTTTGTAGTTAGCCATTGTCCTTGTTACAAAGTTAGGGCCAAATCCTAGATGTACGAGTGTGTGTCTGCTGTATCCCCAGTCCACCATAACGAATGCTTTGTGGGTATCCAATGAGATGACAAATAGTTCTTCCCCCGATCTGTCGGCACTTTCTATGAGGTCAATCGTGCTTCTGATGTCATGGGTTCCCCACACGGGGATCAATCCTGTCTGGTCTTGGGCTATTATGTCTGTGAGAAACTTCCGCAATCTGAACGCCAGTACCTTGGAGAATATCTTCCGATCATTGTTGATCAACATTATCGGTCTATAGGACGCTGCTTGCTCAGGGTCCTTCCCTGGCTTGTGTGTGAGAATTGTCAATGATTCGGCCATTGATTTGGTAACACTCCCTGTTAGGAATGAGTTAAACAAAGCAGTGAGTTGTGAGGCTAGTATGCGCGAATAGAGTTTGTAAAATGTAGCTGTTAGTCCATCAGGGTCTGGGGCTGAGCTTTTCAAGGATTTATCTATTCCACTATCTCCTCCACCGTAATTGGGGCTTCTAGGGATTCTAACTGAATTCTTGTGGAGGAGGCTTTAATAGAGCATAGATATTGCATCTGACTTTTAGTTGGTGTCGGTGGTCCTACCATTATTCCACTGTGATGGGCTACTAGGGCTTCCATTTTCTCTTTATCGATGTATCTGGGTTTGCCGTAATCTCCTATGAGCCAAACTGTTATTTTCTTATGTACCTTCTGCAGTTTGTATGCCAGTCCAGTATACGGTTCGCTTTGTTGCTCTTATTGTAGTAAAATTTCTTTGTGTATGCCAGGGATTTAGCCGATCGGTCTTCCCAGTGCGTTTCTAAAGCTATTTTGGCCCTTTTCAGTTCCCTTTCGGATTTCCAGGTGCAGTGATTTTAACCCTCTCTCCAGTGCCAATACTTTCGCCTCCAGTTTAGATGCTTGAATTTTAGAGATCCGGCTCTGTTCTACACTTGCACTAATGAGAGATCCCCTTACTACCGGCTTCATGGCATCCCAGACTATATCTATGGTCGTGTCTGCTATTGTATTTTCAATGAATTAGTTAGGGTTTCTCCTACTTCCCTCTTGATAGCATTGTCTAGCAGGATGGCATCGTTTTAACTTCCAATACTTCGGGGGAGGGACAGGAGATTCTCTTATGCGTAAATCTGCCGATGCCGGGGCTTGATCAGATATCTGTGTATGGATCTCTATTCTATGGAGACATGGAAACTGCGCACTTGTGACCAGTATCGAGTCAATTCTCAAGGCCTTTGTGTGCATTCGAGTAAAAGGTGTAGTCACTAGACCCCATATTAGCTAATCACCATATATCTACGGTCTCCGTCTCCCTGAGGAGCATGGCAAGGCTTGGCGCTCGGGCAAATTCCATCTTAGTTGGGGGAAGAGTTTTATCCTCAGCGGATCTGGGACCATGTTGAATGAGGCCATGGTTAAGTCTCAGCCCTATTCTGGATTAGTTGAAGGGGGCAAAGGGAGGATAAAGGTAGATTAAGGAAGAGGCTGTTGTAGTAGTCCAGCTTGGAGAGTACCAGAACTCTGGAGACATAGAGGGGCCGATTCATGGAATAAATGTGCGCCGAAAAGGGGAGCGCAAGTGTGAAAATCGCAGCGCACGCGTGCCAAAGCCGTGCACATCGATTCATGGAATTCAGTGCGCGTGTAAATCCTGGGATGTGTGCTAAATTCGTGGGGGGCGCACTTCACTAAGTGGCGTATGCTATGCGCACAGGGAAAGCGCACACAAGAAAAGTGGGCGGAACACAGGGCATAACACGCAGAATGGGGAACGCATGAAAATGTGGGCGTTATGGGGGGGGGGGGGGGAGTACAGGAGGTAAACGCTCGCAACGCCGACACGCATGCTAACAGGTATTCATGGTAGCGAACAGGGGAAAGGCGTGCGCCAAAAAAGACACGCTAATCCGGAAACACGTACGCCAGCAGGATGCAGGCGTAAGCGGCCATCGCAGCATAAAAGTGCACACAAACGACAAACAAGCTCAGACGCTACAATGAATATACCGTTCCTCGCAGCAGTGGTCGTGGGACACTGCAGGAGGAGGAGGATAGCCAGGCCCTGCATTTTCTTTACCCAGGACCAGCCTTTTTGGGATGCCTGTTGACCAGGTGTATGGGAGGTACAGGTTTCCACCACACATAATCCTAGACCTGGTGAGGGAGTGTGAGGATGACCTCACATCACCCACCCTGTGCTCGCAAGCACCGAGTCCCTTGGAAAAGGTGCTCAATGTACTGCACTTCTGGTTCATTTCAGCGGACAAGTGCCATAGTGGGGTGTGTTACAGGCCACGCAGTCATGCTGCCTACACCAGGTGTTGGCCTTCATGACTGCACACCCCTCAGTCCGCAGGCACATATACATGCCCAGAACACCTGCAGAAAGGCAGGCCGTGGTCCAGGACTTTCATGGGGTGGCACACTTCCCCAAAGTGCTAGGTGCCATTGATTGCACCCATGTGGCTCTACGTCCTCCCAGGGCCACTGAGCACATCTATCGAAACTGCAAGCACTGGCATTCAATCAACGTGCAGGTAGTATGTGATGCCAAGGGAATCATCACTTCAGTATATGCCAACTATCCAGGGTCAAGCCATGATAGTTTCATATTCAGAATGTCACCCCTAAACCGGGACCTGGAAGCTGGGCGGCATTGCGACACATGGCTGATTGGCGAGTATAAATGCCTCTGCACATGCATACATGTCAGACACTGAGTAATGTGAAACCCCCACTAAGTATAGCCATTATCAACTCCCCAGGGGACAGTGCCTACCCTCTGAGCACCTACATGACGCCAATTCAGAACCCCACCACACCACCTGAGGTAAGATACAACACAGCCCATATTGCAACCCGGGGCATAGTGGAGCGCACATTCGGAGTGCTCAAGTCACGCTTTCGCTCCCTTGACCGCTCTGGTGGGCAGCTGCTATATGCGCCCCCAGTAGTGTGCAGGATCATAGTGGCAGCATGTGTGCTGCACAACGGTGCAACCTGGCGGGGCATGCTGGTGGACATGGTGGTGCCCCCATATCCCCAACCGCATGCACGGCCGCTGCACATGGGAGGTGAAAGGGCACATGGTGAGGCAGCCCGTACCCAGCTTGTGAAAAATTACTTCACCTAAAATCCCACCCCTGCGGAGTGCACCCAGCCCTGGCACATAGCATCTGACAATCAATGATGATGACAAAAGGGACAGTCAACTGTTGCATACCATACCATACCACAACCATACCAGCCTGAGATTGTTCACATGGAAGTGCTCATTGTGTGCATCCCCAGCTACTTAAAGACACCCAATGCTGTGTCACAAAAAAACACATTCATGCAGCATGAACGACTACCCCCTTGCAAAATACCACATAAAAATAGTGCCATGTCACCCAACCCTTCACCATCTCAGCTACCCAACACACCATGGCATGGCATGCAATGTGAAAGCAACCAAATGAATGCACAACACATGACACAAGTGTCACAAAGTGCACTGTCCCTAATGGAAACAGGCCACAGACAATATGCTCTCAGTAATCAATAAGAAACAGCACACATGAACAAATACTTAACAGCAACACAAAACATCAGTACAGGATGAAACCGTGGCAATATATGACAGTAAAAAATTAAAGTAGTGCAAGTGTCACAACCTGACTAAAGCAGCACATCGACCCCTTCCAACTGCATAGTGTTGCTGTGAGGCAAATGTGTCAGTTTACTGCATACAACATGAACGGCATATGCAAAGGAGATGGGCTTGTTAAGACATGAAGAAGCTACATCTATTTTTTTATTTTAGTAGTTCATTACAAACTTTTAAAATACAGTTTTTCCAAGAACAAAGACAAAGAAAGCAAATCAACATGAATGAAAAAGGATAAAAGGAATCAACACGGTTTCTCAGACATCAGTCTCTTCCTGTCCATATAAAGAGATAAAGCTAATAAAGGAATAAGATAGAAAAGGAAAGAGTAGAGTAAACGGATGGGAAATGGAAAGGGAACCCTCCTTCAAGTTTCCTTCCAGAACCCTCCTTCCAGTTTCACATATTATTTTCTTCCTTGATTAGAGATTTTTCCATAGCCTCCAAAAAGAATGTTAAGGCAAAAGTCACTTGTTTAAGGTCTCCTTCATGGAGTTAACTCCATGCTTTCTCTATGCTTCGACATGTTCTTAAAACGTTTACTCTTTGAAGGATGGATTGTCTTATTTCGTTAAACTTAGGACATGTCAGAACGAGATGTTTTAGTGTTTCTTTGTCTTTTTTTGCAGAAACGGCACTCATCCATTATTACAGATTTGTTCCAGATGTTTACTTTTTCCTTAGTTCGATACAGATTTAAGTGGATCATCATAAATGATCTTCTTTTATAGTTGGAAGGGAAGATTTCAAGATATTTAGGAAGTTTCTGGCATTCTCGTGCTTCTATAGGAGCGTTCTTCATGCATCGATGAGCTCTTCGCTGTTCTGATGTTTCGAAACAAGTCCTGGTCCCATAGCTTTTTTTTTTTATGTTGTTGGGGTTATGGATTAGTGTGTGCAGATCTGATGCCAAATCACTTAGAATTTTTGCACATGAATCCTTCCACATACCAAGAATAGACTTTCTCTACTCCAAACCTCCTGAGTTTAGAATTCGGAACTGGGGATAGTTATCCGCTCCCATAATTTTTCGGTATAAGGTTAGAGTACTCCATTGAATTTGGGCATTTATTGAAATCATGCCAAGTTCATACCGAAGGCACGCAATCAGTGCCCCTTTCAGTAATCGCAAAATCCTGGACCAGAAAGTATTCTCACACCATGGCCAGATTGTATGTGAGCATCCAAGCATGGTTTTGGCTCCAAATATTAGCGACAGTATCACTTTGGCTCGTTAAGTCCATGACAGGTTTCAGACTGAACTTCCCATATTTGTTGTTAATGGCAGCTCCTTAGGCTGTTAGCATTCTACATTTTCACCTGATCTTTTGGGTCATTGGATCATCATTTATGTTTGAGCTGATTGTTACTCCCAAGTACTGGACCTGGGTTGCTCGGGCTATTAGCTTGTTTCCAATATACCATTTAGGTTCTTTTTTCCTCTTCTTTGTCCTTAGATTTTGGAAGGTCAAGATCTCGGTTTTAGTTGGATTAATTGTTAGTCTGTTTCTTTCCATGTAGGTTTCTAATGCTGTTAGCTTTCGCTGTAGTCCGATCGGTGTTTGGTCTAAGATAACCATATCGTCAGCATAGGCCATATGATGATCTTTCATTTATCTTAGGTGGAAAGGATCGGACTTCTCACAATGCTTCGTCTACGTCGGAAATTAAGAAATTGAACAGAGTTGCCCCCAACGGGCAGCTCTGCTTGACCCCTCGTGATGTTAAGATTGAAGAGGAAAGCAAACCAGCCTGGTTTAGCCTTATGCGTATTGATGTTTCTGAATGTAATTCATGTATTGGTGTTAGAAGATTGCCTGGGCAATTTTGGTGCTCAAGTTTTCTCCATAGGATCTGTCTATCCACACTGTCGAAGGCACAAGCCAAGTCAACAAATGCTACGTAAACCTTCTTGTTCTTAATTGCTTCCATTTGCAAGATGTTAAGCATCCGCAGATTTAATGAGCAACCGACTCCTTTCACAAACCCAGTTTCTGATATCAAAGTTCTTTGATTCGTTTATCCATTTGATCAAATGATTTAAAATTTGAGTTGCAAAGACTTTACCTAGTACGTCCAGGACAGCAATTGGTCTGAAGTTTCCTGGCTGGCTTCTATCTCCTTTTTTAAATATGGGTACTATGATACCCATCTTCTTTTGTAGGTTCTGGAACAGATTAAAACAGAACTTTGACCAAGCTTCAGGGTGTTCTTTTAGGAGGTAGTTAGTAAGCCCATCAGGTCCTGGGGCTCTTGAGACACTAAGTTTTTGTATATTCGTTAGTATATCTTGTTCGGTAATTTGGAGCTCCCAATCTTTTTTAGCTTCTGCTAATTCGTAGCTGTTGTTAGTTTGTTTTGCGAACAAGTCTAAAAAATGCTTCATCCAAAGTGCCTCTGTTACTAAACTTGAGAGAAGCGCTTTTTGGGGAGCTTCCGTTTTATTTATAGCCTTCCAATATTTGGCAAAATTTCTATTTGTCATAAGAAGATTGCTTCAGCATCTTCTTGTTACATATTCAGTTTGTGCAATTGTAGCCAATTTTTACAGGATTTTTGGGTTTTATCAAATTCAAGCCACCATTCTGGTTTTCCTTCTATTTTTAGTTGTTGATGGATTTTTCGCAGCTCTTGTTTCTTTACAACTATCTTTGGATCGTACTTATGTTTATGGATAAGCTTGGTCTTTGTTGGACCGCGCACGATCTCTGAGTATTGGTCAAACAATGTGGTGTATTCTTCATATGTATCCGCGTCTTCTTTATACGTATTTTCTAGGATGTTAGACATTTTTATGATTTTTTTCCTTCATTCCATCGAATTCTGTTTTCACCTGGTTCAACAGTAAACGGAGTATGCGAGTGCTCTCTGGTTATTAGATCAATTCCATCTATAGTGGCTATCACCAGATTATGATCGCTTTGCTTCATTTCCACAATGTTAAAGAAAGTGACCTGTTCAAGTACTGATTCGGACAGGTAAAAGTAGTCCAAGATTGAGTGATGCTTTCCATTGCTCCATGTAAGTTGCGGAGGTATGTCCCCACTTATGTTTCCATTCAAGAGGGACAGCCTCCTTATGTCCATTTCTTCGGCCCATGAGGTTTTTTATCATGTGTGTATCTTTGGTCACAGCTGGTTTAATGGCAGTTTGGTTAGCATCAGCAAGGTGAAGGGAGGCCATATTTAAGTCGCCATATAATATTATATGGGGTTTAGCTTCGTCACTTTGTAGCGCGTCGATCAGAGCACATATTTGATCAAGAAAGTCTGATTCGTCTGAGGCATCATGTTGCCAATAAAGATTTATAATGGCAAATTGCTCTTTTTTGCAATTTTCCTCAGGGCCGACCTCAAACATGGTGACTTGAATATACGGCGAAATGATTTTTCGAAGATCTCATGATCAAATGAGTACCGCTCTTGGTTAATGTGATTTAAGCCTGCTTTTGGTCGTCCTTTCGACAGTTTCACTGCCGGGTTAAAAGCAATTTCGTAATTTGTAACCGGGCATTCCCTCGCCCATGTTTCTTGAAGACAAATTACATCCAGCTGCTCGAGTTCATTTGGAAAAGTATTAAAGAGATGAGCAAACCCTTGGGGGTTCCAAGATCCAATCCTTAGGGTCCGTTCTGGACGCTGCTTCTGGCATTATTTGTCCAGATTGGTATTTGGCGCACCAGCTACCCAAGACCAGGAGTCTTTCTCCGTGTGGACACCTAGTTTCTTTGCATCCATGCTTTCCGTCTCGGCGGTCAAATCAGGTGTGAAAGTGATTTTGATTACATCACGTTCCTCTGGGCTAAGACAGATTTCGTAAAGGGTTTGGCTTTCATTCACAGCCGTTACGTGATCAGACGAGTCCGATTTCCCCTGTTGACAATGAATCTCAGATTGCCAGAGAGTCTGAGCTTGAACATTAGACTTTTTTGAACAGTCATTTCCAGAACTCACACTCTGAATATAGGATCGGACCGAGTCCCCATCCTGAAATTCGGACAGATCGAAGCCTAGGCAGTTCAAGTCAGAGCTGTTTGACAGCAGCAGGTCTCTCACAATTCTCGAGTGGATGTGAAGTTTTACAACATCCATTAGATTCTCAGCGACGAATTCAACGGTCTTAATATCTTCGGAGGCAATTGATCTCAATAGAGGTACATGACTGAATAGTTGAAAGACGGTTCTACGATTTAAAATTAGTTCATCTTTCCCTTTTAGGATCTGCTCCAGAATCAAACAATAATTCGTTGTCTTTGTTTTGTTTGATGATTGTTGTGTTTTTTGTGTTTTTGAAACCCTTTGGATATGATCTTTCTCCAGCTTCCTGTCTAGCTATGCTTGGGCTAGTGCCACTTGTTTGTTTAATCGGAATGAGTTGTTGCTCGACTCGTCGATCTCCATTCGGACATCGAGATTCGCTATTACAAGCCGATTGAAAAGATGGCTTTTTTTTCTCGCTTCTATGATATTTAGCCGCTCACTTAGGGTCAAATAGATGGGCTCCATTGGCACTTCATCAATGTGGTTCAGTGGTAGAGTGTTCGTTTCTGGGAGACACTTAATTATTTCACATGTTCTGCTCATTCTCTCTCCATCTCTTCCAATAGGTCGCGCACTTTCCAATGTTTCAACCGCTGGCTTGTCCAACTTATCACCAAAAGTTACAGGTTGGTTCAAGACTGGCTGAATTTCGGTAGAATGGACCTGATCGTCTTCGTAAGTAGATAAATTTGCCAGTACAGCGAAGACATCATCTTCTGTTGGATCTTCGTCAATAATCTCGATTGGGTCTGCAACGAGGACGTCAACTTCTCCAGGTGTACCAGTTTGTTCACCCACTTCCAAGCACACGTTAGGTTTAGTGATGTTGACAACTTCAGATTCTAATCTCGTCTGTAACGGGGCATTTAAAGTCTTCACGTTCTTTAGAAATTTGCAAGAGCCTGGAGATTTTTTCGTTTTGTGATTTTTTTTTTTTTTTTTTTTTTTTTTTTTTTTTTTTTTTTTTTTTTTTTTTTTAGTTTTGCGTTGTTTTTGCCAAACTTTTTTTAGCCTCTCTCGACTCATTTGCGTCCGTTGCACATTGAGATGGTTTTTGAAAAATTGGAAAGGTAGGTTGACTTTTTTTCTATTGATTTGTCAAGGCAGGATTCGACTTGGGTCTCAATTTCTTTTGGCTGCAGAGGCGGCTTAGGTGGTTGAGCGGAGGTTGACGGCAAACTTTCATAAGAAGGGACTGTTAGCACTCCGGGGATCAGTTGGGGATTTGGTTGGTGAGTTTCATTTGTTACATCTGTGTTATTGGGAGCTTTATCCGAAGTTGATACTGACATGTTTGATTGGACTTCGGAGGTAGAGACTATATTTTTTCTTGGCAGTGGGTTCACAGTATCTTCTGTGTTTGAGGATAAAGTGTCACCTGATACAGCTTGCCTTTGTTTTTTAAGAGATATAGAAACGTTGCATACTTGCGAACCAACTTTTTGCATTTGGCCATCTCTCTTTTGAAGTGAGGTACGATTTGTTGTTTGATAGTTTTTCATCATTGAGACTGTTTCTTTTGCCACCTCGGCCAACAGTCGTTTATTTTCAGCATTTGTTTTTAACTGCTCTCTAATTATCTCCATAAATGATCCGCATGCCTTCGTGTCATTTTTCAAATTACTTTTTAATCCTTTGATTTCGTCATCGCAACTTATCATCTTTGAATTTAGCAAAGCCAACAACGCATTTTGATCTTGGCATGTTTCATTCAACTGTTCATACAGTTTGATTAGAGGTGCGACTGTAATTGTCAGGGCTGAGGTTAAGTTTGGTCGAAGTTCATTGATTACTTGTTCGATCAAGTTAAAGCATTGTTGCCCGTTTTTGTCGGCCACAGATTGATTGCTGAGTCTATACCTGTCTTGTTGGATCGTCCGTCTGTTTGCTTTCTGGTTCATGGAACTTTGAAATTCAGAGTCGGAGGAACTTGTATCCGAAGGGGATTGAGGACTTTATCTGAGGTCTCTCTCTATGGATTTTGGTAGTGAGTTTCCGGTTGATTGTCTAGCGTCTGTACACAGACGTTTCTGTGATAGCGGGATTGTTCCATGAAAACTATAGTCCATTCGTCTGCGTTTTGATTGATGAAACAAGTTTATCTGAGACCCATGGTCGCGGCTTGATATATCAGTTTGGGCTGGAGATCTGTTTTGCTCACTGGTCGAGGGCGTCTGCGAATCCAAGGTTTCCAGTACTAGTGATAGATTTTGTTTTTGCTTGGTTTGCGCAGCTGCCATTGACTGATTCATTAGTCTTAGATCTTCAATCAGTTTGTCTGCTACAGTCAGTGAATCACGACAGTTTTTTGGAGAGTCATCAGGTGTCTGAGTTTGTGCCTCAGACAGATGCGTGCTAGTAATTGGAAGCTTTGTTGGCCACATTGGACCTTCAGAAATATGTTGTATTTGGTCCTCAAAAACTTCCTCATTTGTTTGCGCTAATATCCGTGCCGCCTCTGGGAACTGATCGTTTGATTTTTGAAGGCTTGCAAGATACTTAGGATTGTGATAATGCGCTTCACGGTGATCCATATTTTCTAAGTCCCCTGATTTTGTTTTTACGTTGTCCAGTAGGGCATTTTGCGCCAATTCACGAAGTGAACTTATTTGACCACGGGGCCTACTAACACAAAATTGATTTGAGTCCGTGATGGTTCACTTGAACAAACGCCAGGCTCGCATGAGCAAATACTTATGTCAGGATGTAAGGTTTTAGGAGTATAAAATACAGGCAAAGGCATTCCAGTTATAGTACTTGTCTCATTACTTGGCACTGCCTGCGTTAATTGTCCATCTGAGTTTGCTGGTTTATCAGAGAGAACCTAGCATAGTTTGCGATGGGTAAGTATAGGCAGACCCACTCCCCCCAGTTTCACTTACGTGTAGCGCACCGGGACTCACGTGGGGCTGCGATCGTGATGATACCGTCTCAGATTTAGAGCGCTGCAAGGAGACGGAACGCTCATTGGTAAGTGAAGATATCGGCCACATGTCAGGAGTGTAGTGCTTAGTGCTCCCCCAGCGAACACAGCAAACGCACTCTGCTCACTCTGCCTCGGCTCTGCCGAGGGGTGAGGCTTTATGGCTCCGCCTGAAGAATTCGATGCCAATGAAGACAGACTCCGGTCTGGGACTTCGCGGCTCGGCACGTCAGCTGTTCCAAAAGTAAACACAGTACTGAGCAGCAAACACACTCTGCTCACTCAGACATGGATGCACAAGCAAATATCAATCCACCATGCAATGGAGAATCGAACAACAATCCCCACTAGGGATGTACACACAGTTTTGACTACAGACTGCCACACAACTCATGGGAGTCCAATGTCACTGTTTAAGTTACTGTCACTTGGTCACACCCTTTGCAAGCCCATGGAAAAGGGAAGCGGGGGGTGGGGGTGTGTGTGTGTGTGTGTGTCTCAGTCTCAGTAACCCAAGCATCTAACCCAAAGACGGAACAAGCCTGCATGTGCCCAGCTGGAATACACAGTGGATGCCTACGGGAGCCACACAAAGCAACACACTGTAAAATAAAAATATGGCCATGTGTGGTCAGGGGGGGCACCCAGGAGGCACCAGGTACAGGGTGCACCCCAACACCCACATGCATGGATGTTGAGAGAAAAAAATCCTCCTGGGAGAACTGTCGTCGCTGTCATCACCCTCTGCTGCTACATCAGGAGGTGGCCGTGATATGGGAGGCAGACCACGCAAAGCCCTGGTATGGTCCTCCATGGCAGTAAGCATGCGGGTCTGGAAGGTTTGGTTCTGGAGGATAATGGTACGGAGATCCCCATGCAGCACCTCATGGGCAGCATGCATTTCTGCCTGCATGGCCTCGTGTGATGCCTGGATCTCCTGACGGGTTGCTTGGAGCTCAGCTGACAGTATGTGTCAGCTGCTCCAGCTGCTTTTCCGCCCTTGTACTCCGGGACACCTCAAGTTCACCCAGAGTATCTCTGAGGGACCTGTGTTCTAACCTGAGGGCTTCCCTGTGGGCCTGTGACTCTACAGATATGGCTGTGTGCAGAGTCTCCAGTCCATTCCAGCCTGTCGGATGCCAACATGTCCTCCCTGTGTGAGTGGCAAATGGAGTCTGTTGCCTGCTGCTGGAGCTCCATCTGCCTTTCAGGGGGGATAATGGAAGTGGCCACCCTATCCATTGCCTGAGCCATCATTTCACACGATGCCCCCTGTTGTGCTGCTATACTGTACATGGAGTTCTCCCACACAGTATTGCCTGGTGGCGCACGGCCACCGCGTTGGCGGGCACCACACCTGTTTGGGGCAAGGCGATGTGCACCTTGCTGTGCTGGCACTGCCTGAGGCTGCAGGACTGCATTCCTCCTTTGATCTGCTGGCCCAGGAGCAAATATTGTGGAGTGTGAACCTGCATCCGTAACCGCCACAGGTGGACTTTCCAACACTGAAATCCCCATAGAGGGGTCTACACCCCGGTGCAGGTGGGTTGGACAGAACAGCATCCCTGCCAGAAACACTCACCTGCGACGGCATATATAACTCTATGTCCGATTCAGCACCTGATTCATAGAGGTCTCCGTAGGTGTACCCAGAGACACCCGTGGACAGCATGATCTGAAGGAGAAATGGGTTTTCACCCACCACCCAATGTCCTCCACTGCTGCCCGGTTGTGGCTGTGATTCCTCCTGGGTCTGCAACATCTCCTCCTCAACAGCATCAAGTGCCTCATCACCTGCAAAAACATGAAAGCTAACAAATGGAAACTGGCATGAGCACCATAGCACACACATAAGCCTGACGAGGCAGAGATCAGTACATAAATGACACATGTACCACATGACAATAACCCTGGCATGCATGCACTGTCAATGAGTTGGAAGGGGAGGAAAAAAGCAGACACTGAGGACTCCCAAGATGGAAAAGCAACACGTGCTGCATAGCACTGGCATCACACATTAGCCTGTGAGTGGCATGGCCAATACACATACATGACACATGCCAGCACACAGATGGCACGTAGCATAGCCATGGTACATTTGACAAGTACAGCCATATGGTAGGAAATAAGTACTGTCACCCATCCATGTGAGATGGACATCATGAGATCAAACATGCAAAATAGTGTGACAAAACATGCATGTGCCACACGCTGCAAAAAATCCAGTGTTCACTGATGCAGTGATGGCAGGCACATGGATACTTCAATGGTTGGTCACTTCAACATGACAGAAGACAACAGTCATGTTCAACATTCAAACAGGGCCCAAAAGTGATTGTGTACAGGCCATGTGTAGGTGCACATTACTCAATCAGCCTGAAAGGTGAAATCATTCCCATAACAAGGTAATAAATGTGGCCATTGTGGGGTGTAATCTGACTGAAGTATGTTACATTTGTGGCAGTACGGCAAAAAATGTGTGGTTAAAAATGGCAAGGATTAAAACAATCAGGCTGAATGAACAGGAAAACATTTTGAACAATATTGTTGCAAGATGACATTTGAAGGGCAACTGCAGTAATCGGGTGCACATTGGCAACTGTGGTCAGAAGGGATACTGTCATACCCAAGGCCTGGGAATAGTTTGGAGGGACCACCTGGGTGACCCATACCAGTCATGACTACACAGCCTCACCTGGCGCTCAATCAGAACACATCACCCAAGCAACATACACATGGATTGCACAAACATGCATGGGCACTCACCGGAAAATGCTTCAAGATCTGGTAGGTCTCCCACACCTCGGATCTGATCCTCTGTGATGAAGCCTCCAGCGACCGACTCATGTTCAGTGAGTTGGTCGTCCTCTGGTGGAAACCAACCGCCAGTCACCAGAGTAGAGGCATGATTGGAAGCCAGCTTGTTCTTTGCTCTGCGTTTCAGGTCATTCCAACGCTTCGAGCAATCATCAGCTGTGCGCTTCACGAATCCAAGGGAACTAATGTGGTCCGCGATGGTCTGCCAGTGGGCCCTACGTTGAGCAGGCGTAGTCTTGCACCCTGCAGTCACCACCATTTTGGGGCTATGTGCCAACACATAGGCCACAAGTGCATCTAGTTCGGTGTCATTGAAACTAGGCTTCCTTGACGTGCCGGAGTATGTAGCCGTGTCTGGGGTCCCGGCCTGTACTGCAAGAGCACCCTTCTTCTTGGAAGGTGGTGCGGACCCTGAGTGGCTTGCGCCGCTCTGGTTGGTAGGAGCAGAAGCGCAGGTGGACTGGGCACTGGAAGTTTCCAAAGGCACAATGACCAAAGGTCTCACTGCAGGCATTGGATGCAGGGTGATGTTGGCAGGACCAACCTCGGTGTGATGGACTTGGACCGACACTGTCCCGGATAGGAGACTCGGAGCTGGGGTGGATTGAGCTGCAGCTGCCCCTGCAGCCTCCTCACCCTGGCTACCTGAGGCAGCAGATGACATTGCTGCCCCAGATCCACGTGGCCTGGTGACAGCAACTTTCACCGCCACACGTGGCTTAGACTTGGTGACACGGAAGTCAGCCTGGGAGTCATCCTGTGCCGGTTCAGTTGACAATATGGGCCGGTTTAACAAGGGCTGAGCTGGGATGGTGTCAGCTACATTTCCCCCAATGGGGGGCGGGGGGCATAGGCGTCTCTGATTGGTCCTCCACACACTGGCCTCTTGGGCCACCCTGCACATCCTGGCCACGTCCCCTACCACGCCCACCTCTTTAAGCTCGGCCACCTTTGGCTCCCTTACTCCTTGGTCGCCTCCCAACCATGGCACTGATGTTGTTGTACGTATGGGAGTTGCAGTAAACAATTGTCCTGGCCAATTGGGGTGAAAGGGGTAGTGTACTAGATGGAATTCATACCCTAGTGCTCTAGCGAGGCTCTGTGACCCCTGGGGGAAGATGATGGGTCACGCAACGCACAGCACCCCGAAAACTATATTTAACGTGCACGCAACCCCTGGTAGAGCATGTGCGTGGAAAAAAGAACCCGCACTACGCTGTGCAACCCAGAAACACAAAAATAAGCGTACGCGTGGTACACGCAGCCTACAATGACCTCTGAACGGGTACGCAGCACACTGGGGCAACCACAGTTGGAAAATACATGTGCGACTCACCATCTGCCTGGAAAAAGAACGTGAAAAGACGCGCGTTGGCAACACCCCTGCCAAAAGAAGAGTTGAACGCTGTCTGAGTAAACTGGGAGTACGAACTGGAACCGTTGTGAAGTTATCGCGTGTGAACTGACAAGAAGTACAAGAATCACCTACTCGCTCTCCACAAAAAGCACATACAAGAAAATGGCATCCTATGCGTACCTTTTTAAGCCAGCCCACACGTGCAACGTCACTTAAACGCGTACGCGCTAAGGCCCTTTCCTCCAATTGCACGCAGTCACACCCGGACGTGCAGTTTTTGCATGTGTACAATCAACATGCACCCGTGTTGCGGGAAAGGCCCTTGCGCGTCACGTCACAGACGCGCTTACGCGCTAAGGGCCTTTCCTCGAATTACATGCTACTGTGCAGTTTTTTCATGTGCCAAATCACTCTGTTTCAAGCTGGCCACGCAACAACACACGGAAGACACGCTCCTGCCCAGAAGGCTATTTTCCTGCCCCCCAGAGCCCTGAGCACGCTCCCATCTGCCATCTACTGCTGCCTGCCTGCTGCCCACGTGCCCTGCTATTTGGTGCCTGGACGTCAGCCATCTGCAGGGGTGCAGTTGCTGTGACCACCCCTGCTGGAACTGAAGACTCCCGACTGGGATACCATCGCTCCATTGCCCAACCCCTAGAGCCAGTTGCCCACCCACACCTGCCTCTGGGGTTGCCATGTCAGACACAACACTATCTGGCACCACGGGCAACCCCCAGCCAGAGAGGCAGAGGGCTACCAGCTGCAGTACCAGTGAAGTTGGTATCCTGGTGGACCAAGTCCTGGGGCAGTATGATGCCCTCTTTGGAAGTTCGCGTGCCGACAATGAAGGATCGAAGAGGATCTGGATGGACATCGTGACTGCCATCAATGAGGGGGTGGCAGTCCGCGACATTCAACACGTCCGGAAGCGCTGCGAGGACTTCAGGTCCAGGACCCTCAACAAGGCCCAGCGCCTCTTGAAGGCAGCGGATTCCAAGGGGTGCCGGGCCTTCCTAACCAACAACCAAATGAGGGTCCTGGAACGTGTACGCCCAGAGCTCCACCTCCAGGTTCTTGAGAGGCAGACCCGTCTGGAGTCGAGCGGTAAGTGTACATGTGTACTGATTGGACGCTGTGCATGTTGAGGTGTGGCAGGAGTGTGCAGGTTGTACATATGTCTGTGTAGGGCCATGTATGCATGTGTATGTGTAGGGAAATGAGCATGCTGCATGTGAGTCCTCATGTGTGAGACACATCTATGGTGTATGTCTTGGTAAGCATGCTTGGCAAATGCAGGTGTGGGTGCACACATTTTTAAATCCTGTGTATGTACTGTGGCATGGTTGTGGTGTCACACATGGATGCTGCTTCTACCTACATGTATCTGCACTATGCACATTTGCATGTGTGTGTATTTGCCGAGTGTGCAACTGTGATACACCATGGATGCATGTGACACTGACATGTAGGAGGCTGATTGCCAGATGTGACATGGATGGGGATGTTATTACAGTGACAGGTGGTGGAGATGTACAGATGCATGTATGTGTGGTGGCGTGTGTGCATGTGTTCTGCACTCCCTGTGTTGCATGTGACGCCAGGCTTACCTTCAGCAGCTCATGCTGTTTGTGTATGGATGGTGCTGCCTGGTGCAACATTCCTGTTGTTGTGCTCATGTGTGTGAGTTGAAATGACATGTGTGTTGGGAAGTGTTATGCCATGTTTGAAGTTTGACACTGCTACTCATGTACAACTGTAATGTGTGTATCAGACCATTGTACGGTGCTCTGATGCCTGTGTTCTATCTCTCCCTGTCTGCAGCGTCAACTGATGAAGAGGGCGGAGACGGTGCTGTGGAGCAAAGCGGCAGGGATCCCACCACCAGCCGGAGCCGCAAGGCCCAGCTCCCCTCCCAGGTTGTCATCTCGTCGGGGAGTGAGGAGTCTGGTGCCGCGACTGTGGCCGCAGCTGCCGAGGGTAGGTCCAAGAGGCAGAGGTTGGAGGTGGACTTCTCGGCAGCAGAAGGCGCAGCTGAGACCCCACAGGGTCCGATGGAGGAAGATGGCACGGAGTCATCCAGGTTGGTGGGGGGGGTTTGGTTGAGGAGGAGGCTGTGGAAGGGTTACACACTGGGTCTGGAGGGGGGATTCCACTGGTGCAGTCCAGGGGCAGGGACAGGAGGCAGCACAGGCCGCCGTGGAGGTGCCTGTGTTTAATCCTGTCCCCGATCCTGTGACTGCATCATCCCACACCAGCAGGGATGCCTACGTCCAGACCCATTTTCAGGGAGGGGATGAGCGCACGCAACAACTGGCCTTCCTCTCCCTGCGGACGTGGCAATCCGGGACCGGGTTGAGCCTGTCCTGGCTGGGATGGCATTGCGTCAACTGGGCATGCGAGGTGACCTGCAGTGTTTTCGTGAAGAGACTGCACGTCATCTCGGATGCCTCTTTAACCGCGTCGACCTACTGGGATGAGTCACCAGGACTGGATTCCTCTGTCTGCTGGACCTTCTTCCGACCCCCCCCCCCCCCCTCCTCACCTGAACCCCCTATGCGCCAGTCGTACTCCGTGCCATCTTCCGGCCCATGTATCACCTGGGTACCCTATGGAGCTGCCTCTGACCCAGCGGCCAGGCTGGTGGAGGACACATCCCTGCCACGGTCGGGAGTCGGAGGTCCAGCAGGGTGGCCACACCAACAACTGAACCCCAGCCGGAGGAGGACGTGCAGGCATCAAGAGCCAGGGCACAGGCACAGCAGCAGGAGGCTCAATGTGGGAGCGATGATGGCACTGGCCATCAACATCAGAGGGGCATGCATCGGACGGAGGGCAGGAGGACCCTGGATTGGGAGTGTCTTCCGTGTGGCAGTGGTTGGGCCAGCACATAGATGCGGAGCGGCGGCGGGCAGAAGAGGCACGGCTCACTATGGTCAGGGCGGAGAACTCCATGCGCAGGGCGCTGAGGCGGGCCGAGTGCCTCGAGACAATTCGCAGGGAGTTGGAGTTGGACATGGCATCATCCCTGCGAAACCTCTGGGCCATGGAACAGGCCCGCCTCCAGGACATAGAACAGGAGTGAGATGATGCCCTGGCCCGGGAAATCGGCAAGTGAGCCGTAGGACTTGCCCGCCGCCATTTTATATAGTTAGTGTTAGGTTTCATTTATGTTTTTCTTTCATTTGGGGCGCTTGGACTATGCCCCACCTTTTTGTAGATAGTTCTTCATTGGGTAGTATTTTTTTGTAGGTTTCATTTCAATGGTTGGGCTCATGGACCCTGGATTTGTTATTTGTATATAGTTGAACAGTGGATTTTTCGTCATTTTTATTTTATTTTTCACCATGGAGCAATGGATTTTACTTATTTCTTTCTGTTTGGATTTGCTTTGTTGGACGGTGACTTTGGATACATTTTCATTTGAATTCTGATTTCATAGTTTTTTTTTCATTTTGGAACATGATGCATTTTATTTATTATTTCCATTACTGTGTGATTTCATTTCATTCACTTAATTTTGTGTTGAATACATTTTTGTTTCATACTTCAATGTATGGTATTCTCTCATTGGTTTCATGCATGTCACGATGTGGGTTTTCACATTCACTGGCATTGTGTGTGTGTGTGTGTGTGTGTGTGTGTGTGTGTGTGTGTGTGTGTGTGTGTGTGTGTGTGTGTGTGTGTGTGTGTGTGTGTGTGTGTGTGTGTGTGTGTGTGTGTGTGTGTGTGTGTGTGTGTGTGTGTGTGTGTGTGTGTGTGTGTGTGTGTGTGTGTGTGTGTGTGTGTGTGTGTGTGTGTGTGACGGCCATGTGTTGATGTATATACATGCCATTTGGGTTGTTTCATGTAATGGGAATTTCAATGCGGGGTGGATGTGATACTTGGTTGGTTCTTTGGGCAGGGGTGGCGTGTGTTGGGAATTTGGTGGCCATGAGGGCCATAATTGTGTATCATGGTGACGTGTTGGAGGGGGACATGAGTCGGGACCTGCTGGCAGGTGCCCCTCAATGCCAGGTGGGTGGGGGTGCAGGGGGACATGAGTCGGGGCCTGCTGGCAGGTGCCCCTAACTGCCGTGTGGGTGGGGGTGCAGGGGGGACATGAGTCGGTGCTCACTTGTGCATGGTGACGTGGGCTGGCTGGGGGGGCATGCACAGGGTGGATGGGCTACCTGCGGGGCATGGCCTGGGGTGCAGGCTAGTCCCCTGTGGTGTGGGCTGCCTGCAGGGCCTGGGGAGGGGGGAGAGGGCACACCTGGGAGGTCCCACACTGCCAATCCGCGTGTATAATTCCTGCGCACCCCAAGATGCATGTACCCCGCTCGCCCAGCTAAATCGCGTGTGAAACTGCACGCGCAACCCTCAGAATACATGTACCCCGCTCGCACAAGGCCTATCGCATGTGATACTCCCCGCGCACCCCTCAGAATACACGTACCCCGCTCGCACAAACCCTATCGCGTGTGATACTCCCCGCGCACCCCTCAGAATACACGTACCCCGCTCGCCCAGCTAAATTGCGTGTAATACTCCCCGCGCACCCCTCCGAATACACATGCCATGCTCGCACAAGGCCTATCACGTGTGATACTCCCCGTGCACCCCTCAGAATACACATGCCACGCTCGCACAAGGCCTATCGCGTGTGATGCTCCCCGCGCACCCCTCAGAATACACGTACCCCGCTCGCCCAAGGCCTATCGCGTGTGATACTCCCTGCGCACCCCTCAGAATGCACGTACCCCGCTCATTCAAGCCCTATCACATGTGAAACTTCCCAAGCACCCCCCAAATCCACTGTGAATTAGTGCAGGGTTAGCGCGGCCCTTTGCGCTAAATTGGGGATTTCAATGCCTTCTCTTTGCGCAAGGGGCGTTCTTGGGGGCGTAACTGGCGCTGCGGGATGTTCTCTGCGCCAGCGCTCAAAATGGCTTTGATGTTACATGAATACGCGGTGCGCCAGAATGCTGTCTAGCACACACGGCTGGTGCACAATGGCGCGCGCTACACCTCTGCGCTGCTCGCGTGCGCTGCCTCTGCGCTGAAATCTATGAATTACCCTGAAAGTTTCTGGGGCAAGGTGAGGAAGGGGAGAATGCCTCTGAGGTGCAGCTGAAAGTGGGCCTTCTTGGCAAGGTTTGCGATGTGAGGAGAGAGGGGGGGAGTCTAAGATGACCCCATGGTTTTTTGCCTCACAAGAGGGTGAGAGGAGGGGGGATCCCATGGGGGACGACCAGAGAGGAGAGTAGGAGGGAGCAGGAGTTCAAATGAGACGGATCTCTGTCTTATCGGCATTAAGGCAGAGATCATTGGCATGTCTGAATAGCAGTGAGACAGTCAGGAATGCGAGTGGAGGAAGTGGAGGGAAGCTTGAAGGAGAGCTGTGTTTCTTCCACATAACACTGGAATTGAGGAGCCAAGGTGGAAATCAGGTGGGCCAGAGGGGCAAGGTAGGTTTTGAAGAGCCACGGAGAGAGTATAGAGCTCTGGGGGAAGCCGCACGTGGGGTGTGTGGCGAAGGAGAGGAATTCGCCTAGTTGAACCTGGGCAGGTCGGCCAGATAAGGTCAACCAGTGCAGTTCCAGGTCTGTAATGCCAAGGGAGGTCTGAGGGTGGGTGATAAGGGAAGGGAAGGGAGTAGAGGAGAATGAGGACAGGGTGGCCTGAGTTTTGGTTGTGAATTGGGAGGGCAGTGCAGATGGCCTGGGATGGAAGAGGGGGGCCTGGGATGGAAGAGGGGGGGCCTGGGATGGAAGAGGGGGGCCTGGGATGGTAGCGTAGAAGCAGAGACTGCAGTAGGATTGGCGAGTTCCTTGCAGATTTTGAACAGTTCAGCTGATTTGTTGGTGGCACCAGAGATGCAGGCTTGGCTATGGGCTTTCTTCTTCGAGCAAATGAAGTCTGTATTACCTTTGGAGCAGGCGGCAGGCCAGTCTGTCATTGGATGTGCTTGAAGCCATCCACTTCCGTTCAGCAACTCTGCACTCGAGTTTCAGAGCGGCTAGGTCAGAGTCATACCATGGGTTGTGCTTGGAGGCAGGCTTCATGCGGATCCTCTTGATGGGGGCAAGGATGTCCAGGGTGTTGGAAGTTTAGCAAGGGCTTTCTGTGTGAAAATCGGCGGCTGCAGTGGGAGGGGGGAATGAAAGTGGCGGCAAAAGCAGCAACTGACGCGCCATCAGTCGTATGATTTAGGAGACTGGCAATGCGAACAAAGGCTTAGCCGGAGACCCAGGAGATCCAGATGAGGGCATGGTCAGATCAGGAGAGCGGTGTAATGAGAGGTTTGAAGACAGGGATGTCTGCTTAGATGAGAGCATCCAAGGTTGTGTCCAGCTGAGTGGTTTGGACCGGATGGTAAAATGGTGAGGGAAAGAGTCCAGTGCTTGAAGGTAGAGGCCAGGAGAGAAGAGATGAGTTCATACCACTCCGAAAGGAAGTGGGAGACAGGACCAGATGGTGGCGAGAGCCAGAGAGACGATCGGAGGGACACCAAGCGTGCTGAGGCTTTCAAAAGAGAGTAGGACTGAGTGGGAATGATGGCAGCAGGGACCCATTCAGGGAATATCAGGGTAACTCTGCCTCCAGAACGATTAGGCCTGGGCTTAGAGAGCATCTTTTAGCCCTCTTGGAGAAGTGTCAAAAGCAGTGACAGCTGGCAGTGAACCATGTCTTGGTGAGAGCCAGGACGTCCGGGTCAAGGACCAAGTCTTCAAGGAGGTGATGGATGTCAGAGCAGTGTTTAACGGCAGAGCGAGAGTTGGTAGAAAAGTGGAGCTGGTTGCCACCTTTTTGAAGGTCTTGCAACGAGGGGTACAGGGATGTGATACACCCGTCAGTAGTGTCAAAGCAGCCTGGGGGGGTGGCAGAAGTAGGATGTTGGTGAAAGATGGAACATGCCTGTCGAGCAGGAGGAGGAGCAGGAGGAGGTCGGTCTGAGAGCCCTGGGCCATGACAGTGCCATTCAGGTAGACATTAATGATACACCTAGAGGATGGGAAGTGTGACAAGAGTACGTCCCATCTGGTTGCACCATTAAAGGGCAAAGGAGCGAGAGGGGAGAGGATTGAGACCATATGGGGAGTCCATAGGTCCAGAGAGGGAGAGACGAGGAGGATGTCAGTGACAGTCTGCTGGAAGAAGTGCTGACGTAGGTTCAGCGATGGGTAGGTCTGGGTTGGAGACCAGGAGATCTTTTTCCTTACCGGCTTCAAAAGAGGTAGGATCGGTATCCGTAATTGTTAGCAATTGGAGTAAATGGGGCCGCTGGAGAGTACCATGGAGGGAGAGAGATGGAGAAACTGCACGAAGAACTCACCATACGGCCTAGCAGCAAGACTGGTGCAAATGAATCTGGCACAAGGCTTCTCAAAGGCCGCCGAACAGGGTATATTGCTGCTCCAGCAGCGGAGGAAGGACGGTGACTCAGTGGGATGGATGCTTCTCCTGGATGCAAGGAAAGTGCTTAGATCACCAGTCAGAAAGCACTGCTGGTGATTACAATGTTATGGCAAATTGAAGCTCATGGGGCTGCGATAGCTGGAACTGAGCCAAGCTGATGAGTGGACACTTACAGATTTTATGGCCGTTCCTGGGTGTCTAGAGAATCCAGCTACCAACAGAGGACTGTAAACGGAGTCTTAAACCCACGGATTCATGAGGCCGCAGACTACAATTTATGCATCACAAACCTCTATATGGTTCATATTCGGTGCCTCACTGCGATGCCCTCCCTGGGGGCGGTGGGGTGGGAGTTCAGAGGTGGGCACCTCCAGTCTACCCCCTCATGCTGGAGTTGGGAGCCTTGAAGGGGAGCTTGGTCTAATGCTGCTCTGTTTTCCCCATAGTGACCAATAAGTTGAAGGAGCGGGTCAGTCACGCTCCGAATATAATGCACGGACCTGTTGCTGCAGTGGTCGGAAGTTGGCTACTATGATATGATCGTTTATTTATATAGCGCTATACACAATGTGTTTTAAAGCGCTTCAAGGCAAGGGAGGGAACAAGGGAAAATACAACCACATTCTTACAGGCCATGAACAGTAAGGATGTGAAATTAACTATCGTACTCGGCCTGACGACATTATAAGAGCTAAGGCATAGATAAGGAAGGGGGGGGAAGTGGGAAGGAAATGGAAACAGAAAGGCGACTACCGTATTAGGCCTGACGACATTTCTGGTAGAGGCGAAGAAAAACAAAAGGTGAGGGAGAGGGGTGCAGAAAGGGAGCGACTATCTTACTAGGCCTGACGACATTTCAGATAGTGCTGGAGGCGTGGTGGGGAGGAAAAAAACAGTAATGGGAGGGTGGAGGAAACAGACGCGGTTGCTATCATATTAGGTCCAGGGACAATTCTGATAGAGTAAGTGCATAGAAGAAAGTAAGGGGAGGAGATAGGAAAAGGGAGAAGGGAAAGGAGGAGAGAAAAGAGAGTAAGCGGTCAAAAAGGGTGGAGAAGCAAGAGTGGAGAGTGAATACAATTGCAGAAGTCATTAGTAACACATAATGTTGCAAGCCAGGATACATGGTTTAATACTCTGGATTCAACCATGTTCAGACATAAATGCAGATGTGCAGGAACCCCCCCCCCCCCCCCCCCCTCCACGGTAATAGGGAAGGGGGCTGCGTGTTGGGCAGTATTGAAGTACAGGCTCACGCCCACCCATTAGAATAGCACAGGAAGAGTAGTCACTCTGCTTACCTGCCACTCCCTCCCAACCCCCCCCTCCCCAGCCCTCCAGCTGAGCGTGCGGAGCGCCATGTCTCCTTACCTAAGACTTCATCCAGCACACAACAACGGCAGATCCCTGGCTCGCCAATGTAGGGACTGGCACCGCCATCTTGGCAATCAAATACCCACTAAGACGTACTGCAGTATGTTAAGTATCCAGTAACAGTCCTGATTGCACAACGACTCCAATTTGTGTTTTTGGCCACAGCAGCGTGGCCCACTGCCATTTGCTATCGCACCACAGGTTTACTCGAGTGCGCCTCTTCTCTGCTGCCTTTAGTTACAGCAAATGCCGAGTCTCCAGGCCGCCCGGGTCGGCCGCTTGCATTCAGCAGGCGAGAGACCGGGGCTGGATTCCGCCTCCGCAAGAATGGTGTGCCCAAGATCCTTCGCCGGCTCTGCTCACTAAGCCGGCACTCAATATGATCCCGGGCACCTGCGCGCCGCATGGCCAAATCGCGACTCCCGGATCCAAGCGGTGCAGGCCTCTGGAGTGGCCAATTGTACAATTGGGCCCAATCCCTAGTCGCTGCGACACCTCCTTAATCTGCCTCTCAGCATTCATCATGTGCCGGTCTCGGTTATGCACAGCCTCCCCCACACGCTGTGCCACGTTCACGGAGTTTGCAAATGTATTCTTTATTTATTCGCATTTGTTGAGCGCACAGCACCCCGGGTGCATGGCTAGTTACAATTATTTTTCTTAGTTGCAGAAATTGTACATGATTAACATTTATGATAGTTAATATAACTGGTTAGACAGTTTTTACAAGAATTGAAAATGGTAATTCTAGGTAAGTTACATAGACATTGGCAGTGCTGGAGTGGGATTAACTGAATAGGGTGGTTTTTAGTTTTTTACGGAAGGCAAGGAGGGAGTTTTCTTCCATCAAAGATGGACACACTCCAAGAAGCCCACCATTTAATGCATGCTGATACGAATGAATACTTTTTATGAGAATGCTGAGAACACCCAGGACTGTTATCTTTCTTTCAAATCGCACCAGGCACTACCGCATGCCATGACTAAGCACTGCTGTTCTGAGAGCAAAACCGAGCTTTAAGTGAACCCTGCTGAGACTGTTTTATGTGATTGACAGACTGTAGAGGGGCCATTTCTGAGTTGGTAGTGTCCAGCTTCTCGCTTTTTGGGAGGTGCTCAAAAAATGTTTGGATTTTACCATTTACATAATCTTGTGGTACTGAAGACTGAATGCTTTACTCTACTCCTGTGAGTTAGGCTCATCTCAGAAGTTAATTTGGGAACACAATCTCCCATGTTTCACCAGAGTGCCTGCAGATGGTCATGGAGCTGCACCCATGCTTTCAGTATTGTGTGTATTAAGTACAAGCAAAAAGGCCAGACAAAGGGAGAAAACAAAAAACATGTTGCGGTCAGGTCCAGAAACCTACCCCAAATCTCCTCGTGGAGACCACCCTTTTTGTTTTTTTGCAGTTGCCTGCATCGGATGACTCAAACAGCGACCTCTTCTGCAGGTCCTCCACCCACCCCACCGCTTTGAACATTTTGATAATGCTTCTGAAGCCTTTCCTTTTTTCACTCTGTATATAGCAATTTATGTCAGTTGCGTATGCTTGTGGAAGTACACCCATCAGCTGGTGACGTCTGATGGTGATCGGCTGGTTAATCTACATTTCTTCATGCAATTTAATGAAGGCAAACTGACTAGCCTCGGGGTTCAATAGCGTGGAGCCCCCGTCTGCCACAAGAGGCCTCATTCCAATGTGTTGTCTTTTTTTTTTTTCTGAAGGCTAGGGGGTGCACATGATCTTCCTAATGGCCCTGTAGCTCGCTGGAGGGCAGAGGGTTATGAGGATGTGAAGTTGAGATGTGAACCCATAGGTGGGTACGCAAGCTACTTGGCACAGTTTCCGGGGTGCTGATGAACATGATTCATAATCTGAAAGGGGCCTTTGTTCTCCTGCATGACAGAAGTTTGCGCCCACTGACCGATTAAGTGTTCTCCTTGGAATGTAACCCCCTTAGGGGTGAGCACATGGCAAATTATATCTTCATCTTGGGACTTGAGCAGTGCAGAATGCAGCTGGCCGATACATTTTGGCTATTTCTTTACTATTGCTACATTTTCATTTAATAGAAAGGATATCGATTGGAGCCATATGAACACATTGACATGACCAATTCTTGTCCTATCCTTGTATGACCTCGTTTTGATGGGGGTATTTCCCATAGATCTCTGCCCAGGAATTTAGAAGGGAAGGTTGTTTTCTCATCTTGGATACTGTTAGGACAGTTTTTCTGAAGTCCAACTAAGGGCTTAGTAAAAGCATTCAACTGAAACGGTAAAAGACTCCACTCTTGGTATAAGGCTGTACCACCTGAGTATATGGTATGATATGGCATTTGTAACGCGCCTATATACAAGTGTTTCAAGGTGCGACGAGGCGGGGGGGGAACAAGGGGAGACAGACAACGATCCTACTAGGCCAGGTGTCATTCAGATTGCGCAAGGGTAGAGGGGAAGGGAAAGTGCAAGGGGAAGTGGAGAGGGGGAGAGTGCAGTACATGGTTAATAGCATACAGGATAAATAACAAGGGCCAGCTAGTGGCAAGTGGGAGATAAGTGCAGACAAGTGCTGGGAAGGGGGGCTGTAGGGATACAGACACAGTCCCGCAGTGCAGGGGGAAGCCAGGGAGGCCGTGCAGGGGAGAGTGGCTGGGCCAAGGCCCGGGAACGGTGAGTGGCCCAGTTGCAGATTCAGTGCAGTTTCAGAAGTTTAGCAGGGGAGAGAAAGCGGAGGCAAAGAGGAAGGTTTTGAGGTGCTTCCGGAACCAGAGATGGTTCTCCTCAAGTTTCAGGGAGGCAGGAAGGCTGTTCCAGAGGGAGGCCCCTGCAGCGGAGAAAGATCTGCCCCCAACTCGTTGTTTGGAGAAGCGGCTGACCCTGAGGGAGTTGGAGGCAGATGAGCAAAGAGCTCGAGAAGGAAGATATTTAGGAAGAGAGAGTTGAAGGTATTTTGGCCCAAGGCCCCAGAAGGCCTTGTGGACAATGCAGAGGGTTTAGAATTTGATCCTCGCAGTCACTGGGAGCCAGTGTAGTGATTTCAGTCCTGGAGAGATACGGTCCCTGGGCTTGGGGCTTGAGGCCAAGGACAAGTCTCGCAGTCCTGTTCTGGATGAGTTGCAAAGGGCGGAGAGTAGATGCAGGCAGATTTAGATAGAGGCTGTTACAGTAGTCCAGCTTCGAGAGAACCAGGGCTCTAGAGACAGTGAGCTTCTGGGGGAAGGAGAGGAAAGGAAGGATACCTCGGAGGAGGTGGAGCTGGTAGTGTGACTTCTTAGAGACGTCGGATATGTGAGGAGAGAAGGGGAGTGTGGAGTCGAAGATGACCCCGAGGTTTTTGCCTTGCAGGAAGAGGGCCAAGAGAGGCCGGCCAGAGAGCTGCAGGGAAGGAGGGAGTGGGTGTGCCGATGAGTAGAATCTCAGTCTTACTGGCATTAAGGCAGAGGTCGTTGGCGGCACACCATTCCTGGATAGCAGAAAGACAGTCAGAGATGAGGGAAGGAGAAGAGGAGGCCGAGGGTAGCCTGAAAATGAGCTGGGTATCATCCGCATAGCACTGAAAGTTGGGGCAGAGAGCGGCGATGCGGTGGGCGAGGAGTGCCAGATACTGGTTAAACAGCCAAGAAGAGAAGTTAGATCCCTGGTGGACACCACAGGTAGAGTAAAAAGATGTCGGAGAGGAAAGACCCCAGTTGGACCTGGGAGGGTCGATTGGAGAGGAAAGATGACAGCCACGCCAGAGCCTGACCAGTGATACCCAGGTTATCACGGAGACGGTTGAGCAGGATGGTATGGTTGACAGTATCAAAGGCAGAAGAGATCAAGCAGAATGAGAACACATAGTGTTCGAGTCAAGATTCGAGAGCAGGTCCTCACAGATGTTCAGGAGAGCAGTTTCCGTGCTTCTGGCAGCTCTGAAGCCAGACTGATGGTCATGAAGACTACCAACAGATTCAGCATGGAGATTAAGCTGGGAGATGGCCAGTTTCTCCAGGAGTTTGCCCAGGAAGGGAGTGATGGAGATTGGGCGATAGTTAGCAGGGCAGGAGAGGTCAGAAGAAGGTTTCTTAAGGAGATGCACAAGGGAGTGCTTTAGAGGGGATGGGAAGACTCCAGAGGCGAAGGAGTGATTGCAGAAGTCAGCAAGGGCAGGAGCCAAGGAGTCGATGTGGTCCTTGATAGTTTTGGACGAACAGGGGTGGACCTGTTTTGACGAGACTTTCATAGATCGGACTTGTCTCGAAACCTCGTCAGCAGAAAACAGGGGAAAGGCAGAGAAGGAGAGGAGGGGTGGCTGCAGAAGGGCCAGAGGTAGAGCAGGGAATAGAGGGGGGAGGTGATAGGAGAGTGAGGACAGGATGTTCTGAGTTTTTTTAGATGAAGTGAGGGGCCAGTGCTGTGCAGGGCCTGGGAGGGGACAGTAGAGGTAGATTCTGCAGCAGGGTTGGCCAGCTCCTTGCAGTTTTTAAAGAGTTCGGCCGAATTATTAGATGCCGCAGAGATGCGGGATTGGATAAGGGCTCTCTTCTTGGTGAGAACAGAGAGCCGGTATTGCCTTTGGAGCAGGCGGCAGGCCAGTTTGCCAGAGGATGAACATGACGCACGCCATTTCCTCTCTGCCACCCTGCACTTGCGTTTAAGGGTGACGAGATCCGAGTCATACCAGGAGTTACATTTGGCTTTGGGCTTCAGGCGGATTCTCATGACAGGGCAAGGATATCAAGAGTATCAGATATAGCAGAGTGGAGAGTAGAGAGGGCTGTGTCAGGTTGGGAGTCAGCCGAAGGGGGAGGAGGGGGCGAGAAGGTGGCAGCAAAAGCCTCAACTGACACGCGTTTCATGGGTCGGATGACCGAGAAGGAAGGTGGCAGTGATGAGGGTGGCTTTGCCTGTGGGGTAGGGAGGGTGAGGTGGAAGGAGAGGAGCAAGTGATCACTCAGGAGAGAGGAGTGGAGAGAGGGGAAGGACAGAAGAGATCAGAGCATCGAGAGTGTGCCCTGCAGAATGGGTTGGCCCAGACCAGAGAATAGAGAGCGAGAGTCGCAGAGGTCGCGAAAGAGTCCAGAGGGTCCACAGGAGGCATCCAGGTGGATGTTGAAGTCTCCAGGAAGGAGGAGTTGAGTGGTTGAGAACAGGAGTGAGGAGTGAGGAGGAGAGGAGGAGGGGGGGAGGGGGAGGGGAGAGGTGTGTGTGTGTGTGTGTGTGTGTGTGTGTGTGTGTGTGTGTGTGTGTGTGTGTTAGTGTGTGTGTTAGTGTGTGTGTTAGTGTGTGTGTTAGTGTGTGTGTTAGTGTGTGTGTTAGTGTGTGTTAGTGTGTTATATGCATTATATGCATGCGCTGTGGGGGTAACAGTGGCAGGAAGATAAGGGCCATACCCGCTCCAGCACGGTTGGGCCTGGGCGCGGAGAGGATCTTGTAGCCATCAGGTAGGAGTGTGTCAAAGCTGGTGACAGAGCTGGCTGTGAGACAGAGGACATCAAGGTCCAGTTCCTCAAGAAGGCGGCAGATATCAGAGGAATGTTTGACGGCAGAGTAAGAGTAGCAATGTGGAGAATGTTGCCATCTTTGAAGGACTTCCGGGGAGGGGTACAGATCAGAGGTACGCCCTGCGGAGGTGAAGGAGCATGTGAGGGGGCAGGGACGGAGGGTAGACGCAAGGTAGTAGAGGACAGAGGGGGGAACAGCAGGAGAGGAAAGGAAGTTGATGAGGCGCGGGAAGCGTCTATCAAAATGGGTGAAGGTAGCGTAGACTGAGCAGCCAGGCTTATCTTAGAAGGGAGAGAGGGCTGTAGAAAGGTACAAAGAACTTGTAGTATACCGAGGGTTCAACAGAAACACTTATAACCAGAGGTATTTTTTTAAAAAATAAAGCGTTATTATAAATTTTAATTAGGTCAAGATAAATCTTGGAGTGGGGGTACTTGGTCAAAGAATCATGAACACATTATACAAATTCAACACAATGGTACACAGACCAAAGCATAATAAACCTTGTTCAGAAAACGAACAATATTTCTAGGCAAATCCTACCTTCTCACACAAACAAATTTAGTATAGGACACACCTATTCATGGGGAGTAAAACCATAAGTTACTTTCTGATTACTTAAAGTAATGCAAGGGTAGTAGATCCTAGCAGTTGAAGTGACCCTAAATCACTTGGTAAAGCAACCTACAACTATACTTTTCTGAATAGTGGAACACTCATTCAAGGAACAGTAGAAACCTATAACCATATTCAGGATAACACACTGTTTGAGTAAGACCTTTTGTTGTAATATATAATTACAGTTGCTTTTCAGCTCAGTGGAGCACAGGCTAAGGTAAGCAAGAACTCTGTACACTAATTTAGGATTGCACCAGTCAGACCAAGGTCAGCTACAACCCGTTTTAAGAATGGCACAAAGCTATTCTATGCAGGTAAAACCTAATGTGGTAATATACTATTAGTCTTTTTTCAGGTCAATGGGACACAGACTAAGGTAAGCAATACCTTTCTAACTTATTGTTGGATGGCCCAAGTTAAGTAAAACCCATATATTTGATTTATTATTAGATATCTGTTTTTCCTCTGCTCCACACTTTCCACTTTACCCCCTTCCATGCACTTTTCCCCTTTTCCTTTCCCATGCACTTGCACGTTCTCAATGTCACTGGGCCTAGTAAGATTGTTGTTGTTCTCCCCTGTTGCCCTCCCTTGCCTTGTCACACTCTGAAACACTTGTGCACGAGCGCAATATAAATAAAATATCAATAACTTTTGAAGGAGCTATCAGCAACTTAAAGGTAGGTATGAACCTAAAACTGTTTCAGCAACTGTATAAAACAGGCCAGGGAAAGCATCTCACTGCAGTCTTTGACAGGGGAAGAGTCTGCAATGCTGTGCTAATTTCCCCCTGTACTTCTGCTTGTGTGTCAAATGATTGGACTCTCCACCAGTCAAATAGATTCAAACTTTTCTGCACCCTGGAAGGATTACTCATAAGGTCCACACTTGTCATGCCCAAACCATTAAGTACACATTCACAAAGAATGCTAAAATCATTCAAGGAATTGTTCTCCCTCTTTTGCATTGCATGTTCTAATACTGAATATAGAGTGTTCATGCACTGCACCAAATGTTTGCGATATAATGACAATTTGTTCCATCTTGCTACAGATGTTATCCCATTCATACCCAAATCAAACACAATGGCAGTTGTGGGAACAGAGTTGGGGATTCCCATAACCCTTCTCCATAGCCTGCCTTCCATTTTGACCAAACAGTCAACCACCCAACACAGGTAGATTTCAATATTATAAATCAATTTCGGTAATGCTATACCCAGATGAAATTTAAGAAGTGGGATAACCGAAAATCTGCAGAACCTAATTTTTTATTTATTTTACAAATGGCATCGGAGGAGTAATTGAGGCAGTCGCACTGTGTGAGACTACACAACACGTAACTTCTTGGTATTGGTTAACCCACCTTTTGGTAAAGGTCTGTACTACACAAGTTGGTAGTGTGACCAGCCAGGCCTATTTTAAGAGGGGTAAATGTGAGCTGTAGAGCTGTACAAATGAAATCCGTAAATACAAGTAGCCAAGTAACACTTGCACTCGAGGTTTCAGTTATAAATAGTTATTTATTTATCCATTTTTTAAATAAGCATTATTTAAAAAGGCAATTCATTTGTAACAATGTAAATATACTTTAAAACCACTTTTCAGAATCAAAACTAGTTGGTGGATAATCTTTGGATATGCTTCTTACACAATTTCTACACCTTGAGGTGACTTTAATCACAAAGGCAGTAATGGCATTTATATCCCACTAGTGTAATTTGCAGATTCTGAGGTTGCAGAAAGGAAAGGTTAGGGAAGGAAAAAGGTGAGAGTTTCTCAGTATATTTGAGGACAACTAAACCTTCCAATGAAATCTAGATAATTATTTTCCAGCAGTAACAGTATACAACAAGCTACCACCGATGAGGGAAAAACGGTATCAGTCAATGGACTAGAATAGTCTTCAGGGAGCCAGGACAGCCAAAGTCATTTGGGACACAATATATGCATCTGATCAAATGTCTTGCAGAAAGTTAGTTTGTTAGAAAAATCACTTGCAGAGTCACAAGCTGTTAAGCCTGTGAAAAGATAGTTGGAATCAACTCTAAAAGGTAAGCCAATACAATTCCCAACTGAAAGCAGCACAGCTAAAAGGCGATAAGGTAAGTACCCCAAGCCTAAACAGTACCGCTGGTTAGAGAGGCACAGCTCCACCCTACTGATGAGGTCCAACCAGACCGAAACACGTGTCTGGGGTTGCTGTTGGTACTCTTGTTCAGAAGAGAATTGCTTACATTTTGGTGCTGGACTTCCCTAGGGTAGGACAAAGACGACCTCTGTGAAAGATAGCGAGCTAAAGACTCTGGTTAAGTCTCTCGTAACTGGGACTAATGTCCGGCAGAGGGACTCCCAGGACCCTCCTTTATTTTTTTGAAGAAGAGTGGTCCAGCTGGATTCTTTCTTGCTACAGCGGGGCAGACACTTGTTCCTGAGCCTCAGTCGTGGGGACAAGAGGGAAGATGTCTGGAGGGCTCCTGGGGTGGTACTTGGGAGGTCGTTGGCAGCTACGGGCTCTTCGGTTCAGCGGCGTAGCAAACAGCACCGTTGCAGATCTTGAACACCAGTTGGAGACTTTGCTCCCTCGGTCCTGCACTCTGGTGAGGGGACTGGATCTGGAGGTCCTGCTTCGGGGGGGTCCTTAAGAGACTCCTGGAAGTTCTAGCTGGATTCGCTCCACGGCAGATATTGCACTTCTACGGACAATTGACCCCTGGCATTGGGCTTCCGATGCAACGGAGAGTCAAGGTTGGTGGTCCAGGGGAGTTCGTCTCAGGCTTAACCCAAGGGAGAAGGGGAAGAAGTCGTTCAGGAGGAGCTTCTCTGACGATTTTAAAAAGGAGTTCAGCAGAGCATCAGGGCTTCAGTTGGCAATTCAAAAGTCCAGGAGGTTGCAGCAAGCTTTGTTCACGGTTTCTTTGTCGGGTGTTTCTTCCTGTGGTCGACTCTGCCTTTAGTCCCAAAACCATCACCTTTTAAGCAGGTCTCTTCCATTCATGCATAGCTTAGGCTGTCAATCACACAGCAGGGTGGCTGCCCTAAAAGGACAGCCAGCCAATCAGGACTAGTTGCATTCTGGCATTCCTGAGACAAAGGACCAGGGAGTTTCAGGAAACTCCCTCCCTCCCTCATATCCTCTCTTTTCAGACACTGGAGCCAGAGGCAGGCTTCAGGGCTGAAGCTCGCCTAAGGAAGGGCAAACATAGGGCTCAAATCTGTCTCAATGCACAGAGTAAAACCCAAGAAGGACCTCACAAACAGAAAATGGCAAAAATGAAGACCGGGGCCGTTTTGACAAAATGGTCACCCATTGGTGCTGCACTGCAGCTGAGGGTTCAGCCTGCGGTAGAAAAGCACAATGGTAGGAAAAAGTAAACCACTGCCACCAGCCATTTAAAGTAGTGAGGGGTAACATAAAAATGTTACATGAGAATGGAGGATAAGGGGCTACTAGGTAACCCCCAGCACTCCACATATGATGGTGTGTGGTGGACCTACAAAGAAAAGGTAAGTAAAGTCAATTTCACTTCACTATTCTTGGGAACTGTAGTTCACACAAGAAAATGTATTTAAACCGTACAAGAAATCTAAAAGGACTTCTCTGTGCCAATGCACTGAGTCGCCATACAAAAAGCAGATGCCTATGGAGTTGGTCAGACTCCAAAAACAGTGAAAACACAAAATCCAAATCCGTTAAAAACACATGAGAGAGTGGGAAACGGTCACACTCACTCCAGGGTTAAAATTAAATAGTAAGTCCAGCAAAAGAGCTGGGAGTTTCTAAGGTTGAAGGGAATTAGCACAGAAATTAGAATTTCTCCCTCGCATTAATAAGATCAGTCTTCTGTTTGAAATATCTCCTGACTTCACTCTTGTTTGGGGAATCTAGGATGCAAACCCCAGATAGTTTATCCTGCTGACATTTTCAAGTGGTTCTCCCCCCCCCGATCTCCCACTTCCCCTTAGCCCCTGTTTTCCTTGCAGAGAAATTAAATACCTTTGTTTTAATTAGATTGATTTTCAACAGATTTCCCCCAACATACTTCAAAAACATTCTATAATCTCTGCAACCCCACTACGGTGGAACCAATCAAGAGGAAGTAATCGGCATACACTAACCATAAAACCCGTTTCTGGCCTATTTTAGGTGAGATAAAGGAACAAGGCTCTATGGTTTTCCATACATCGGAGACCTAGAGATTGAAAAGCCAGGAGGCAAGGATGCACCTTGTTAGGACAGTTTTTCTGAAGTCCTAAGGAGTGAGTAAAACCATTCAACTGAGGCAGTACAAGACTCCACTCTTAGTATAAGGCTGTACCACCTGAGTTCGTGGCAGCATAGACTGCATAGCCAGGCTTATCTTAAGAGGGAGTGAGGGCGGTAGAATTGGTACAAAAATTGTAATACATATAGTCCAAAGAACACTATGTATTGTAAAAATAAATGGTTATTTAAGTACAAGTAGTCCCAGACAAATCTTGGGGGGGGTGGGGGGAAGGGAAATGAGTATGATCACAGATCATATAAACCCATTACAGAAAAACACACTATGCTTGATGGTACACAGACCAAAGCATATAACCTAATTTGGAACACCTAACGGGAGTTCTGGGGGGGAGGGGGAGTCGGACCAGTAGTTGGTTTTTAGATTACTTTCAGTAATGTAAGGCTAGAAGATCCTAGCAGTTGTACTGTGACGCTCAGCAAGTAATCACTTGATAAACTAACTGGGCAATATACGTTTTCTGAATATTGGAACACTTATTCTAGGAACAGTAAAACACCTACAACTCTGATTTAGGTTAACAGTTATTCTAGGGGAGTTTGACCTTGGGGTGTAATATATTCAATTGGTAAGTAAAACCTATACACTTTTTACAGGAGCTATCCACAACTTAAAGCTAGGTATAACCCGAAGACTGTTTTTATGTATGTCTAAAACAGACCAGGAAAAGCAAAACCCAGTGTTACACTTTATGAATGACTCAGTTATTCTAGGCAGCTAAAACCTAATGCAGACTTATACTGGACAGGATAACAGCAAGTCGGGGAAGCAAGACCCAGTTGGGGGACACTCATACATTTATCCTAACAGGAATAGTGAAGTCAAACCAACAGCATGACCTTTGAGAAGAGGCACAACCAAATCACAGGTGAGTAATATAACCTAACGTCTACTTTCTGTTAGAATGGCGAAACGGTTTCTAAGGAAAGAAAGATGTTACGTATAGTGGCAAAACATTTTTAAGGTAAGTAAAACAACCTTTATATATACTTTTCAGAATGGCAGAACATTTCTAAAATAAGTAATAACTTTTGTAACTGTTCACTCTGTTACAGTTACCAACCAACTTCTTTTGTAAGTAACTTTTTTTTTAAACGTGCATTCTCTTTTCTAGGCAAAAGGCCCAATCCTTAGAAGTCTTTCCCTTATTCTTGGAGCATGAGTGTTCTCAGTGGCAGAAGGGTGACCACTAGGGTCTAGTGTCCAACAGGCAGGGCAGGATAGGTTCTTAAGTAGCAAAAGTCAGAGTTCCTAAGGAAGACTGTTAGAACAAGTAGCTACTTTACTTTAGAGTTAGTTGAGGGTCCAGGGGCTTCAGAGAAGACACCCTAGGAGGATTCCAGCAGGGGCCTGGGTGCACTGGATGATGGCCCCCCCCCATCACAGAAAACACCCTCCAACTACACAGGAATCACAAGAATTGCAAGAGATTTAAGGTAAGCAAATACCCAAGCCAGCACAAAAGAGTTTGCAGCAGTAGAACCTGCAGGATCTGTAGCCAAAAACCTGTTCGTTGAATTCCTTCATTAAGAAGACCGGACACTGGAAGGACTTTTGCAGCAAGTATCACGGGGGAAGGCTCTAGGCAGTTTTCCTCGCGGCTGGATGAGGCTCTGTGGATTTGGCGCCTTTTTCAGGAGCACAGAAGACAGTATATCGCTGGTCGGATCCTCGTTGTTTGCAAGGTCCAGCACTCTGGTGAGTGGACCTTTTGGACTGGAATCGTGCCTCTGGAGATCCAGGAGGATGCCCACGAAGTTTCAGCAAGATGCGTAATTCAGAAGACTGTGCACCGCACAATGGCTCTAGGTCCCAGCGTATTGGGGTATTTCAGCCCCACAAGGTCGCAAAGTGGCGTGGGAGGGCTCAAAATGCAAGTCTTCTTGAGTCTAGTGGGTCTCACCAGGCTCTGCATCGGGTCGTCGTTTTAAGTAGTTGCCAGGTCGATTGGAAGGAATGGCTACATCAGGCTCCCGTTAGACAGCAGGCTCTCCGGTCGCTGGAAATCGTTTCAGCTGCAAATTCTGCTTCTGCTTCAGTTTTGGTTCCAGTGGTCGACTACCTCTTCAGCTTCCAGGTTTGGACTTTTATGCAGGGACCCAGCCAATCAAACAGCCTTGCAACATTCAAACTTGGGGATTTGGCAATCATTTCAGGACAGCCAGCCTCCCAGTTTGAATTAGAATCTCGCACTGTGGCTGGAAGAAAAAGGACTGCAGAGTTTTGGAATCCTCCCTCGTTTCCTGCCTTCAGACACTCTTGAGCCTGGGTGAGGAGTCCACAGGACTCCCGCCAAAGATCAAAATCGCACAAAAGAATGTCCTACCCTAGATCCTAGGGGAAGGAACTAGAAAGGACCTGGAACACTAAAATGGCGAAAGAACAAGACCGGGGCTCATTTTGCTAAAATTTTGCTAAAATGAGCACCCATGGGTGCCTTTACCGGGGCTGTGCAAACAGCCTACGGTAAAGGTGCACCAAATTAATGAAAAGGTTCACCAGCCATTCAAGGTACGTTTGTCCTTGTGAAATCAATGTTACATTTAATATGAGAAAGAGGATACTATCTCCCCTGCACTCCACATAAGGTGGGTGGTGCTGGTCTTTCTTAATAAAATGTAAAAGGGATCTAAAAGATACTTTCTACCCTTGGGAACGGTAGCTAACAATGAGGACTTTCAGGGATCCAGCCACCCTGCCCAACCGCAAACCGAAACAAACCGAAACAAACATGGACCCGTATATGACTGCACTCCAAGCAGAATTCACAGCAAACTGGATGACATAGGTAACGGTATCGCCTCATCAGAGCAGACATCTGAACAGTAAACCCCAGAGTCTCTGAGGCTGAAGACTGGGTGAGCACTCTTGAAGATTCGTTGGCCACACATGGCAAAGCAATAGAGGAGATCCAAAAGAATGTAAAGGCAGTCCGGGACAAATGCGACTATCTCGAATCCAGATCGTGACGCAATAACATCAGGATGGTGGGTATGGAAGAAAGAACCATGAATGTGCTGATAGAATCGTTCTATCAGGTTTTCACATTTTGTACCTCACATTTGCAAGGGTCCTAGAAAGAGGGGTTTGTTAAAGTATTGAATTATTTAAATCATTCCAGGTGTGAGGGTAGAAAATGTCACTAAAAGATTTGTTCATAGTTCCTTAACTACTTTTTTCCAATTAGAAAGATGAGATTCTCCCAAGCCAAGATGGTGGAACACTTTCTCAGCAGTGATTGGTTGGGTTTACTGCAGTCAGCATTGTGTTGTCATTATGGAATGTTCTAAAAAGTTCTAAACTGCCTTTCATTAAAGTTTCTACCAGAGTAGGTCATGTTTTAGCTGGCTCCAATAAACAAGGTTTATTTCCACATAATGGTGGTAGATTACAGTATTCTAGCTTACATTTAACATAGTATTCAAGTTTGATAAGACTGCAGCAGAAGAAAGAAACTAGTTTTAAGAGACTCTGAAGCTGAGCAACTTTTCCAGAAACTAGTTGCAAGTGACTTTGAAGCTGAGCAGCTGTATCCAGTCATCCAGTAAAAGAGAAAGCTAAGTGAACTTTTGGATCTTTAGAGATCAATTTATTGGGATTCAAGTGACAATGTTAGTTTCTCTATTGAAATTAGAACAATAATTTGTAAGACTGGTTAACTTTACTAATATGGTAAGCATGTATTTTGTTATTAGTAACAACTAATAAGGCGCGCAGTTCTATGCGCCGTGTTTCTAATGTTTAAACATTAAAAAGTACTAACTTTTTTTTTTTTTTTTTTTTTTTACAAGCACGAGTCCTGTTTTTTTGCTCGTGTGCGCGTAAACTTCATTTTCTACGAGCGAGTCGGGTCAGTATTGCTCGCGAGCGCGTACCGAGTGTATTTGAATGCGTGCAATTAGAAAAAAGGACCTAACCACGTCGTTCAAGCGTCGCAGCCATCTTGGAATTCGTTATTTCTTCAATACGAGCACGTTTCTTCACGGAGGATGTTCGAAACATATTTGAAGCCTTAGATGAAGCGGAATTCCTCCGATTTGTCCTCAGTTACTAAATAACTTCATCTTCGTCCAATATAGTACAAGGTATTATTTAATTCCTAAAAGGTTAAGTTCAAAAGTTATTTCAAAACTGCAATTGTAGTAGTGATAAGTTTTTGGGTGTTTATTTTTAAGGACATTCGAGGTGGTGTTAGAAGAAAAGATAAATGATACTACATTGTCAAGAATCGAATTACAGCAGACTACCGACAATATTGCTACAAAACCACTTAAGAAACTAAATAGCCTAACGGCAGTTCAAGCTTAGACTACAGGTAATAGAATCTAATAATCAGAAGGTTAGTCATTGTAGAGAAATAGAAAAAGGTATTCGAAGACTGCATTTTTATTTTAGGAACACTACTGAAAAATAATACCAGATCTTTCCTGCGAAGACAGACAGAAGTGCCAGCAGTAGGAGTTCCAGGGTGTTCCAGACTTGTCTCTTTTCTCTCAATCCAATTCCCCTTTCCTGTGGGTTTGCCTGTCCAGTAGTTTTATTGTTACTGGATTGTTGGGCAGGCAGGCTTTGGGGGTTTAGAGGACCAGCTTCACTCCTGCAGAAATCTTCAGCATTGGTTCCGACACGTTCCTGGAGGAAGTCCTTCGCTCAGTGTTCAAAGAAGCTCAGTTCTCTGAGCAGTTCCTAGTGGAAAGGGTGCACAGAACACTAGCCCCACCACCCAAGCCAGGCGCACCTCCACACACGATATTCGCCCGCCTGCTCAAATACCACGATAGGGATTTGATCTTCTGCCTGGCACGTGAAAAAGGATCCTTGTTTTATGACTCCAATCTAATCCATATCTACTCAGATTATCCCATTGGTGTCAAAGCAGCCAGACCCACATATGCAAGATAGCGTACGCAATGCTGTTCCCAGCAAAACTGCGACTGCAACATGCGGGCAGAGCCCATTTCTTTGATACACCTGAGAAGGCCATGTCCTATATCGAGCAACAGGTCCCCGATGCCCTGAACAACGGATGAAGATAAAAAAAGAAATGGCAGAATTCCTGCGACAAAACTATAGGGTGGTTCGCACACTCTGCTCCAACCAGAGGTTACGGCTCCCACAAGTGGCATGTTCTAAAGTTACCAGACGTGGCCACACAAAGCCCGCCACTGTTTCAGACTGTTAAATTAATTCAAGGGGATACACCGTGCAGTTGGAGGGATGGTGAGGGTGGGGATTAAGGGGAGCTGGGTAAACGGGGAGAAACTGAAAAAACTGATGGATGGTCGGGTAACGGCAAACATAAGAACTATAACTGGCAGAGCAACAAACCACCTCTTAATCAATCATGGCGACATCTGGGTTAACATAACAAATAGGATAAATCTCCTATCATGGATTGTTAGAGGACTGGCAAAGCCCTTCAAAGCCAGAAAAATACTGGCTTACTCCTCTGCTTGCAGGAGACACACGCCACGGGAAGGGTCGTTGAATCGTTTGCCCGTGACTTGTGTCCCATGAGAGTAGGCATGGAGGAGTGCAAACTGTCATACATCACTGCACAGGCTTCCAACTAACTAGATCGTCAATGGACACCAATGGGAGATTCGTAATCCTGTGGGGAATGCTGAAGAATCAGGAGGTAGTCCTAATAAACTCATATGGCCCGAACATCGACACCCCAGAGTACTACCTACACATTGTCACTAATTAAACCCCCAAGGCGACACCAAAATCTTATGGGGTGGAGATTTCAATACAATTCTAGATCTCAGGAAGGACAGATCATCCAGAATCCCAAGACCTCAGTCCAAAGCCGCCACAACAATATTACAAGGCATCTCTGAAATACCACTGTCGGATGAGTGGAGTTCACGTTCCACTCATCCCGTTCCACTCATCGTCACTCCTCCAGTTCACGCATAGACTTTTGGCTAATCACACTGTATCTGATCCCATGGTTGGGCAGCTGTTCCATCCTTCCACGCACTATATCTGATCACTTACCGGTCCTGGCCGAAATAAATATGTTCGACGAACCAGCACCGCGCATATGGCGGATGCCACCGGCCCTACTACGAGATAACGCAACCATAGAACCCCTGAGAGCGGACATCGAATTCTTTTCAAACAACGTGGGCACTGTTGCCTCTACGGCCACAATAAGGGAGACATTCAAGGTCTGGACACGTGGGCACCTCCTGTCAAGAACAGGGGGCACGTTAAGTCGTTAGGATTGAATTGTACCAATCTGAGATCACCCTTCGAACCTTGGAATATGCACATGCTCACATGCCAGGTAACGATACCCTAAAACGACTGCAGGAACAGCTGGAACTAGCTGAACAGGAAATGAAATACATCGCACAGCCGACCAAAGCCAGACTGTATGGGGAGGGAAAAAAAGCCGGTAAAACACTGGCAGACTTAATTGAGGTTGAAACCGGGATCAGGCCAATCACGTCTATCATGGGGGCGGACGGGACGATCCTTATCCTTAATTCCTCTTCCCAGATTGGATCTGACCGAGAGGGAAACACTTTAACTCCCCTTTACCCTGGAGGAAATCGCCCAAGCAATAAAAGACCTGACAGCTGGGAAAGCCCCAGGCCCGGACGGTCTCCCAGCGGATTTCTACAAAAGCTACTCGGCGATATTATCCCCGTAATTATTAGGTGTAGGAAGAGGCTTTTTCGACCGACACACTCCCGGCATCCATGCAGGAGGCTATCATAACTGTCCTACTAAAACCACACCCCCACAAGATCCCAAATCGTATCGCCCCCATTTCATTAATCGCCACTGATACCAAAAATATATGCGAAAGCCATAGCAAATGGACCCCTCCCACATATGAATAAACTGATGCATCCTGATCAATCAAGGTTTATACCTACGAGATCCACATCACTCAATCTGCGGAGACTTTTGTTCGCAATATCACAACTAGACACTGGTGCTGTAGCAGTGGCGATATCGCTTGACGCTGAAAAAAGCGTTTGACTCCGTGTCATGGGGATTTATGTATGCCATACTGAATCTGATGGGGTTTGGGCCAAAACTTTATTCGGCTATTATATAATGATCCCAAAGCTAAAATAAGGACTAACCACACTATGTCCCCTGCCTTCACTCTTAAGGAGAGGTACACGCCAGGGATGCCCCTTGTCCCCTTTAATCTTTGCCCTCGCGATAGAAGGTATGGCAGCGCTTCTATGCCACAAGCATTCGGATGAGGGTATTCAGATCTGCAGCTCTCCCCAACCAATCTCACTATACGCAGATGATACCCTATTGTACCAAACGGACCTTGAAAATAACCTGGCGCCGGTTATGCAAGACATAACTGAGTTCACCAAATTCTTGGGTTATAAAATCAACCAAACAAAGTCCAAAGTTATCCCCTTGACACTGAACTCCACGAAATCGGACGCCATGGCACAATTTCGCTGGTCGCCTAATTCAGCCCGCTACCTTGGCATAGCGATATCGACCCTCAGGAACACGCTCTATGAAGCCGATTGCGTGCTCTACATTACACAACTAGAGACCAAATTTACCCTTTGGAATAAGCTTCCAATGGCATTTATATGGTCGTATTGCACTGCTTAAGATGGTAGTGGTTCCCAAGTTAGTGTACCTATTTAGTAATATGCCTATATGGCTGGGCAAAGCGTTCTTTGAGAAACTCCAAAGACTGGCCTCCAATTTTGTATGGGGCGGCGGCACGGTCAGACTGAGCTGGCCCAAATTGAGTAAGACGATACAGGTGGACTGGCCGCACCGGACTTTATTACGTAGCACAAGCCCACTTTGCCAAATATTGGTTCCATGCACGGAAGCGTGCACCCAAATACAGGCAGAGAAGTACGCCGCTGCCCCAGTAGACGTTCGATCCATGTATTCACCAAGAAACATGGTAATATGGGATAGACACGGTGACCTGCACGACCAGGGCATTGGTGTGCACTATATCGCAGGGTGGGCTGCACAAACCCCTACTGGGCCCCCTCCTCACTGTGGGACTACCCGGATGTCGCCCTCACTCTAGACGCCACAATTCAAAGGAATTGGGATCCTGGGAAAGTCCTGACACTGGGAGATTTTTTCCCAGAAGTGGAATTCTTCTGGATGAAGCTCATAGGAGATTCGGCCCGGGGCTCCCTCTGCAGTACCTTCGCCTAAAGGTGGCTCTCAAACACAAATGGCCTTTGTTCCCCACAGAACCTCACTCCCCCTCCCCCCCCCCCACCCATTCATACTAGATATCATGGGCCAGGATGGGTTTGCAGGGAAGATTTACAGTACGGTCCAAGCCCATACCCCCTCACTGAATACAATGAAACCCAAATGGGAAAGGGACCTGGGTGTAACAATCGAAGATGCACAATGGGCCAGATAGTGTCAATACACCAAAACCATAACCCTCAATGCCAATTTTAGGCTAGTCCAATTCAAAATCCTGAACCACCTGCACATCACCACAGGGAAAATCGCCAGATTCGACCGCTCCAAACAATCTTATGTGCCCAAAATGCAAACTGCCGGAAGCCAACTCCTTCCTTATGTACTGGGATTGTCCACCTACCAGACAGTTCTGGGGAGAAGTGGCCTCCAACCTCTGCAACATCCTCGAAATCTAAATACCGGCCACACCCTTGAAATACCTCCTGGGAGATATTGGAAAGACCTCCACCAAGATACGTAGACTCTTCTTGGTGGCAACTGCTGTGGCCAAACTTAATATTCTTAGACACTGGAATGTGTAGTCAGTCCCCACATGTAACGCATGGTTTGGAGGCTTGGTCGAAGATGTGAAGAAAGCTATACAAAGGGAATACCATGTAGGTGTCGCCCTAAAGACATATGGGCGCCACTACCTGAACACGGATCCCCTACACTCTAGTCCAGAGGAACCATCAGAGGATCCCTGAAGAACACCATAACCCTCAATCTGTTCCCAAGAACTACTGATTGCATTGCTATTACATACAACAATTTGTAAATGGTACATTGCAATGTAACTAATGTATCCGTCAGCGAAAAATAAAGTTAAAAAATAAAAAACCTACACAATACTTCTGGTAAGTAAATCGTAATGTAAAAGACTTTCTAGAAAGCAGTATGCAGTTCAATGTAAGTAAAACCCAACTTGTAGTAAACTCTTGTCACTTATTCTTTTCAGGAATAATATAGTTCTACTAACATTGCAAATAAGTACCTGGACACTTTTGTAACTTCTTCTGTTTCAGAAATAATACAATTAAACTACCAATCTTTACAAATAAGTACTTTGCAACACATGTAACTTATTCCATTTCAGGAATATGCAGTTACAATACCAACATTACTTTTTAGAGTTGCGGAACACAACCCAAAGGTAAGTAAGAACTTGGCAACTACTTTTTAGAATGGCAGTATGCATTTCAAAGGTAAGTAAAAACTTTGTCACCCTTGTAACTTATTCGGTTTCAGGAATATGCAGTTAAAACAACACACAAAATTTAGCAGGTAAGTACTTGTAAGAGTTCCTACACAGATGCCTTATGCTTAAGCAGTCCTTCCCTAATCGAGGGCATGCGTGTTCTCAGAGGCAGAAGGAGGGGGGTCTGGCGGGGGGCACTGGTGGTCCAGTGACCAGCAGTAGGCAGAACAGTCTCTAAAAACAAAGTTTAAAACTTAATTGGTAAGTGTTCAGACTTCGTGGAAGGATCCTTGAATGCATCCAGCGTTGGGCCTGGGTGTCACGCCGCATGCTCGCTCGCGTGCGCCACTTACCTGCTACGGGGATCCGGGTCCTCGGCCTCGGCAGTCTCCTCCTTCATGGAGACTCTATCCGCAGTGGCGTCTTTCCCCATGCCGGTCCGTGGGCGCAGCCATCTTGCATGTTCTGCGCATGCGCGGATCGTCAGTATTCGACGTTCGCGCATGCGCAGTAACACGGACTTGCGTCCCAGGCCTCGCTTTGGCCCCGGACCTTAAAAGGGCTTCGCATACACGGAGACAACGCGTCTCAACGCGGTTGTTGCCGTGTATGCGCTGCTGGAGCCTGTTTACCTGTGCCACAGTCTCTCCAGTTACCCTTGCTTAATCTTGCCCTACCTTGTCCTGCCTACCAACCTTCCTCTCATTCCCTGCTCCCTGGTACTTTCTGTTCCTGGTTTCCCAGCCCTGTCTTGACCTTACCTACTTTCTGGTTTTGGGGTTTGGAGTGGTCTTGTCTGGGTTTCCTGTCTAGCCTTCTTCCTTCCTTGACTCCTGTCCTGTGGGAATTCCCTGGTCAGTCCTCCCTGTCCTTGCTGCCTGACCTTTTCCCTTCCCCTGACCTGTGCCCTGCCGGTACCCGTGCCTTACTGCCTTCCTGGAAGTCCTGAAGAACAGCTCATCCATCTACTGGTGTTATAAGGACTCACTTCTCTGTGCTATCCTGTCATTTATTGTCAGGAGAGTGTTGGGTTAATTTCCCGCGTTACTGCTTCATCGGCATTGTCGCTCCGACAGACTGGCTGCCTCGACTCCACGAACCCCGGGAAGAAAAGGTACCCAGCGATTCCCGTGAAACCTCGTTTAACACTGGGCAAACGCCCAAACGTGCAAATCACCACCCTAGCCACACAGGAGCAACACAAAGACTTTAGGTACGTTTTAAGTCAAGTTACACAGTACCTCAGTAGTGAAGATGTTACAGACACCTTCACGATACAGCAGCTAACAAACCCGGTCTCTGGATTCTTGGTCTTCAGGCGAAAGAAAGGACACTAGGTGGGAAAATGCAGCAGCAGTCGAAGGGAAAGGTTCCCAGGATAGGATTCTCAGTGCTTCTCGCGGCTGTGTTTCAAGACACCAGATGAACGGTTGTCGTCCAAACTATTCGCCTTGCTGTCTCGGTCTAGCACTCTGGTGAGGGGACTTCAAGGAGTGGAATCTTGCTTCTGGAGGTCTGACAAGAGTCCACAAAGTTTCAGCGAGATTAGTTCTTCGTAAGACAATGCACAGCACTCGGCCTCAAGGTCCCAGGGTATTGGCGGTTTGCAGGCCAGGAAGGTTGCATCTCGTCGTGGGATGGCTCGAAATGCATGTCTCCTTAAGACCGATTGGTTCCACCAGTCCAAGGGTCGGAGTAGTCCTCTTTGGGATGACTGTCGCATGGAAGAAGGGGTCAACACAGGCATCGGTTACTCGGCAGACCTCTCCTGTCACTGAAAGTAGCTACAAGCATCTTCTCTTCTTCCTCGTCGGATTCAGCTCCAGTAGTCGTCTTGACTTCAGCTTCCAGATCATGCCATTTAACCAGGAACCCAACCAATCGGCCTGGTGCTACATTCCAGGCAGGCATGACGTAAGACGAAAGGACAGAGGTTTCTGACTCCTCCCTCGTTTCCGGTCTTAGCAGACACTCTGGAGCCTCGGCAGGCTTCACCAAGGATTCCTGCCGAAGACTAAAGTCAAACTAGGACCTCCCCCTACCCAACACGGCAGAAGGACCAAGAAAGGACAAACGCACAAGAAATGTCAAAAAGAATACAGCCACCATGTTGGGTCACTGGGGACCCTTCTGTGCATTACTGCGGTTGTGAACACAGCATGCGAGTAAAAAGAACACAAAAAGGTCAGTAAAACGCGTCCACTGCCACCAGCCATTCAGATATGCTCGTCACTGTAACAGAAATGTTACAGGGACAGTGAGACGGGGAATACTATGTAATTCCTCAGCACTCAAGATAAGGTGGGGGCAAGGGGTGCTGATCTCACAATGGTAATTGTAGAAGGGATAAAATGTATCCTTCTACCCTTGGGAATATTCGTTCACACTAGAAATAACAGACAATAAAAAGGATCCCAAGGGGCACCCCAGTGCAGTGTGCTGCAACAGTAACATATAGCTGCACGTTATAGAAAAGTATGACTCCAAAAGTGAAGTTTGGAGAGACACAAAAATGACTGCCATAGATTGAGTAAAAGAAAGGGTGAGTTTGGGTGAAAGGTTCCCACTCACTCAAGAGCGTAGAAAAAGAATCCCCAAGTCCAGGTGCTGGGGCTCTCACAGGTGAAGGTGATTTGGCATAAATATGAAAATCTAGCCTAACACTGATGTTCATGTTAGGCTCCAGATCCACTAAATCTTTATCTAGAGCTGTCAAAGATCTTTGGACTCCAATGTCCGTCATGTCGCACAGGAATATGTCATCAGCATATACTAAATGCTGAACGCTTATATTTCCTAAACAAGGAGGATATATCTGAATTTGGACTAAAGCATTTCTTAGATCACATATGTAAGCGTTGAATAAAAATGGAGCCAGAACACATCCCTGGCGCAGGCCTCATGTGTTTCAGAGCTGGTTTGAGTAAGTACCTTGTTGATCCAACCTTATTGTAACCTTAATATCAATTTGTAACACAATTAGGATATTCAATAATGAATCGGCCTTATACCACAACTTTGCCCTGTTGGCACAATCAAAAGCCTGTGAAATATCCCAAAACGCTACATACAGTGGCCTTTTGGAATGAATAGTCTGATCTGCCAACAATTGGAGCCAAAACCAGTTTAAGGAGGTGCCAACTCTCTTCTTGACACCTGATTGACAGTGATCTAAGCAGCCCACCACAGAAGCCCAAAATTGCAATTCTTTTGAAAGCCAGCTTGAGAAAATCTTACTAGACTCATCTAATAAAGAAGTTGTTCGATAGTTGGTAGTTTGATTCAATCTGTCCCCACGTTTGTACACCAGAATAATCAACACTCCCTTCCATGAGGAGGGCATTGTACATGTTGAAATATTAAATTGACCAAATAACCGTTCTGCCCAGAGTAGTGGTCTGTTTTAAAAGTGGCATTAGATGAGTCATCCGGGCCTGGAGCTTTAGAAGGTTTACTTTTGAGGATACAAAACAATTTCCTCTGTCGAATTGTAAGCTCCTGTTAGGACAGTTAGTCCATCTATTTAGGACTTTACAAGACTATCCCTTGGGTAATACAGAACTCCCACCCTTAGTATAGGCATGTACCATTCAAGGTAGAGATGGTTATGTCAGAGCATTGAGGCTTATCTTATGAGAGAGAAAGGGCTGTAGGAAGGTACAAAGAACTTGTAACATACATATGGTCCCAAGAAATAAATATATACAATATTTCTGGTATGCATTTCAAGGTAAGTAAAACCACTTTGTAGTAAACTATGTAACTTATTCTGTTTCAGGAATATTACAGTTAGACTACCAACATTAGCAAGTAAAATACTTGTAAGAGTTCCCCCACAGAGGCCTTATGCTTTAGCAGTCCTTCCCTAATCTAGACATGAGTGTTCTCAGCGGCAGAAGGGAGCACTGGTGGTCCAGTGGCCAGCTGTAGGCAGAACAGGATAGGGCAAACAAGGCAAGAAGTCAGTTCCATAGGATTTCTCATGTAACAAGTAAGTACAATACTTTGTAGTTGTTAAAAGGGTTCAGGGACTTCGTAGAAGGCTCCCTGAATGCGCATCAGCATTGGGCCTGGGAAAACGTGTATGGGCGAACTCCCAAACATACGAATCGCCACACGGGAGCAGCAGAATTACTCTAGGTAAGGATTACCTTGAGTCCCACAGTCCTTCAGCAGTGAAGATGATGATGAATCAGGCAGATGCCCTCACGATGCAGCAGCACCCGGTCACTGGATTCTTGGTCTTCAGACGAAAGAATGCACACTGGAAGGGATTTTGCAGCAGTAGTTTAGTGAAAAGGCGACCAGCTAAGGATTTGGCTCTGTGGTTTTGGCACCTTTTCCAGGCCACCAGATGAAAAACGGATGTCGGCCGAAAGATGCGCCTCGCTTTCTCGGTCCAGCACTCTTGTGAGGGGATTTCCAAGGAATCCATCTTGCCTGTGGAAGTTTCGAAGGAGTCTACCAAAGTTTCAGAGCGATTCATTCTTCGGAAGACGATTCACAGCACTCTGCCTCAAGGTCCCAGGGTATTGGTGGTTTGCAGCCCAGGGAGGTCACATATCGTTGTTGGGGAGATTTATCATTGTTATGCTTCATCCCCTTTCCTAGTGAAACCACCAGCACATTTTGCTGGACTTCTGAAGCTTTTCCTCTACATCCTGAATGAGTGGTACCTTTTTCCACTCCTTCATTCTTATGGGCTTTGTCTTTTGGTGCTCTGTTCTGTGATGGAATCTACTTTCCTCCATATCTCTCTTAAGGCATTTGTTTTACTTTTTCAGCACTCAGCTCCTTATGGGCAGTGTTGCTGGCATCCCTTTGGGTTCTCCTTTGAGATCCTTTCTTTATCCTTACCTACTATTGTTCTTAAGGATAGAGGGATACTCTGTATCCCCCCTGAAACTTTATATTCTCAGAGATTGGCACACACCACCTTGGAATGCCAAAGAGATACCTAGTGATCCCCCTTCTCTCTGCTCCTGTGACTTAAGTCGCCTATACAACCTTCTAGTTAAAGATGGTGGCAGTGGACACGTTCTACCAACTATTGTACCATTTTCTTTACTGCAGACTGTATTCACAGTATTGGTTGTTCACAATAGGGTTACCTAAGCACGAACTTGGTGGCTCCTTCCTTTTTGTCACCATTTTAGCGTAGTTCTTTGTGAGCCCTTCTACCATTCTGGGAGGAGGAGGTCTGTGTGTTTTGCCTTTGGCGGGAACCCTTGGGTGTCCCCGCCTAGGATCCAGTGTGTCTGGGCAGGCAGGAAGTGGGGTAATGGGTTTTTCACTCCCCTGCCCTTTGCCTGAATGTAACCAGTACCCACTGGGGGTCGGATTGTCCTGATTGGACAGCCACCCACCCCTTTCTGTAAACTGCTTAGAGATTTCATAGGAGTGTATGCTGAAACTGAATAAAAGACAAGGTTCCTGTGGTGAAGGGCAAGTCGTCCACTGGAAACTGAAGTAACCGAAGAAGACGACCAGAGACGCCTGCAGACCCTTTGCACACCATGAAGCAAAACCACTGCTGCCCTGACCCCTGTTTTCTATGCGACAGGGGAGCTCCGAAGAGGTGGACTCCTTCTCTTTGGCTGGTGGGACCAACGAGCCCTGAGACAAACTACAAGCCGAGCCTTCTGCAGAGGTGCTGGGCCATTCCAGAGCTGCAGACTGCTAATACTAGGAGACCTCTGACTCGATCATAGTGCATCATCTTGCCAAGGCCAAGGCCGAATCCGTCCAAGTCTTTGCTGAGCTCCTGGTGAACCTCCAGAGACACAATCGGACTCATCCAAGTTCCTTCACCATAGTGTGCGACTCCAGGAATCGTAAAAGATTGACCGGGTGAATCGTGTCCTTGGTTGGTGCTGCAGAAAAGGCACCAAAACCGTGGTCTGATCAGAGAAGCTGAAGAAATCCATGCCAGAGGTCCTCTCTGTAGACTGCTGCTGAGATATTCCAATCAGAATCCTGCACTTCGTCACCAGACCAAGGAATCAGTAGACTAGGTCAATCGCTGCTGTCCAGAGGAGAATCCAGCCGCGAACAGTTCTTCTAACCTAAGGTACTGTGGGGTGAAAGGTATTGCTTACCTTAAACCAAAAAGTCGCTCTAGAGTGTGGAGTGCACGTAGAGGTGTCCACTCTTACCTCTGACCGAAGCTGTTGGCTTGTGTCCCTTTCACAAGTCCTTTAACAGGGTCTCCAAGTTTTGTCAATATTTCTAGCATTTTTACCTACAGACTGAAAGTATCAACAGGAACCTTTGCTGTTCTGCTGCATCGTGAGACTTTGAGACCTCTCCACACTGACTTTTGCATAGAGCTATGGATTGGACTTTAATAGTATTAACTTGTGCTAAAACTGCCTCTAGAACCTAGAGCTCTGACACTGTTTGACTAACCACTGTTTTCTTCCTAAAAGACTTTCTCATGTACTTTTGCTAACTAAATACAATTACCATATATCTTTTTGTCTGTGCACAGTAATACCGATAATATGGTAGAACTGTAATTCGTGTCAAATCTGTAACAATTGTAACCGCAAGCAACTACAAATTAAGCAGTGGCCTTTGAAAAGTATCTAATTGTATTCCTATGTATATTGTTTAAGTTATCTAAGCATTTTTAAACATTCCTTGTGTAATTATAATTTATATTTTATATACATTTATTGGTTTGTTTCTTTGATTTGCTTTACTGAATGGGTTCAGTGTACTTACCTACAGCTCACATCTTCCTCTTATGATCCTAACTGCTCTGCCACTCTACCAAGGGTCCATGAGTAGTACAGACTGATACTAAGAGTTGGGGCCCTGTACACCATTGGGATAGTTTTATAAAGTCTTACCTCAAGTGGACTTTAGGAAAACTCTCCTAAGACTTGTGGGCTGGCTTGAAATGCAGGTCTTCTTAAGACTGATTGTTCCCACCAGTCGAAGAGAAGGAAGGGTCAGCACAGCAGTGGTCACTCAGCAGGCATCTCGGGTCGCTGGAAGTAGCTACAGGCATAGTCTTTTATTTTGTTCCAGTGGTCGACTTGTCTTCAGCCTCAGCATCCAATTCGTTTATCCTGGAACCCAGCCAATCGGCATTCATGCTACATTCAAACTTTGGGGTGTGGCTCTCCTTTTTAGGACAGCCAGCCTCTTGGTTGGAACTGGTTCCAGGCAGGCATGCCAGAAGACAAAGGACAGAAGTTTTCTACTCTTTCCTAGTTTCCTGTCTTCAGACGCATTGATCCTCGGTGGGCTTTACAAAGGATTCCCGCCGAAGACAAGCGTCAAACCAGGCCCTCCCCCCACCCAACACAGCAAAAGGACCAAGAAATGGCAAGTACACAATAAATGGTGAAACGAGAATACAGGCACCAGAGTCAATGGTGACCCTTTTGTGCGTTACTCCAGCTGTGAATAGTCTGCCGGTAAAAAGTACACATGTTGGTAAACGCGTCCACTGCCACCGGCTATTCAGGTATGCTTGTCACTGTAACAGAAATGTTACTGGAGCAGTGAGAAAGGGGTAACTGTGTAACCCCTCTGCATTACACATGAGGTGAGGTGTGCTGATCTCACAATAGGAAATGTATAAAGGATACAAAGTATCCCTCTGCCCTTGGGAACATTAGTTCTCACAAGGAACATAAGAGAACATGAAAAGGGAAGCCCAAGGGGCTCCCCAGCAACACTGCACAGATAGTGCTGTGTGCTGCAAAAGTAAATTAGATGTCCATAAGGTTCTACAAAAGTATGACTCTAAAAATAAAGTATGTCGAGACACAATAATGACTCCATAGTAAAAGAAAGGGTGAGTGGGGAGAAAGGTTCCCAGGAACATAGACAGAAAATCCACAAGTCCAGCAGAAAAGTGCTTGGAGTTCTCACAGGTGAAGATGATTTAACATGAAATGCAAAATCAGTCTAACGGCTCCAAGCCAGTGTGACTACGAAGTCCATAGTATACGCCCCCACAGATGGATCTTCGTACATTAGTGAGAAGTGCCTCTGATATAAGTTGGGCCTGTAAGGAATCTTGTATGCTAGGTTATTGTATTAAGGTGCAGAATTATCTATCGTCCTTCTGTGTTAAGCAACAAAGCATAGCTTCCGCGTCCCTCTGGGCCATCAAGATTCTGTGGTATTTCAACCAGTTTCTGTAAGCCATTTTTAGCCTATGAATTTATGCCACTGGGAGTTTTTAGTTTTCCTCGGTTCCTGTATATTCCTGCAAATTTCTTTTTTCCTAGTCTGATGACATCAAAAGCATGATTGTGCGCTTTACTATTTGTCTCATTAGCCAGGTCTCTACCAAATTTTAGTCCCGCACCTCCGCTCCCCAGAGTACTCCCTGTTCTGTATTTGCATATTCATTTGGATCAGTTAATGTTTTGTTATTGAGCAATCCTCTATGAAACAATTAAATTGTGTAGAAATTGTAGATCTCCAAATCAAAGCACAATCTCTAGGTCTAATCTGGGTCGATCACCCATAGCCTGTTTGTTATTTAGGGATGGAAACGTCTAAAACCAACATACAATGGCCACTCTTCACTGAATCAGGAATATCTAATTTCCTGCAAAAATCATTCAAAAGCATCGAAGAAAATACATAATCTAAAGTGGATTAAGAATGTGCTTTGTGCCAAGTCTAATGAGCAGGGCAATTGCCGCCGTTATTACCTTTCAAAAGCAAAAGATCCCAGGACTCCCAATTCATTACGTTCTCTAGAACTGGGCAGACTATGTTTACGATCTGCCATTACAATAGTGCATAGAGTCCAAGCATTCACTGTTAAAATCCCATAGGATTAACATATGACCCCCCTCCCCCCCTCATCAGACATTAAAAGATCTGATATATTCGCTAAAAAGCAGTCGATCAACATTCCTGGGATTAAAATGTTATTCAGTAAACAAGAATAAAACGTCATACATGTGTCATCCCACCATTGCAACTTAACCATCAATGTATCCTGTCAGTTTATAAGTAGCTGTACCATGGAAATAGCCAAGTCATTTTTGACAGCACATTGACCTACATAGGGTCGACCCCGAATGCCGCGCGACTGAGCTTTTTCACAGCAAATGGTAAAGCAGTCTATAATGCGCAGGTCCTCTATGCATGTCTCTTGTAAGCAAATTAAATCCTACTAAATAAACAGGTCACTGTGTTGCAACAGGTGAGAATAGCCCTTGGTGTTCCATGAAACAAGCATTAGTGAAGTGGCTCAATATTTACAATGGACCAATTTACCCCCTCCCCCAAATCCCCCAGTCCCCGGGAAGTGCACTGACAATGGGCACCCAATCATAGTTGACCTTCCTATGAGGTGAACAGGCCAGCAAGTTAGACACTGTACGAGTCATCTCCTGCTACCTTTTTATATTAATTCTCAGGGGTTCTGCAGATCGAAGTACATAATCACCCTGCTTACCCCTTGTTGGAGAGGCCATGCCACGAACACTCTCCCGGACCCAGTGATTCAAGCACATCAAAACCTAGGGAAAGCAAAGCCGAAGCTTCCATCAGGAGAGCATTCCTTATTCTGGAGTAAAAATAGTCACACTAGATCAACACGATTATCCATCACAAATTCAACGTGTGATATCGCTTGTCCTGATCACTCGTAAGGTTAGAATTTCAAATAATGGAGCTAAAACATGCTGTCAATTTAAGCGGGCCACATCACAAATCCATAAATAAATGTTCTAGTAAATGGTGCGCAAGTATGATCCACACGAGACTGGGAAGGCGGGTACTCTTTTAGAGAAACGTGAAGTGGTGCTTTTTGTTCCCTATGAAGGCTTCCGCCAATAGGCAACATTTTCCCGTTATGGTGGTCTTGCTGTAAACCATTCATCTGTTTTATCATTGCATGATTTAACCATCAATGTTTGTCTTTTCTCTTCCAGTGTGAGAAACATTGGGAATAGTTGTGCTGGAGGGCTCAATTCCATATTATTTGCATTAGGCTCAATATTGGGAGATGGTCTTTGCTTTGGGGCTGCATTGAAGACCCGGGAATTTAGAGAGTATCGATATTAACATCCATGCCAGGGTCATGATCTAAATGAGTTGGACCCTGCGCTAGTAATCTTTTTGTTTCAATGTTAGGAATATTGGTGCGGTCGGAAGTAAAGCTCTTGCATGCCCAATATGGAGCAGCAGGCCTGAGTCAGAGGATGTAGCTCGGACTGTTATCTCCCACATCTCCAGATTCATATTCGGCATCGGAGTGAGTAGTCCAAATACTCAGATTTGGTAAATGCTCATCTTGAATGGGCTTTCGGAAGTGAGCGATGGCATTTCTTGCATTTGCAGGACATTTTCTTTCCCCCCTATTTGAGCCTTTTGGTACGATCTGTTGCTCAAGGTATCAACATGCATAAGAGAAATATTACCAGGATCGTCCAAAGTTGTAGCCACCTGCATCAAACTTGAAATAAGTGCCTCTGAGTCTTGGTCGGCATTACTGCATTAAAAACAATTTGCAAAGAATATTTCTCCAGCATTGGATCTTTCATACATTCACATGCTAAGAACCATTCCCTGTCGCCGGGCTGGGAATGCTCGGTTAACTTATTACAATAGTAAATAAAGAAAACGTTGCGCGTTCTATCCCATTGCCCTCTTCTTGGGTGCTTTTGGTCCCCACCAATGGGACATTGAATATGTATCTCTTCCCCTGCAGCCTCCCTTCAGATTCTAACTGCTTGTCATGTTGGAAGGAGACCTTGTGTGTTTCTCCAGAGAAATCTCCACATCTTTCAAAAACCTCATCCGAAATCTTTCAGGAGCTTCAACTTTTTCTGTCAGATAAGTGAAAAGGGGGGGGGGGGAATATGGAGTGGAGGAATTCCCTCTTTAGAGCCTGCTCTAACTGGCCTAAAAACATTTTTGAGGGGGACAGGCATGAGGAATGTATTTATTTCCTTCACCCACACCACTCTGCTGAAGAGTGTGAAATATGTTAAACTTTGAGCTAAAGAAAATGCTTAAAGATAGGAAGCAATGCCTGGTATGCATGCTAAATGAAGGCCATCACCCTCCTTCAGAGGCAGTCCTCAAGAAGCCTAGCAGTCCCAAGATGCCCAGAAAAAATGTAATCTGGGTCAAAAAGGGCCAAATCTGAAGATAGGCCAGCAAAACGGGCAACATTAGTGATAAAACGCATCACTGCTAAGGGCCAGACCTCGCTGTCATCAATACAGGAGGTGGCGGGACAGCCAACTTCCTTGTCAATTACTCTGAAAGGGGGTCCGTCATTGGAGGAATGGACGACTGAACGACCGCGGAAGCATGTTGAAAAGGGGTCTACCCAGTCGATGAGTGCAATGATGAACAAACATTCAACCAATGGCGAAAAACCACTTGTCAATGAACGACCCACTCGTCAACGGCCAAAGACCACTCGTCGAAGGAAATACCGTCTGCTAGCGGTGGACAAAACTGTCTACGGGTAAAGTGGATTCTGTGTTTGAAACCCAACATGATGCTGTTCTCCGACTGACTAGTCCGCAACCATGGGAAGGGTCTTATAACCGCCTCCACCGTTAAGATCACCACGTCTCGTGCAGAGGCCATGATGTAGCCCCAGGGAACTAAGGCATATTCCTGTGGCACAACTGCAAGAACCCCTGCTCAATCGGCAATCTCCTGTTCACACTCCAGATTTTACTAACTTAACTGGACACTAGACTTCTGGCTGAACCACAAGCCTCAGTGGCTACACAACCACATGTAGCACCGCAAAGGCACCCAGAAACGCCAGGGGAGCCGCCCATAGATCCATTAGCACTTGCAAAACTTAGACACCGGCCACAAAGTGCCATCTCTCCTTTGTGAAAAGCAGGCAAGAGACTAAAACGCAGAGAGAGATCACTCTCCCCATATCATCGCAGCCCCAAAAGGCAATCGGCATTCTGGGGTCCAGGCTCTAACAGCAGAAATACGCTGTACCGACCAAGAGGAAGGGGAGCTTACTGATGTGGGCAAGACACATCCACCACTAAGTCGCCACAGGATGACCATTGGGACACAGACAATGATCAGTTGGATGACCAGCCAGAGGAAGCCCCAAAACCATCACCGCTAGACAAGATTGGGGTATTCCACTCGCACATTACAAAAGCTTGCCAGGAGTTTGGCCTCATCGCCTCCGAGGAGAAAAGTTTTTTTTTGTTTTGTTTTGTTCGCTCGTATGAACAAAAGAAAGAAATCGGTGTTGGCAATTCCAATCCTCGACCACGTGTGGGAGGAGGGGCTCTGTACCATGAGGCACCCTCTTACAGAGCCAGAGTTTAACCCCTTAACTGCCAAGGGTCGGGTCCCCACCCCCCCAGTGCCAAGGCCTATTGTTGGTGATTTCAGTATGTCGCCATTCAATCCCTTGTAACCTTTTTGTTATATGCTATCTAGGCCAAATCCTAGTTTGCTGTAGGGGGTGGAGAGAAAATAACCAAAAAGGGAGAAGATGCTGGGTTTTTTCAGAAAATGCCAATAAAATGATGTACAAAGAAGCCTGTGTTTTTTTCCTTATAAGAGCTAAGAACAAATGGCTTGCTGTGCTGAATTCGCCATTTCCCAGGCTTTCAAGAACAGTTTGAATGGGAACCAAAAAAACATATTTCGAAGGGATTGTGTCCTCCGACGTATTCCTTATCTTAGATAGAAATCCTTCAGCTTTGCTGGCCTCGGAAAATTTTTTCGCCAGAGGGCGCTGCGCGTCGATGATCGCCGAGTCGATGACCCTCGACGGCCTCCGTGCCGACGTCGACGTCATCCTGCCTATAAAGGCCGCGCGCAGCGTCCGTTGCTCAGTTCCGTTTTTCCGCGCTTCGTTGTGCCTCGGAACACCGTTGCTCAGTTCTCGTCAAGATAACGTATATAATAACTACTATTTACCTCGATATCGATGGCATCCTCCTCCGACCCGACGACCCCTCGGTCCGGTTTCAAAAAGTGCCGAGACTGCGGGAAGAAAATGTCGTTGACGGACCCTCACAGGGTCTGTTTGTGGTGTCTGGGAATCACGCACCAGAGTTCGGAGTGTGAGGAATGCCTTTCCATGACGGCGAAAGCCTTGAAGGAGCGTAGGGGGAAGCTCGAGAGAGGTAGGTCAACTTTAACTTCCTCGAAAGCTTCTTCGGTAGAGTCGAGACGTTCGTCTCCTCACCATAAAAAACACTCTCGATCTAGATCACGAAGTGGCTCCCACCACTCGTCGACATCGAGACACTCGAAGAAGAGACGTAGGAGATCCCCTTCGTCATCTTCGTCGAGTTCTCCTGAGAGAGTTCATTGCCCCACAAAACGCAGCTCGCAAGCTGAGTGGGAGGAATTCAGGAAAAAGATGCTAAGCGTCTTCGAGAAAGCGGCCTCGTCCCCCTCGAAGACAGCTGAGGGTGATACCCCGGGTAAAAAACCCAAAAAATCTAAACGCCGCGAGTCGCAGTACCCGGCGGAAAAGTCAACCCGAAAGCGCCTCGAGCCATCGGGAGATAAAGCATCATCGACGCCATCGTCGAAAACTCCTTCGAAACAGAGGTCGGCGCCATCGACGCCGTTGTCGAAGGATTCATCGGCGCATCAGTCGATCGAGTCGACGCCGACGTCGACGCCGATATCGACGCCGGTGAAGGAAAGAACCACGGCTACTCCACAGCCAACGGTTAGACAAAAGACCTCCGACTCGACGCCGAGAACGTCGACGTCGTTCTCGAGCAGGACTCCGATCCTTTCGAGTTCTTCGAGGCCTAGTACACATTTCTCGACGCTTTTCACGGCGCCTTCGAGTACTTTCACGTCGGTGTCGACGACATCGACGTTTTCAAGGCCTGTGATGATGGCTCCTTCTGCATTGGAAATGGGGTTTATACCATTCCAAAAACCAATGTATCCCCCTTTAACTTCGATTTTTGAGGAAAGGGAGGATTCAGACCAAGATATTGATTTACAGAGGACCACATCACCAGAGCCAGAGACTTTCGCCTCTGAGGAAGGAAGATTAAAAAATCTTCAGGATGCACTTCAGGAAGCTAGTGGCTTGGACACTTCTCCTGAAGCAGAATTTATCAAACCAGACCCAGGAGAACATGCGGAGACTCCATATAGAGCTCTGATGTCTAGAATCATAGAATTTATGGGTTGGTCTGCACCTTCTCCTGCCTTTCAGCAGGATGACCTCACTGACATACTGGACAAGGGCCCACAGGAGGATCCTGTGGTTCCATTTCACTCTGCTCTACAGAGAAGGATTTTGACAAACTGGGAAACGCCAGAAATTATCCCGGCAGTAAATAAAAAACTGTCAACAAAATACAGGGTGGCTAGTTCTGACCCTGAATATTTGTCAAAACACCCTACTCCTGAGAGCTTGGTTGTACAGGCTGCAACCTCATCAGGCAGCACATCTGCATACCCCACTGCTCCGCAGGATAGGGATGACAAAAAGTATGATGCCATGGCTAAGAAGGTTTTTTCTGCCTGTAGCATGGCGTTAAAGTCTATTAACGCGACCTGTACGCTCGCTAGGTTCAGCCACACCCTTTGGGAGTGCGCTTCATCAGCGGCTGACTGCCTCCAAGAAGGAGAGGAAAGGGACGCATTTTTAAACATCATCAGGGATGGTAAAGATGCGATGTGCGAGACCCTACAAACTGGCCTAGATTCTGCTGACAGTATCAGCAGGGCCATGGCGGCAAGTACCACAATCCGCAGGCATGCGTGGTTGAGGAAGTCTGGTTTTGCCTCTGACGTGCAGACCAGGCTTTTGAATATGCCCTTTGACGGTTCTACCCTCTTTGGAAAGAAGGCGGATGACAGTTTGGAGAAACTGCAAACGTCCAAGGCAGCAGCCAAGTCATTGGGAGCTGCTATCCGTCAGAATACCTTTCGTCCTTCGGGATCATCGTGGAGAGGACGGTCCTTTCGTTACTATTCCTCATATGGAAGGGGCAGGGGACGACCGGCTCAAAGAGGCCAAGGAAGATTTACCCGTGGTGGACGGGGTAGGGGAAAGAAAGCCGCACCCGCAGGAGCAGGAGCCACTTTACCTTCGGCAACTGCATCAGCCGCTTCAAAACCACTCTGAGGTCTCCCCTCACAGAACACCAGTAGGGGGCAGGTTAACTCACCATCTGACGGAATGGCAGGCTATTACGTCAGATGCTTGGGCTCTGGAGACAGTGGCCCAAGGTTACTGCCTGCCCTTCCTACATATCCCTCAGAGTCATCCACCGGGGAACAACCCTTTGAAGCTTCCAGATCCGCTCCTCTTGCAGGAGGTTTTAGACCTGCTAGAGAAAGGTGCCATAGAACTGGTACCTGTAGCGGAAAGGAACAAGGGTTGGTACTCCCCCTACTTCATAATACCGAAGAAGGACGGAGGACTGAGACCCATCTTAGACTTACGGGAATTGAACAAATTCCTCCGAAAGGACAAGTTCAAGATGGTGACTCTCTCTCAGATCCTTCAGGCCCTCCAGCTTCAGGACTGGTTGGTATCTCTAGACCTCCAGGACGCTTATTTCCATGTGCCGATCCATCCCAGGCACAGGAGATACCTGAGGTTCGCAATTGGCAGCTCTCATTATCAATTTCGAGTTCTGCCATTTGGGCTAACCTCCGCCCCGAGGGTCTTTACCAAGCTAATGTCGGTTGTGGCTGCAAGTCTAAGGAGGGAAGGGATTCATGTCTACCCTTACCTAGACGATTGGTTGATCAGAGCTGTATCTTCGGAACAGGCTCAGAGACAACTAGATTATGTTTGCCACTTCCTTCACAAGCTGGGCTTCTCCCTCAATTTAAAGAAGTCACAGATGATACCATCACAGAGACTCCAATTCATTGGAGCAGTCCTGGACACTTCCCTGGGAAAAGCCTTGCCACCAGAGGTGAGGGCTCGAGATATTCTGCAGATGGTCATCAGATTTCAGAATGCCCAATATCTCCCAGCCTACGACTTTCTGAGGTTGCTAGGCCTCATGGCATCCTGCATATTCCTCGTGCCGGAGGCTCGCCTGAGAATGAGATCCCTCCAGTGGGCACTGAGAACTCAGTGGTCACAGTTCTCAGGAAGGATGACAGATCTCCTTCGGATCCCGGTCAAAGTAGCCCGAGACCTTCAGTGGTGGGCCTGTCGGGAGAACATCCTGAAAGGAGAAATGTTTTGGCAACCATGGCCGGAGATAACAGTAGTCACGGATGCCTCACTCACGGGGTGGGGAGCTCACGCCAACGACTTGACCATCAGCGGTCGTTGGTCTCCATCGGAGTCCAGACTACATATCAACCTGTTGGAGCTGAGAGCCATCAGACTAGCGCTGAAGGCTTTTCTGCCGTCTGTACGGGGAAGAAACGTCCTAATAATGACGGACAATACAGTGGCCATGCACTACCTCAACAAAAGAGGAGGCGTAGGCTCACTACCACTGTGCAGAGAGGCGATGCAGCTCTGGTTTTGGGCAATTCAGGAAGGAATCTCTCTATCGGCAATTCACCTAGCCGGAGAGAAGAACTTGACAGCGGACGCTCTGAGCAGGCAGAGCACAGTCTCTCACGAGTGGGAGATAGCTCAGGAAGTCCTTCAAGAGATCTTCGCCCTTTGGGGAACCCCTCAAGTGGATCTGTTCGCCACCAGTATCAACAGGAAGTGCGACAGATTTTGCTCAAGGGAATTTCCCCCGAGAGGAGCTCTAGGAGATGCGTTCGTAGTGGACTGGGAGTTCCCACTTCTGTACGCGTTCCCTCCGGTCCCTGTCATTCCTCAAATGATCAGGAGGTTGAGAAGGTTTCGGAAGACCATGATCCTAATTGCCCCGGATTGGGCCAGGAGAACGTGGTACCCGGACCTTCTAGACATGTCCATCTGCCCTCCAATTCGACTGCCATACAGAGAGGATCTTCTCTCGCAGAAGGAAGGTCAGGTTCTCCATCCAGCCATCAAGACCCTCAACCTTCACGCTTGGTGTCTGAAAGGTTGAGGTACAAGGATTGGGACCTTCCGGATGATGTTATGGAGGTGTTGCTTTCGGCCAGAAGGCCGGCAACTAAAACTCTATACCGCTGCCGTTGGAACAAATTTTGCAGCTGGTGCAGAGAAAAGAATATTGAACCCTTTTCTTGTGGTACACCTATGGTGTTGTCATTCTTACTTTACCTGGCTAATTCAGGCCTACAGGTTGGCACAATTAAGGGCTATCTCGCAGCGCTATCAATCTTTAAGCGCACTGCAGAGGAGCCTTCATACTTCAAAATTCCATTGGTAATACAATACCTAAAAGGATTAACTAATGTTTATCCCCCGAAACCTTTTCAAGTTCCCTTATGGGATTTAAACCTAATTTTAAACTTCCTAAAGGGTGCCCCTTTTGAACCACTACACTCTTGTTCATTGAAGCTTCTCACCCTCAAAACTGTTTTGCTAATAGCATTGACATCTGCTAGAAGGGTTAGCGAGTTGCAAGCCTTATCGTGTAAACCTCCACATACAATCTTTTACAAGGACAAAGTTGTTCTTCAGGTGAAGCCTAACTTCCTCCCGAAGGTAGTCTCGGAGTTTCACATCACTCAGAAGATTATATTACCTTCTTTCTACCCTCCTCCTCATCCGGGGAAGGAGGAAGAGAGACTGCACAGGCTGGACCCTAAGCGAGCCTTGAGCTTCTATATCAGCAGATTGGCTAAGATCAGACAAGCAGACCAACTCTTTGTAGGTTATGCAGGACATAAGTTGGGCCTTCCAATAACAAAACAAACCATCTCCAGATGGATTATTTTAGCCATTCTGGAGTGCTACAAATTGGCAGGAAAGGAGCCTCCTCAAAATCTAAGGGCTCATTCTACCAGGGGTATCGCAACATCCTCAGCCCTTCAAAGAGGGGTGCCAATTCGAGATATATGTGCGGCTGCCACATGGTCGTCCGCACATACATTTACCAAATTCTATAGCCTGGATTCCTCCTCTAGTCAAGAAACTAGATTCGGCAAGGCTGTGTTACACTCTGTCCATTCTGGAAGGGTAACATAACTTTTATTACTCCCGCCTCCAGTCACAATACCACTGCTATGGGAGTCTATCTAAGATAAGGAATACGTCGGAGGACACAATCCCTTCGAAGAACTAGTTACTCTTACCTTGTAACGTTCTTTCGATGGGATGTTCCTCCGACGTATTCCTTATCGACCCTCCCATCCATCCCCGCAGTATGACTTCCTGTGGGTTTGCAGCCTATGCTCCTTCAAGGTGATTAGTCTAATCCAAAAACATTACTGGGGACTACAAAACGGAACTGAGCAACGGACGCTGCGCGCGGCCTTTATAGGCAGGATGACGTCGACGTCGGCACGGAGGCCGTCGAGGGTCATCGACTCGGCGATCATCGACGCGCAGCGCCCTCTGGCGAAAAAATTTTCCGAGGCCAGCAAAGCTGAAGGATTTCTATCTAAGATAAGGAATACGTCGGAGGAACATCCCATCGAAAGAACGTTACAAGGTAAGAGTAACTAGTTCTTTGATATGGTTACCAGCCGTTTTGTGAGAGGTAGGCAATTTTGGCCTTTCTTTCCTATAGGACATGCGTGGACGGAATAGAAGAGAAGGGTAGGAAAGCTGAATAGGAAGCCAGAAAGGCATACATTTCTGAAAAGTAGACAAAATTACATGTTTAGGAAGGGATGATTTGCGCAGGTCAGGCAACAACTATGTAGGGAAAAATTCCATAGTTTGGGGAAAAATTGGGAAAATGGCAGAAAAAAAAGTATGGGGTGGACCTGGTTGGCCTGGTAAGGCAATGTGTTCCATGAATTTTAAGAATAGCAATGCTCCGCTACATTCCCCCGATTCTTGCAGTTAGAAACACATTTTTTGTAATGCTTCACAAAACCAGCAATACCACAAGCCAAAAACAGAGCCATGGTACACAGGATTTTTATGCTTGTGGCCTAAACAGACGTACGAAGCATGTGTAAATAAGGAAAACAAATGTGGTGAGGAAGGGAAAGCATACATGTTTTGAAAGAGCACAGGAAGACCTTTTGAATAGGTGACTTGTACAAGTTACAAAAGTGTGTAAAGCAGCGATTAAATCTGGGAAATGAAGGGGTTGTGTGACAAAGTGCAGCAGCAAATGTGTCGAAACGTTATGAAAACCAAGCAAATGCAACAAATGTCCTACCTTCCTGCGTTCCCACAGATGTCCGACAAAAACGGTACCTCACGTGTGGGTGCACCTTCCTGGGCGCAAAGGGAAAAGGCTAAACCATTGCAATCCCCCAAAGGGTTTGGGGAGCCAACCTAGAGCCGTCCTAGAGTACTTGCTGGCCTGTGTTACAGCTGTTCCCCACCAGTGAGTCCGGGCAGTGTGCCAGTACTTCCGCAAGGGGGAAAACCTGTAACACAGCCCAGCCAGAACTTCAGGTCGGGTGGAGGTGTTGTCCCCGGCCTTGGACATGTGTTTACCATGTGGATGTACAGTCCCCAAGCACAGTGGCAGCTCCAGGGAGATTCCCGGCAGGGTCGCCTTCCCTCCCCTGAGGGAAATTCTGTAACGCAGCCCGGCCACCGCTCCAGGACGGTCGGGCGGATGTCCCTGGCCTTGGGTGGCTGTCTCCCATGTGGTTTTACCATCCCCAAGCCGAGCAGCGGTCGCAGGGAGCCCCGGCAGGGTGCCCGACCTTTTCCCAAGGGAAATCCTGCAACGTGGCCGAGCCAGAGCTCCAGGAGTTGTCTGGGGCAATGTCCCTGGCCTTGGGCGGCTGTCTCACATGTGGGTTGACCATCCCCAAGTTCAGCAGCTGTCCCAGGGAGCCTCGGCAGGGTCACTGTTTCCCAGAGGCGAGAAGCTGTAACACAACCCAGCCAGAGCTCCAGGGTGGTAGGGGGGTCATATCCCTGGCCTTGGGTGGCTGACTGCCATATGGGTTGAACGTCCCCAAGCCCAGCTGTGGTTCCCGGGAGGCCTGGGACATTCCCTGTCTTTTCCCAGAGGGAGAAGCTAAAACGCAGGCCAGCCAGAATAGCAGGATGGTTGGGGAATCATGTACCTGGCCTTGGGCACCAGTCTCCCATGTGGGTTGACCATCCCCAAGTGCAGCGGCAGTCCCAGGGAGCCCCGGCAGGGTCCCCTCCCTTCCCGGAGGTAAATTCTGTAACGCATCTCATGTACCCCTTTCTAGGGGCAGAAATCTTCCCCCAGGGAGGAAAAAATGAGGTGCCCCCCCATCCACTTAGGGTGGTGGGAGATGGCCACCCCCCTTTCATTGTTAAAAAAAAAAAAACCTGGTGGTCTAGTGGCCCCCCACTCAAATCTAAATTTATTATTTTTTGTTATTTCTTTTGGCCCCTTCCCTAGGGGCAGATGATCACCCATGTGCCCCCAGGGGGGGCCAAACGTGTAGCCCCATGCTGGGTGGTGGGGGGGGCCTGCACCAAGCATTATGCGTGCTGACAAGAAACTGAAGGAAATCCAAACCCCGGGTCGTGAGAAGGAACCTCCTCCTCACATAGCCCGGGGGTTGGATTTCATTTTTGTGAGATCCCGAAGTGCCAAAAAGTACAAGCTATCTCCTCCTTGGCAACAGAGGGAATGACAAGGACGAGATAGCTTGTCCTTGGCACTTAAGGGCTTAAAGGCAAGTTGGACAAAAATTTCAAGGCACCAGAAACCACTCCCAAGTGCCTTAAATCTGAGCCTTCCCCGGAGTCGCGTGTATCAGTGGCAGCCTGCAGGAAGTCTCATACTAAATCATGAAAAAGTACTGCGCCACCAGAAACAAAAAGCCAAAAGATGGACTATCTGGGAAAGAAGGTAGTTGCGGTGGGGGCCACTACAGTAAAAGCGGGCAACGCGTTAGCCATCATGTCTAGATATGACCACTAAATGTAGCATAGATTGGCGCCTTTTCTGGAGCACTTACCAGAACAGAAGCAAGCCGAAGCAATCACCATCTTGAAGCAAGGAGAGGTGGCTGCAAACTATTTTATCAACATCGCAGTTGACCTTGCAGAAACTGGGTTTAAACAAATTACCAACTGTGTTATGCTCAGAAGGCAAAGATGGATACACTTTTTTATGTTTTAGATCCCACGTACAGTAAAAGGTGCTGGACATGCCTTTTGAAGGCGACAGTCTGTTTGGGCCCAAAATCGATGAAGCGATTAAAACGGACACGGTCTGTTCCCTGCAAACCAAACTTAATTTGTGTATGTTTCGAGGAGCAGCTGGAAGTTCAACTTCATCCGGAAACTCCAGAGGCTCCGGGCAATACTGGAAAGCCTTGTGCTATTCACAGGGGTACAGGAAACCATCCCAAAGCTACCAAAGACCAAGAGAATACAGGTAGCAACAAGGATCTGCAGGCTCCCGGAAGTGTAGAGCAAAACCTCAGGCCTGACTGGGCAGCCCGGACAGCACCTGGGGGGGGGAGGCGAGTGGTGCACCATCTACATTGGTGGCGACAAATAAAAATGGACAAGTGGGTATTGCAAGTAGTCGAATCAGGCTATTTGCTAGAGTTCACCAAACAATCCCGCAGTTTCAAACCTCAAATGTTAACGCCATAGAAAAAGTACAAAAACAACAAAGGGGGAATGGTGTTTACTCTCAATACATCATGGTGCAGAAACCAGACAAAAAAATTGCCCGATAGTTTAGCTGTGCAAGCTAAACAAGTTTATCAAAAAGCAGCGCTTCAAAATGGTCCAGCCACAACAAGTCATACAAGCCATACAACCTCACGACTTTCTGGTGTCTTTGGACCTAGAAGATGCATACTTCCACGTCACAGTGCTAGCAGTTCAGCACTGTCAATTTGAAATGCTCCCATTCGGGCTAAAATCAGCACCTCTGACATTTACCAAATGCCTAGCACCAGTCGCCCAAAAAGTGATGGGTGGAAGGTTTTGAATTAATCACAACCACTGGCAATGCTCTGAGCACCAGTCGCAGCAGCCCTCAGGAAAAAGTGGTACCACATCTATCAATATCTAGACAACTGGCAAGTGCGAGCACAGACCGTGGGGAACGCTCATGCATCCATTGCCGAGACGAAGCTCGTGCAGCGCAATTAGGATTTGCGATAAACTTTATAAAATCCTCTCTATCACCTTCCAAGAGCCTGTATTTCCTGGGGGTTACTTCGTAACATACGGAGCGCTTGTTCGCCCCTCACGAGACCAGATAACAACGCTACAAGAAAGGATACCTCTGTTCAAACCGGGAACATTTTTATCCGTCACAAAATGCATGGGCATCCCAGGGACTATGGCCTCCTGCATTCCCCTCGTAGCGTACTGCAGGCTGAACATGCATCCGCTGCAGGAATTCCTCGCCAGCATATTGTCTCAGGTCACAGGGTCATGGGACGACAAGCTGCAGATTACACTGCAACTAAACCACCAACTACAGTGGCAGATGAAATCAGACCACATCAGAATTGGATGCCCGTTTCAAGAACCCATTCCACACAACACATTGGTGACAGATGCCTCCCTGTCCAGCTGATGTTCGCATTTGGGCTCTCTACACATAAAAGGGAAGTGGGCAGTAGATGAAGCCACACTACACATAAATGTACTGGAACTCAGGCCAGTAGGCTGGGCCCTGAAATTGTTTTAACCAGTACTACAACACTCTACAGTCCGGGTATTAACTGACAACACCACAACCCTGTACTACCTCAAGAAGCAAAGGGGGACGAGGTCCCCAACCCTCTCCCAGAAAGCACAAAAGATTTGGCATAGGGCCATCACCAATGGAATAACGGTCCAAGCATTTCACCTACCCGAAATGAACAAGGTCGCAGACGGCCTCAGCAGATCTGCCATCCAGAGCCACGAGCGGGAGCTATGCGACATTCAGTTCCAATGCATATTCGCTCAGTGGGGGCATCCAGACGTTTACAAAGCAGAACGCCAAATGTATGTGCTTTGCCAGCAAAACACAACGGGGTCAATGGGGAAAGCATTTCCGTTCCCATGGACCGACCTCTTCACCTATGCCTTCCCACCTTTTCTAATTATCCCCAAAGTGATCCAAATTATTCAAACTTGTCCGTGCACGGTGGTGCTCATGGCTTTGTATTGGCTGAGGCAAACCTGGTACTCTGATCTCGACCTAGATCACATTCCAAAGGCCAGCAGATTCCTCTCTGCAATCAAGCCGATATAGTATTGCAAAGCCACGGAAAAGTGCTGCTTCACTACCCACGGTCCCTAAAGGTGACTGCGTGGCTCCTGACTTCGCTGAATTTGGACACCTACATTTGTCAAAGTAATGTGCGAACATCCTGACCGCAGCACAGGCCCTGCCTAGAAATCGATCCTATCGGAGCAAGTGGAAGAGATTCTGTACCTGGTGCGCAAAGCAGGAAAACATTCGACCTCTCAACAAGTCCAGAAACTATCGTTGACTCAAGGAGGACTCTCGCACCCCTCCATTAAAGTGACCTGGCAGACCTCTCAGGTACACTAGGAAATGTAGGAAAGCGCCACTCTTCTGTGATCGTCTAGTCTGCATTTCCTCAGGGGATTGTTCAGAACTTTGCCCAGTGAAAAGTTTTCCACCACAGTGGAGCATCAATATCGTCCTGGCGGGACTCTTGAGAGCACCATTTGAACAGTTGGTGACAAACCTAAAATGTTTTTCCTTGAAAGTGGCGTTCCTCATAGTTGTTATTTCAGTTAGAAGAGTGTCGGAACTAAAAGCGCTCATGGTCAAGGAGCCATACTTGCGTTTCTACAAAGACAAGGTGGTCCTTGCAACCAACCATCAGTTTATACCCAGAGTGCCATCGGCTTTCCATAAACATGCATTGGTTACACTGCCTGTCTTCTTCCAGGAACCAAAGACCTCAGCTGTGATTCTGCTGGAATTCTTGGACGTTAAAAGGGCGCTAAATACCATCTAGACAGGATGCACTCCTCAAGAAGTTCCACACGGCTGTTTATCGCGTACAGGCATCCTATCAAAGGAAAAGCCATTTCCAAGCAGGGAATTGCAAGGTGGATATCTTCTACAATATCCTTCTGTCACACCCAAGCTAACCATCCACTAACTGGGCCCGCTCGGGCCCATTCAACAAGAGCTATGGCGGCATCAGCAGCAATGTATCAGGGGTGTCACTCAGACATTTGTCAAGCAGCCACATGAGCCATGCCGCACACCTTCACCAGGCATTACTGCCTCCAGGAACAAAACTCTGCAAGAACAAGGAAGGCAGTACTGCATTATCTATTCAAATAAGGTTTTTTACCATTGTCCTACCGCCACCTAACTTCATACTGCTTTGAAATCTGTTCATAGTCTGTGAATCTGTGAAATATCCAATGCTGGACAAGGGGTATGTTTCTTACCTGTAACTCCATTTCTCCAGTATTGATATCTTTCATACATTCACATGTGCCCTCCGGCTATCCCCTACGGTAAAAAGCCACTCTCAGATGCACCAGAATCCAGCATGTACTAGGTAGAATCTGAAGGGAGGCCGCAGGGGAAGAGTTAGATACTCAACGTCCCATTGGTGGGGACCTCGAGCACCCAAAAGGAGGGCAATGAGATACAAAATAAACATCTAAAGTTTTCTTTATTTACTATTGTCAAAAGTTAACTGAGGATTCCCAGCCTGACGACGGGGAATTGTTCATAGCATGTGAATCTATGAAAGATTCCAATGCTGGAGAAATGCAGTTGCGGATGAGAAACGTAGCTCTTTTTAATATTCTTTGGTGAGATGTTTTTGGTGCTTTTTTTCGTACAGAAGGCTGCTGTTGCTTTCCAGGGACAAACATCAAACCTGAGGCAGTAGGTGATAACATTGAAGATGACACAGCAGTCTGTTTAGTGCTCAATGCCCAGATAATCTCATTCGAGGTGGCACAGCAGCTTCTTTAGCGGTCAACCGACCAGAATTGCTGTTAGAGATTCTAGATATAGACACATCCTCTGCCGCCTTTATAGATTGAAATTTAAGAGCATGAGGCGTACCTATCATTACCACCTCGCCATACATGACAAACACCTGATCTTGCTCTTTCTCTAGCACAGGGTCTAAGCTGCTTAATATATATGCATCAGGCACAGGGTTTTCCTCGCAACATGGTGAGCAACAAATTGGGGTTCATGGTCTTATTACCAAAAATGAAACCTTCCAGAAATGTTCATTTAGAAACCATTGTAGCCAATAGATATTTCTGCTCCTTGAACTCTGTGTATAATTTCATACTTTTTTTTTTCTTTCAATGAGGTTAGTTTAAAGGTCAGCATGAAGTGTAGATCCCGGTATATTGGTGGCATCGAGTGTCGGGGCTTGAAGAAGGGCAATAAGAATTGGGCAAAGGAGCACACAATTTAAAGGATTCTGAAGCAAATAAAGGAGAGCGACATCGATTAGTGGGTGGAATAATCTGTTCTAAATTAGACTGTGACCCTTGAGCCTGCTGCAGCATAGTTCTGTCCCCCGCAATAGCGGGGTCATCCATGAGTTTTCAAACCATCAGATTAAGTAGCAAATTATCGATTATTCCTCGCATATGCTCAGCCAAATTTTCTAAGGCAGACACCAAAGGTTTTATCTCCACAATTGAGGGTCCAGGGGTTGGAGGAACTTCCCCGGTACCAAGTCATGTGATCGTTGAGTAGAATTTATATTCCTGTGCTAATTCCATTCAACCTTAGACATCCCCAGCTCTTTTGCTGGACTTGGGGCTTGTAACTTTTTCCACCCGAGTGAGACCTTTTTCTCACTGTCACGTGTTTTTCCTGACTAGGAGTTTTGTGGTTTACTGTTTTATGGAGTCTGACGAAACTCCATCGCCATCTGCTCTTTGTCTAGTGACGCAAAGCACCTTAGGGTACAATGCCACTGAAATTTCCCTTGGACTTTTCTGAATTTTGAAATACATTTTCTTGGGTGAACTACCGTTCCCAAGAATAGTAAGATGATGCCAGTCTTAGTTTTCTCTTTGTGGTACCAGCAAACACCACCCTATTTGGAGTGCTGGGGGGGGGGTTACTTAGTAATTCCCTATCCCACTTCTCATGTAACATTTTTTGTTAGACTAACCTTCTTTAAATGGCTGGTGGCAGTGGTTTAATTTTTATATCAGCGGTGTGCATTTTTACCGCAGGCTGAACCCTGACCTGCAGTACAGCATCCATGGGTGACCTTTTTCCCAAAATGGCTCCCGTCTTCTTTTTTCACCATTTTCTGTTTGTTAGTTTCTTATGGGCTTTTACTATGTTAGTTGGTGGAGGTGTGAGGCCTTTGTGTGTTTTGCCTTTGACGGCTTCAGCCCTGAATGGCACGAAATTAGGGAGAATCCCGAATCGCCCCTGTCCTTTGTTTCTAGGTGTGCCTGAGTGAAACTAGTTCTGATTGGCTGGCTGGCTGTTGTTTCAGGACCGCGACCCTGCTGTGTGATCGACAGCACCGCGACCCTGCTGTGTGATTGACATGATGGGCTTTGTTTGAATGGGAGATTGCTTCAAAAGTGAGGTTTTTGGGACTAGATGCAGTCGACCACTGGAGAGGAACATCTGAAGAAGACACCAGCGCACCCTCCTGGACGTGGTAGTGCCCGGTGAAGCCCTGCAGATGTGTTGACCCCATTTACATATTGACTGGGTAGACCCGTAGGGAAAGACTTCCTCCCTTGGGCTGGTGGGACCAACTAGACTCAAGACCAGCTTCCATTTGGCACAACCCCTGACTTGCTGTGCCTCACCAGAGCTGCTGAAGCCCAATGCCAGGGGCCTGTGACCATTGATGAGTGCATCGTCTTTTGTTGTCATACTACGGACAAATCTTTGTGGGCATCCCGAGGACCCTACAGAAACATGAAATCTTGATCCAGAGTCCCCTCACCAGAGTCCAGGACCGAGGGAGCAAGCTTCTTCCAACCAGAGATATTCATTTGTCATTGACGCTGAGGAAAAGGCGCTAAAAACTGAAGTGCCGCTGAAACAAAGGCGTAGCTGAGGAGTCCCTCTCTCGATTACTGCCTTAGGAGCCCGCCAGACATTCTTCATTTCATCACCATGATTAAGGTCCAAGAACAAGGGTCTGCCAAGCTGTAGGAAGGAGGAATCCAGCTGGAACATTTTTCTTCGAATGACCGGTAGTGTGAGGCTTGGGGTGTTCACCTTTTAGCCATACGTTGTGCTTCCTATCTTGCAAAGTGCTTTTATCCCACTTGAGAGTTGATACCAACTCTCCTGCACTGGCCTGAAGAGCTTGCGATCTCTACAAAGTAGCTCACTTAAGTTTCTGTGATTTGTGCTGAATGTCCTAATTTTGTCAAGACTTTACCTAAGAAGAAGTGCATCAGAACTATTGACTTTGTCCATTTAACTTTGGATGTCCTGGCTCCCTAAAGGCACCGTTTTAATCCTAATGGCTCTGGCAGTACTTGTTCCCCTCCATAGTTTATAATTGTTCCTCTGTCTACCTTTGGGCGATTGTAATTGATTTACACTGTGGAAAGTATGTTCTAAATCTGATTCTAACCTTTCCTTCCTTTATAACTCAATAACTGAATGGGTAACTGAAAATAAGTGCAATACTGACCTTCACTGAAGTCACAGCTGTTTGCTGGAAAATGTTGGCATAAAGTATTTACCAACCTTTACTGTCTTTTAAAACCTGAATCCAAACTGATTTAATGTTACTAGTAGATAACGCTTTTTAAAGAATGCTTATTTAAACCTTGTGCATACTATACATATTTATATGTAACTTTGTATGTAAGTGTTACTTGGCTACTTGTACTTACTGATTTCAATTGTACCGCTCACATTATTAATTGTTTGCTTGTTAGGCGCTTATGCAATAAGAAAATACTTTTTCAAAACGCCCACAGGGCAGGAAGGGAGCAAAGGGAAATGCAGTAAAATCACAATATTTAAGAGCAGTAGGGGAAGTGGGAGAGGGCCGAACCTACTATACCTTGTGAGTATTCAGAACGTGCAAGTGCAGCAAGGAAGGGGAAGGAGAGGGTAAGTGCTGGGCAGTCCAGGCTCCTGGGAGAGCCACAGATGAAGTGCTAGGAATGAAATGAGTGCTACACGGACTGGGCCGCGGGACGTGTAAGTGCGAAACCTCCCAGCAGAGGGTGTGCAGATGCAAGTGCTATAGATGGAGGCTGAGCAGAATAGGTGCGGGAGGTCGGGCCCTGAAGGATGCATAAGGGCCCAGGACACCGATTCAGCAACTGTGGGATTAGCAAATGAGAGGGAGGGAAGGAGTAAGAAAAGGGGAAAGTCTTAAGGAGCTTCTGGAATTTAAGGAGGTCTTGCTCAAGGGGGTTGAGGGGGAGGCTGTGCCGAAGGAGGGAGCCCACAGAGGAGAGTGAGCGACCACCTGCCCTCTTTTTATCAAAACGCTTTATGCATAAAGAGTGCCAGAGGAATGTAGTTGTCTAGAGGGAGAGTATTTAGAGAGAGAGAGTTGAAGATAGTATGGTCCCTGGGCCCAGACAGTCTTGTGGATGATGCAGAGGGATTTGGATCTGTGCAGCAACTGGGGGTGAAGTCTTTTTAGTGCAGGAGAGATCCTTTTCCTTAAGCCCAGGGGCCGCATAAGTGTTGCTGTCCTATTCTGGATTAGCTGGCGGGGACGCAGAGTGGAAGATGGTAGATTCAGGAGGAGGCTGTTGCAGTAGTCAAGCCTAGAGAGAACCAGGGCTTGGGTCACATTGAGCCTCTGAGGGAAGATGAGAAAAGGTTAGATTCCTTTGGGAATGAAGAGCTGAAAGTGGGACTTCTTGGCAATGGCCCGAGTGTGTGGGAGGAAAGGGAGAGAGGCTTCGAAGATTACTCCAGGGTTTCTGGCTTAATCTGAAGGCGCAGGGGGAGAGCCCATGGAGGATAGTCAGAGTGAGGGGGAGAAGGAGAAAGCAGGTGTCCCAATGGGAAGGATCTCAGTTTTACAGGTATTGAAGCAGAGATCATTGGAGGTGCACCAGGATTGAATGGCAGAAAGGCAGTCGGGGATGATGGAGGGTGCAAGAGGGTCAGAAGGGAGTTTGAAAGAGTTGTCTCATTAGCATAACACTGGGAGTTGGAGGAGAAAGAGAAGATGAGGAGAGCTAGGTAAATGTTAGCGTAAAGGGGAGAGTAAAGTCCCCTTGGGGACACTACAGGTTGAGAGGGAAGTAGTAGAGGAGAACGGCCCAGGATGACTTAAGAGGAGTGGTTGGTGAGGAAGGAGGTCAGCCAGTCCAGTGCCTCTTCCGAGATACCAAGTGTATCATGGAGCCTTTGTATGAGGATGGAATGGTTGACTGTCGCATGCAGAGAGAGAGATCGAGAAGGATTAGGATAGCTGGGGAGTCGGAGTCCAGAGATGCAAGCAGTTCTTCACAGGTGTTCAGGGGGGGGGGGGGGTTGTGTGTGTGTGTGTGTGTGTGTGTTTGTGTGTGTGTGTGTTTGTGTGTTCGTTCCCTGGGAATTGGGCGATAGCTGGCAGGGCAGGTAGGGTCAGAGGATGCATTTTCAGGAGCAGGCGCACAAGGGAGTCCCTAAGGGGCGAGGGGAAAGATCCGGTGACAAAAGTGTGATTGCAGAAATCAGCAAGAGAGCTGATGCTGTCCTTGATGAGCATGGTAGACCTGTTTAGAAGAGACCTTCATAGAGCGGACAACTCTAACTTCCTCAGGCATGAATTGGGAGAAGGGGGAGTGAGGGAGGAAGTTGGGGGGCATGGGATGGGTTGTGTGGGAGTGCAGAAAGGGTGGTCAGGATGACCTTTGTTTTGGTGGCAAAGTGTGAGGCCAGTGCATTGCAGAGGGCCTGGTAAGGAGAGGGGAGGAGCAGTCGGCTGAGGGGTTGGCTAGTTCCCTGCAGATCTTGAACAGTTCAGCCGTGTTGTTGGATGCACCCGAGACTGGTGCTTGTATGTGGGCTCTTTTCTTTGCACGGATGGCAAGTCCGGTTTGTCTTTGTATCAGACAGCAGGCAAGTTTGTCAGAGGATGAGTGTTGGAAAAGATTTCCATTGATGGGTAATTTTTCCTCGAGTTGTGAACCCCACAACCTTTTGTTTTTGTTGTCTGACCATTCTAGCCTGACTTACCAGTGGAACCCAGCCTTCTGCTGTACTCCGCTGGGCTTTTGCTAATTTTGTAATAGGGAAACTGACATGCTCTTCAGACTGTCAGTACTATGAGACTTTGTTTCCCTTATCCTTTCACTTTGTTGCTATTTCTTAGCAACATTTTATCAGTGCACAATGTACATTCCAGTACAGTGCGCTGGGGTTTCTTTTTCATTTTTAAGATCCCTAGAAACCCTCGAAGGATTTTTGGGGAATGTACAAGTGTGTCCAGAACAGAGCTGGTGGCAGCAGTTACTTTCAACGCATTTTTGACTCTTTTCTATGGTCATGCCACAAGGTCCTTTGTGTGCCCAGGATGTGGGCTGAAGCGGTCTAGTTCCAATACACCTAATGGGTGCCAGGATGTCTGGTGTGCTGTGATGACTGGGACCACTGTGGTCCGTTATTGGTCCACGTCTGGGATGGTTGAATGTGAGCAGATCTGGTTTTTCGTTTTGGCGCAAAGGAGATTCTGGATAAGAGAAGGCACACTAAACCTATTCCAGGTCGATCTTCTGAGTTCACACCCAATTTAGTAAAGGCGCCAGGTATCCTGAACTGAAGAAGCAGATCTGTGGAACCGCTTCTGGCACCCTGACCCCGCTTCTGTCCCGTCGGAGCCCCTGTTTCTCATCGGATCATAGAAGGCCTGGAAGGGTGCTTCGACCCGTTGAGTAGTGGAACTTAACTACTCTCAGCACCTCCTGCTTAACCTGCAAAACAAGCTCCTACGGAAGCGCTCCTGGACCACCCAGTAAACTGACCATCTTGTACGGAACATTTGCCCAGGAACCGCCACCATCTCGAGTTTCGACTTGAGCCGTTGGGAACCGTAAGCTCTTGGTAGAAGGCACTCTCTCGCAGGGTTTCGTACACCTAGCATTCCTAGCTCTGGAATTAGGAGAGTCTGAACCCGAGCCTATGCGCTTCCTGTGTTGACCTGCTTTGGTGAATAACTTCGTGGGTGCCTTGCTGCTGTGCCCCCTTGTGTCCTAAGACGAACTGCAGTGGAACTGGCCTGATCCCTTCCCCAGAAGTGGAGAAATCGCCATTTACTCCTACGTCCCGTCCCCTTTCCTCCATTCTTTTGGGATATTCCATCCAGTGGGACAGCCCAGAGCACTTTTGTAAAAAAGCATCAAATTGAAAATGTGTCCTTCTCTTTTTATGCGGGGGTACCGCACGTGCCGTAACCCTGCCCTCCTTAGCTCCGCATCGCCATTCAGTCCTTTTCTCCATGCGGTCGGGGCTGGGCGCACTTGCATCACCGCAAATACTTTTTCTTTTCCCGTTGTCCTTCTCTCCTGCTCTGGTTCTGCAGTCGCGTAGTCCTCCGTCTATGCTGGATCGTTTGGGATTTCTCGCTGGTTCCTCTTGCAAACAACGCTTTGCTAGGGCGGATCCCCATTCTCTGTTTGGAGTGTCTGGGACCGGATCACCGTTGGCTGATCCGGTCAAGGCTAGGGTGGCACTCAAGGCCCCTGACTCCCCTGGAGACTTATGCTTCACTTGCTCCTGTGCGGCAGTTCACCCCTGGTGTGTGATAATGGCGGCCCAACCGCCGCGGGCCATGGCGGCCATTTTGAATACCGCCCTTAAAGCGAGGTTTTACATCAACAAGCAGGGCGACACTCTCCTCTCCTCGTGGATCTTGCCATACAAATTTGGGCTGGACCATCCAGTATATTGTTTGTCTCCAGGCTCCACACATCCCAGGTCACCTCAAGGTGACCGCAGATTAATTCAGTCGCCAGTCGGCATCGGTTACAAGTGTGAGGTGAACACCAATATCATCTCCAACTTTTTCCAACAATGTGGCACGCTAGAGGTGGTCCTCTTTGCAGCTTGTGGGTCAACATGAAAGCTTATGCTTTCTCCTCATTGCCTCCTATCTATTGGTCGCTTTGTAAGCACATCGAACCATTGCCAAAGCAGCTACGTGGGCTTTCCCACCAGATTTTGTTAAGCATTACTGCTTAGACTTGGGCCCCAGAGCCGATGCTCAATTCGGCCAGGCTGTTCTTAAAAACCTTTTTCAGTAAGGAGGTTCCATCCACCTGTATTTCCTGTGAGGAGTGCTTGGTAATCTCCCAAAAGTATGGAGGAAAGGGGACGGGACGTAGGAGTATAACAAAGTTACTCACCGTAATGACTACCTTACACCTAGTCCATAGTCCCCTTTCCTCCATATGCCCGCCCGCCGTCCCCTCTAATAAGTATCCCCTATTATTGCTTAAAGATCTCAGACCTGGCGATAGAAAAGGACGGAAGGGCGATGCGCGGGGCAGAGCTAAGGAGGGCGGGGTTACGGCTGCGTGTGGTACCCCCACGTAAAAAGAGAAGGACACATTTTTCAATTTGATGCTTTTTACAAAAGTATGGAGGAAAGGGGACTATGGACTATAGGAGTAAGGTAGTCACTACGGTGAGTAACTTTGTTAGTCCAGCCATGGACTGAAGTCCAGGAACGCAGCCCCTGAAAGCCGGAGGGAAGGGCAACTGCGGGATTCGAACCTGCGAGCGAACTGGACTAGACTGGCGAAGTTTGGCCTGGACTGCAACGACGGTCGGTAAGTACTTGCAACCCTTACTGGTGGCCCCTGGTGCATCCATAGACTTTTACGCACAAGTGTCCCTCAAGGGCCACTCAATTGTTAACGTAGCCTGTGCTTCCATCCTATTCCTGATTTTTGAAATTCGCTCTGCCATCGTCTGGAGACCCTCCTTCAATAGTGGAACTTTATTCTTCATCACCTCACCCACCTTCCTGAGCCACTATGGCCCCTTGAAGAGTCCCGTTTTGTACTTAACTGCACAATCGAGTGCTCCGGCACTGAATGTGCTTTTGAGCACAAGGCTCCAAACTTCGTAGGGACTGGACAGCCTATTAGTTAGGGTTTTAGTTGTTGCAGGACTGCCTAAAGTATATTTGCACTGTATGACTCCTTTCTGTTGCAGGTTGTGGAATTCAACTTGTTGAACATTATTTTAGACTAATAGTTACTGTATATGTTTCCTAGTACAGTGTTGTGTTAGTATTGTTAATATTGCTGAGTTTCATCTTGTTTGAATCAAAAGGCCTTTAATAAATGTGTATATGTATTTTTGATATATACACCTGACAGAGTAATTTGTGGTGTAGTTTGCTGTGTGTGCTCATTGTGGACTTTCAATTGCCCTCACCCCTCCTGAGACCTAGTCTTGTAGTCTTGACTGCTGCCAATGCTACCTTGATTAGTCTGGCTTGTCCAGAAGATTACCCTGGGGGGGGGGGGAGCGAGGTGCAGAGGTTCGTAAAAAAGTAGGTGCAGCGCAAGGGAAGTCCAGTTCAATATTGAAATCGCCCAGGGGGAGGTTGGAGGTGGAAGAAAGTAAAGAGCATAAGTCAGCCCATTCAGAGAGGAATAGGGTGGTGGAGCCTGGCGGCTGGTAGATGTTAGCAATGGTCGGAGTGGAGAGGGGGAGGCGACCAACTTGCAGACCGTTCGTTCAAAGGTGGAATAGGACTAGGTAGGTCAAATGGAAAGCAGGAACCCAATCGGGAAAGAGTAAAGCAACCCGCCCCCCCGCCAGTGCAGTGAGGACGAGGCTTGGAGATGATCTTGATGCCGTTAGGGAGGGTGTCAAAGGCAGTGACTGGGCTGGCATTAAACCATGTCTCGGTAAGAGCGAGAATGTCGAGGTCAGTGTCTTCAAAAAGGAGAAAAATGTCAGAGGCGTGTTTGTTGGCTGAGTGGCCGTTAAGAGTCGCCAGGTGTAGGAGGTCTTTGAAGGTTTTACCCCTCTTAAGATTAGCCTGGCTGCTCAGTGACACTACCAACTTGTGTAGTAAAGGTGGATTACCTAATACCAAGCAGATAAGTCTCGTGTAGTCCTCACCAGTTGGACTGCACTAATTCTTAGCCAACAGAGATGTCATCGACATTTGAGTTTCTTAATGGCCAAATGAACATCTGGTTGTTTATTTAACGCTGCAGTTGCCTTACTCCTTAGAGCGTGTGAGTACATAAACAGGCAGACTTTAGAGAAGAGAGGGCACATAGTACTTACAGTTGTCAAGAAATGACAGGCACCATTACATCCTTTCATGGACTGCCGCTGATTGCCTCAGAAACACTCTGCGCTGCGCTGGAATGAATCTTACAAGCAGAGTGTGTTGCACAAAGTTTCCTCCAGGAAACCTTGTGTTCCTTTTTTTTTCTTTTTAACAATCAACCTATCGTGGAGCACGCTTGTCTGACGCCGACAATGGATTGCTCTAAATCAAGTAATTGTAGTATGGTCAGGGTTTCCATGATGCGGTGTATGTATGCACAAGGCAAATGTATTGAGTGGGAGGACTTCAAGAGTTATGTTGGGGAATCTCTAGTGCAGATATTGAATTACTGGTGAGTAACAACAGCATTTAGAATGCAGTGGCTCAACTATCCCGATACTAATCCAGGGGAATCGCATATACACCAGATAATGACCAGTATCTGCACGAAACTGTTAGCAGTACTCTATAATCGCCTGTTCAGTGGGTGGGAGCAGGATTTACAGTGTTCACTGACAAACAGTGGGGCACGATACGTGGGTTAACTAAGTCTGTTTTAACTCAAAATTTCGGTTGATCCATTTTATGATACTAAACAGACTGATTCAACGATTTGGAAATTACTGTTCTGGTAGGTGCCCTAGTGAAGAAGCTAATCTGTTGCACATGTTGTATGCATGCCACCATTTGCAATCTTTCTGGGAAGGGTGTGTGACACCTTGATATCTGACCAGTTGTTCTGCGCTACTTTGACCAAGGGTAATTCTATTGGGTGTCACTGAAGCGATGATTGAGGAGAAATACAGGTTTCTGAATCTGGGACTCCTCTTAGCAAAGAGACGGATTCTACTCATCTGGAAAGAACTAGCTGCTCCAGCAGTAGGGGAATGGTTGAATGATCTTGCGTGCGCAAATGAAATGGAGGAGTTGTATGAAACGCTGGTGCACATTAAGAGCATACCTAAGGACATCTGGTTGGACTTTTGCCGTTATCTTAGAGAGAATGAAGAGACAGGGAGTTTATCGCTGGATGCTGCAAATGCATTAATGTTGCAAGAACCATTGTATAGCATTGGCTTGTTTGTTGTCACCAAGCAAATCAAAATGGAGGTTAAATATTTTTAATATTTTCTGAACCAATGGGGAAACGATCAAATAGGTATATTTTGTATCCCTACTGGTACAATTTTGTTATTTGCAGATATTTTACACTCTACCCATACAGCCCCGTCCTGATCGGCTAGTCCATATGTCCCTAGTATAGTTTGTGTGCTTGATGTTAACTTTCAGGGCTAACAATAGTGCTTCAAGTAATCACTATGGGCTTTTGTTTGAATACTTAATTTCACCACTTTACCCAGGTGCTTACTGTTAATAAAAACATAATCTAAAATAGATTAACTACATCTGACGTGCCATGTAAATTCACTGGTGAGTATCCCCTTTGTTCTGTAAATTTGATTAAGCAACTCCCATTCTCCTCCATGACATCCCTGTTGAGCTCATGCATTTTGCTTATGGTAAGTTGGCTATTTGTTTTTATAGATGACAAATATCTGATATTTTCTGATAACAGATTCATGTGTATGTTTGTGCATAACCCATGTCCCACGTTGTCTTTCCAGATTACTCGCAGAGCTTTGTTCCCTGGTGACTCTGAGATTGATCAGCTGTTCCGGATCTTCCGCACGCTTGGGACTCCTGATGAGGTTGTGTGGCCGGGGGTCACCTCCATGCCAGATTACAAATCGTCTTTTCCCAAGTGGGCACGGCAAGAGTTCAGCAAGGTTGTTCCACCCCTGGATGATGATGGCAGAGATTTGTTGGCGGTGAGAACTTCTCAAAAACTATGCCCATAGAGCTTTTATTTTTATTTTTAAATGACTTCCTTTTGCTATTGCCAGTGAAGATTTGTGCATGCTGGGTAAATCCAACACATACTGGTGGTCCTGGCTGCTCTAGTAATGTATCTCATGCATAATACTGCTCTCTATTAAAGCTCCTGGACATCTTGTGTCCTGCTCCATCACTTTTTGCGTTTTATTTCAAAGTCCTACCAGCAACTTGCATCACCCTCTTCCCTCAACCTGTCCTAAATTCTTTGATGCACTGAATTTCTTTTACAAACTGCAAACCTTTCACCCCTCATGGGACATGACCTCTTTTCAAGTATGAGGCCAAATCGAGTTCTTTGTCATACTGTGGCCCATGGACCCAATTTAAAAGATTTCACAGGATTTCACAGGAAGCAATATCACTTGAGTGAAGTAACGTTTCATTACCTTGACACTAATGATGACTGATGAACCCTCCCATATGCAAGTTCTACTATCCGATTCAGAGTACCCCTTCAAATGCCTGTCAGTTAATAGCTAATTTGCAACCTCTTCTGTGCTGAGTAAACCATGTGAAGATCCTCTTGCTTAGAGCCTTCCCTGTGATCCCTGCTGCAAAAGTCCTTCCATCGTCCGGTCTTCTGTCTTCTGTCTTCGCTACTGCAAGTGCTTCCCACCCGGCAAAACGTACTGTGCCTCACTTTAGGTCGTAGGTTGCAGGTGAGTGGTTTTCCATCTTGTGGTCTCCCCCTTGCCCATCCCAATTTTCGGCAGCTTTAGTTGCACTCATTAACTTTAAATGTGTGCTTCCTACGCCCTTAAAAGGCCTTTCTTTCCATTCTGGGTTCCCATGCTCCTCTTTTCTGCCCCTAGCCCACTCCACCTCCCCCTCCTTGGCTCTTGCAATGTTCTTACAAGAACCACCTCTGCCTAGGCTGCCCCTGCAGCTAAGGGCCCCAAGGCAAAGGGCAGCTCCAGCAGAAGCAGCTCCAGATGGTGTCAGCTGGGGAAACAGGCAGCCTTCAACCAGCAACGACAAAGTAGATGTGGTGTGGACAGGGAGCTCAGCAATCGCAGCACTCCACTGAACTGGCCCACCTCTCACCTGCCTTATCTTCCCCACCTCCCATTAACTTGATGCCTGCACGATGTACCACTCTTTTCTTGCCAACTGTTAGCCCCATATATATCCACTAAATTGTCAACTGTATTGCCTAGCCAACTCACACATCTGGATAAACTGTACCCGAACTGTGCTAGCCACTCCCGATAGAATTGTGAATATTAGCCAGTGCCACATCCAGATAGAATTGTGAATACAAGCCTGTGCCACATTTAGACAGAACTGTGAATATTTGCTTGTGCCGCATCTAAACCAGATCTTGGGTATTATCCTGTGCCATATTCAGTTAGAAATGTGGAGATATGCATGCGCCACATCTAGAATGAATTTGGAAATTAAAAGGCATCACATCTAGACAGCAATACTGCTAACCAACCCACTAAAGATCTCACCCTTCTGCATAGACATCTCAAATTCTAACCAAACACAACCACACCTCTAAACCTCAGCAAACCGAGCAAACCTCACTACACTGACAAATCACACATAGCCTCGCACCACAGAACACAGCGGCTACAAACTGTAAAGTACATCTAAGCTCAGTGAACGGTGCAAACCAAACTGAAGCTCCAAGAGCACATCGCTGCTCTCTTGCACTTTTCCCGCTCTGTCCTACTAACTCCTCCCACCCTTTTTTCCTTTTCAGATCTGCCAGAGCGCCAGGGGACCACTCTGGTGGTAATAGTGGAGGTTACAAATGACCTTTAAAACTAACATCTAATAAGCACATGTAAAGTACATCCTCCCATGTGCAGGTTGTTGGGCAAGAATTGATGTAGTAACCATGTGGGAGACTTCACAACCCTTGTCTTCTTGGTATTCGGTAACCCTCCTACACAAGTTGATAGTGTGACTGAGCTTCCAGACTTATCTCAAGAGGGGTAAATGTAAGCTGTAGAGCTGTAGCATTGACATTCACTAATACAAGTATCCAAATAACACTTACACTCAAGGTTTTCTATTAAAATAGTTATTTAACGGTACATTTTAAATAAGCATTCTTTAAAAAGGGCAATGTGCAACAATAAGAATGCACTTCAAAATATTTTCTCAGAATCAAGGCAAAGCAAGTAGATCATCTTTAGAGATGCTTCATTCACACTTCCTACATCCTCAGGTGACTTAACTAACTAGGACAGCAATGACATTTATATATCACTTTTGCACTTGGTAAATTCTGAGGTTGGTCAAAGGAAAAGTTAGAGGAAGGAAAAAGGTTAAACAGGTTCTTAGAGCATGTGAGCACTTTATAATCTCCCAATGAAGTCTAGATAAAAACCTTTCCCAGCAATATTAGAAACCAATGTATCACCTATGAGGGACAGTAAGAATCAAAGTCAATGGAATAGAAGAGTATGTAGGGAGCCAGGACAGCCAAAGTCGATTGGAGCAAAGTCTATGGAGCTGAGGCACTTCTTAGATAGCAAGAAATCTTGCACAAAGTTAGTTTGTTGAAGAAAAACTACTGTAGGGTCACAAGCTGTTAAACTTGTGAAAGTTATAGCTGAAACCAGCTCTAGGAAACAGCTACTGCAAATCCCAACTGAGAAGAGCTGAACTACAGACAAAGAGTTAAGTACCCCAAAGTCAGAACAGTACCTTTGGTTAGAAGAGGAGGATCCCGCTGCTTTCTCTGGTTGCAGTGATGCAGATCCTGTGTTCCTGGGCCTCAGTCATGGGGACAAGAGGGAGGATGTCTGGAGGACTCCTGCACAGCAATTCAAAGGTCAGCGGCACTTCTGGTCAGCTGCACTTTGCGGTTTCAGCACTCGGTAAGCAGCACCACCGCAGATCTTGGACACCGATTGGGCTTCGTTCACTCCTTGAGTCCAGCACTCTAGTGAGGTTCACTCGAGTTTGGGTCGTCCTGCTCCGGGAGGGTCCTCAGGAGACTCCTAGAGCTTTTGGCCGGCTTACAGATGTTGCACTCTACTATGGAGTTCTCGACCCCTGGCACTCAGTTCCAACAGTAGCAAAGAAGTACAGCCACTTGGGGAAGGTCTTCCAGCTAAGTTCGTCTCGGGGTTAGTTGGCCCCACTAACCCACAGGAAGAAGTCTTCCCTTCCCAGAGCTTCTCTTGTCGATCAGAAAAAGGAGTTTCAGCACAGCAGCAGGGCTTCACTGGGCAGTTCAACGGTCCAGGAGGATACAGCAAGCTTCGTTCACTGTTTCTTCATCAGAGTGTTCTTCCCAGTGGTCGACTCATCAGTCCAAAAAGCCTTGCCTATTAAGCAGGTTTCTCTCCTTCATGCATAGCCTAGCTGTCACTCACACAGCAGGGTGACTGTCCTGCAAGCACAGCCAGTCAGCCAATCAGGACTGGGTGCATTCAGGTAACCATTGAGACAAAGGACAGGAGTTTCTGGCACCTCCCTCCCTCCCTCACTTCCTGCCCTTCCCGACACACTGGAGCTTGAGGCAGGTTTCAGTACTGAAGCCCGCCAAAGGCAAAACGAACAAAGGGGTCAAACCTGGTCTGGCGCACAGAGTAAAACCCAAGAAAGACCTTACAAACAAGAAATGGCGAAAAAAAGAAGGCTGGTGCCATTTTGACACAATGGTCACCCATGGGTGCTATACTGCAGCTGAGTATTCAGCCTGCGGTAGAAAAGCACAATGATAGGAAAATTAAATCACTGCCACCAGACATTTAAAGTAGTGGGGGTAACATAACCAATGATACATGAGTACGTAGGAAAAGGGGCTGCAAAGTAACTCCCAGCACTTCACGTAAGATGGGGTGTGCTGGACCTACAAAGAGAAAAGTTAAGTAAAGTCCATTTCACTTTACTATTCGTGGGAACAGTAGTTCACACAAGAATAGGTATTTAAACCTCATGAAATCTAAAGGATTTCTCTGTGATACTGCACTGAAGGTGCTGTGTATCACCATACAAAAAGTAGATGCCTATGGAGTTTGTCAAATACCAAAAACAAAGGAAACGGATAATCCAAATCAGATCAAAAATACGAGAGCGAGAGAAAAAAGGCTCACTCTCTCCAGGGTTGAAATTAAAAAGTCTTAAAGTCCAGCAAAAGAGCTGGGGGTCTCTAAGGTGGGAGTAATTCAGCACTAAAAATGAAAATTCTCCGAAACACTTTTTGCTTTTGTATGGAAAGTGCTCTGTGAAATGATGCAGTAATGCAGTCTAATGGCTCGTATTACCTTGTATGCTCCTTATTTTGTACGTTACCGGCATATGCCATATGCAGCCCCAAGTATTGCTTTGTATTTACAGTTGAGGCCCCATATGTATGGGACAGCCCCTACTCCAGTAAGGGAGGCTACTCCACGCCCAAGCTGTTTGCTGCTTCATCGACCAGTATGTTCTCTTAACAAACTGAGTCTGTCATTGTGCTGAAACAGTGAGGCTATGAAAAGGCATAACCACCCCATGGTTGTTTCTTCTCAAACCCACCAGCATTTACTAGGAAAGGTCTGGGGCAGGACTAATGAGTGGCTCCAAGCACTGCATTTACTTTCTGCAGTTCCCCGAGTTCAGAAAGATTGAGCTGTGGGCCACGTGGAAAAATGGCGTTGTGGAGTGCATGTTAGTTAATCCTGGTTTAGGCATATAGGTTTTGAAAAGTGGCTGCTTATGTGGTTACTAACTTTCCTTGGCAATAAGCACTTCAACTACAAACTCTCACCCACTTATTATTATTATACACACACATAATTTATTCTTAATCCCTACATACTAGGTGTGTTTCAAGTCCACCAACGTATTAGTGAACCTACTTCGTGTCTTTGTCAATGATCTGAAAATTTGACTTTCGGTGGACTGCACGTTTTCGAGTATTCGAAAAGAGGAACTCGATCTGGGTGTGTCTGTAACACTGCCACTACTGTGACGTGCAGTTTACCCTTGATCTCTCGCGGGTCGAGGTCTCTTAGATTGTGTTTTTCCGCCAGACTGGTCGGTCGCGTAATGCAGAGCTCGTAGTGTGCTATGGATATATTGCTAATATAAATTATTCAAACTCAGTCCACGTTTCGACATATTTTCGGTGTCCCTTCGACTGTTTACATTGTCTGGTGACTTCCTTTGGACTCAACGACTGGCTGCGGTTTTCACCATCGGGCTTCAGCCTTTCACAGTTGGAAGAGAGGGGGTGTTCTTCATTAGAGAATGCTTTTTATTGTATTTCCCTATACTTTCCTTTATCTGGCTGCTCCTTTCTTTGTAGTCAAAAATGGAGAGTACTCCTTTTTAAATTCTGCCCTTCCTGTAACCGGAAGTTCCCGTGGAAGAACACTCATACATAGTGTAACAACTATTTGCCTTGTGACCACAACGAACAGTGTCGCAAAGCCTGTTGACTCTTTAAGACTAAAACGCTTAAAGAACGATGCACAGTGGTGTGCCGCCTACACCATGCTGGCCAAATCCCATTCCTCCACCAGCGATGTTGCGTCGGACGAAGAACAATCCAGCAGCCACTGCTCTAGCTCAGATGCCGAAGACCATGTAGTGGAGTATTCGGACTCCGTGGGCCCGTCCCCAGCCCCCAAGTCATTCGGAACACACTGCTATGGGGACCCCACCCACTGGCGACGGGGCACTCGTACGAAGGTTAAACACACAACCCATGGACGATCGTCGCCAGTACTGTTGAAGCTACATCAAAAGAAAAAACCTAACAAACCTACCGGTTCTCAGCCCACTGCATGTCCGCCTCCGCATGTAGCGCATGTTTCAAATTCTTTGACTTCTCATGGTGCTCTTCCTAATCTTCTGCTGTTTTTGACACATCGACAATTAAAACTCACCCGAAATTAAGGGAGAAATTGTCTAAAACACTAACTGCCATAGTACTGGGACCCAGGCTTCCCCTCCATCTCAAGGGTATGTACAAGCCTCTTCCACTTTGTCTCAGTCTTTGCAGAGTCACACAACTCCTGTTCAAGAGGAGGTAGCCTATCCACTCCCTGGAACTCCCAATACACAGACTTGAACAGGGGAGAAATTTGAAGAGACCATGGAGAAAGTGCCTGAGTTTATTTCCTTTTCAGATCGATTCACTAAGAGATCTGATCCCTTGGGTGAGGAATCGAGGCCATTTAAGTCTCCTGTTTTTCATACTACCACTGCTAGATCTAAAGATACTGATACTACAGGGGATATTATATCAAGATGGTGATTTATATTATGTCCCAGACCAGGTAGATGACGCCCAGGATCCCACTTCCCAAGACCCGGACATGTGGCTTGATGACAGAGATGACTAGGGACCTTGGCCTACAACCCTCACTCATGAGGCTGAACCAGGCATCTTTGCATACGCAACACCTGTTGTGCAGCCTCGAGACGCATTCCCCTATTGATGATCATCTGCTGTTCAATAGTATTCTTTAAATAAGCAGAGAACATTTTAAAATACACACTCTGTGCCTGCCCCTGACTTTGTTGAGGATATTCTTAAAGTGAAGAAGCCAGTCGGTCCATCTATCCTTTTACTTAACTCTTTAAAAAAGCGGTTTGCTCCTTCCCTGACACAAGCAGTCAGCCCGTGGGATCAATACATTTTTAGAACTGCTCCATCAGATCCCCTCTACATTCGGGGGAAACTCTGTTCCTGGTTCTCTGGTTGTTACTACAACCAGGAAGCGGGCAGAAGTTCCACTGCCTTCAGCAGAAGCTCCCCTGACAAAATGTAAAATTGTATGCCTAAGGTAAAAGGATCACAACCTCAACAGCCTATACCACTCCTATTGTAAACAACGCTACTTTGCTTGCCAGTCTGTGACATTCAATGCAGTCTTGTTCAAGAAGGCCTGGAGAGTGTTCCTGAGCCAGCAGGGAGAAAACTGCTCACTATTGTGCAGGAGAGCTGGCAGGTCATCCAAAATATTTTAAAGAACATATAGGCTCTGCCGAAACTGCTGCCCGAGTCTCAGCTGAAGGAACTCTACTAAAGAACAAAGCATGGTTAAGGAATTCGAGGTTCAAGCCAGAGATGCGGACTTCCATTTTTAACAAACCAAGAAGAGTCTGCTTTGTTTGGAAAGGCAGTCGACAAAGCTCTTGAATCAGCAACAAAAAAGCATGCATCTCTAAAAACTCTGACCCAAATATCCAACAAAAAACATACCTACAACGCAGATTCAGCGCCCGCTGGCCCTTTTGAGGGCAGTCCTTTTCCAGACCTACACAGGGCTCCTGCTCCACAGGAGGTTCACCCTGGTACTCCAATCAAGGGTCCGCAAGAACCTATCAAACCACTCAACAATGAGGGTTTCGCTGAGGCAAAGGGAGGGTTAGGAATGGAGCCATCGGAAGCTCCCCTACCACTGCCAACAAGTGACTCTGGCCCAGGTCCCCTCCCATGCATCTCCAGTAGGAGGTCAGATAACATACTTCATCCACGCATGCGAGAGGATTTCTTCAGACAAGTGGGTGCTCAAGACAGTGGCAGAGCGATACTGTATAGAGTTCCTCCAGACACCTAAATACCACCTGCCAAAAATTAGAAGAATGACTCCAGACAATCTCATTGTTCTTAAGGCACAAGTTGAGGCCCTGCTGCTAAAAGGAGCAAAATAACTCATCCCTCCTCACCAGGTAAACAAGGGTATCTATTCAATATACTTCCTTGTACCCAAAAAGGATCCAACCATGCACCCTCTATTAGATCTGTGTCCTGCAAACCAGTATGGCAAACCTCAATGGTTCAGGATCGAAACTCTGCAGGTGGTAATTCCACTGCTAAAGCCCGGGGATTACATGGCAACTGGCAACCTTGGCTATGGCATACTTTGATATTTCAATGTTGCCAGCGCACTGAAAATACCAGTTTCAAAATAAGGGCCACTCACTATCAATTCAAAGTCCTTCCCTTCAGCATTGCCTCAGTGCCATGTGTTTTTACGAATGTTCTGGAAGTGGCAGCAGCTCACTTACGCAGACAGTCCATTCGAATGGATTGTGTCCTCCAACGTATTCCTCATCTTTGATACTCACGTCCAGCTTTAGCAGAGGACGCTGTGCGTCGATGGCGTCAAGTCGCTGTCCCTCGAAGGCCTCCGTCGTGGGTGACGTAATTGGGTGTACAAGTAGCATGTGCGGGGCTCGTCCTCAGTTCTGTTTTTCTGCAGAACGTGTTGCTTAGGATACTTGGCGCGCCTCGTTAGTATATTTCTATGTAGTTTGTTCTTTGACAGAAAATAATCAAAGATGTCTTAATCATCAACCCAGACTACCTCTCACTCGGGTTTCAAGAAGTGCAAGGAATGCAGTTAAAAAATTACCATCACAGAATAGCATTGATTGTGCCTGTGGTGTTTGGGAGAAGGTCACGACACGGAGGCCTGATTGAAGTGTCGGGTAATGATGGGTAAAGCCCTTTCGAGAGAGGCAGGGGAAATTACAGGTGGGTCAAGTCTGGAGTTCATTCTCCTCGACGGAAAAAGTGAGGAAAAGAGGTCGAGATCCCAAGTGGCTCCCGCCACTCATTGTCTTCGACGAAGCGATCGAAGAAGCGGCACCACCGGTCACCTTCATCGTCGTCGGACGAATGCCCCAGGAAATGTAGGTGTCCCACCAAGCATTCTTCTGCTGAATGGGAGGCATTTCCCCTAAAAATGCTTGAAGTGTTTGAGAAGGCAAGCCTCTGTCCGCGCCTTCTACGGAAGCTGGCCGAGAGCGTTCCCGTTCTGACACTCATGCACCCTCGAGCCTGGGTAATCGAAGAAAAACCCATCGAGAGCCTTCAACGTCTCTGATGAAAAAGAGTCACTCGACTCGTGATGAGTGCTCAATATCTTTGCTGCCGTCCAAGGCTCCTCATACTCCGAAGGGGAAATCTTCGAAGGTGGTTGTCGAGGCCTCGACGCCATAGACTCCCTTGTCGACGCCAAAACCATTGCCGTCGAAAATTTCTAAGGTTTCAGCTCAGCCCTCTGAGCATGTTGCAGCAAAAGAAAAAGCTGCTAAGCCAAAGCCTTCCACAAAACTGCCACCTCCCGAAAAAACGTTAACTCATTTATCCAGGAAGGAGTATTTTAAATCCTTGTCTTCAATATTTGAAGAAGAGGAAAGATCTGAGGAAGAGGTTACTTTTGGTCTGGAGTGTGGTACTCCTAATGTGCCAGAGTGTTTCATCTCTGAAGAAAGTAGAATGAAAGACCTTATTGACACACTGTGCAATGCCAGTGGTGTGGATACATCGCCAGAGACTGAGTTTGGAAAACCAGAGCCAGGCGAACAAGCGGACTCTTCTTATTGACACCTAATGTCAAAAGTGGTAGAGTATTTAGGATGGGCCAAACCACCAGCTCAGTTTATTCAGGATGATCTTATAGACATTATAGATCAAGGTCCACCTACAGACCCAGTTTTACCCCTCCATGTGGCCTCACAGAATAGGATGGCTAAGAATTGGGAGTCCCCCGATTCTATCCCTGCTGTGGATTAATCCCTCACTAGAAAATACCACCCTTCCATTAGTGACCCCACCTATATGTCAAAACACCCCACTTCTGAGTCTGGTGGTCCAGGCAGCCACAGCTACATCTAACAAGGTGGCGTACCCTACCATCCCTGCGGATAGGGATGACAAGCGTGGGGATGGATGGGCACGCAAGGTATTTTCAGCTGGCAGTATGGCAAAGTCGGCCAACTCCAATGCTGCCTTCGCCAGGTTTTCGTACACTCTTTGGGAGTGCATCTCCATGGCGGCGTAGCACATACCAGAAGTGGAAGAAAGGGATGGTTTCCTAGCTATCGTTGGCGATGGAAAGGAAGCCATGCAATAATCCCTTCAGTCTGGATTGGACACTGCAGATGGCATCAGCAGGTCCATGGCTACTAGCCTGGTTATGCGCAGGTTTGCATGGTTGCGGAAGTCTGTTTTCGCACCAGATGTACAGTCCCGTCTTCTGAATGTGCCTTTTGACGGGTCTCACCTTTTTGGCAACAAGGCTGATGAGAGCCTTGAGAGGTTTCAATCCTCAAAGGCGGCTGCCAAATCTTTAGGGGCTGCTTTTAGGCAACCTCAGCCTTTTAGGACAATCTTGGAGGGGACGATCCTATCGTTACTATTCCGCATATGGAAAGGTGAGAGGAATGGCCAGTCAAAGAGACCAAAGAAGAAACCCTCATGGCAGACGAGGAAAAAGAGAAAAGCCAGCTCCAGCTACAGCTTCCTTGCCCTCGGCAGCTGCAGCAACCGCTCCAAAACCACTTTGAGAGGTTGCGTCACGAATCACCGCTGGGGGCAGACTGTATCCGATGCTTGGGCTCTGGAGACAATAGCCCATGGTTACTGCCTTCCATTTATAACGCAGCCCCACAACAATCCACCGTGGAACGGCTCTTTGAGTATTCCAGATCTGCTCCTTGTGCAGAAAATATTAACCCTGCTAGAGAAAGGTGCTATAGAACCACTGCCTGTAGCGGAGAGGAACAAGTTCCTCAGGAAGGACAAGTTCAAGATGGTGACACTTTCTCAGATCCTTCAGGTCCTCAGGTTACAGGATTGGTTGGTGTCATTGGACCTTCAGGATGCTTATTTTCATGTGCCAATCCATCTCAAGCACAGAAAATCCCTGAGGTTCGGCGTTGGCGACTCGGGCTATCAATTTCGAGTCCTGCCATTCGGGTTGACCTCCACCCAGAGGGTATTCACCAAACTGATGGTGGTGGTGGCAGCGCATCTCAGGAGGGGGGGGGATTCATGTCTACTCCAACCTGGATGATTGGTTGGTCAGAGCACGTTCTCCCGAACAAACCCTGGATCATCTGTCACCTACCACTCCCTTCACAGTCTGGGCTTCTCCCTCCATTTCAAGAAGTCACAGATGACGCCTTCAAAGCAACTACAATATATCAGAGTTGTACTAGACACATCCTTGGGAAAGAGCTCGCCACCCAGGGCGAGGGCTCAAGACAGTGTTCAGATGGTTTCCAAATTTCAAAATGCCCCACATCTTCCAGCCTTCGATAACTTGAGGTTGCTCGGCCTCATGGCATCCTGCATTTTTCTGGTGCCAGAAGCCCCCCCCCCCGTCCCCATCCCCCCGAGAAGGAGATCCTTTCAATGGGCTATGAGAACTCAATGGTCCCAATTCTCAGAAAGGATGACAGACGTGCTCCATGTTCCAAGCAGGGTCGCTCAGAGTCTCCTGTGGTGGGCCTACGAGGACAATCTTCTGAAAGGAGAACATTTTTGGCAACCATGGCTGGAGATTAAAGTAGTGACGGACACCTCACTCACGGTTTGGGTAGCTCACACCAACGATCTGACAGTCAGCGGTCGTTGGTCTCCATCGAGTCCAAACTACACATCAACCTTTTGGAGCTGAGGGCAATCAGACTAGCATTCAAGGCCTTTGTCATTATGACGGACAACACAGTGGCCATGCATTACCTCAACAAAAGAGGTGGTGTAGGGTCACTACCACTGTGCAGAGCGGCAATGCAGCTCTGGTACTGGGCAATTCAGGAAGAAATCTCCTTATCGGCAGTTCACCTGGCTGGGTAGTAGGAAAACATGACGGCGAGCGCTCTGAGCAGGCATGGTGTAGTCTCATGACCACTGTGAGGGGGCACACGTTTTGCCGCAAGCAGGCTCCCAGCAGAACCCTGAGGGCCTTAAAACCACTGCAAAAGGGCTCCTGGAGCCAGTCCTGGTGCCTTTGGCACCAGGCTCATATGTAGGAAGGAAGGGCATTTCCAACTAGGTCCCATTTATGTACAAGCCATGCAGTCTAGTGTTTTGGGTGTGGCAGGCCTGAAACTACATTCCCTGGTACTACTTTACCTGGGCTATATAAACCACACCCTGACTGCAGAACACGCTCCGAGTTATTCTGCAACCCGCAGCGTGACGCTCACCGTGTCCAGCTCCTGGTCTTCAGCATCTTCCTGTAATCCTGCAAGAACAAGATTATTCGGTTTTACCTGAGAAACAATATTAGAATGCTCGCTTCCAAAACATCAAATTCCATCAGTCTTACCTGAATTCCATCGCGCTACGCCACACTTCCGTCCGGAGCACCACAGCAACATCTGCAAAGGAAAAGAGACATCTTTCAATATTAAACAACAACACAGTGCTTTACTTACCTTAACGGATTCCGGGGGCTTGTTTTTCATCGCGCTCTCAACCACTCGCAGGGGCCTGTGAGGAGGAGAAGAAAACGCAGGTTAGCTTTAAAAGACAATAAAGGCACTGCGCTTCACGCTTTCTCTTACCTAGAAAACATGCCTCCATCTGGCATGCCAGCGTAAAGACCTTCGCACCTGAAAAGAAGGCGATAAAGACATTAACGAATTCCCGCCATAAACAGAACAAAGACTTAAAATTAACAAACCTACCTGCGTACCATCAGATTGGCAGTAACAGCAGGCCTGGGCCCAAGGAACGCGAACTGCACCAGTGAAGCAACTGTGGCAGCTCGCCAACAAACGTCAAGCGCCCCTGCACAAGAAATGCAGGACGGATAGCTCACCCTACAAATAAGGTGAGAAAAGTACCCAGTGGGAAGGGAATCGGTCAGAGGGAGGTGGGAGATTCACCCATTAGAGACAGTTATCACAAATCCTCCCTTCTGTAATTGCAGATTCATTATTTGGCACTGGGCAACTACGCATCCAAGATTCCAGATCTCAGAGCCTTCCAGACTCCCACGGGGATATCAGGTGAGCATAACAGTAGTGTCCCACGAGTGGGAACTAGCTCAGGAAGTCCTTCAAGCGATCTTCGCCATTTGGGGAACTCCTCAAGTGCATCTGTTTGCGACCGGTGTCAACCGGAAGTGCGAGCTGTACTGCTCAAGGGAATTTCCTCCGAGAGGAGCTCTAGGAGACGCATTTGTGGTGGATAGGGCCTTCCCACTACTATACGCGTTCCCTCATATCCCCGTCATTCCTCAAGTAATCAGGAGGTTGAGACGGTTTGGAAGCTGCATGATCCTAATTGCCCCGGATTGGGCCAGGAGAACGTGGTACCCGGACCTTCTACACATGTCCACCTGTCCCCGGAGAGAATCTTCTCACAAAGGGAGAGACAGGTTCTCCATCCAGAGGTCAACACCCTCAGCCTTCATGCTTGGTTTCTGAAAGGCTGAGATACAAGGATTGGGTCCTCCCAGATGACGTCATGGAGGGGTTGCTTTTGGCAAGAAGGCCAGCAACAAAGTCTCTGTACCATTGCTGTTGGAACACGTTTTGCGACTGGTGCAGGGAAAAGAATGTTGATCCTTTTCTATTTACACCTTTTCTATGTACAATTCCAGAGGTGTTATCTTTCCTCTAATCATTGGCACATAAAGGTCTCAATGTTGGCACCATTTAAAGGTTACCTGGCAGTGCTTTCCATCTTCAAGCGCTCTTCGGAAGAATGCTCCTATTTTAAAATTCCTTTGGTGATTCAATTCTTAAAACGGCTCACAAATGTGTACCCACCTTCTTCTTTTCAAGTCCCAGTTTGGGACCTTTATTTGGTTCTAAGGTTTTTAATGTGTGCCCCATTCGAACCCTTGCACGCATGCCCATTGAGGTTGTCAACCTTTAAAACTATATTAGTGGTCGCATTAACATCTGCACATAGAGGGAGCGATTTGCAGGCACTTTCTTCCAGGCCACCCTATACCGTGTTCCGCAAGGACATGGTTGCGTTGAGGGTAAGACCCTCCTTTCTACCTAAAGTTGAATCTGATTTCCATCTCCCCTCCCCCCCAAACCCCCCCCGCTGCATCCCGGTAAAGAGGAGGAAATGCTCCGTAGATTGGACCCTAAAAGAGCTTTACGCTTTTATATTTCTAGGTTCTCCAGGCTCTGAGTGGGTATACCGGAAGAAAAGTTGGTCAAGCTGTTTCAAAACACCTTATTAAGGTGGATTAAACTTGGCATCTCGGAATGTTACAAATTGGCAGGCAAGGACCCTTCAGAAGGCTTGAGGGTTCATTCCACCAGAGTTATAGCCTCTTCTGCAGCCCTTCAAAGGGGTGTGCCTATTAAATCAATTTGTGATGCAGCAACTTGGTCTTCACTGCATACATTTACAAAGTACTACTGTCTAGATGCTTCTCACTCTCAGGATGTTGCCCTTGGTAAGCCAGTACTTTATTCGGCCTTATAAATGCAGACAATGTCTAATTCTACTCCCTTCTCCAAATTCTGCAATACTGCTTTGGGAGTCTATCAAAGATGAGGAATACGTTGGAGGACACAATCCATTCAAAGAACAAGTTACTTACCAACTGGTAACGTTCTTTCGGTTGGATGTTCCTCCAACGTATTACTCATCGCCCTCCCATCCTACCCCTCTGTAGAATTTCCTATGCTGTTACAACTTCAGCTCTCGCAGGGCGGTCTATTGTCTGCCTACACTGACTATCAACACGAACAGGAGGAAAAAACAGAACTGAGGCCAATGGGCGCCGCGCATGCTACTTGTACACCCGATGACCTCACCCTTGTCGGAGGCCTTCGAGGGACATCGACTCGACGCCATCAATGCACAGCGCCCTCTGGCGAGAATTATTTTTCCGAAGCTGTATGTAAATATCGAAGATGAGGAATACGTTGGAGGAACATCCAATCGAAAGGATGTTACCAGTTGGTAAGTAACTTGTTCTTCCGGTGTATCCTTATCTAGACGACTGTCTAATAACCAGAGACACATCAAGCGTGTCTAGAGAACACCCTAAAGACTGTAGATCTACTTTTCAAACTGGGGTTCTCTATCAACAAGAACAAATCAAGTCTTGTCCCCAGCCAAGTAAAACAATTCCTGTGAGCTCTGATTCGGACACATGACAGTCCTGTTTTACCCTCCAATGAGAGGGTTCACAGCATGTTGTTCCAAATCCCTCAATATATGCCAGGTCATTAGATAACCATAAAAAAAGCAATGCGACTAATAGGAATTATGGCTTCCTGCATTTTTCTTGTACCATCTGTCCGTCTGCACATGCGTCCAATGCAAGAGTGGCTCTCGAGCCAATGGTGTCAAGCAAGCAGTCAGTGGGACTATCTAGTGGTCGCCTTGAAAGCCCTCGTACTATCAATATAGTGGTGGACAAGGGACAACCTTGTGAAGGGGAAATCACTCACCACCCCTGCACTTGAGGCCACTCCCACCACAGACTCATCCCTGTCATTTATTTATTTGTTTGTACTGCGTAGCCCGCAGGGCACAACAAAAAGACAAAGACGAGACAGTTAAAACGGGACAATGGTTAACCTGCTAAAATACGGGGATTAATAATCTGAGTGTCCTCTACTTACCTAAACAAGTGAGTATTCAGCATTTTCCTGAAGCTGTTGTGATTCCTTTCTAGTCTTTGCTCAATTGGTAGTTTATTCTAAATTTGGGCTACACTGACTGGAAATGCTCTCCCCATGCCATTTGAGCGTTTGAAGGGTGCACAATTAATCCGACTCATTAATTCTTATTTTAGGGATCTTGTGGGTATGTATTGAGTAATCCTTTCTTTGAGGTATCCTGGAGCCTGTCCAAACCGACACTTGTTGCCAGTGTCAAGCTTTTAAAAATAATTATTTCTTCCTCAGCGAACCAGTGGAGGTCAATTCTGTCCCTTGTGTTGTGTTCCCTCCATGACGTCGTCTTTATTATTCTGACCGCGTTGTTTAAAATAATTTGGCACTTGTTCAGGCAACCTTTACTGGCGCCTAGCATCAGTGCATTCCTGTAATCCAACCGAGACAAAATTATTGTTCTAGCTATTGTTGCTGTGGACCTGAGTTGGCATATATAGTATTGGCAGTTTTTTTAGCAGGTACATGACCTGTGCCTCGGCCCCCATGGAGGCTTCCAGTATCATGCCTAACGTCCTCACTTCCTCACTGACGGGACTGACCACGTCTTTGATGTTGAACGACTTAAAAAGTGGGCTAAGTTTAATTCTGGCTTGGGTGGAGCCGAATATCATCAACTCGGTCTTCCCATTTAGACACATCTAGTTCTTCAGCATCCACGCGTCAATGGTATTGTATATGGCTCCCACTTAGGCGCAGTCCTGAATGTAACACCAGCTTTATTCAACCACAACCTGAGTGTCTTCTGCATAGTTTGTAAAGTAAAAAAAGAAAAGTTCAGGTGTGCACTCTAGTTCCCAGTCTTTTTAATCCTTAAACTAGTAATAACCGGGTTTGATCCCAGCAATGTTAAAAAATAACAGGGTAAAATCCCAAATGTAAGTGGTAACAGGGTTGGATCCCACAAAATGTTCAAAAGATATACCAGGGTTAAATCCCAACTGCCAGTTCAAATGCACAGTAGCTCTGCTCCTCCAAGTACTTTCGAGCCTCCACCTCTCTTCAGGGAGGCTGTGTTTCTTTTCAGCCATCCCTACAAAGACCAGAATTCTTAAGCCTGTAATTTAAAAAAAAACTTCTTAAATCAAAAGGTCAAAATCTTATCATCGCAAATGAAAATCATATATCACAAATTTTGCATGTTTTCTTTATTACCTCTGATTCAATTTTATTTGCTAAAAGTAGAACCCATCATTCTATACACCATGGCTATTTGTAGTTATGAGCTTGATGACTATTTAGATGTATTACAGGGAAAACTCTGGAAAAATGCACTGGGCATGGCACTTTCAATCCCCAATGTAATGATATGTCATGAGCTAAACCTGCTACCCCTTTCAGTAAAATGTAACAGGAGACGCATAACAAATTACATCAAAATGCTGCATCCGCCCAAAAATACTTTATATATAGAGTTGAACAAAACCTTGGGTGACTCGCATCAGATCGCTAAACAAACTGACTCTAAAACTCAAGAAAATGTTAACTGCAATCAATGAAACCCCTGAATCCACGTGCATGTGGCTCCCCAGTCAATAAAAAAATATCAAAGATTTCACTGGTGCAGCATGTTGGATGTTATGGGGACTTATCCTTCCCTCGAGGAATATAATCTCTTCCGTAGTAAATGGCGGTCAAGACAAAAATTTCTAATTCAATTTCCTTCGGCAGCAGCAAGGAAAACCTATATGCATTTTAGACTAAACCAATTTCCAACATACTCTACAACAAAATACTGGTACAGATGTTATGGAATCATGGGCTCAGGAACTTGTTGTTTTTGTGAGGACAACAAAGCAACTGAAACACCTGGTGATTTCTTGTACATGTTTTGAAGAATACCGAATTCGAATATTTGAGAGCTATGTTTCAAATATGTCATACATTGCTAGGGAATTTCTCTGGAAACGTTGTATGGAAGCCAAAAACTCAAAAAGTGGTGGCTGTAAATACGTATGGAGCAGAGGCACTTCTAGCCGTAAGATGGGAAGTATGGAATCTATGTGAGGCCTTTTTTTGGCGAAAGATCTTGCGACTCCCGAACTCACTACCGCTACAGCTCATAAGAACAGAGCTAAGGCTCCAATCCATGGTCTCAACTGCGCTATGGAAATCTTTATCCCTCTACAGAAAGTGTATCCTCGACAACCCATCTCAGCCGTTTGAAATCCTAGCGCGGATGGGGGTACCAAATGGAGACACGATTTTCATCAATTGGAAAGAGAGATGTAAAGCGAGCTTGGAACAGGTTGATGTCTCGGAAGACAGCCTGAAGTGTAACCCAGATAAGGCCAAAAGGACTATCCAAGAAAAGGACTGGGAGGAAACACAGGAGAAAAGACTGAAAAGAAACCAGTGTTATAACATCATCTGGAAAAAAAGGCCTAAACAGGCTCCCATCGTACCTGTTTAAATTTCCATCTAACCACTACAGAGACCTGCTGATGCATAAAATGGAGATGGTTCATTGAAAAATCAACAACATATTGCAGGTTCTGTAAAAATAAAGACCAACTAGAATTTGTCAGGCATGTGATGTTAGCCTGCCCGACCCTGGAACTGAAACGACAGGCATACATAGGTAGTTATACTAGTAAAATCTCTGAGGAGACGGAAGAGGAATACTGGGAGCATCTAATGACAGCTGAAAAGGTTGGCAGAACTTTAGACGCATTAAAATTTGTTGAATCGCTAAATTTGGATCAGGAGGAAGACGGCCCCGAACTGTGAGTTAATTTTAGCAGGCTGGCTGGACTGAGTGAACTGATATCGGCAAAACCTAACCCATTTGAACAGACATTGGACACGTATCTATCTAATGATGATGAATTTGATAATAGAGGAATGTTAAAGGTTTAAATATGATTAACCAATAAAAAACATATTAAAATTGATTGATTTCCTTGTAATTATAGAGGCAGAATTGTGTGAGGAACAACGAGGCGTTTAATTGCACAACCTGAAGTAGTATGAAACCTTTTGTATGTTCTGGAAGCTAATCAACAACTGGCATCTAATTACTATTTTGATGTTTTTCATGGAAGGTCTCACAAATCTCAGAGATACTTAAAGTAGTTATTATGTAGCAATATGTGAATGTTTATACAGACTGTATTTCAGGAATGTTCCATATTTAATTACAACAAATATGATGCTCTGTTATAACTATATATGAATGTAGTAGTCAGATTATTTTTTTTTATTCTCTTTTTTAATATGTACATTGTTTAAAATCATTTGCAAAGGTTTTTAACTAAATAAACAAAAAAAAGCAATTGGCAACAGCTGAAAAGAAACACAGCCTCCCTGAAGAGAGTTGGAGACTCGAAAGTACTTGGAGGAGCAGAACTACTGTGCATTTGGACTGGCAGTTGGGATTTAACCCTGGTATATTTTTTGAACATTTTGTAGGATCCAACCCTGTTATGACTTACATTTGGGATTTAACCCTGTTATTTTTGAACATTGCTGGGATCAAACCCTGTTATTACTAGTTTAAGGATTAAAAAGACTGGGAACTAGAGTGCGTGCCGACCTTTTCTTTTTTACTTAGTTTGTAAAGTAAGCGCCTATGTTCTCGAGCACTATACAGAGACCCCTTGGGTAGAGGTTAAACAAAAGCGGGGAAAGACTGGCACCCTGTGGGACACCACAGTCGATGGGCATTTCTGAGGAGAACTTGTCTCCCCAGTGGACTTTTCTGCCTGAGATGGAGACCAGCCAACTAGTAGCTTCAGGAGAGCAATTTGCTACCTTTTCTAGCACCCACTGTAGCTGCTTATGATCTAACAAATCAAAGGCAACACTTGGGTCAAGCAGAACCAGTAAACCTGTTTTGCCTCCGTCCATAATATTCGGCATCTGGGTCTGCAGATCACTCATTGCAGTTTCAGTACTATGTGCCGTTCTGAACCCTGATTGTTGCTTTTGCAAGATTTCTTTAGCTTCAACACTTTTTTGAAGCTGGGCTGTATCTTGTCCATGATTTTAAGTAGAAAATTGCAATTCGTTGTAGGACGCAGATTGCTTGGGTCCTTTGGGTCCTGTCCTAGTTGTTTACCAGGGGAGTGATCGTAACTTTTTTAAGCTTCTCTGCTATTATTACTTCTTTAAATTTTGAGTTCACCATCCTCGTGAGTAATGGTGTGAAAACATCTTTATTTTCCAGGATAATATTAGGAGGGAGGATTTTCTCGGCACAGGAAGTCGATTGCATCGACATCAGAATTTTTTTAACATCTCTTCCGGACGTATGGCTGAAATGCAAATTTGTCCAGGTTCCTTAGTAACTTTGTCAGGATAGGTGTATCATTTTAGGTCTGTGATAATACTTGCGCATCTTGAAAGGTTTCTCTCGCCTTATTTTGTTGGCAAAAGCTTCTTGCACTTTATCAAAGTCTTCCTGTGAGGGGGCAATTAAAGGAGATTGTGCCTTGGGTTTCTCTATTGATTTCAAGATTTGAAATAGTTTGCTGGACGAATTAGAAGCCTGTGAGATCTGATTATTGAAGGCATTCTTTTTTGCCTCTGTGATGCGGTTTTTGTAGTGTTTTTCTCTTTCCAGTTATTCTTATTAATTTCTAATCATGGTGGGGAGCACACCTTCTCCACAGCACGTGGTCTCCATCAGTGGCAAACAAACATATCAACCTGTTTAGAGCTTTGAACACTGCTAGAAGTTCAATTGTTTTCCAAATACAGCTTGACAGACACCACCACGGCCATAAACAAGCAAGGAGGGACTCATTCTCCAGGGCTGTCCAAACTGGCCCAAAGCATTTGGAAGTGGGCACTCGCACGCATGTTCCTCCTGTGGAAGTCTTCTTGCAGACGTGTTCAGCAGAAACTTTCAGCTATATGTAGAACAAGAGTGGCGTTTACACTAACACATTTTACACAGAGTCTTTGCAAAATTGGGGCATCCAGACATCGACCGCTTTGCAACACTGGAAAATTCACAGTGCCCACACTAGGCCTCCTGGCACCCCCAACAAATTTCCAAAGGGAACAGTCTCTGGATTAGATGGTCTGGGAGATTTGCTTATGCTCCCCAACCCCCCACACTCCTCTCCTCAACAAGGTATTTGGACTTGGAACAAGTAACGCTACTCCTAATAGCACCAATGTGGGCTCATCAGCAATGGTTCTCGCATCTCATGATGATGTCACTTTGCCCTCAACTGCCTTGCCCCTATGACATGCTTTTCCAAGATCAAGGGACAACATTGCACCCATGCCCTCAAACTCTGAACTTAGCAGCTTGGCTCCTGAGGTCATAGAGTTCGGCCATCTTCAGCTGCCTCAAAGATGTATGGACATTCTTAAAGAGGCACGTAAACCAAGTACCAGACATTGTTATTTCAATACATGGAAACACTTTGTCATTTGGTGTGGTACTCGTAACATCACTTGGCTACCCTGTTCGCTTGCTCGCTCTGCTGTCAAACACTCCTCTGACCTTGACGTCCTCGTCCTCGCCCTCACCAAGATGGTAGTTCAATGGCAGCTCTGTCACTGCTCTTGACACACTCCTTCCTGAGGGCTACAAAAGCCTGCCCAGACCCAACCGGCTTGGAGGTGGAGTGGCCCTGATTTTCCCTGAGTGGGTCCCTGCTTCTATCATACCTACCCAATCCTACTCCTCTTTTGAATGCCTCGTCTGTAGGCTAGGTGGTCTCTCCTACTTTCTCACTCACCTTCGCCACTATCTACAGGGGCCCTCTGGCTGTCTGTCTCTCGTTCTCTCCCTCTCTCGTTCTCTTTCCCGTTTGTTCTTACCTCCTCTTTTTCAGAACTCTCCTCTTTCAGCCACCGCCCAGTTATGTGACTCCCTCACTATTTCTCCCTCCGGTCCGACCCACTCAGACGGACACACCCTGGATGCCTTCGTCTTAGGGTTCTCACCTGGTTTTCTGTTGGCTATTCCTTCCATTAGGATGGTATGTGAACTGCGAGCTCTCTCAGTTCAAGACAATTTGTTACCATCATAAGGACAAAGTGGTTTTGCGCACAGATCCACGCTTTGCACCTAAATTAATCTCAAAGTTCCATGTAAACCAATCCATAGAACTTCTATCTTTCTTTCAAAATCCCACTAACTCCGCTGAAAGAAGCCTCCATACACTGTTAGAAGAGCAGTGATGTATTACCTCAATAAGACAAAACCACTCTGAAAAACACAGCAATTCTTTGTCTCCATTGCCACTGGTAGAGAAGGGGATCCTGTCTCTAAGTCAGCAATCTCTAAATGGATCGTTAAATGTATCAAGAGGTGTTATTCTGGATCAGAGAGCCTTACCTTTTACGCCTAGAGCACATTCTACTCTAGGCACAGGGGCGACTATAGCTCTCATTGCAAATATTCCTCTAAATTCAATTTGCAAAGCGGCTACCTGGAGTTCTGTTCACACATTTACACATTACTGCTTAGATACACATTCTACGGCTGATTCCCAGGTAAGTCAGGTGGTGTTGAGAAATCTCTTTGCTGCTATTCCTTCACACATCCCACCACCTTCTCCTGGTTCTGCTCACTAGTCTATGCACAGCATGTGATACTAAGTGGATTCACAAGCATCAGAAGACCCATTACTCACTGTAATCGTATTTCTGGTGCTTTTATCTGCTTACATTCACATGCGCTGCGCCCTCCCTTTCTCACCTCTTGGAACTGAAAGAAACGTAGGCATCTTGCACCTTATTTTCTTTGGTATTCACTCACGCTTTCTCTTCAGGCTCCCCTCATGGCAGAAAACAAACTGGGGGACCTCGACGTGTGATGGCTCATGGGTACACTGTCACAGTAGGAATAGTCTTACAAACGCAACCAAGTCGCCAGACGTGCAGGCTAAACGGCTCAGCATGCCCTTTGACGGCTTGAGGTTGTTTTGCAGCAAGGCGGGTGAGAGTTTAGAGAAGCTGCAAACCTTGAAGGCGTTGGCTAAATCCCTTAGTGCCGCCATTAGACAACTTCAACAATCCTATTGAGGCTCAACTTCTTGGAGGGGTAAGTCCTTTCATTTCTATTCCTCATTTGGAAGAGGGAGAGGACAAGCCGGACAAAGGGGCCAAAGAAGATTCCCTCTTGGTAAACTAGGAAGGGGTGCTAAATCCGCCCCAGCAGCGGCAAACTTACCTTCAGCCGTTGCTGCAGCCGCCTCTAAGCCACTCTGAGGCCTTGACCCACAAGACCCCGTTGGGGGGGGGGGGGGGGGGGGCAGAATTTCTCAGTATCTGAACGAATGACGGGACATTACTTCAGATGGGTCGGCACTGGAAACGGTAGCCCGAGGTTGCTGCCTTCCTTTTCAAAAAAGCCCTCGGGATCATCCACCAGTATAAAACTATCAAATCTCCGGATCCGCTCCTTGTGCAGGAAATTTTAACCCTGCTAGAGAAAGGTGCAATGGAACATGTACCTGTGCGGAAAGGAACAAGGGTTGGTATTCCCCTTATTTTCTAATTCCCAAAAAGGACAGAGGATTGAGACACATCTTGGACTTAAGAGAATTGAACAAGTTCCTCAGGAAGGACAAGTTCAAGATGGTTACCCTTTCTCAGATCCTTCAGGCTCTCCAACTCCAAGACTGATTGGTATCAATGGACCTTCAGGATGCTTACTTTCAAGTGCCAATCCATCTCAAGCACAGAAAGTACCCTGAGGAAGTTGATGGCGGTGGTGGCAGCAAGTCTCAGGAGAGGGGGATTCACGTCTACCCCTACTTGGACGATTGGCTGATCAGGGATAGTTCACCCGAGCAAGCCTGTGAACATCTCATTATCTGCCACTCGCTCCACAGACTTGGCTTCTCACTCAATTACAAGAAGTCCCTTTATGATACCGTCCCAAAGACTCCAATTTATTGGAGCAGTCCTGGATACTTCCTCGGGGAAAGCCTCGCCACCCGAGGCGAGAGCTCAACACATTCTGCAGATGGGAACAAAATTCCAGAACGCTCAGTATCTTCCGGCCTTTGATTTTCTGAGGTTGCTCGGTCTCATGGCATCCTGCATTTTCCTGGTGCCAGAGGCCCGCTTGAGAATGAGATCCCTTCAATGGGCTCTCAGGACACCGTGGTCCCAATTCTCAGGCAAGATGTCAGACCACCTGCAAGTTCCAAGCAGAGTTGCTCAGGACCTTCTGTCGTGGGCTTGCAAAGACAACATTCTCAAAGGAGAGTCTTTTTGGCAACCATGGCCAGAGATGACAGTTGTGACGGACACCTCACTCACTGGGTGGGGAGGCCACACCAACGATGTGACAATCAGTGGTTGTTGGTCTCCATCGGAGTCCAAACTACATATCAACTTTTTGGAGCTGAGCACGATCAGACTAGCGCTAAAGGCCTTCCTGCCCTCTTACGGGGAAAGAATGTCCTGATAATGACAGACAACACAGTTGCCATGTATTACCTCAACAAGAGAGGTGGTGTGCGGTCACTACCATTGTGCAGAGAGGCAATGCAGCTCTGGTTCTAGGCAATACAAGAAGGAATCTCTGTAGGCAGTTCACCTAGCCAGAGAGCAGAACACGGCGGCGGACGCTCTGAGCAGGCAGAGCAGTCTCCCAAGAGTGGGAACTAGCTCAGGAAGTCCTTCAAGAGATCTTCACCCTTTGGGGAACCCCTCAAGTGGATCTGTTTGTGACCAGTGTCAACCGGAAGTGCGAACAGTATTGCGCCAGGGAATTGTCCCCCAAGTGGATCTCTAGGAGACGCGTTCGTGGTGGACTGGGTGGTTCAACTCCTGTACACGTTTCCTCCAGTCCCAGTCATGCCTCACGTGATCAAGTGGTTGAGAAAGTTTGGGACACTCCTGGGCCAGGATGACGTGGTACCCGGACCTTCTGGACATGTCCATCTGCCCTCCAATACGTCCTCCACAAAGAGAGGATCTTCTCTTGCAAGAGGAAGGTCGGGTTCTCCATCCCGAGGTCAAGACACTCGGCCTTCACGCATGGTTTCTAAAAGGCTGAGATACAAGGATTGGGACCTCCTGGATGACGTAATGGAGATTTTGCTTTCTGTCAGAAGGTCAGCAACTAAATCTTTGTGCCGTTGGAATAAGTTCAGCAACTGGTGCACGGATAAGATTGTAGATCCATTTCAATGCAACACACCCATGGTAGTCTCTTTTCTATTACAATTGGCCAATTTGGGGATCCAGATTGGAACCATTAAGGGATACCTAGCATCGCTTTCCATTTTCAAAAGCTCCTCAGAAGAGGATTTATATTTTAAAATCCCTTTGATTGTACAATTTTTGAAGGGACTTACTAATGTATACCCTTCAGTTCCATTCATTGTACCTGTTTGGGACCTGAATCTTGTATTAAAATTCTTGACATTTATCCCATTTGAGCCTTTACATTCATGTCCTTTAAGTCTCTTGACATTTAAAGACTTTTGCCTATCGCAATAATATCAGCCCACAGGGTAAGCGAGTTGCAGGCTCTTTCTTGCAAACCACCTCATACCACTTTCTATAAAGATAATGTTCACGAAAGGGGTTCTTGATATATCAACCTATTGGTGTCCCGTGCTTAAGGTTTGTGTCGGCTGCCTAGTGAAGGTACCCCTTTCTCCATTTAAGTTAAGGAAGAAAAAAGGGAATTAAAGCCCTTCTTCACTTGGTAGGCAGAGCCAGTGCAAAAATAGTCAACACAAGGTGTTTTTGAGAGTTGAAGTGTATTTAGTGTGCCCTTTTTTGAGACACGTGTTTCGGCGATAACTTTGCCTTTTTCAATCAGGGCTACATACATTAGAATGCAATGGAATGAGTATTGTAGCTATGAAAGAGTTTTCATAGAGTATAAAGTAAATTTGAGCATTCAGTCACAAAGTAAACGGTAGTGATTGCACATAGTGTAGCACAGAAAAAGAGGAGGGTAAGGGGAGGTTTGAATTGGGGAAAAGGAGAAAAACGTTGGGGGGAAAAAAGGAACAAAACATTGTTTTAGAAAGCATTACATTTTCAACTTAGTGAACACAATTAAAGTCCATTCTTTGTTCATTTTTGTCATTGGCTAATAATGTAGGTCTTACCTAATAGGTGTCACATTGACTGTCTAGATTATTTGCAATTTGCTGGTTGCCCTGTTCATGGGTTAAATCCCATCTGTGGAAAGTGTAGTTTGTTTATATGTTGGCATATATATTGATAGGAGTATATTCACAATAAAGAAACCAGTGAGTGGCAATTGTGGATGGGCAATGAGTAATTCAATAAGTTCCATGCGCCCATCAGGTGTCTTGGTGGCAGACTAACCATGGAAAATGAGCGCTACATTCAATAAACCCACATTTTCCATTGTAGAAAAGGCAAATGTCCATTAGTGCGTTTAAATGAAACAATTCTTAAGAAGCAGGATGCAGGGGCGTGGCCTGCAGCGCCAGCGATGTGACGGCTCCATTGATGGCCTCCGCACAGGTCCGCGGCCATTAACACAATTCCTCCGGTTCCTGCCATGCCACTCACCTGCATGACCTGAGATGTGCTGCGGAAGCCTCCCCTGCATCGTTGTCCGCACTCTGGGTGCTCAACGGGCCCGGGCTTGCCGCAATGTGGCAAGCGCAGCTCTCCGGCACCGGCATGATGATCCCCCCAAGTTGGCGACTGCTCCTGTGTGCCCCTCCCCCCCACGGCTCGTTGGCCGCATCTAGCCCGCCGGGGCCCGGCTTCGGAAACCGGACCCCCTCCAGCTACAACTGGAGGTACGCCGATGTGGGCACTGCCTAGCTGAGCGGCCCCTCCCTTCAACTTCGGCTGGCCCAGGACTTTTGGCCCAGGGGTGGCGCGGCGGTCCTCTGCGCGCACAAGCCTGCCTGCGGGGCCTGAGCCGCCGGCTCAATCTTCCGGCCCTTGCCCGCTGCCTCCCTCCAGCAGTGCGGCTTGGTTTTTGCTTCTCTGTGGCCCAGAGGAGCTGCCCCCCCCCCCCCCCTTCTCCTGCAGCCTAAGCTACGCCACTGACTTCCTGGGGTGCCCCTGCCCACCCCCATTCCTACAGCCAAAGGGAGCGGACCTACGACCCCTGCAGCCCGACCTAATCCACGGGAGGTGACCTGCAGACCTGCAACCACCCGGCCTCTGGGAGCGGCGCCACCAAGGGATTTGACCACTATTGAAGGGATTTGACCATTGACTATCTGCACAGCCTCCTGTGGCGCCCCGGCCCACCTCACCTCTCTTGCCCTTGCTATCCCCGGACCCTCCGGGCCGGTGCCTGGAGACCCATTACGAAGTTGCTAAGCCCACAGAAGCGGTCCTTCACCTTGGAGCCATGTCTAAAGCTTTAAAAACCACTAAATCTGGTGATATCTCCACCATGCTGCTGGCCCCGGAGAGGGGGAAGAAGACTAACCCCCCCCCCCCCCTCCCAAACTCGCCCCCCAGAAATCCACCAAAGATAAAGGGTTGCTTGCAACTAAAGAAGACCTCCAGGCTTTCATGACCGACATCAAGTCGGAATTCAGGTCCTGCATGGCCGAACTAACGACCAAACTGGAGCAAACAGAACGAGTCAGCAACATCGAACATAGGTTGGGGGAGTCCGAGGAGCTGGCTACGGATCACTCTAATGCATTGATGGAGGTCCAGCGCTCCATCCAGGCACTAATGGACAGAACCGAAATCCTCGAGTTTAAACGGGAGGATTTGGAGAATCGCTCCCGGCGCAATAACCTCCGCATTCGCAGGGTCCCCTCCGCGATCACTGATGAGGAGCTTCCCGGTTACATAAGCCTCTTTTTTTCAATCCCTGCTGCCAGACCTGGATGAGACGCAGCTCCTGCTTGACTGCACTCATCGGTTGCGCCCCCGCCGAGGATCGGATACGGATCCCCTTCCGGACGTCATCACAAGAGTGCACTTCTACACTACCAAGGAGGCCCTCTCAGCGATAGGCCGCTCAAAGGATGAACTCTCCTTCCAGGGCTCCCCATTACAGATTTTCCAGTATCTCTCCCCCTTAACCCTTCAGAAGCGCAGGCTGCTGTGCCCTCTCTCGCTCTTCCTGCGAGACCAACAGATCTGCCATCGCTGGTTGTTCCCCCACGGCACTACAGTTTTCGTATGAGGACACGCCCCGCACCATTAGTCACCTGGACGATGCAGCATCCATCTTCCGCCCGGCCTCCCCTGGGACTACAGAACCACACTCTTCAAGCCAGACAAGTTCTGGACAAGACGCCGCCTCGCCCAATCCAAGGCAGACTCCATGGTCAAGGATGCAGAGAAACCGTAAACCTAGATAATAGGGGCTGGTAGCTCTGAAGCGCACATAGCGCAGGAACCATCAGAATACCCACAAGCTCGACGCGGACCCAACGCGGCCCATACACTCCTCCAGGGTGGATGTCACCTTTTATACCCCTGGAGAGACTCAACTATGTTGGAGATGTCACTTTGTGACATCTGGAGTGGCCGGGGGAGCTACCGACTGATCAAAAGCGCCCCCAATCCCCAGTCACAGTTTAGCCCTCCTGTTGGAGGCCGCCGTTGGACGTTCTTATCTCCCGTTGGAGACCATTTCTAAAAAACCCTCAGCCAGAGGAGACCCCAATGCAGCGTATTCCTCACAGCTATCGCTGACCTAATCCGTTCCCATCCCTCCCCTCTCCCCCCCCCCCCCCCTGCAGAAATTGGACTTGGAGCACCAGTCCCCACACCTAAAATTAAAGTTCACCACCTTCAACATCAGAGGCTTGAATTCTCAAACCCCTCCTCCCCCCAAGGAGAGGAAATCCATCCTCCAAAGACTGCACAATGAGGAGACCTCAATTGCTTTCTTACAAGAAACGCACCTACTCCCAGCAATGTAGTCTCTATCCTCCAATTCCTAGCCTCCAACGGAACCAAGAAGGGAGGCACCGCTATTCTTTTTGCTAAGGACTTAAGGCCCCAGATCCTGGACTTGCTGAGTTGCCCCGAGGGCCGCTTTATGGCGGTCAAGTGCTCTGTCCTCGGCCAACTTTACACCCTCTTCTCGGCCTACACCCCGAATGAGCACCAGGTGGAATTCTATCAGGACTTGGAGGACTCCCTTCTTCCATTTATTGAAGGGCAAGTGGTGGTCGACGGTGACTTCAACGGGGTCCCGGAGCCCCTCAGGGATAGATCTCACCCCCAACGGCCAGGGACCTGAACTTGGCAACAGCCCTGCTCCGCTTACTCAGCACTCTCCAGGAGTCAACGACGTTCAGGGTGCGATCACCGGAGGAGAAAGACCTTTACCTTCTATTCGTACGTCCACCGTACCTTCTCCATAATCGACTTATTACTGGTTTCCCCTCAGATCCTGACCTTTACGGACGATGTCACAATTGGCTCCCGGATCCTCTCGGACCACGCTCCAGTCTCGCTGACCCTGCGGGCGCACAACCCGGATCCCCCTCCCCGCCGCCAATGGGCCTTGTACGACCCTATCTTGGGTAACATGGCGGCGAGAGACACGATCGCCAGAACAATCAGAAACCGCTTTGCGGAAAACCCCGACGAGGACATCTCCCCGGCTAATACCTGGGACGCTATGAAGGCGTTGCTTAGAGGAGAGCTGATCGCCCAAGGAGCCGCGTACCACAAACAGATGAGGGCAACCCGTGCCACTTTGGAAGCTGAGGTTCATGAGGACGAAGCCACCCATAAACATAAGGGCTGGTCCCCGAGGTCCTATAGGGTCCTACAAATGGCAAGGAAAAGACTCGAGGCTACAGCTAATCTGCTGACCAGAACCAAACCGTGGTATTACGCTCATAACAATAAAGCTAATAAACTACTAGTCAGCAAGCTGGCCAAGGAAAAGAGCAGAAACTTCATCCTGGGTCTCCGCGACGCACAAGGGAAGATCCACCACACGGAGGGCGAAAAACTACGACTGGCGGTCGCCCACCAATCAGAAATGACGGCTTTCCCGCGGGACCTAGATGAGCAGCACTCCTACATTCAGGAGGCGTCGCTACTGCTTTTGAAACCAGAGGTGAGAGGAACTAGAGACACCTATCACCAATGAGGAAGTGGAGGAGGCCATTAAGAGTCTAAAGCCGAGGGCCCCTGGCCCGGATGGGTTCTCCACACACTTTTATAAACTCTTCCGCCCTCAACTGGTGGCTCCTCTGACCCGCCTATTCAACTCGTTTGTGGCCTCTGGCACAGTCACCCCATCAATGCAGGAGTCTATCACGGTGTTGGTTCTCAAGCCTGGAAAGGACCCCCTAGAGAATAGCTCGTACAGGCCCATCTTCCACAGATCAACGAAGGACAACATTCACAGGGCACCAGACTTGATTGAAATCGCCAGTAAGGACTCCCAGCAGCTAGCCCTGATCGTGCTAGACGCCACTAAGGCCTTCGATAAACTGGACTGGCCCTATCTGTCTCTCGCCCTAGCGGCCTTCGGCTTTGGACCAACTTTTATGAGGATGGCTCTGGCAAACTACCAGGACCCGACTAAGAGTCAATGGCCGCCTGTCGGATCCGATCCCTCTCACATGTGGAACACGACAGGGGTGTCCGCTATCACCCCTGCTTTTCGCCTTGGCCATGGAGCCGCTGGACCAGCGAGTTTGCCCGGATCCCCTGATCTCTGGCCTGAGGATCGGCACGACCCACCACAAAATTGCTCTCTATGCGGACGATGTACTGCTGACCATCACAAACATCAAACTCCATGAGGGCGGCCCTGGCTGAATTCCGGGCCTTCAGGAGAGTCTCAGGTTTTGCTATCAATTTCCACAAGTCGATTGCACTCAGGGTGGGCCTGCCCCGGGGCGAAAGGGAAGCCCTAGAGAGCCACAGCCCGTTCCAATGGAGCACCCAAGTGATCCCATACCTATGGGTCGGGATTCCCGCCGACCCGACGAAGGTCTACCAGGTCAACTTCCCCCCACTTTTCGCGGAATTGGAAAAGGACCTAGCCCGCTGGCAAACTCAAGAGATCTCGCTGCTGGGGCGCATAACGACTAGCAAAATGAATCTCCTTCCTCGCTTTCTCTATATGTGCGCTGCCCTCCCAACCGCAATTCCCCTCCCCCCCTTTGCAATGACTTCAAAGGAAAATCAGTGGCTTCATCTGGAAGGGCAAGAAACTACGGATCCCTCGGAGAACGTTGATGGCCAGCATGAGATTGGGGGGACTCGGGGTGCCGGTCCTTCGAAAATACTATATCACAGCGCAACTGGCCCACTTCCAAGCATGGGACCTCGCCTCCGGAGGCCCGAAATGGGTAGAGATTGAACAATCCCGCCTCCCTCTCCCGTTCCGCTTCCTCCCGTTCATTCCTACCGCGCTACGCCACACCTGACCAGATGTGCTGCCGCCACAAAGCAATTGATAAAGGCATGGGAGTGGGCCTGCAAACGGGGAGACATCCCAGGAGGCTTCAGCGCATCCTCTCCGATTTTCCTCAACCCCGCCTTCGCCCCGTGGGCCCGCCCATGGAATTTTAGGAACTGGGTGGCGGGAGGCCTTGATACTCTGGGGCAACTCTTTGAAGGGGGTGCCCCCCCTCACCTTCGAACGCTGTAAATCAACCTTCCAGCTAACCGAGGCAGACAGATTTACCTATGCTCAACTGAGGCACTGGTGCGCCCACCCCCAGACCCGGGCAGCCGCAACAAGGCCCCTGGCCCCGCTGGAGCTCACAATGAAGGAGCTGCCAGCCCAGGGAAAGATCTCGGCCCTCTACAAACTATTGCTGGAAGACCCCCCCTCCGTCTCAGGCCCTCCTATATGGGCCGCTGGGAAGCGGACCTGGGCCATGCGATTGAGGACCACACATGGGTGGATGTCTGGACCAGAACACGCACGGCATCCCGCTGCGTCACCAACCGGGAATGCGCACACAAACTCCTGTTGCGTTGGTATTAACCACCCCTACGCATCCACCACTTTCAGCGCGCCTTGGACCCCCACTTCTGGCGCCTCTGCGGCAACCCATGATCCTACTTCCACATGGTGGTGGTCTTGCCCTAGAGTGAAGGAATTTTGGACCCAGTGTCTGGCCACCATTCGGGACATCACCCAGGTCGTAATCCCCTTGATGCCCGAGCAGGTCCTCCTGGGAATCCCACTCCCGGGCGTATACTCGAGAACGGGGAGGAGGGCGGCGCTGATATCCCAAATTCTGTTGGCCGCCAAAATCACGGTGGCCTGCACCTGGAAGTCCACGGACGGACCACTGATGACCCTATGGTGGCTTAAATTATGGGGCATATTGATAGCAGAAAAGGTCATGGCAGCCAAAGAGGGTCTGCGCTACCGATTTACTGACATTTGGTCCCCGGTCCTGGACTATGACCAGAACCACCCGGCTCCGACCTTCAAATCATGCTCGATCGCGAGAGCCCTCCACACGTTAAGGGAGGACTCGCCGAATGAGACGCGTATCACTGCCTTCCGGGAATTTGGAGATGGGTCTGATATGTATGCCCTGTGAGATGTAAGCATCGTTAATGCTCTGTTATCCTGTGTGTTGAACTATAAATAAACAAGTAAAAAACCGAGCACCCATGTGCTGGTTTGCAATGTACAAACGTACGTATTGTGTCTCACCAGATGCACGATCTCCCAACTATATCGGACACCCGACTTTTATTTCACTTGTATGCGCAACGCATAATCTTTACCGAAACCCCAAGAATTATCTTTCACTGCACACTGCGCGCATACAAGCAGTGTTTGGGATACAGTACTCGCATCCCGCTTCTTAAGAATTGTTCATTTAAACGCACTAATGGACATTTGCCTTTTCTACAATGGAAAATGTGGGTTTATTTTGAATGTAGCGCTCACTTTCCACAGTTAGTCTGCCACCAAGACACCTGATGGGCGCATGGAACTTATTGAGTTACTATTAATCTCATTGCCCATCCGCAATTGCCACTCACTGGTTTCTTTATTGTGAATATACTCCCATCATTATATATGCCAACATATAAACAAACTACACTTTCCACAGGTTGGATTTAACCCATGAACAGGGCAATCAGCAAATTGCAAATAATCTAGACAGTCAATGTGCCACCTATTAGGTAAGACCTACATTATTAACCAATGACAAATATGAGCAAAGAATGGACTTTAATTGTGTTCAGAAAATGTAATGCTTTCTAAAACGAACAATGTTTTGTTCCTTTTTTTCCCAACGTTTTTCTCCTTTTCCCTAATTCAATCCTCCCCTTAACCTCTCCTCTTTTTCTGTGCTACACTGTGTGCAATCACTACCGTTTACTTTGTGACTGAATGTCCAAATTTACTTTATACTTTATGGAAAATCTTTTGTGGCTATGATACTCATTCGATTGCATTCTAATGTATGCCCTGATTGAAAAAGGCAAATTTATCGGCTAAACACGTGTCTCAAAAAAGGGCACACTTTAACTCTCAAAACACTTTGTCTTGACTATTTTTGCGCTGGCGTTGCCTACCAATTGAAGAAGGGCTTTAATTCCCTTTTTTCTTCCTTTTCTTTAAAGATAGTCATTCTGAGGGTAAAACCTTCTTTTTTACTGAAGGTAGTCTCTGACTTCCATTTATCACAGAAAAAAACCTTGCTAACATTCTATCTGCCTCCTCATTCAGGTAAAGAAGAGGAGAGACTACATAGACTAGACCCAAAAAGCTAAATTCTGCCGGATTGATCAAGATTTTATTGGATATACTTGTCCCAAATTGGGCCTTGCAGTCACCAAACAAACCATATGCAGATGGATTATCCTGGATATTGGCAAATGCTATAGACTAGCAGGTAAGGACCCGCCAGAGGGCCTAAGGGCTAATTCCACAAAGGGGAATGTCAACCTCTGCGGATCTTCAGAGGGGTCTCCCAATAAATATTTATTCAGCGGCCACTTGGTCGTCTATCCATGCATTTGTTAAACATTACTGCTTAGATGCTTCCTCCAGTAAGGGAGAACTTTTCGCAAAAGCCGTCCTCTATTCCGTCCATGATTAAATCTAAATTAATTGATGCTCCCACCCCCAAATTCACTGCTTTGGGAGTCTATCACAAGACTAGCAATACCTGGGAGAACACAATCCATTCAAAGAACAAGTTACTTACCCCAGGTAATGTTTTTTTGATTGGATGTTCCTGTCATGATCACTGCTTCCAAGGAGCCAGGACCAGCCCAACGTCCTTGGAAGCAGGCCCCTAATCCTAGGCACCAGCCGGTCCCCACGGGGACCTTTTGGACCATGTCCTGGCGCCGGTGGCACCAGGCTCATCAGAATCATCGGTCCCGGCACTGGAAGCGCCGGGCTCATAATATGTGTGCAGATGCTTGGGTGGACTTACCTGCAGCAGACCATGCTGCTTACTTACCAGCCTCTTAGAAGTCCTCTGTGAACAGGAACTACTTTCTTACCTGGGTGGGGCAAGCTCCACTCCCTGGATTCAGCACTGGAAAGCTTCTGGAACTGGAACTCTTTTCTTACCTAGGCGGGGCCGTGGAGGAAGATGCCTCATCACTCCAAGGCTATTTAAACCACACCCGATAGACGAAACGTGCTTCGCGTTATTCTGCATCTGCAGCAGAACGCTCACCGAGTCTGTTCCAGCCTTTCTTCTTACGATCCCGAATCTGCAAGAGTCATACTCACCATTCTTGCATCCTGAATCTGCAAGAAGCATACTCACCATTCCTGCATCCAGTCGACAGCAGCATCTGCAGAGACAAGAAACAGCAGGTTAGCAAGGCAGCCTTATCTCGCAGTGCTACTCACCTGATCCATCGGCTGCGGTCATTTTCGGCACGCTGCACCTCCGCCTGCGAAGACAAAAGCATTGTCACTACTTACCGGCACTCAGTGAATTCTGGATTTCTTCACACTGCATCACCGCCTGCGGAGATAAAAGCATTGTATCTACTTACGGACATTCCGCGGACTCCGGCGCTGCAAACCAACTTCTGAAAGACAAAAGAAGAGACATTAGACAGGTATTTACTTATGCCCATCGCGCTCTTCGCAATAGACTGCTCTTCAGCACGAACTACGCTGCAAGGAAAAGACAGTTAGAGCGCTTGCATTTACTCACGCATTTCCAGGCGCTTCACTCCATCTTCCTCAAGAGTCCTGCAAGACAAAAGGGAGAAAAGCATTATACGAAGTCCTGTTCAATGTTAACGTGCCTTGCACCTAAAGACTATAAAGACTAAAAAGGTGTCTGGAAACTCACCGCTCGTGCAGTTAACGAAGGTAACGGTCTTCTGAGTCCAAGAGGCCTATGTTTCACCAGTGAAGGAACTGGCAACAGCGCCCTGCAATAGACGCAGATGGAGAGCCCAGCATTCACCTATCTAAGGTGAGCACATTGACCTGGGGGCTCTACGGAGGGGGAGAGAGAGGAAGAGGGACATTGAACAACCCAGACCATTAACCCCCATATTCTTTCACCTGCAGAAACCTCACCCTACGAGTTCGACACACAGTGCGAAGAGGTTCGACCCCAGAAGCCCATCGGGTTCTGCACATCACCTTTCGAGTCACAGACACCTTCCTGCCAAGATCAGCGCCTCCGTGGGAATCAGGTGAGCGTTACAGTTCCTCCCACATATTCCTCATCGCCCCTCCCAGCCTACCCCACCGTACAATTTACGCATCATTGCACTCTACGCTGAGAGCCTATGGTCTTGGGTACGCTTGGTAATTCCTCTGCAAAGGGGAAAAGAAAAACAGAACTGAAGCCAACTGGCGCTACTTGCGCTATTTATGCTGATGATGACGTCGATGGAGGCCCTCGAGGGACAGCGACGCTGCATATAGTGCCCTCTGTCAAAAAAAAATTCCGAAGCTGGAGAGATATATTATCATAAAATGAGGAATACATGAGGACCATCCAATCGACAGAACGTTACCAGGGATAAGTAACTTGTTCTTCTCTACTTCACTACCCCTTTGAATACATTGTTGCGCACTCTACATTTTATTGAGAACATGTAGAAATGTGATATGAATTCTCGTGAAGGTTTTTGTCCAATGTATTGATAATTCAGGAGATTGGTGCTGAAAGGCATAGGTGCCTGTTGGTAATGTGCTCAGACCTTTCATGTTGGCCAATGTATGCCACACCTAGTTTCACTGAGGCTTTGAAAATAAGTCCTACAGTACATTTATAGCTAGTTCAGTCACCAGTCCATTGCAGCAGTTCAATACAGTCCTTGTGTCGGTGGTCTAATGATTTCACATTCAAAACCAGATTCATGAAGAATTGCTTGTTTTCTGTGATGCTGAATGTCTGAGCATTCTGTAATCAATCCCTTTTTTCTTCCAGCAAATGTTGCACTATGACCCAAACAAGCGGATATCTGCGAAGTCAGCACTCAACCACATCTTCTTCCGTGATGTCACAAAGGCCATCCCACATTTGAGACTATGAGCCCTGCAACTTTTTTATCTAAAGGAAGGATATGTCTTACAGCTGCCCGGTCCCCATGAATTTCACCACACAAAGGGATTTGTTTGGGGCTGAATGTAGGAAGTGCCGGTCTGCACCATCGTTCCATGGACAGTGCTCCTGTATGGGGTGCACTATATTTTATGAAGATTTTACGTATGGAAACAGATTTTGTGTTTGAGAAAGATATGATGATGCCTCTGATCTTCTTGCAGCCATAACCTTGGTTTGTAAGAGGGTTTTTCTTCACATGAGTGCTAACTGTTGGACAGGTCTAACCTGCAGCTTTTCGATCGGTTCCTGTGGTTTCCATAAATGTTCAATGTACAAGTATGTGTTGGTTATAACGTCCACCTGAAAGTGGAATTGAAAGTAAGAACATCTCCTAGAAGTGACAGATTTCTGAGCTGGATTGTTACAAACTAGTAGACTTGAAGACAGTAAGAATCACGGTGGTTGGTGCCATTTTGGACTATGGTTTTGGAAAAAATACCAAGCCCCCAAGTGTGCCAGTGTTTCTGGTCTGTGTTCTGCAGAATTTTTAAGATTCAACCTAAACTGCACAGCTTGCTTTTTGGAGTATAACCTCACCACAGTGGCCCTAGCGAGGCACAGGCCTTAATGAACCATTCTATAGCCTGTTTTATAGTAGCACTGCTTCTCAAAATTCCACGTCTTGGTGTCCACCCTTTCTTCCTCTCCCCCCTCCTGATGGAACCACATGGCAAATTGAAGTGCTTTTAATACCTTGGGATCAGCAGGCCCGTGTTTCAGAGGGTGAAGGGTTCATCCAGGGATGAATTGGTCAACTGCTGCGGAGTATGGACAGCAGCAGTCTTTCATCTGAAACATCTCACGCAGAAGGGGAATTTGGGGAGGTGGGAGGGGTGTAAGGTTGCATAATAAACTGGTTCTCTCATTGTCTGCGTCCCATGAGCTGCATTGATGGCAACCTTCGCCCTATTAAATAGAATGTTGGGTTTGATCTTCAAAATAAATTGATAGCACGGGATCTCCTTTTAACCCTGTGCCCTCTCCCATAGTAAGAGCTTTATACGACTTTGGGGTCTAGTCTTCACTTAAACTTAAGTTTTAAAATTACGTTTACGTTCTCTATTGCTCACAGTGCGGCCATATGGGTTTGAAGTTGAGAGCCATGACAACAGGTACAGTTGCCTCCTCGGTTTCCTATTGTTGGGCAAAACTAGGTGATCAGCTATCAAAAATAACCCATGCACACTATAAGGCTTCTGGGCCTGATTTGTTTAATCTTTGTTGGGAAGTGCTTCCGATTGTTTGTTGGATAGCTGGTGGCTTGTGAACCTTAAAGAATCCTTTAACTAGGTTTCTCACCTTTCCAGACTGTCCCAGATTCCATGCTAATGTCCGTAAAGTTAATTAGAACTTTACAGAGATTGCAAGTCTTTATAGTGGTGTCATTCTGGTAGAAAATGCAGCCTTGTATCTGAAGGCCACTCCACCCCGATCCCAGCTTTGTATGTTAATAGTTTGTGTGCAGTGATGTTATGGTTTTAAAATATGTACCTCGGACTGTTTTGCTGTTGCTGTAATGTATTACTCCAATGATGATCCATCTCTTATTCCCTATAACTTCACACTGCATTTCCTAAGAGATTTACACCTTGCAGGTGCAAGGAAGAAACAAATTGGAAGGCTCTCCAGGCTAGATTGTGTAGAGATGCCATCATAATACAAACCGTAAGGCACAAAATCGGACAGACCTGTTTACCGAAGGACCCGCGCAGCCCAAGGTACATTGCAGGATGCACTCAGGCCGGGGGTAGCAGCTGACTTACCTCGGTTGTGGAATATTGGATATGTTTTCATTTTTGCCTGCCTGTAGTTTGTGCCTTGTTTTTTCTTGGCAGGAAATACCCACAACAAATGTTGAACTTCCGATTTGTTTCTGCTCCCTCTAAGGTGCACTTGTTTGACTTCTTGGGTTCTGTGACGGGACATGCCTCCTGCTAATGTCTTTCTGCCTTTTGACCGGTATTAGTGAATGTAGGATTGAAACTGGTGCTCTTTAGTATGTACAACTCGTAATCAGTGGCTTGACTGAAGATCTCATCGTGGTGTTTTATGTCCTGCCAACTGCTACTACATTTTAGAGTGATAACTACGTATTTAAATTTCAAAGTATAGTAAACAGAAGGCTGCAATGTCCTTTCTTTTGCTTCAAATAGCCTATGACACGTTTTGGGGGAGGGATAGTGTAATCTATTCTGTAAAGTCCCCGTTGTGGGACACGACTGCTTAGCTTCACTCTCCTTGTTTGGCTCTGTGGACTTGCACCTGTTAAGATTTTTGCTCTGTGGTTCAGATGAATCCATACGCAGTGTCTCTTGTATGTCCATAACTTCCCTGGAGCAGCTACCCATCAGGGTCTTAAGTGTCAACTGAATTGCTGTAACCATTGTATGATCTCTAAACTGATAGGCTGGCCTTTTTTTGCAGGAAAGATTTCCTATTTCTCTATTTGAAGGGGTTGGCTCTTAACCACAGTTGTCATATGGTCCTGAAAAAAACAGACGGCTTGGGAGGAGAGTGTGCACCTTAATAACATTGATGCCTATAAGTGCTAAAGTCTACATCCTTTTAACAAGCTGGATTATGCTACAGAAAGGTGGTCCAACTTGCCAGGATGGCTGCTTCCCAAAATGTATTTGCTTGGTGGCATTGGCTTGTTCTGGGAGATGTTCTTATTGCTCACATCTACAGCAATAAACAAATTCAGCAATACCATAATCCATTCATTTATCGCCCCTATCCATGGTTATAGATTCCCGACTGGCTCCTCTATATATTTATGTAAAGTATTGAGATTTTTAATGACCTGCTTAATAATATAGAACGTTTATTAGCTCTTCACCTTTATTTTGAAAATGATTTGTTGTTTTAAATGTTGTATGTATTGTACAGTGAGTGATGTAGTTGTTTGTACAATATAGTTGTAACTTTTGTATTTCATTAAAACATGTTTTATTAGTATCTGTATTTGCGATTAGGTCTTTGTTAGAGCAGTTTGTGGCAACTTAGTGTGTTGATAGGTTTCTCATATATTGCTCCATTTCACCTGGGGCTGGTGAAAAGCAATGTATAGGAGGATGAGTTGAGATGTGAAGAGCAATTGGGAGGCAAGAGTGAAAAGTAGCAAGATCTTGCAGTGGGTTTGAATTTTTTGAAAGCCCTGTCAGTAGAGAATTGGTAGAGGGGGGGTCCAATGCACTTGTCTTTCTCTTTCATGAGTGTCTGGACACTGGCCCTCCCTACTCATTGGTTCTGTATGCGAGAGAACATAGAGCAAAATTCTCCCCTCCATCCAACCAGAGGTAACTTGTTTGAGAGGGCACTCTACACTAAGTGCTATAGGCTGTACTACTTATAGCATAGATTGACAATGTAGGAATAGCCTTTTTGTAACCTGATTTATGTGTGGGTATTACTCATGGTTGCGTTCAGAGGACACCTGCACAATCTTTCTAATGGATTACCACACATTCATCGTCTATAATCTTTCTGTAGTGCCAGCAACCTTTGGGAACTGTTTCTCCACCAGTTGCTCCACATCTGCTTTGCTTTTCATCGTATGATGTAGGACCAGTATAAATGGAGCCACAGCACCCCTTCGACCTCAGTTCCATTTTTCTGTGCATTCTGTACACTTTGGGAATGCTCCCCATTGTAGCTTCAGTTCTATTACATCGTGCCCAACCCGGAGAAGTCCTTGGACAGATTGCAGGAAGCAGATGTCTCTCTGAACCCCAGAGGACTTTCTTGTACTATTTGGGGAGGCACATGAACCACATGTCGGGCCACTCCATGCACCCCACGGCCCTATGGGAACGTGCTACACGACTGTTCACTTTTTACCAGAAAGATGGCAAAAAGAAACATAAGTACCTGGGCTGAGGACAGGAGACTGAACCCTCACATGGAAGGTTAAGAAGTAATACCACAAGATGTTCTACAGACACCAATCTTCATCGCAGAAGAGGTGCCACAGCTGGTCATGGCCTGCTACAACTCTTTGAGGAGTAGGATTTGTCTTAAAGGTAACTATTCATGATACATGGGGGCACTTGACAGGGCTGTCCTTTATCTCCTTTGATATTCGCCCTGTTCATGGAGCCCATGGCGTGCCTTTTTCGGTCCAATCAGTGTATTGAGGGCATCACTATAGATGGCACTGAACACAAGATGGCTCTTTATGCTGATGTCTTGCTATGTCTCTCCCCGCTCCCGGCCATTATGGCCGAACTGGTTCTGCTTGAATTTAGGTTACCTCATTAATGGCGATAAATCTGTGGGACTGTCGGGTTTTCCTCTGCCCCCTATATCCTGTCAGGAAGGCTGTGGCAGCCTCACTGGACACAAAGATATGGTCTGCATTATGACTCCACTTACTAATGGCGGCATTGTAATTCAAGGCTAACTCCAGGAGGGGTTTGTTCCGGAACTCCTATGATAATTTTCTATTTTTAGATACGAGCGCCAAGAAGTGCTCGTCTTTCAAACATTTCATGGATGTGAGCGCAGCAGAAGCTGCAATTTCATATTCATTGCAGACCTGGATGGCAACCCGCTCTTTCCCGTGCTGAGCTTTCACCAGGCGATGCTGGCGGCGACAAGAAGTAGAGGCTCATGGTCTTTTAGCTGCTGTAATCAGGAATGTTTCGGACACAGTGCCTGCTAGTGAAGTGCTCCTATTGCTTTTACATTTACCAGAGTAGACGCCCTCAACTTCTAATGCTATGGGGGCGCTCTACGTACTTTGAACTCTACGGAGCGTTTCTCTTCCATAAATAATCACAAATGCACATCTTTCCACAGACCTTACTTTCACTTTGTCTTGTGCCAGGAGCCATGTACAAGCTGTAAAGTGTCCAGCCATACCATTGATTGAGTGCACTGCTTTCCGTGTCAATGCCCTTTTATTTCAGGAACTGAAACTGGCTTCACAATACTGTAGGCACCGTATTGTGTAGCTTCCCTTCCACTGAGGACTGACTATCCATAACAGGTAACCAAACCTTTCTAATGGTTTCAAGGTGAGGGTGTGTGGGTGGTAGCAACGTGTATTGCTTATAACTCACTTATTGTCTCTTCCTACTTACTGCTGCTCTTCAGCTTAGACCTGCTCACCTGAATCTCCTTGCACTCCATATTCTGTAGTAATCCCAGAGTGAGGAACGGAAGGGTTTCTGATATACATACAGTTGAACTTCCTTCCCTTTTTTTGCCCTGGTATAATCACTCCATTGTTCCTGAAGACCAGGTCTGTATTGAGTATTGATGGACTGAATGTCTCTTAATCTAGTAAAACTCGAATGCTCTGCAGCGATTCGCTATTCATTGGAATGATTGTTCCCTGGATTATCTGGGAACCAAGTTGACCCTATACCATGATGGTTTATTCTGGGCGCGATGATTGACACTTTCCCCTCCTTCTATAAGGCAGCAACTTTGTCAAGAGTGCATTTAAAGAGGGAAGCAAGATGTGGCAGTATTCTCCCAATCCCACCACTCTAGGAGACACGCAGGAGGCAGATCTCTGGCCAGAACGCAACTGATCATGACCAGGCGAGAGAGTAAAGGAGCGGACGTAACACCCATACAATCGCCATGGAGGGGTGGAAACGGGGATGCAAACTCCCTCTCGCACACCTTCCTCCTATTCACTGGAGAAACCACCCCTGGGTTTTTCAGATCTGCTTGGTCCACATACTTCAATCTAAGGTCTGGTTGCAGGGGGTGTAGTTGTAGTTTTTGGGTTTGGGATTCGGTCGAGTTAGGCAGCAGTTCCATGCTCCTATAGGATGATTTTAGTATCTTTTATTACAATGGGAGCAGTGGACCTCCCCTCACCATATATGTTGCCAATGGCTTTTCCCAGCAACATTATGTATGGGGACATTATTACCCGATGCCCCAGGCAACACAGGACAACTACCACCACAGGACCTATGCTGACAGGAATCCCCCAGGACATGACTGAGACAGGCAGGAGCAAGGTATACGAAATAAGAGGGGAAGCAGTTGACACTAATGGCGACAAGGAAGACCCTGCTTCAGGAAGCTCACTCTTTGCGTTGGAGAGCAGCCGCTGTGGGAGGGACGGGTCTTGGGCCACAAGTAGACAACTTGCAAAGTTACAAGCCAAAACCCAGAACAGGGACTAATGCACATAAGATGCCCTGGATGAAACTGGTCAGCCCACAGATAGGTTACAGGACACTTCAGAACACTTCTGAGGCAGGTTCCTCATGCAGGAATTCGAACTGTTAGTCTCATCAGCTCATGGGTAGAAGCAACGTCAAGGGTCTTGAGGTCAATACAGAGGAATAGGGCTTCACTAGGACTTTGCTAGAGGTCTCCAATGGTCATCCACTGGGCTGCAACTCTAGGTAGTGATGTTGGCTCCAAACTACGATCTGGGCAATTACTGTAGTCTTCCTTTTATCCCAAATACAAGCCGGCGTTGCACCCCAGTCCACCAATGGTAAGGATCTGCCCCATTGAAACTGGCAAGAGCTGGCCAATCAGACAGCCTCTTGCCCCACATCTATCGAGCAGCAGACATACTCCTGGGAAGCCTTATGCTTCCTTTCAGCAGATTGTCATGGATGGTGAACACTGGGATTATCAGCACTCACCAGACCAAAGGTTCAATTCGAATTCATTGACATCCTGGATGAGGGCCCTCAAAGAGAGAACATTTTCTTTAACCAAATGGTGGAAGTCTCCGTTTTGGAGGCCGGAGATCAGCCAGCCTCTGTCCTACGGTAGAAAAAAAACCTTTGAATAAGTACTGCCCACAACATTGGACCCTGCCATTCCCTCCAACAATGCCTGCCTCCCCGGAGCAATAGGTGGTGCAGGCTGTGACAGCCAACCTCAAGACATCCTCTTTCCCATCTTTGCCTCCTAACGGGGAGCATAAAAGACTGGGTGCTTGGGGCGCTGGCAGATTTTACCTCCAGCAAGCCTGACTGAGGGTGCGCTCTCTGAGGCAGCAGAGAACCTCCCTTTGGGTGAAATGGAGGTTCAACGGCCTAGTCTGGAGCTGCAGAGTGCTAGATTGTAGTTGGGCCTTGACCCGGCAGACTGTGGTACGTTCCATGGCCTCAAACAGTTTTCAGGAGGCACTCTTTGTTGAGGCCCTCTGGGTTCCCTTAAGTCAAAACGCATAAACCTGCTCTTTGACGGGCACAATTTGTTTCAGGACTAAGGCTGAGCCTTCACAATTTCCCGTCCTTGAAGGCCACTGCTGGTCTACAGCCCTCCAATTTTACTGCTAGAGGGAGGGATTTATGGCCCTTCACTTCTTATGCCCACTGCGGTAGGAGACGGGCACTTGCATTCAAATTGAAGCCACTTTACCCCCGGCCAGGGTAAGAGGCTGGGGAGCTCAGAGATGGGGCATCTGACACTCGGGCCTTACAGGTTGTCTTCTTTTTGCACAACACTCTCTAAACCATCCACCTAATGGCCCTTCTTTGCCTCCGAATCCACTCCTGTTGGAAGGTTTTTTTTCAGCTGTTAGTTGAGGGTGCCATAGAGCTCTTACTCCCTTTGAACGAGGCAAAGGCTGATACTCCTTTTAGTTTCTTTTTCAGAAGGATGGTGGCTTGCGCGTACACCTTGTTTGTTTGGCGGTCCCTCAGCGACTGAGTGTTTGGGGGGGTAAGGGTGAAACTGAGGTCATCGGCACGGCAGCTGTTTCTACTGGCTCCTACATCCCATATGGTGTGGGGGCACTGAGTGGAGCCACACTGCATTTCCTGGCTGGCTAAAACATTACTGAAGACCTCTGGAGATGGAATATTACAGATGAGGAATCTGTGGGCGGAACATCCATGCGAGCGAACATTACAGAGGTAAGTAATTTGTCTGTTACTGCAGCATGGCGGTTACATGTGAGACAGTGGTTGATTTGTATGTTTGAAACGAAGGAGCCATTTTGTTCTTTCAGCAAAGTTTTGGAGGGGGTGTGGTGTGGTAAAGTTGTTTCCAGCGCCTGTTCTCTTCCCAATCACTTGGGCTTGCTAAACAGGAGTTCCCCGATGGTTGTGGCTGGGTTTCCACTTGAGCCTCGGTTGGGTTTTGAAATTCCTCAAAGCTGAGAATTGATGTAAGAGGCTACATCTGCAGTTCCTGGTGAAAAGGTAAAATGACATTCTTTGGGTAGCTGAAGGAGAAGTTATTTATAATGTGGACTTCCAGGTAAGCTTGGAACAGGGAATATTTTGCTCCCTATTTTTTTAAAAGTTTGGTATAAATGATTATTTGACATGTAAAAGGGTATTTATGAGTACAAATAAAAACACTATATATTTGTGTAATCCATACTTTTCTCCAAAAAATAAAAATAAAATATCCTTTTATTCCTTGGATCCACTTTAGATTGAGCAATATTATTAGTACAGATCTTTCTTATGGCACTGCTGTAGGTGCCACCTATCTGATATATGCCTAGATCTGTGTGGGTGAAAGGAGGGGGCATAGTTTACTTTGTTTTTCTTTTTGTGCCTTTTTTTATGGTATTTGCCTGGTTTTAGGGTGAGCATGTTAATGGCACACAGCTCATCTATGGGGCGGCTTGTACTCCTAGTTTTCATTCATGGTTGTCTTTATCAAAATTCATAAACTTCATAGATTCTGCATACAAGCAAAGCAATGTGAACACTTTGTTATGCTATTTTTAAATTTCCTACCCAAAATATATTGTAGCACCTTTGTGGTGTATGTCCATTTTTAAAAACGATTTGTCAGTAGCGGCAACTTTTGCTACTTTGATACAGAATCCACCTTGTCTGTATCCCTTTAGAAAAAAGTGGAACAAGGTAACGCATCTAGGTATGAACAGAGAAAAGGCACTTGACACTGAGGTAACTAAGCACTCCATCTAATCATTCAATGTAGTGAAAGTTGAGCCTTTGTTTATTTTTCCATTAAAAAGGAAGAGGGTCTGTGTTTACCTACTGAGTGCTGCTCCTATCTTTAAGAGCACAGAGCGCTGCAGCAAAACCTTGGTGGGTCAGAACGGAACAATGTTCTCTTTAAAATGTCTACATACATACACGCTCATCCAAGTTGGCTCAGGATGAATTGGATTTGACATTGGTTATTCAAAGAGGCCATAATAGATCCCACTTATGGGAACCTGAGAGTTTGAGTAAATTGTAAATTTTGGAAAAGTGATGGCCACTGTAGTATGAAGAAGTGTCCAGGCAGATTTAGGTTTGTTATTTTTCAATGATTTGCATTCTCCCACAGATTCCTCATCTGTTCTGATATCCTTGCAGCTTGAGCTGCTCAGAAACCTTTTCGACGGGGGTTGCAGTACAAATCGACATTTAACTCCTCTTGACTCAACCATGCCACTCCTCGACTCCGGACGTGATGTTGGCCATACATGCATTACATTACTGCGCCCTGTACCTCAGTTCCTTCTTTCCGCATTCTCCGCACACTGTCTTTTAGAACATTCTCTTTCTGAGAATATTTTGTTAGTTGGGATGTTGGGCCCTAAAGCTTCAGTGTTTTAACATTGTCAGGACTGCGGCTCAAAGATGTCTATCACCGACCTGTGTAGTATCTGCGGTTCATGGCAGCAGATGAACCCGAAGTCTGTTAGGGAACAGTCTGCAAAGATAGCGCTCGGGTGGCCTCCGTCGAAGTTTCCCAGTGCGTTCGACTGTCAGGTCATTGGGCCAATACACCAAAGGGCCCACACACGAAAAAGAGGATGGGCACCGTAAGAAGGCGAAGAAGCGCTCCCATTCCCAAAGGGGTTCACGTCATTCGTTCGACTCATCCTCCCTCAAAAATAAGCAATGCCATCGGCGCAAACGCGACTTCGACTTGTCGGAAAAGCAGGGTAAGTCCGGCACAACTCTGGGTCCCCCCTGAAGGAATAGTGGGGGGGGGGGGGGGTCAAGGAGCAAATGCTCCAGCTTTTTCAAAAAGCTGTGTCAAGTATGACTCCGGTCTTGATGCCGCAGCTAAGTATGGCACCAGTTGCGCCCACAGGTTCTGCCGCAAAGGTGACTGTTGGGTCGTACACCCCTTCTGTTCAACCACAACTGTGAAGCAGATTCCGGCGCTGACCATCAAGGCACCGGCACAGAGGGGTCCTGTCAGATTGATCCTGATAACGGTTGAGCGCTCCTTTGCCCCTGAATATCAGTTGACGTTTTTCAACACCATGAGGTCGACTTACGACGATGGGGACTAGCTTCTCTTTTGCCTTGAGCCAATGGACAGAGGAGCTGGAAGATCTGATTTTTCCTCCAAGGATCAAGCGGATTTGCTGGATTTGGCTGAAGATTTACACGAGGCAAGCAGGCTTGATACGTCCGCTGACCTTCATTGCGACAGGCTTCCCATATGGCCAGCCTACTGCTCAGTACAGGAGATCTGTTGATAAGGTGGTTGAAGCCTTGCATCTGAGTACCCCGGCCAAAGCCCTGATAGCATATGAGCTGACAGACATCCTGGATAAGGGATCACAGGCTGAGAGGGCATTGCCATTTAATGCAGCTATCTCAGATCCCATTATCACACTGTAGCAGAGACCCATGTTTTATGCCAGCTGTGGATGACAACCTTACCAAAATAATAAAAGCTAGCTAGGCAAGATTTGACCATCCTATCTCACCCTACGGCAGATGGTCTGGTGGTCTATGCTACCAAAGTGAGCCCTAGACCAACCACATCCACCTCCAATCTTCCCACAGACCGGGAAGCCAAAAAAAAAGTGACACCCTTGCTAAGAAGATCTTTGCATCAGGGAGCATGGCCCTGAAGGCAGTCGACACCTCCTGCGCATTCGCAAAATATTCCCATGCATTGTGCAGGGTCATAGTGGAAGCTGCAGAGCCCCTCCCAGCTGGAGACATGGGGTTTTTGCACATCATTGATGATGACAAAGAGGTGGCATGTCACGCGCTGCAGGTGGGCCTGGACACTGCAGAGTTCATAGGCTGTGCCATGGGTACGTCTACTGTAAAGTGGAGGTCTGCTTATCTCCAAAGTTGAGGGTTTTCACCCAATGTCTACGCAAAACGTCTGAAAATAGCGTTTGCTGGTGAGCACCTGTTCGGCCTGAAAGCCGGTGAGTCTTTGGAAAAATTCAGGGACTCCAAGTTAGCTGCCAAGACACTAGGCCTAGCTTGTACAGCAACCTGCCAAGCAACCATTTAGCTTCTCCTCTAGAGATATAGGTTACCGTTTTGTAGAAAGGCACAGCTCCCGCAAGCCTGTCAAGGGTAGAGGTGCCTCTAGGGAACAGCAGACTGGCAGTAGTGTTGCAGTGCCTGCTAAGTAACTGAGTTCTCCCCACATGTTTCTCCAGTTGAAGGGAAATTCTCTGAGCACTCGGACAGGTAGGAGATAACCTCAGACACCTGGAAATTGCAGCTCATCAGATGGGGGTACTGTCTACCATTCCTAAGATCACCTTCCCCTCAACAACTGGAACAGGAGCTCCAGGAGGAACTGAGGGCCCTGTTATTGGGAGTCTGTTGTGAAAGAGGTACCCGCAGAGTGGCTCAGGCTGGTACTCTCGCTACTTTCTGATACCCAAGAAAGGAGGACTCCTTCTCCCATCCTGGACTTCTTGGCCTTGAAAGTTCCTGAGGAAGGACATGTTCCTGATGGTGACGTTGGGAGAAATTCTCCAGGCTCTACAAATCCAGGGCTGGTTGTGGTTGACCTTCAGGATGCTTATTCCCATGTGCCAATCCATCAGAAGCACAAGCAGTGCCTGAGATTCGTCATCGAAGACACTCGCTATCAATTCAAGGTGCTCCCGTTAGGCTTAACCTCAGCGCCCAGGGTTTTCACCAAGTTGATGGCAGTGGTGGCAGCGTACCTCGGGAGATTCGTGTTCATGTATTCCTATACATGGATGACTGGTTGATCCAAGGAAGGTCTCTGGAGCAGGTATCGACTCGGCTTGAGGAAATCTGCTGTGAAGGGTCAGAAATGCAAGGCGGACAACTTGGTAAAGGTTTTTTACAAGAACCCATTTTATTACATAAAAAGGGTGTGCTAAACGCCTCGCTTTCCCTAACCTAACATGGATTTCCTTGCCTGTGAAACGAAGGCTAAAGGAAAACACTCTTAATACACAAGGTTCTGTCCCTCACACTTATGCATGCAACAAAATCAATTCAGGTATTCATATGGCTGTTCAAGTTCAATAAAATAATAACCAAATATTCTTGTAACCAGGGTTGGATCCCCCTTCCCCAGATTTAAAGCAGAATTTCTAAATTAAAATTAAAATGGACAAAGTTAATGGCAGTAGTTTGATTTTACTTCAAAATTTAACACACAAAGGTTTCTCCCAAAATCCAAGTTCTGTCTCCAACACAGTTTACGTTTGTATATTTTCACTTGGCATTCTGATTGTTTTAAAAGCAAGTATAGTTCCCTGGTGTCAAGATTGGAGAGCAAGTCTTCACAGGTGTTCAGGAGAGCGGTTTCTGTGCTTCTGGCAGCTCTGAAGCCAGACTGGTGGTCATGGAGGCAACCAACAGATTCCATATATAGATTAAGCTTGGAGGTGACCAGCTTTTCCAAGAGGAACAGTGATGTTTATGTAAAAGATCGGTTCGCCCCCAACATAGCAGAGATGCTCTTTATCAAGTTGGTTACAATAGGAAATACTTTGAATTAATACACTGATTTTTTTTATTCTGGGTCAAGGTAGCTCAAGTGTATTCACAGCATATGGGTAAGGGAGAAGTGATGACCTTCCGGTCGCGGTGCCTTGTGGACCCTCGAAGAGGTCAAGAACCAGAGTTGTGGAGGAGGATGGGTGCATTTCATATGATCTACTCTTAGTTGCAGTCTGGGGTTATGGGTAGTTTGGGGGCGCTAGAGGCACACTTTACACCCCAAGCCAGGGGACGCTAGAAGATAGGATCTGGGACCGGAATGTGAGCCACTACCCCTGGATACACTTACTCTGAGTGCTAGTTGCAACAGTGACAGCCCTGGAACCTGTGTATATGTGAGTATAGGACTCTGCTAGTCGAGACTAGAGAGCCCAACCCCAAACCAAAGTCCCAATTGCACATGGAACTGAGAAACTAGCATTATAACAAGGAAACATTCACTCTGAATGCCTCAGGATGAGGAGGACACTACTACAGCAGCGGTGAGAGAGCAGGCATGGAAGACCAAGCAGGGGGGTCACAGACTGCTGAGAGGGCCTGCTTAGAGGGCAGCCAGGCAGCAAGAAATAGTCCCTAGATGAGGTACAGCTGTATGAGAAGGCACAGGTGAGTTGCATAAAAGGCACGCTCTGTCTGAGCATCAACGAGGTACTCTGGGCTTAGTGAAAGCAGCAGTGGCTCCCACTGTAGTAGCTCAGCAAGAAACTCAGTTCTTCCAGGGAGGACCAGGGCTGCAGCCTTGGGGATTCCACCAAAGAAGGCAGCAGGTTCTAGCAATGAACACTGGAGGGAAGTAGCGGAGAAGCCCAGAAGAGGTTAATCTAGCAAGACAAAGGATGGAGACCTTCACAGAAGGACAGGGTCCAGCCAGTATAGCAGGTTAAGCAGCTTCGGGAGTTGTCCAGCTCACAAGCAGGGCTTTCAAGTAGGGCTTGGTGAAATTGTTAAATTCTGTTACGCCAGCCATGGAGGCGCAATCTGGAAGATTTGGAACTGTTTCACCTCAATATGCTGTTCTGCCACCCCTGTGAATCGAAAAGAGCAGCGTGAAGTTTCTCATGTCAACTCGAAAACTGAAACGAGCCACACAAAGCTTTTCGTGCTGCTGTGCGAACCTAGCACAGTTTTGAAAAAAACATGCATTATTTGACATGCCACTGAGGGAACCTAGCATGAGTCGAAAAGAGCGGCACAAACCTTTTTTTCGTGTCGCAGCGCAAACGTAGCACAGTTTTAAAAAGTGCAAAGTTTCTCTTGCTGCCACGTAAAACTGGTACAGAGCTAAAATAAGCCACGGCAAAGTTTCTCGTGTCGCTGCGCAAAACTAGTACGGATCGAAAAAATAGGCGCACAAAGTTTCTTGTGTCGCGCTACATGACACTAACCTGGGAATGAAACACCACGCTGCGCGTGAAATCTTACAAAACGGGTGAAATTTCAGTGGTAGTGGGAACTGTAATGCTGATTATGCGAAACGGGCACAAGCAGATTCCAGTACGGATTCTCCACTTTTCACTTTGCGGGTGAAAATTTAGATCTTTGAACGCTACAAAATTCGAAGCAGAAACCAGCATCCTTTTGAAAGTTTTGTCTACAGCATTGAGGCATCCATTACCCAAGCAGGGAAGTTCTACAAACGCAAACAGAAAAAGTTCCTGTGTTCCACTGGGAACTTTAGAGCCATGGAAGGTAACTCGTTTAGGAGTTGGTCTTTTGTGTAAGTTGATCTTCCTCTTTGCCTGGCATTGTATCAACACCGGATCACCCCAAGAATCAGCTCTTTGTTCCCCTTACCACTCTCATTTCAACAAAAAGGGGTACAATCCTTAAACCTTTTCAAGAAGGGACTCTAAGAGAGACAGACAATGTGAGGGAAAACTGAATAAGAGACTTTAAAGTTGAATTTTGCCTTCGTGGATATCTCTCCTCCATCGGAAATTAATATTCTCAGTGTACTCTGGTACCCCAACTGCAAAGAAAAGGTTGGACAACTTGCCAAAAAACAGTTCTGCACAAAAGTGCATTTAACAGCCCCTCTCTGCGGTGCACTTTGTTTGGAATAAATACATTCTACACAGAAGAGTAAAACCTGAATTGTGAATAGGAAACCATTTTTGATGAAATGCAGTTTTTACCTCCCTTAACATAGAGACCCATAAATGCCGGAGCATATTTAAATGGAAATTAGCTATTGCATATGGTCCAACAATCCTTATATGTGCATACATAACTGCTCAAACATTCTCTTACAATACAGTCTTCAAACATGGTTTGTTTCTACCAAGTTTTTTCTCTTTAAAGTCTTGTGCACAGATCCCTTTTTTTTTAAGCAGCCCTAGCGACCACTGCTTCGGATGAATGCCACTGTTGTATGAGCCCAGAGATCCATTTTTACTTTCAAATAGTTTCATTTATGAGTGATCTTAAGCCCAAATGTCACTTCTAACTAAAAAAAGCAGCCACAGACTACCCGACAAACATTCAGTGAAAAATATTGTACAAATTAAATGTAAACCTCAGGTTTGCCCCAAAAATAAGAAAACTAGAGAAGAGCATAAACTGGCATACATATAGTGTAACGCTCACCTGGTATCCATGGGGATGTCACTCAGACTATTCTGACCTCTTCTGACCACGAACCCTTCCCTGGAGTCTACTCGACTGGAGACTGGGCCTTGTTTTCTTGGAAAGTTGCTCTCCGTCCTGCTTTCAGCGCTGGGGCGCGTTGATTGATGCAGGCTTGTTGCTGCCTAGTTACTTCACTGGCAAGAGTCCGACAGGTAAGTATGAGTCTTTTGAACAGTTCTCTAACTTCGTTCCTTTCCTTCCTTAGATGATGGCCGGCGTCCAGGGATGGCGACATGCTGCTGAGATGAGTAGCGCTGAAGGTGAGTGAGAGCGCGATGCAACCCTTTCGTATTTGTATTGAACTGAGTTCTTTTTCTGTGTCTCTTAGGTGCCGCAACGTTTTTAGTGTGGATGCCGGTTATGAAGAAGAAATACGGTGAGTAAGCGCGGTATGTGGCGCCCCTGGATGTTTCCACCCTAACCTGGAGTGTCTTCCCTCTTGCAGATGGATGAGAAGTTCCAGAGACAGAGTTCCCCCAGAGCGGCTGGGATTCAGGTAAGTGTTGGAAGCTCGTACAGTCTTCAAAAATAAGCGAAGATTTGCTGAATGCTTACTAATGCCTTTTTTCTGTTCTTTTCCCTTTTCCTTAGGAAGCGGCGTGCCGGGATGGGAATGACACCGCCGAAGATGCCTGCAGAACAGAAGGAGCGATGAATGATGAGCAGAAGCGCGGCAAGGTAAGGCTGTTCCTAACGGTGTTATTGTTCTTGCAGGAGTTGAGCGCAGAAGAAAGATGCAGGCCTACTGGAGACCGATCCGAACACGGTGGGTGTCACGCTGCAGGTGCAGAAAAAGCATAGCATGTTTCTCAGCCTGGTCGTGGCTTAAATAGTCTCTGGGTATCCCAGGTGTCTCTGGGCTGAACCACACCCAAATGACTAGACTGCACATGCAGTTCTGGGAACCGAAATATGTGGGGGCATCCACCTTGTCCCCATCAATGCACTACAAGCCCAATCCCCAATGTTATCCTATGGGAGTGAGTGAGTCTGGTGCCACAAGCACCAAGTCTGACTCCAAGTGGGTCTTTGGAGGGATGTAGAGGCCCTTGAGGGCCATGTAGGTGATTGTGGCCTGCCTCCAGCCTGACATCTTGGAGGGCTGGGGTCTTGAGGGGCAGGAATCATGACATATAGGCTCTGCAGTACCTGGACTGGAGAGATGTTCTGGTCTGCTTGTGGCTGCTACAGATGAATTATTGAACAAGACCACCTGTGTTGGTGGAGCAGCATCCTTTTTAAGACAAGAACGCGGGCAGTGCAAACCACCAGGCAGCTCTCAGTGGGAAACCAGATATATCTCTCACATATCTCTGAAAAATGTCAGTCTTCAGAAATATGCTAAAAACTAATCTATTCAACTAACTGTCCTTACAATGCCTAACCTGCCTATGTAAAGACTTTTTTTCCCCAAAATCTCTACAACTGCTATGTAATGTACCTGTACTAAGTGAATAGGCTGTAACAGCGCCACGATGTCTACGGGCCGCTGGGCGCTTTATAAATTCAACTAAATAAACATATGAAGAGGCCTGTATGTTATCATTAGAAATCCATTACTCATTTAGTGAATCATTAGAAATTCATTACTCATTAAGGGATTAATTTATCCATCATTCATTCTGATTAGTAGTGACATTAGTTATCCATTATCCACATATTTTTCAGCCATTTGGTTTGCTAGAGAGAGGCCTATTATATTATGTGCATTGTAGAGACATGTTAAGATGTATGTTATTATGTATGCATTGTAGAGACACGCATGAGTGTGCACTTAGAGTATGCATTGAGCTATGTTATAGCGCTTGGGTTGCGAGAGGTTGAGTAAACGCTAGGATGCATGTAGATGGCTCCTAAGCCATTCTGAAGACACAGAGAAGAGCAGCTCCAATTGGGTTCTGCAAAGAATGTTTTGAGTTACACTGTGAAAGATTGGAATGCGTAAACAGTTTCTTGGCAGACAGAGATTAGGTGACTTTTGCCTTAGTAGAGAACAGGAGAAGGAGGCTTTATGAGGCCCTGGGTTTACAGACAGACAAGAAGGTTGGGGCATGCAGGGAGTGAGGAGCTTTGCACAAGGTTGGGGCATGCAGGGAGTGAGGAGCTTTGCACAGAGAGATGCACAGAGAGAAAGAGGGATTTCAGTGAATGGAGAGAAATGGGAGGATGGGATGGTTTCGTAGCACAGATAGCATGGTATAGATATGATGTACAATGTCACGATGACAGAACACGCAGTGACTGGGGATAGAACAAGAGATGCGTATTTAGACTTTCAGGTGCTTGGCTAGAGAAATGCTGGTTTGACAAACCAGTGAATGCTTAATGTAACCATAGAGATTTATGTTAATCATTGAATAGTATATCCAGGGGTGAGGGTTTGGGAGATTTTTAGATGTACATGGAGAGGTGTTTGTGAAGGCATTGATGGAGGCATTGAGAGGCGTTTTGGCATGCAGCCTTGGCAGACCAGCTTGGGAGAGATCAGACAAGCTTTGCAGAGGCTTGAGGCAGTTCGAGTGACCAGACTGGCAGAGGGAGCTGGAAAGGAAAAGGGGCCCGCTGCTTGAGCTCGGCCTGATGCAGATCGGTGGGGGCTGCCTGCAGAACATGCAGAGGGGAGTATTGCTGATTGAGTAGGTCTAATTGATCTGAATAAGACACGTGCAATGGGGCATTAGGACAGACGCTCACACAGAGCTTTTGGTTTGATAGAAGGGGAAAATTAGACAGGGATTGTCTGAGGGAGAGTGTGAAGTATGGTGTGGATTGGAGAGGAATCCTGAATGCTGACACTTGCCATATGTATTTTGCTATTAGCCTGATAGCAATTATCCAGTCCTGCTGGATCTATTGGATTGCTTGCATTAGAAGCCTGTAAGGCTTACAATTATTGCATTGCATTGTAGATTTGCACCCAGAGCATAAAGGGTGCAAATTTGGGTGTTGCACTATAGTAGTGTTTGCATCATGCCTGGCTGTGCATGAATAAATGTATTCTATTGTTATAATTGAAACTGACTTGTGTGTTTTTCATTTGTGTCCATTGTTATCTTATTTTTCGTGTCATTTCTTAGTGTTTGGTATGTCTTGTATGTGTTTGTGTGTCCATAGCATAGCAATTTGGCAGTAACACAGCGCACAATCGCCCTGAGATACATGAGCAGGGTGGGGCATAGTGGTCCACAACCCCCGAGGTAGATTTGGAGACTAGCAAGTGGTTGCCCATAAGGGGCTAGGCCAAAGGTAGATTTGTTTTCAGACTAACATCAGATGATATATTAGTCTGTTTTAGCATAATGTAGCACTTCTGTTTAAACAGGCTGCTTCGGCAGAGGAAACAGGCTCTGGCAGAGGGTTGGGTACAGTGGCTGCTTTGACCTGTTCTTCTATTCATTTATAACTTGGCTCCCCCAGTGTCGTGCATTAGATTAATCTTCTAGTAAGTGCTCTGCAGGGACATACTGGCACGTGCATCCTGTTTGCGGTTCTCTTAATTATATGAATAACATTTATTTCTCCATAATTGCAGATGGTCCATAGATTTGCATGCTTGAATATTCCCCGTCATCCGACTCGGAATCCTCTGTAATTTAAAATTGAACATTAACAAACTTTTCCATTGGAAAAAGCTATATAGATAGCCCTATAGGGGCTGTGTAGTCCTCCCACCTCCTTTTGGTTCTTTTAGACCCCAACCAATGAAGGTGGCAGGGCTTAGGCTCCACCCCAGACAGCTATCTTCAGATTTTTCACTGTGGTCTTCTGGCAGGGTATTCCTCCTGAGCTCTCTGAGCTTTTTAGAACTTTGTTCTTTTTGAACCCCTGTGGTAAGCTTTTACTGCTGGGGTTTGCCTTTACATAATAAGGTTTTTCATGGGATCAGGAAAACATTTTTAGAGAGCGTCAAGTTTTTGCAGCCCATAATACACCTTCATGGCAGAGCCTTCCCACTTCAGGGACTGCAGCAAGTTGGCAAGAGGGTGATTTTCATCAGGGTCCTTCACAAGTACTGTATTTATTGCCTGTACTCAAATGAAATATAGACTTGTAAAACTTGCCAGATCCTCTCCAATAAGACCCCTGGAGGACAGCCACAGAAGGCTTCTTCTCCATCTCGAAAGCAGGCAGATGTCCTCCGACAAGGAGTCCTCTAAAACAGTGGCTTCTACATCCCAAATGCATACTGAGAAGCAAGCTCCTAAAAGGAGAGCTTCAGTGAACAGAGCAGATCCGCCACCTCCTAAATCAAAGAAACTGAGTTAATGTTAAATGATATTTGTACTGTGCACTATCACCACCGGAGTGGTCCCCTTGCGTGCTGGCGGATCTGAAAAGAATAGGGGGTGAGTTAGTGGGGACGAGTGGGAAAAGTGCAAGAGAGCAGTGATATGCTGTTGCAGCTTCAGTTAAGTTAACACTGTTCGCTGAGCTTTGGGTGCTTTCCGGTCGGTAGCCGTCGTGTGCTGTTGTGCAAAGCTATGTGTTTTCTTTGTTGTTGCAGTGTAGTAAGGTTTGTGCGGGTTGTTGTACTTTAGGCTTGTGATTGTGTTTGGTTAGAGTTTGAGTAAAATTGTTAGTGGGTTGGTTATTGGCTTCGCTATCTAGAAGTGATATGTGCTAAATGTCCACATTCTTTCTAGATGCTGTGTCTGAATATCTCTGTATTTCTGTCTAGATCCGGCCCTGGCCAAAGTTCACAATCCTGTCCATATATGACGTCTGCCAATATTCACAATTATATCCAAATGTGGGGTTGGCCCACCTTCAAGTCCTGTCTATATACAAAGTAATCCAGCATTCACAATTCTATCTAAATGTGGCATTGGTAATCTCCTAATGCAATCTAGATGTGGTAATGGCTAACATTTGCAATTCTGGCTAGGTGTCACAATGTTCACAATTCTTCTAAGTGTAGCATTCGCTAACATTCATAATTCTATCCAAGTGTGGCACTTGCTAACATTTACAATTCTATCTAGATGCAACGCAGGCTAATGTTCACAATTCTATCTAAGTGTGGTACTTGCTATCATTCACAATTCTATTTGAGTCTGACGCGGGGCTATGTTCACAATGCTATCTAAATGTGTGATGTGCTAATATTCACAGTTTGAAGTGTGGCACTTGCTAATATTCATGATTCTAAGTGTGGCTCCTGATAACATCCACAATCCCATCTAGATGCGACGCAGGCTAATGTTTACAATTCTAGCTAAGCGTGGTACTTATCATTCACAATTCTGTGTGGGTCAAGGACAGACCAACGTTCACAAATCTATCTAGATAATTAGTAATTGCTAACATTCACAATTATATCGAAGTGTGGCATTTGCTAACATTCACGATTCTATGTAGATGCGATGCAGGCTAATGCTCACAATTCTATCTAGATGGCGCAAGCCAACAGTCGCAGTACTATCCTAGAGGGTTCACGCTAACAATCACAGTACTACACTATTTAAGTAGGTTTGTTATGTGGCAGGGCTTCCGGAGTAGTGATTGCTCTACTTCCACCCTGGCCACCACTACCTTCTTTGTCAATGCTGGTTGACGGCTGGCTACTGGCTTCCCCTGCTGACGCCTACAGACACACCTTGGAGCTGCCCTTTGCCTCAGGGCCCTTAGCCGAAGGGGCTGCCGGGCATAGGGCTGCCCAGGTCAAGTCCAGGATAAGGAGGATTTGACCAATAGGAGTTGGTGGGGAGGTTGCAGGAGGCGGGACATAAGTTAGGAAGCTGGGACGCGGCTGAACAGCCTGCGAGGGTCCCGCTGCACAAGGCAGCACCATGATGGTACAGGGGAGTGCAGGGGGTCCATCAGAAAGGTGACTAGCTCACTAAAAGGTAAATAACATAATTCTACACCTTTTGGAGCTGGAGCAATCGTCCATGGGGGTGCCATCAACGTGAAAAACGGTTTGTTGCCCTCTAGGAGTGGTCTCACACCTTCCAAAATACCTGACCTGTCCACGAAGAAGCACTTGTCGACCAAGCAAGCAGTTGCCTCATCGACGAAGACCTTATTGTCAAAGGACTAGTCGTTGGTAACCTCAATGAAAGGCTCATCTATGAAGCACCACTTGTCTACAGGCAGAACAAAGAAGCAGAAAGAAGCCCCATCGACTGCAACATCACCGTCCATGGCCACGGGGGGGGGGTGGGTGTCAATTGTTACGGACATAGTCGGCGAGCCACCAGATTAGCCTATTCTTGCTGAAAAGGAGCCAATTGACCAGGAACCAGGAAATCACGATACAGGGAGCATGGGAGCGGCTGTAAAGCTGTCGCCAATCATTAAAATGGCTGAACTTCCAGATCTCATCCTACAGGTAGAGTACTCGTTGGGGAAGGAGGAGCCACGTCCTAAGGAACAAAGCCCTCACTGGCAGCCTGTCATGGAAGATATGTCAGACCCGTTTGACTCAGCCTTAATGCAGTCCATGCAAAGAATTGATGTTTCTGATGCTTGTTAATATGCTTAGAATCACATGCTGTGCATATAGTCCGACATCCAGTGGTAACCGCAGAGTATTGCATCTCGTCTTTCAGGGAGAAAGGGGACGTCAGCATATGCGTGTCTGTAACACTATCCCTATCGTGACGTGTAGTGTACCCAAAATCCCTCACGCGCCGAGGTCCCTCGCATTGTTTTTTTCTGCCCAGATAACTGGTCGCCCTATAGCGGGGCTCTTATATAAGAGACATTGTTTATCTTATACCGACTTGTCGGTTATTCCCCGTTAAGTCACTTTGGTCACAAGAACATCTTTGATGAAGACTGCAGGGGATTAGTCTACGGCGGTGGATTTCGGCGCCTAAGATCCGGTGGCCGGATTTTCCACGTGGCCGGGCCTTCTGGCCGACCTTTACAGAAGGGAGAGTGGGGTCGGGGTGGCCATATTTTTGGTATGTCTTTCCTCTTTCCCCCTCTTTACCCTTTCGGCCTAGTCATCTTCCCCTTTTGCTATGGAAAGGACTCCTTTTAGGTTCTGCCCTAAGTGTAGGGTCAGATATCCTTGTAAGGATGAACACAGGACTTGTAACGCCCGTCTCCCCTTAGATCATGATGTAAAGTGGTGTGCGGCCTGCAAACTCCTTTGGCCTAAGACCCTTAAGGAGCACTGTGTAAAGCAGTGGGCCGCATACGGTATGTCGCGGGTGGAAACCCCTTCCCCCACCGCCACACCCGCTGAGAGTGACAGGGGCACTTCAGATGACCAAACATCCGTTGCGGATGTAATAGACCTTGAAGCGGCACTTCTAGGTCCACCACGCCCGTCAACGACCCTTTAAGGCCTGACTCTGGTCATGCTTCAGGGACAACACACGGCGACGGGGGCGTACAAGCACATCTCACTAAGCACACAACCCCTAACCCTATTTTGACGTCCTCGTCAAAAAAGGTGAAGGCACCAGCAGGGCCATCAAATTTTGGCGGTTTCCTCAGATCGTGCAGATCCAAAGCCTTCCCTGCATCCACAGCAGCGTCTTGCGACCGGGCAATCAAAAACAAGTAAGGGAGCCACTCCAAAAGCTTTACATGTCAAAGCGTGGAATCCAACGCTATGACGGTCCCGAAGGCCGCGATAGGCCCAAAAATCATGACTAGGCCTCTAGTCGAAAAACCGACCGCGGAAGGCAATACACCTACCAATAGACCATCGAAACCTTTATCTCATGCCGATTCGGCGGTTATCGAGGACAGCATCGAGAGGATTACTGCGGCAGTGGGACTTAACCCGGTTCTGCCGAAAATCATGGGGCAAGCCGCGGACAAATATTTTGATACGCCATGGGGCCCCAATTCTCACGATACGTATAAGGACAGTCGGGAGCCTCTTTCCAACACCCTAAGAGACACTTTTCGGCGCCGTAGGGTGCAAGACAACGTTTTTTCCACCCGTAGGCCCTCCTGGGTCCTCCAAATGGACAAGGGAGAAATTCGAGGGGCGTATGGACCGTCTGGAGAGAATTATCAGTTTTTCTGATCATCCTCCCGAAAAGGTCTTGCGTAGAGCCTAACCTTCAATCTACTTCTCATTATCAGGAAGATCAGCCTTCTGTCCCTGTCCAGCAGGAAGACATTGTCCACATGGACACCTATACAGACATTTACAATGAAGAGGAAGAAACTTCCTTTCTACAGAATTATGGGGAGGAACAGGCGGATGCCACAGACAATTGGGAAGAAACCCGGCACGAGGGAACGGACCCATGGACACTTCCCCATCAAGATCAGGGCACTGATGTATTGTTTTTGGATTCCCCTCCGTCCACTCCGGCTCATCAGGCCTCACCTGTAGATGACCAGATGGACTTCAACTCTATGTTGAAGAAGGCAGCTGAACATTTTCAAATCTCTACTCAAGAGGCTGTGCCTGAGCAGGACTTTGTAGAGGATATTCTTCAGGAGAAGCCTCCATCTAGCCAAGCCATTACCCTCCTTAATTCCATCAAGAGAAGGTTGGCTCCCTCCTTGGTATCACCAGCTCAAACCCGGGCAGTGAACCCAAGAGTGGAAAAATAGTTTTGTCTCCTTCCGACCCACAATACATTAAAGGGCACGCAATCCACAATTCTCTCGTAGAGACTACCACCTGGAAAAGGGAAGGGGTACCCCTTGCCACTTGGGAATCCAAGAGGCTTTATGCCGCATACACTACGTGTATAGTAAATAATACAACGCTGTTGGCAAGTTATGCTGATGCTCAGTGGAACCTACTCCAGGAGGTCCCAGAACCCGCCAGGTCCAAACTTCGCTCTATTGTAGCTGAGGGAAGGCAGATGAACCAGAATGTGATAAAGAACACTCTGTACACGGCTGAAACAGCAGACAGGTCTCTGGCCCAAGGGACCCTACTCAAAAGGCACGCTTGGCTGCGTACCTCAGGGTTTAAACCCGAAACACAGGCCTCATTCATCAATAAGCCTATTGAAGAAACTAACCTCTTCGGGAAAGCGGTTGATGAGGCCTTGGAAACAGCCAAAAAAGAGCATGAGACTCTTAAGTCTCTGCAACAGATCACACAAAGACCTTCCCCCCCCCCAGAGAGGTAATAACTCGCGGCGGTCCTTTCGAGGGCAGTCCTGTGCAAATCAAAGTAACTATGGCACGGGGAGTTTCAATACTGGACAAATTCATTACCCTTCAAGAGGGCAGCGACGCGGCAAAGGCAGAGATAGATGCCCCAGTCCTGGAGGAGCCGCAGCCTCCGGTCAGAAATGACCATCAGATCCAGGTCCCCTCCCATGTTTTGCCGGTCGGGGGGGGGGGCGATTAACATCTTTCCTCATGGCATCGGAGGGGATAACTTCAGACCAGTGGGTCATAAAGACGGTCGCCCACGGGTACTGTGTGGCATTCGCCCGACCTCCACAATTCAGACCACCACGCTCACGGCACCTTTCACTGGACCATCTGGAAATCCTGAATTGAAAAGTGGAAGCGTTGCTGGGAAAGGACGCCATAGAAGCTGTCCCTATTCTTCAGATAAACAAGAGTATATATTCAGTGTACTTACTTGTACCCAAAAAGGACCTCACCATGCGCCCTGTTCTAGACCTGCGCCCAGCGAACAAGTTCATAAAACCTCAGAAGTTTTGCATGATAACACTACAGGAGGTGATCCCACTGTTGAAACAAGGGGACTATATGGCAACATTGGACATGAAAGATGCATACTTTCATATTTCAATGTTGCCAGCGCACAGGAAATATCTAAGGTTCATGATAGAGGACAGGCATTACCAATTCAAGGTACTCTCCTTCGGCATCACTTCGGCACCAAGGGTGTTTACCAAGGTCCTGGCGGTGGCTGCAGCACACCTGCGCAGACTATCTGTCCCAGTTTACCCTTACCTCGACGACTGGCTCATCACGGGATTTGTACAACACATTTTTTTCAAACACCCAAAAAACAGTCGATCTTCTCTTCAGTCTGGGTTTCTCGATCAACGAGAAGAAATCCAGTCTAGTCCCCAGTCAAACAAAACAATTTCTGGGAGCTCTAATTCAGACGGAAGACGGCCTCGTCTTCCCCTCCAACGGGAGGGTTCAGAACATGCTTTCTCAGATCCCTCAATATGTAGCCAGTCGGGAGGTGCGGGTGCGCAAGACCATGCGCTTGCTAGGAATGATGGCGTCCTGCATATACTTGGTTCCCCATGCGCGGCTGCACATGCGTCTCATGCAAGAGTGGCTTGTGGTGTCAGGCCAGTGGACAATGGAAAGATCTGGTAATTGTCTCGCCAGCCCTCGTTCTCTCTCTGCAGTGGTGGTCAAGAGAAAACCTCTTGAAGGGGAAAACCTTCACCACCCTTGCAGTGGAAGCCACTCTCACGACAGATGCATCTCTCACGGATTGGGGGGCTCACCTGCTTCAGCACACAGCACATGGAGTGTGGTCCCCTCAGTTAGCGTCCAACCATATAAATTTACTGGCGCTATTAGCGGTGTTCAAGGCATTGAAGGCCTTTCAGATGCAACTGCAAGGGAAGACCGTGCTGATTCTAACAGACAGCACTACAGCAAAGTATTACCTGAACAAACAAGGGGGCACTCACTTTCTAGGGCTATCCAAGCTGTCCCAAAACATTTAGATATGGGCTCTCAGACACAAGATGTTTCTGGTGTCCCAACATGTTCCAGGGGAACTCAATCTTCTGGCAGACGTGCTCAGCAGAGATTTTCCTCTGCCCGAAGAAAACAAATGGAGTCTGCATGAAGACATTGTTTCCAACGTCTTTGCAGAATGGGGCTTCCCAGAGATCGACTTGTTTGCAACTCAGGGGAACACCCAGTGGCAAGACTACACCTCCAGGTACCCCCAGAACCGCTCCAAGGGGAACGGTCTCTGGATAACATGGTCAGGGAAATTTGTCTACACTTTCCCCCCCGACTCCCCTTCTCAACAAGATAGTGCACAAGATGCACCAGGAACCAGTTACCATGATACTGGTGGCCCCCATGTGGGCCCGCCAACCCTTGTTCGCTCATCTGATGGAAATGTCCCTCTCCCCACCAGTGAAACTACCCTGCCCGTACAACATGTTGTCTCAGGACATCGGGGAGACCCTACACCCATGCTCACAAACTCTAAATTTAGCAGCTCGGCTCCTGAGGTCATAGAGTTTGGACATCTACAGCTCCCTCAGAGGTGCATGCACATACTCAGGGAAGCTAGGAAATGGTACACACGTTATTGCTATGCCAGCAAATGGAAACGTTTTGTCATCTGGTGTAATTCTAAGGGTGTCAATCCCATATATTGCTCACCCACACACATTGTGCTGTACCTAACCCATCTGTTGGACACTGAGTTGGTCTTCAATTCCCTAAAGGTTCATCTGGCTGCACTGTCAGCCTACACCGCAACAAAAGGTGTTGTGGTGGAAGATACCGGTGATTAAGACCTTTATGGAAGGGGTAAAGAGGATTTGTATTTAGTTTATTTATAAAGCGCAGCCAGGCCCTGGGGCATATGGGCGCGTAAGGTAGAGCTGGTTACAGGGGAGCAGTTAAACAGAGTTACGTTACAGTTACAGGAAGGTTACAGTTACATAAGTGTGCAATCAAAACAATACGGTCGGCCAGGTTCCAAAATGGTTACAGGTAGGAACTGGCATAATAAGCAAGTGCATGTGCAGAAGTTAAGCTGTCAGGAGTCCGTGTTATGGAGCCAACACTTCGTGCTATGTTTGAACCGGTTGAATGAAGGTTCTGCGCGTAGATGTGGGGGGATGGTGTTCCATAGTTTGGAAGCTTGTACTGGGAAGCTAGCTCCACCCGAGTTGAGGAGTTTAAATCTTGGTATGGTCAAGGTGTTAGTTTGGGCTGCTCTAAGAGGTCTCAAGGCTGAGTGTGGTGTGAAGTGGTTAGTGAGGTATGCTGGAGCAAGGTTAGCCCTGACTTTGTGTGTGAGGGCAAGCGTTTCAGTGATATTCTGTGCTTGACAGGGAGCCAGCGTAGGTTACGTCTGGTCTCAGATATGTGTGCTTTTTTGGGGATGTTCAGGGCAGCTCTGATAGCATTGTTTTGGACTACTTGTAGTTTATTCATATTTTTATGGCTGGTGCCCAAGTAAAGGGCGTTGCAGTAGTCTATTTTGGAGAGGACTAGAGCTCTCGCTAGAGTGATACAGTTAGGTGCGGAGATGAATGGTCTGCATGCAGTGATAAGCTTGCAGGTGTAGGCAGCTGAAGACGCTACTGCGTTAGTTTGTTTAGAGAGGGATAAGGTAGCATTGATGTAAATACCAAGAGTTTTAGTGTTATTAGAGACTGAGATGAGATTGCCATCTATGGTAAATGCTTTGAATGAAGGATTGAGATTTTTAAGTTTGGCATGAGTGCCCAAGATAATCAGCTCGTTTTTATCGTCATTAAGACACAGGCCATGGTGTGCCATCCATGCTTGTATAACGGAGTAGATTTCATTGAGGGTCGTGCTGTCTATTTCGTAGTCACCCGTGATAGGAAAGAGTATCTGGGTGTCGTCCGCGTAGTTGGTATACGTGACACCCAGATAGTCTAGGATATCGAAAAGGGGTTTCGTGAATATATTATAAAGTGTCGGGGACACGCATGAGCCTTTCGGGACACCACAAGGTACTTGGGCCGGCTCGGCGGAATCTGTGGGAGAGAAGACCCTCATAGTTCTGTTCGCCAGGAAGGAGCTGATCCATGCCGTGGCTGCATCTGAAAAGTGGGCTGCAGATTTCAGGTGTTGGCAAAGTGTTTGATGGTTAACCAAATCAAACGCTGCTGACAGGTCAAGCAATAAAAGGAGTGCAAGTTTGCCATGGTCTTTCAAGGTTTGGATCTGGGTGGTAAGGTCAATAAGTGCAGTCTCCGTACCGTGTCTTGGTCGGAAGCCTGATTGCCTGAGCCCTAGGAGATTGTTGGCTTCTAGATAAGCCTGTATTTGTAGGTAGGCTGCTCTGTCCAGTATTTTTAATAGGAAAGGTACCGTCGTTATTGGTCTGTAATTAGACGGGTTAGCTGGGTCGAGCGTAGGTTTTTTAAGGAGTGGAATGACCCAAGCGTCTTTAAGATTGTCAGGAACTATTCCAGATTTGAAAGAGGCATTGATGAGAGTGGTAATGAATGGTGCCAGATCGTGTGCAGCTGCTTTAACAATCGGGGCAGGGCAGGCATCGCCTTGGCAATTTGAAGGTTTCAGTTTCCTGATGATGTTTTCTACTTGCCACGTTGAAAGGGGTGAGAAGCTGAAAGGTATGCAAGTCGTTTGGAAGGTTGGAGGTATGTTAGGCAGTTGTTTGTGGTTAGGGTCTGCAGATAGCACAAATTTTTTTGCGTTAATTTTGGATTGTAGACAAGCTATTTTATCTAATAAGGCTTTCTGGATATTGCTACACCATAGTGCGTCAGTAATACCTTTGTCAGTCGCGGCAATAGGGGATTCTAATTCTTTGAGTATTTTGAAGAGTTCTTTAGTATTGGATTCTGCTTGTGTAATCCTTTTGTTATAGGAGTCTTTTTTGGCTAGGAGTATGGCTTCTTTGTAGCTAGAGGATACTAAGGTTAGTTCAGATTTGTTCGGAACTGTGGGATGTTTTTTCCAGAGTGCCTCAGCGGTTCTTTTGGCTTTACGTAGTTCTCTTAACTGTGGCGTGAACCATGTGTTAAGGTGACGCTGTGGTTTCGGTTTCCGCAGTTTTAGCGGGGCAATGGAGTCCAGAGCTTTAAGTATAGCCTGGTTGTAGGTGTCCACAAGAGCTGTAGGGTCTGCATCTGAATCAATATTATTCAATATGGGGAGTAGAATAGGTAGGAGTTTGTCGGGAGTAATGTCTTTCTTGTTTCTCGTGCAGATGGCAGGGGCGATGGTAGGCGCTAAGTGAGTAATGTTAGCTTTGATAGTAAAGGTTAGTTTGGGGTGGTCTGACCAGATGCATGGGTCATTAGATAGGAGGTCAATAGAGCAATTGATGTGTGAAAGCCAGTCTAGAGTTCTACCTTTGACATGGGTAGATTCGTGGATGATGTGCGTGTGACCCAAATCAGATAATGTATTGGCTAAGTCAAGGGCATTGGTGTCTTTAGGATCGTTGAGACCGAGGTTAACGTCCCCAAGTAAGATGGTTTGCGAGTTAGGTTTGGTGTTTATGGATATAAGTGATGCAATGTCCTCTGTGAAAGAGGCGATGGGTCCTGGTGGTCGATAAATGAGGTGCACGGAGGCCGTGTGGTTGGGTGAGAGGGGTAGCTTAATTGACAAGGATTCGGCAGACGGGATGTGCGCATCTTGGATGATTTTGATGTCGAAGGTATTTCTGTATATGAAGGCAAGTCCGCCTCCCTTTGTTTGAGTGGTGTTTCTGTCAGATCTTATAATGGCATAATCATTAGGTATTGCGAGGGCTAGAGCTGGGTCGGATGCGGCATTGAGCCAGGTTTCAGTGACTGCGAGGACATCAAGGTTTTCATAGGTTATAAAGTCAGCAATGTCGAGAGCATGGGCAGGAAGAGACCTGGAATTCACTAGTGCTGCTTTGATGAGTTTATCTTTTTTGAAGTTTTTTTCAGATGTTGGCGGTGGATTGTGGGCTAGATTGTTGATGACAAAGGGGGGAGCAGCATGATTATGGGCAAGATTCAAGTGTTTTATGGTACGGGCTCTAAGTCTGGAGTTCCTGCTTAAGATACTAGGGTGGTGAGAGTACGGGGAGGTAGGTGGATTGGTTCGGATGTTCAGACTAGTATTTCTCTTCAGTGAGCTAGGGTGGAACGAGCCTGGGTAGGTGGGTGGTCTAGTTCTGGAGTTCAGTCTAGAATTTCTGATGGTGATAGTACAGGGTTGGTTGGGTGTTGGTTTGGAGGCAAAGTGTCGTATCCAGAGTGCTGGATCATCCAAGTATAGATTTGCGGGTGTCATGGTGCTAGGCCTCAGGGAGGAAGTGGTGGGTGCCATGCCTAATCTAGTGGAAGTGTATTGTTTAGAGTGTAGGTCAGGCTGGCTAGACCAATAACTACTGTAAGTGTACAGTAGGTGTATGAGCGTTGATAGGTACCAATACATGAAGTTTAAGGTGTTACTGGTACGCAAGGTGACGGGGGTGGTCTATTAGCGAATAGAGGCACAGCATAAATTGATTGAATTTGAATGCGGAGTAGCTATGCAGGGCATCATAACAGGCAACGTAGTCTGTGGGCGGCAGAGTGACCAAGGCACAACGACTGTAAATGAGGTCGGATAGGCGACCAAAAGGCACAACACAATGGTAAATGTGGTCTAATAGGCGACCAAAAGGCACAACACAATGGTAAATGTGGTCTAATAGGCGACCAAAAGGCACAACACAATGGTAAATATGGTCTAATAGGCGACCAAAAGGTAAATGTGGTCTAATAGGCGACCAAAAGGCACAACACAATGGTAAATGTGGTCTAATAGGCGACCAAAAGGCACAACACAATGGTAAATGTGGTCAGATAGGCGACCAAAAGGTAAATGTGGTCTAATAGGCGACCAAAAGGCACAACACAATGGTAAATGTGGTCTAATAGGCGACCAAAAGGCACAACACAATGTTAAATGTGGTCTAATAGGCGACCAAAAGGCACAACACAATGGTAAATGTGGTCAGATAGGCGACCAAAAGGCACAACACAATGGTAAATGTGGTCTAATAGGCGACCAAAAGGCACAACACAATGGTAAATGTGGTCTAATAGGCGACCAAAAGGCACAACACAATGTTAAATGTGGTCTAATAGGCGACCAAAAGGCACAACACAATGGTAAATGTGGTCAGATAGGCGACCAAAAGGTAAATGTGGTCTAATAGGCGACCAAAAGGCACAACACAATGGTAAATGTGGTCTAATAGGCGACCAAAAGGCACAACACAATGGTAAATGTGGTCAGATAGGCGACCAAAAGGTAAATGTGGTCTAATAGGCGACCAAAAGGCACAACACAATGTTAAATGTGGTCTAATAGGCGACCAAAAGGCACAACACAATGGTAAATGTGGTCAGATAGGCGACCAAAAGGCACAACACAATGGTAAATGTGGTCTAATAGGCGACCAAAAGGCACAACACAATGGTAAATGTGGTCTAATAGGCGACCAAAAGGCACAACACAATGGTAAATGTGGTCTAATAGGCGACCAAAAGGCACAACACAATGTTAAATGTGGTCTAATAGGCGACCAAAAGGCACAACACAATGGTAAATGTGGTCAGATAGGCGACCAGGGGCACAGCTTAGGCCATAGACCTTAAATGCGTGGAATAGTGATATGGGTATTGACCAATGCTGTAAGACATGCGACCATCATGGATCAAAGGCAGAATCAGTGAATGTTTGCTAAGAACCGATGCGTAGGCAGCAACGGTGTTGGGCACGCTGCACGAGCTAGGTGTACATCATGTGGTTAGGCACGGGCTAGGAACACCCTAAGAACAAGTTTGCGTCTGGCTCATATCGTCCAACACGTGATAGGGGGATGTGCCGTGCGCGTGTAATGTACAGTGAGCAGGAACACATGAGGGGTTTCGTAAGAGTGCAGGTATACGGGCACAGATCTTACCAGAATATTCAGGCAGCTCTAGCCAGTCAAAGCCTGCTTGGCGGTGGGCGGCACGTGTGCAATGTCCTGAAAGCATCAGGGGTTCCTCCAGGGTCGCACTGTGAGGAGCGAAACAGTGTCCCGCGCCGTGCCGCTAGGTGCGGACAGGGGCAGACAGGAGGGGCCTTTGGCTCACGGGCCTTAGGCAGCTAGGGCCGGCTTCCGCCTCCGGTCGCCAGACGCTATTGATATGTAGATGAGGGTTGCTAAGCAACCATAGCGAGCGTCGGGAGGACGAACTGAGCGGCGGCCATCTTGTGGCTGGAATCTCGTCGGCGTTGCCTCGTCGGTGGTGTAGAGCCAAGTCTAGGCCAGCGGTGCACCGTGCACTGCGGGTGCAAGCGCTCAGATGCTGCAAGTATGCGGACAAGCAGGATGGCAGGATGTGGAGAGGGGTCTGTGTCCCAGCTGCTCCTGCAGCATGGGAGCGGCGATGTGTCTCCGAGCACAATCAGATGCGATTTATCCTCCAAGTTCTTACCCAGCTCCAGGGTGGGACCTAAATGTGGTTTTGACCAGGCTCATGGGAGCTCCCTTTGAGCCTATGGATAAAGCAGGTCTAAAAGACCTGATTTATGAAACTGCCTTCCTAGTGGCTATCACTTCTATCAGAAGGGTTAGCGAACTACAGGCACTTTCTGTTCTAGACCCTTTGTTACAGTCCACAGGGATAAGGTAGTTCTGCGCATGCACCCCAGATTTGCTCCCAAATTCATCTCGAAGTTCCATGTGAACCAATCGATTGAACTACCTAACTTTTTCCAGAATCCCACTAGCATGGCCAAAAGAAGCCTACACACACTGGATGTGCGCAGGGCAGTCATGTTCTACCTGGAAAGAACTAAACCACTGAGGAAAACGAACCAATTTTTCATTTCAGTGGCAGCTGGTAGAGAAGGGGATTCTGTCTCTAAATCGGCTATCTGAAGGTGTACAGCAGATGTAATCATCAGAAATGCTATTACGGTAAGTAATGCATGTCATTCCAGAGGAGGCAGAGGGCTAGGTTGACTACCCCATTACCTAGACAAGGAGCTATGCCTCGCAGGAGCACATCACCTACATTTGGTCGACCCTCCTGAAGCAGGTCGCCTTCAGTGCACATTCGACATAGATCGCCATCAGTGAGCAAGCAGAGCAGACAAGGCTCACACTACAGTGGGTCTCCTAGATGCAAATCACCACAAGCTCTGCAAAAACTGAGACACTCTCCTTCTCTGCCACGTTCCTCGCCACAGAACTTGGGTAGCCATATCCCTGTCTAGTGTTAGTCTCTGAGTGACGGGAGGACCCGCTTGATCTGGATGACGGAGACAATCCTTTTAGGGATTTCTCTGACACGCAGGATGATGCGCCAGAGTAGGAAGAGCTTCCCAGAGATGCACCTGACGAAGAGCCGGACGAATGGGATACCCATATAATTGAGAAGCAAAGGAGACACAACTCTCCGGGTAGGGTGTTGCCACCGGATGATAGTCTCATTTCATTCGATTATAGCCAAGTCAGGGGAAATCTTTCAAATCCATATAGCCACTGAGGAGAAGTCAGTTCTCAGTGAACATGGAGACCAGAGACACTGAACAGTTACCATGATACCAATCTTGGACACAATCTGGGAGGTGGGTGAGAAGATCCTAGCCACACTGCTCTCCACAACCGTGCTGGTTGCAAGACCAGAGAAGAAATATAAAGCCCCCCAACTCGGCACCTATGTGTCTGAGTTCACCCAAAACCAGACTCTCTCCTTATGTGGGCAGCTCGAAAGAAGCTGCAGAACCAAGTATCACCTCTTACATCCTGCTAGACAAGGAGGGATGTAAGCTCGAGGCCATGGGAAGGATGGTGTTGGCAGCAGCATCACTGGCTTTGAGGGCTGGCAATCCAATGGCTATGACAGCCAGATTCGATAGAGAGCTATGGCTCAAAATGTCTAGACTGGTCAAGCACCTGCCGGCGGAATATCAGGCGGAAGCAAATTCTCTAGTCACTAACAGTGAAAGGACTTCCGACCATATGATAGATGCTGCAGCGGATGTGGCTCAATGTGGGTTTCGGCATAAGGCTTTCGGCACAGTTCTACAACGCCAGGTGTGGATGAAGGCCACCAACTTTAAGCCTGAGGTCCAAGCACAAATACTGGACATGCCATTGGATGGCCAGGAACTCTTTGGAAAGTTGAAGGGCATCAAGTCCGACACATGTATTTGTATTTATTTTATTTGTAACGCGCAGACCAACAGGCCCGGAGGCATCAGTGCGCAATTTGTACAGGTTACAGATATACATATGTACAGACATAATATTACAAATTTACACAAAGACAGTAGGTGACTAAAGGAATCTATCTACATATACTACAGTTGCACAAAGACAGTAGGTGACTAAAGGAATCTATCTACATATACTACAGTGATGCCGGTGCTGCTTGGTAATAACAGAGGACAGCAGGTCAGAGTGTGTAAGACAGAGGTGTTGAGCAGGGCTTAAAGCTGGTCAAAAAGCCAAGATCTAGTATTGGCTTTGAAAGTGTTAAATGAGTCTTCAGCTCTGATGGTCTGATGGTAGCAGGGAGGGAGTTCCATAGCTTGGAGGCTAGGACAGGGAAGCTTAAACCCCCTTCTTTTTGCAGTTTAAATCTAGGGATCGCTAGACAGTGGGACTGGGCAGTTGTTAGTGGTCGGGAGGTCGAGTGGCGCGACAGTCGACTGCCGAGGTAGATAGGGGCCTTATTAGCCAGGCATTTGTGCGTAAGGGCGAGTGTTTTGAGTGAAATTCTCTGCTTGACAGGTAGCCACTTTAACTTGGTTCTAGTTTCTGTGATATGCTGGTTGCGGGGAATGTTTAGGGCGGCACGAATGGCATTGTTTTGGGTAGTTTGGAGTTTATCCAGGTTCTCTTGGCTAGTGCCTAGGTAAAGAGCACTACAGTAATCGATTTTAGCCATAATGAGGGTTCTCGCTAATGTGACACTGTTGGAGGTAGTAAGGAATGGTCTGCAAGCTGTGATGAGTTTGCATGTGTATGCGGACACAGATCTGACAGCATTCGTTTGTCGAGTTAATGATAGTGTAGCGTCAAGGTAGAAGCCTAATGTTTTAGTGTCTTTTGAGACTCGGATGTTATTACCGTCTATGGTGAATGACTGATAGGACGATTCTAGTCTGCTCAGGCGTTGTGCAGTGCCCAAGATCAGAAGCTCCGTCTTGTCATCGTTTAGGCACAACTGGTGTTTGGCCATCCAAGCTTGGATGACCAGGTAGACGTCATTAAGGGCCTTGGTGTCAGCTAGATAATCACCAGTGATGGGAATGAGTATCTGGGTGTCGTCCGCATAGTTAGTATAGGAGACACCCAGATAGTCAAGCACATCAAAGAGTGGTTTTGTGAAGATGTTATAAAGTGTAGGTGACACGCAAGATCCCTGAGGTACGCCACAGTGAATTGGGGAAGGGTCGGCGGCTGCGGATGGGGCAAAGACTCTCATGGATCTATTGCCCAAAAAGGATTTGATCCAGGCTGCAGCAGAGGATGAGAAGTTGGCAGCGGAGTGGAGGTGCTTGCATAGGATCTGGTGGTTGACCAAATCGAAAGCAGCTGAAAGGTCGAGAAGTAATAGCATTGCTAGTTTGCCCTGATCCTTTAAAACCTCGATTTGGGTTTTAAGGTCTATTAAAGCAGTCTCCGTCCCGTGTCTGGGGCGGAATCCGGATTGTTGTAGACCTAGCAAGTTATTAGATTCCAAATAGTTTTGTATCTTATGGTATGCGGCACGGTCTAAAATCTTAAGCAGAAATGGGACTGTGGTGATAGGTCGGAAGTTAGTAGGAATGCTTGGGTCAAGGGATGGTTTTTTGAGCAATGGGATCACCCAAGCGTTCTTCAGGTTATCTGGGACAATGCCGGTTTTGAAGGAAGAGTTAATGAATGGGGCCAGCTCATGTGCTGAGTCCTTAACTGGGCACTGGTCACCTTAGCAGTTGGATGGTTTAATTCTTAGAATTATGTTTTCTACCTCGGCAACGGTGAGCGGTGAGAATGTAAATGGTGTAGTATTAGCAGTGTCTGGAGGGGGGGCCCTGGCAGGGGAGAGAGCGCGGTTGTCTCGCTTCAGACTGTCCTGCTTATCTTTAATTTTCGCTTGTAGTGTGAAGATTTTATTTAGTAAGGCTGCTTGGATGTTGGCACACCATTTACTATCTTTCAAGCAAGTGTCAGGGGGGGCGACTGAAGTTTCAAGCTCTTTTAGGATTTTGAAGAGCTCCTTAGTGTTCGATTCAGCTTGCATAATGCGTTTGTTAAGAGATTCCTTTTTTGCAGTGATGATAGCATCTTTATAAGAGAGTGAGGCAAGAAGGAAACCATCTTTGTGCTCTTCAGAAGGGTGGCTTTTCCATCGATTTTCAGCACAACGTTTCGCTTTGCGGAGTATTCTTAACTGTGGGGTGAACCATGAGTTAAGATGAGCTTGTAATTTAGCCTTCCTAAGTTTGATAGGAGCTATAGAGTCAATGGCCGTTAGCATTGTTTGGTTGTAAGTGTCTGCTAAGGAAGTAGGATCAGAGCAGGTGTTGGTGGCTGCATTAAGGGTCGAGAGTAACAGTGGGAGGAGTTTCTCCTTAGTTATGTCTTTTTTCTTCTGGTCAGGAGTGCTGGGGCTATTGGAGTCGGGGTACGTGGGGTTGCTTCAATGTTAAAGGTTATGATGTGGTGGTTAGACCATATACAGGGGGTGTTTCTGAGAACCTTAATATTGCAGTTGGAGCCAGCTAACCAATCAAGTGTTCTACCTTTGATATGGGTAGGTTCTTGAATATACAAGGTGAAGCCGAGGTCAGTTAGTACGTTCTCCAGGTCAGTTGCCACATGATCCTTTAGGTCACCAAGACCTAAGTTAAAGTCGCCTAAGATGATTGTGAATTATTTTTAGTATTGTCAAGGAGGAGGGTGGAAATTTCACTGGCAAAGGACGGTGCTGGTCCCGGGGGCCTGTAGATAAGGTGCAAGGTGGCCGTTTCGTTGGGTGTGAGTGCTAATTTGACTGACAGCGACTCAGCTGATGCAAGTTTGGCATCAGGTATCACCCTTAGGTCGAGCTAATTTTTATGGATGAAAGCCACACCCCCACCTCTAGAGTGGGCGGTGGGAAGGTCACATCGTGTGATGCCGTAGTCAGGCGGTAGGGCCAACGCTAGTAAGGGGCCAGAAGCAGCATGAAGCCATGTTTCGGATATAGCTATGAAGTCAAGGTCAGACGTGGAGATGAGGTCAGCTATGTCTAGTGCATGTGCAGTGAGGGATCTGGCGTTAATAAGGGCACCCTTAAACCTGGGCAGTTTAACCCCTGTGGTTGTGGATTTGCATGAGGTAGTGATTGACGGTGATCCAGGTGGAGAGAGTAAGGTTTGCTTCGTGGCGTTGTTACGGGAGTGACGTAGGCGGAATCTGGTGCCTAGTCTCTTATTTCTGAGAGAGAGGGGGCAGGGTTGGTTGGGTGTAGGTTTCCTAGCGAAATGTTCCAGCCATAGTGCTGGGTCATTAAGGTATTGGTTGATCTGGCCTACAGCGGGAGCTGCCGGGCTCATTCTAGGAGACACCATAAGTCGTGGGGGTGCAAGACTGAGGAGAGGCTGATCAAGTTTAACCCGGGGTGGTGCGGTTGTTACCGTGGGTAACTGAGTGACTTGGGCAAGTCGTAGGGCTAAGGTGTAATATAGTGGAAGGAGTGCACTGATGTGCATGATGGTAGTCCTGGATACCTGAGTAAGAGGGAAAGAGCCAGGGAGGCACAACAATCAGGTGCATAAATGGGGCAATACAGTCAAATGCATGAAATGGGGGTCACCTAAATTCGATTTAGCAGTGAGAGGCAAAAAGCAATATAGTCAAATGAATAGGATGGGGTCACCTAGATTCGATTTAGCAGTGAAAGGCAAAAGGCAATACAGTCAAATGCATGAAATGGGGGTCACCTAAATTCGATTTAGCAGTGAGAGGCAAAAAGCAATATAGTCAAGTGCATAAGATGGGGTCACCTAGATTCGATTTAGCAGTGAAACGCAGAAGGCAATACAGCCAAATGCATAAAATGGGGGTCACCTAGATTCGATTTAGCAGTAAGAGGCAAAAAGCACTTCAATCGGATGCAAGTATGGGTCACCTAGATTCGATTTAGCAGTGAGGGCAGTGCGATAATCATTACATAATACATTGCAGTGCTAGTGTGATTATGACTAGTATTTGGCACATTGAGCATATAATGGTGCTGAGCAAGTGCAGTAGTAAGGGGTGATATGCGTAGCGTTACAGTTGCATAGTGGTAAGATAATTAGTTGGGCATGAACTAAAGCATCACTCAACTGTTAGGCAAGTATAGGCTAGGTGCAGTGTTCAGGTAATGGGCAGAAGAAGGCTAATGTAGCATCAGGTGGCTAGTCAGATATAAACTAGATATGACATACAAATGCATATGCATGAGACTATTAACGCACGAATATCATGGTGCTAGCTGCAAGTAGGTACTTACAATGGATGCAAGGCCATATAGCGAAGTCCAAGCTAAGTCTAGGTGGTTAAATCGCCACGCGCCGTTCAGCGGCGAACAGGGGCAAACAGGGCCTTAGATGGCCTTCGGTGGGCCGGCTCTTCCGCCTGCTGGCGGGTGCGGCACAAATTGAAGCAAACGGTTGCTTAGCAACCAGCAGGAAACACAGCCTCGTTATGGCGCGGCATCGCGCCCGACATTTTGTTTTGGATTGCAATGTCGGCGCTGATGCAGGCGCGTCCTGGGGGGCCTGGGCTGCAATGGGTGAAAGTAAGGGGTGCTGGGGGGCACCAGTACAGGTGGGTGGTCAGCCTTACTTTGTTCTAAACTCTGGTGGTCCGGGGCATCATCAGACGGCATGTGAGGCCGTAGGGAGGTGCTTTTCCTTCGGTTCAGGGTCGGATCCTGACATCGGGACACTGACACTGCGAGAGCCACCTGTTCCCTCAGGAATAAGGACAAGGATCATTGCTCTTTTCGAGGATCAGAAACAAAGTACAGATCCTTCCAGACACAAGGCTCACTGTCCAGCTCCTATCAGATGAGTGGCAGATGCCACCAGACCTCTTCCAGGTACCCGTATCAAAGAGGCAGAAGGGGATTGAGAGAGGGCAGGGCCCAGGCCAAGAAAAATTGACCTCGGGACCCCACGCCTTCCAGATCGCACCCTGCTGGGAGGGTCGCTGACCAACACCCACAACACTGGAATGTCATTACATCAGACAAGTGGGTGTTACAGGTGGTGCAAGGAGGACATACCATTGAGTTCCTCCACCTCAACCCCCAATCTCTCCTTCCACAACCAAGGAAGGTCCATCTACTACAACAACTGATGGCGGAAGTGGACAAACTGCTGCTTAAGGCAGAAATAGAGCGACTTCCGCTCCAGCACCAAGGAAAAGGATTCTATTCACGCTTCTTCCTGATCAGGAAGAAAAATGGACAGTGGCATCAATACTAGATCTAGCGGCTCTCATTAAGTTTGTACGCCACCTCAAATTCAAGATGGCCTCGTTCCAGATGTTCCTCCCGTGGCTAAACAAGAGCGATTTTTCTTTTTCTTTTTTTTTTTTTTTGAAGCTAGCCTGGACCCAGAGGACACTTAATTTCATATACCGATCCACCCAGCACACAGGCAGTACTTTCGATTCTTGGTGGGAAAAGACCATTTCCAGTTCAAGGTACTCCCCTTTGGAAGTAGTCACCGAGTGTGTTTACAAAATGTCTGACTCTGGTGGCCACCCATGTCCGGAGTAGAGGTCTTCCCGTACTTGGACATAAAGGGAAGTTCTCCAAGAGCAACATCTAGAGCAGTGAAGCAAACAACAGCCCTACTTCAGAGACTGGGCTTCACCATCAACAGGGAAAAGCCTTCGCCTGTGATCGCACAGATCTCGATCTTTCAGGGAACAGACTTAGACATGCATATTCAAAGAGTACGGCCATCACCAGCAAGAGTGGCAGCGATGCTAGGGCTAGTTGCCTGGTTTTGAGAGACTGCAATGTCCATGGTTGGACGATACAAGTCCCTGCTGGGCATGATGTCCTCTTTTATCTTCCTCATACCTAATTGCAGACTAAGAACGAGGCCCATCTAGGAAGAGCTAGACTTGTAGTGGATCCAGATCAACGGCTCATGGGAAGACATGGTGCACTTCACAATTGCATTCCACAAGGCATTGCACTGGTGGGCCAAGGAACCCAACCTGATCCAGGGAATGCCATTCCAGACACCCATGTCAACTTTACTGCTCCGGACAGACTCCTCTCTATCAGGATGGGGTGCCCACTTGCGGGGACCTTCAAGCGAGGGGAGATTGGTCTGAAAAAGACTCTCACCTCATATAAATGAGCTGGAACTGTGAGCAATATGCTGGGCATTAAAATCCTTTCAACCAGCCCTCATCGGGTCAGGTCGTAACAGTGCAGATGGACAATACAACATCAATGCACTATACAAACAAGCAGGGAGGCACGAGGTCCAGCGTCTTGTTGCTAGAAGCGCAATGGCTCTGGAATTGGGCCCTCAAGCACAAGATCCAGCTGAGGGCAAAGCACCTTCCGAGGAAGGTCTGCATCCTGGCAGAAAAGCTCAGCAGAGAGTATTTGCAGCCCCACGAATGGGAGCGGTACAACCGAGAGCTCAACCAGTTGTTCACCAGGTGGGGGAAAACCCACAATAGATCTGTTCACCACGTTCCACAAGAAGTGCAGCCAGTTTGCCTCCAGGTACCCATAGATTCACTCTTTCTGTGGGAAGCATTCTCGCTGGATTGAACAGGGAAATTAATTTACAGCTTTCTTCCGACACTGTTGGTACCACGCGTACTGATCATGAAAAAGCAACCATGCAGGATGATCCTGGTGGTACAAAACAAGGCTACAACTGTCACAGAAGACCCCATCTGTCTCAGAACCTCATCTGCATTTGTTGTCTCAACATGGAGGAAGGCTGCTCCACCACGACCCAGCCAGCCTGTCTCTCAAGGGCTAGTACCTGAGCAGTGAAGTTTCATAACCTCCATCTAGACCCGGAATGTTGGGGTGTTATCAAGGTGGCTAGAACGCAGTCCACGCATCGCAAGTACGTCAAACAATTGAAGTGGGTCTTGCTATGGTGTGCAGGATCGCGCACTGACCCGCTCACGGTGTCAGTGGAACAGATATTGCTCCTCCATTTGGCGAAGAGCTGCCTGGCCCATCTCTCTGCCATTTTCGTAGTACACCACAAAGCCTCATCAAGAATCTCTGGTCTTTGATGCAGCAGTTAAAGATTTCCTTAAAAGATGAATGCACACCTTCCCCAGAGAATGAATGCTTTTACCATCCTGGAGCCTCAATACAGTCTTGGCAGCTTTGATGGGAGCCCCCTATGAACCCATTCATAAGTGCTACCTATGTTTTCTCGCATGGAAACTAGCCTTCATGGTGGCTATCGCTTCAGCCTGACGCATTGGTGAACTGCAGGCACTATCCATTGAACTATCTTTCACAACTTTACTGAAGGATAGTTATTCTTAGGCCACACTCTAAGTTTATTCCTAAGGTGGTGTCGGAAACCACACACTGTGAATGGATAGTGTTGCCCACTTGTTAAACCACTCAGCTGCAGCTAAATGGTCACTACACTCCTTGGACATTTCAATAACCTTGAAATTCTACATGCAAAGGACAAAAGACATTAGATCCTCAACTAGACTTTTTGTCACCTTTTCAGGCCGCAACAAGGGACAAACGGATCTCTAAACAAGGATGGTCTTGTTGGGTAACTAACTGTATTACCCACTGTCATTTCATGAAAGGACAACCACTTCTGTCTCTGCCAACAGCATGCTCCACTAGAGGGAGAGCGGTATCAGTGGCATTCTAGGCGGGAGTGCCTTTGAATGATGTATGTCAAGCAGCCACCTGGAACACGCTCCATACGTTTTCCAGGCATTGCTGCTTGGGGGAAGATACCAGGAAGGAAATGGCAGTTGGACAGGCAGTCCTTCAGCACCTATTTGCTTAAAGTAATGGTTTGGTCAGAAATATTATTGGCCAAAAAGATGGCCAATAATAAAACAAATATCTCAAATATATATTTTTTAAGTCCCTATGGAACGTTTTGAGCAAATGAAGCTCAAACTTTAAAATTGGAAGCACTAGGGGGCATCCATTTTGTGATTTCAGGCAGCCTCCTCGGCTCTGCCTTTGCGGCACAAAACAAGCAGCAAAAGCCCCTTACTGGGAGCTTTTGCTTACTGCAGCTTGAGCAGAGCTGAGGAGGCTGCCTTCACTTTCGTTTTACGTTTTCTGTGCTCCCCAAGCCCAGGGAAGCACAGAAAACGTAAAATGAAGGCAAAAACCAGAGGCGCACAAATTAAAAATATAACGTATTTGTGATTGCCGTGGTTGGAAAACCAGGGCAATCACAAACACAACAACGTTGTTATTCTGACAGCGGCAGCTTTCGCGTGGTCTCCTGGGCTCCCCCAACCCCGAGGGAGTCCAGGAGACTCCCAATGAAAACTGCTGCATTCAGAATCACAACGTTTTTGGATTTGTAAATACTGTGAAATTTACGAATACAAAAACGTTGTATTTCTAAACACCGCGGCATGGAAACGCAACCGCGTTGTGTTCTGCCTATAGCAGCTTTCACTTTGGGGCTCTCAGGCTTCACCCGTGGAGCCCCAGAGCCCCAAAGTGAAAGCTGCTGCAGGCAGAAACACTGCAGCATTTCTAAACCCCGCGTTGTGTTTCTGCCTACAGCAGCTTTCACTTTGGGGCTCTCGGGCTCCCTAGAGCTGTAGGCAGAAATACTGCGGCATGGAAACACAACCGCGTTGTGTTTCTGCCTGCAGCAGCTTTCACTTCGGGGCTCTCGGGCTCCCCTAAGGGAGCCCGAGAGCTCCGAAATGTGAAAGCTGCTGTAGGCAGAAAAACCGCGGCATGGAAACACAACCGTGTTGTGTTTCTGCCTGCCTTGGCTTTCACTTTGGGTCTCCGGTGCTCCCCATGGGGGAGCACCGGAGACCCAAATTGATAGCCACAGCAGGCAGAAACACAGCGCGGTTGTGTTTCAAAAACGCTGCGGTTTTTCTTTCTAAGTTTCTCAGACTCCTCTGGTTGGAGGAGCGCGAGAAACTTAGAAAGAAAAACTGCAGCGTTTTTGAAACACAACGTTGTATTTGTTTGTGGTAGCTTCAGCTGAAGCTACCGCAAACATAAATACGTTTTAAAAGCTGCAGTTTTATTTCTAAGTTTTCCGGGCACCTCCAGCCTGGAAAACCTAGGAAAGAAACGCAGCTAGTGCTTATTTAAAAAAAAAAATAACACTTACCGAGATGCAGCTGCAGCTTTCCTGCCTGTAGTCTATGGTCCCCATCCTCCGAGTCTGGCACCAATGAAGCAAAAGCCACCCAGTGGTAGCTTTTGTTTACTACAGCTGGCTGGCTTTTGCTTCATTAGTGCCGCAAAGGCAAGCACAGGCAGCATCCATTTCACAAAATGGATGCCCCCTAGTGCTTGCAATTTTAAACTTTGAGCTTCATTTGCTCAAAACTTTCCATAGGGACTTAAAAAAATATATATTTTAGATATTTGTTTTATTATTGGCCATCTTTTTGGCCAATAATATTTCTGACCGAACCATTCCTTTAAGGTAGGAGCAGCCAAGGTATCCCTCCTTCCCCATTGTTTCCTATCATGCGTGTTATGTACTTTGGATTTGTTTATGTGGAGACAAACTATCTAATATACTCACAGGCATTGCATGTTGTTTACTGCTTGGTATTCTATTGAAGCATGTGAATTTGTGAAAGATCCTATGCTGGAGAAGTCTTTGTTACTTACCTCTAACTGTATTTCGAATGGCTTGTGTCCTCCCATGTATTCCTCATCGTTTTGGTAGATCTCCTTTCCGGCTTCAGCTGCTTCGGAAAAACAATTTCAGCAGAGGGCGCTCTCGATGTCCCTCGAGGGCTTCCGTCTAAAGGTCGACGTCATCACCAGTATATATATAGCATGCGCAGAGCCCGTTGGCTTCAGTTGTGTTTTTCCAATGCAACTATCGCTTTGAATGAATTGCAGCGTGCTTCGGTTTTTGAATAAAACCTACGACACTTGAGTGAACATTTCTTCGTCTGCACCATCAACACCAGAGACAGGATTCAAGATATGCCACGATTGCAGTGCCAAAATGACAATCACTGAACCTCATCGAGTGTGTCTGTGCACAGAGCATCGAACGGTTGATTGTGACTCCTGTCAGGCACTGACCGATAAGGCTGTAAAAGAGCATAGAGGGAAACTAGCGTCTGGTAAGACTGAACCCCACAAAATCCCCTTCATCCAAATCTAAAATCAGATCTTCTGTTGAGTCGAGAGCAGACTCTCCTCTGAGATAATCATCCCAAAAAAATATCTCGCTCTAAGAGTGAGTCTCACCATTCTTCATCTTGAACTAAGAAGTCGCAAAAGAGGTGTTACAGATCTCCATCGTCCTCTAGTGATTCCTCTCCTGAGAGAATTTCATGTCTGACCAAATACTCTACTCTTGCCGAGTGAGAAGAGTTTCGAATAGAGATGTTGAAAATATTTGACGAGGAGGCCCCGGCCAAGCGAAGCCATGCTTTCGTCGCGCTGCATAAAGGCGACAAAGTGAAGGCAAAGGCAAAATCCTCGAGGACGTAAGCCATTGACCTAACGAGAGCCGTCGAGGCCTCGATCCGATGACATTTTGTCAAAGACTTGAGTCGAGGGTCTAGCCTTTCAAGGGCGTTGTCCACAAAAAGGCTTCATCAAGGTCGTCTGTCTCCAGTGTCGAGAACGTCAACGCCATTGATCTCAAAGAAGCCGTTGACGACAGGCTCGACACCGTCGACGCCTTTAGCAAAGCAGGTGGAGAAAATGTCCAAACCTGCGCAGAGAAAAGATTTCTTTAAATCGTTATAAACAATTTAAGAAAAGCATGAGCCTTCTGATGGGAACACTCCACCCTTTGGCCCGGAGTTCGGTACCCCTAACGTGCCAGAGGCCATGGTGTCAGATGAGTCAAAGATGAAGGACTTATATATGAGCCTCCAAACAGCCAGTGGTGTGAATACATCACCTGAATTGGAATTTGCAAAATCAGACCCTTCAGACCAGGCAGAAGCCTCCTATAGGGGACTCATGACCAGGGTAGTTGACTTTCTAGGTCAGAGCAGGCCCGCTCCCCCATTTCAGCAGGACAATTTTACGGATGTCCTAGACCAGCGTCCACAAAAGGATCTAATCCTCCATTTCACATTGCCCTTAAGAAAAGGGTTAAGACAAATTGGGAGGCACCTGAGACAATTGCTGCGGTGAAAAAGAACCTCACCAAAAAGTATAGGCCATCTAGCAGTGACCCTGAATATTTGGCAAAGCACCCCACGTCAGAAAGCCTGGTGGTTCAGGCGGTGACACCCTTGTCCAAACAGGCCCCATATCCCACTATCCTACCTGAGTTGATAAGTAAGTGTACGCTTGGGCAAGAAAGATTATTTTCTGTGGGAAGCATGGCATTGAAATCTGCCAATGCCACTTGCGTTTTAACAAAATTCACGTTCAACCTGTGGCATTGTATAGCAATGGTGGTTGGCCATATTCCTGAGGAGGAAGAAGGAGACGGCCTCCTGGCCATCCTAAGTGACAGAAAAGAGGCTATGTGCGAGTCTCTACAGTCAGGACTGGATACTGCTGACTGCATCAGTAGATCCATGGCGACAAGTACCGTACTATGCCGATTTGCGTGGTTGAGAAAGTCGGGATATGCACCGGACGTGCAGTCCAGACTTATCATTATGCCTTTTGACAGCTCTCAGTTAGTGTTGCAGTCCACAACAATTTTACCTAAGTGGATCTTTTTGGAGGGTTAAGTCCTTTCATTTTTATTCCTCAGTTGGTAGAGCAAAGGACAGGCTAGTTATAGAGGCCGAAGAGGATTCCCTCGTGGTGGACGAGGGAGAGGTACTAAGTCCTCCCAAACAATGTTTGCTTTGCCATCAGCCACTGTTCCAGCCGCCTCAAAACCTCTCTGAGGTCTTAATCCACAAGGCCCCAGTGGTAGGCAGACTATCGCAGCATCTGCAAGAATGGCGGGACATTACTTCAGATGCTTGGGCATTAGAAACTGTAGCCCAGGGTTACTGTCTCCCATTCATAAAAATACCTATTGCCACGTAGTATGACGATATTGGGCCTGCATCACCAGGAAACATTGCACTCAAAACTCAAGATCCATTCCTTGTGCAGAAAATTTGGAGCCTGCTAGAGAAAGGTACTATAGAACCAGTACCTGTAACGGATTGAAACACAGGGTGGTATTCTCCTCCCCAAGAAGGACGGTGGGAGTTGGGGGGACAGAGAGAAGAACAAGACCACAATCTTACTAGGCCAGGTAACATTGAGATCGTGCAAGTGCAGGGGAGGGGGGAGAGGACAGTGCACTACATAGGATCAACAGCAGAGAATAAATAAAACAATAGGTAAAGGTGCAGCCAGCTAGTGGCAAGTGCAGGGTTAAGTCCAGACATATAGTGTCAAGAGCTGGTGGGGAATGTAGGTATACAGAAACAGCCCCCAAGTGCAGAAGTTGCCCGGGATGCAGTGCAGGTGTGCAGCTTGAGGGGGAGGGGACCTGGGTCCGAGATCAGAGGGTAGCCAGGTGACAGATGCAGTTACAGTTGTGAGTTCAGCGGCGGAGAGAAGGAGAGGAAGGTCTTGAGGTGCTTCTGGAACCAGAGATGGTTCTTCTCAAGTTTCAGGGAGGCTGTACCAGATGGAGGCCCCAGCCGAAGAAAGAGATCTACCACCAACTCGTTGCTTGGAGAAGCGACTGACCCTGAGGGAGTTGGAGGCAGATGAGTGAAGAGCTTGAGAAGGAAGATCTTTAGGAAGAGAGAGTTGGAGGTATTGAGGCCCCAGAAGGCCTTGTGGACAATGCAGAGGGTTTTGAATGTAATCTTTGCAGCCACTGGGAGCTAGTGCAGAGATTTCAGTCTTGGAGAGATACGATCCCTGGACTTGAGTCCAAGGACAAGTCTCCCAGTCCTGTTCTAGATGAGTGGCAGAGGGCAGAGAGTAGAAGCAGGCAGATTTAGAAAGAGGCAGTTGCAGTAGTCCAGCCTAGAGAGAACCAGAGCTCTGGAGACAGTGAGCTTCTGGGGGAAGGAGAGGAAAGGAAGAATACCTCCTGAGGAGGTGCAGCTGGTAATGTGACTTCTTAGATAACAGTAGCCAATGGTCTGACAGTCAGTGGTCGTTGGTCTCCATTGGAGTCCAAACTAAACATCAACCTTTTGGACTGATGGGCAATCGGACTAGTGCTGAAAGTCTTTCTGCCCTCTGTACGGGAAAATAATATCTTGATGGGCAACACAGTGGCCATATAATACCCCAACAAGAGAGCAGATGTAGGGTGACTTCCACTGTGCAGAGAGGCAATGCAGCTCTGGTTCTGGGCAATTCAAGAGGGAATATCCCCATCAGTGGTTCATCTAGCCAGAGAGGAGAACACGGAGGCGGATGTTCTGAGCAGGAAGAGCACAGTCTCTCACGAGTGGTCCAGAAAGTCCTTCAAGAGATTTTCGCCCTTTGGGGAACCCCTCAAATGGATCTGTTTGTGACCAGTGTCAACTGGAAGTGCAAACAGTTCTGCTCCAGGAAATGTCCTCAAGAGGAGCTCTATGAGACACGTGCCTAGTGGACTGGGAGTTTCCACTCCAATACGTGTTTCCTCCAGTCCCTGTAATAACTCACATGATCAAGAGGTTGAGAAAGTTTGGGCAATCCATGATCCTAATTGCTCCGGATTGGGCCGGAGGATGTGGTACCCAGAACTTCTGGACATGTCCATCTGCCCTCCAATGAGTCTTCCACAAAGAGAGAACCTTCTCTCGCGAGAGGAGGGTCAGGTTCTTCATCCAGAGTTAAAGACACTCGACCTTCACGCCTTGGTTCTGAAAGGTTAAAATATAAAGATTGGGACCTCCCGGATGATGTAATTGAGATTTTGGTTTAGGCCAGAAGGCCAGCAACTAAATCTTTGTGCCGTTGGAATAGGTTCTGCAACTGGTGCAGAGATAAGAATGTGGACCCATTTCAATGTAATACACCTATGGTGTTGTCTTTCTTGCTACATCTGGCAAATCTGGGGCTCCAGATTGGAACCATTAAAGGTTATTTGGCAGCGCTTTCAATTTTTAAGCGCTCTTCTGTGGAAGTGTCATACTTTAAAATTTCTTTAATCATAAAATTTCTCAAGGGGCTCACCAACGTGTTTCCCCCAACTTCTTTTCAAGTCCCTGTTTTGGGATTTGTATCTTGTTCTAAAATGTCTTGTGTGCTCCTGTTGAGCCTCTTTGTTCATGGCCATTAAAACATCTGACATTTAAGACCATATTACTAGAAGCTCTAACATCAGCACGCAGGGTGAGCGAATTGCAGGCATTATCTTACACACACCCTTTTACTACTTTGTATAGAGACCGGGTTGTTCTTAAGGTGAAACCTTTTTCTACCTAAAAGAGTCTCAGAATTCCATGTATCTCAAAAACATTTTTACCAACGTTTTACCTGACCCCTTCTCCTGGAAGGAAGAGGAGAGGCTGCATAGACTTGACCCAGAATGATCTATTTGTTTCTATGGTTCGCAAATGGCGAAGATTCAACAGGCTGATCAGCTGTTCATTGGATATACAGGTCATAAATTAGGACTAGCAGTAATGAAACAAGCACGGTCTAGATGGTTTATTCTGAACACTGGAAAATGCTATAGATTGGCTGGGAAAGACCTCACAGAAGGCCTAAGGACCCATTCTACTAGGGGCATGGCAACATCTTCTGCCCTACAAAGAGGGGTGCCGATAAGGGACATCAGTGTGGCAGCCTTTTGGGCTACCATCCATACTTTTGTAAAACATTACTGTCTAGACTCATTTTCACCTCAGGAAGGGGGATTTGGGAAGGCAGTGCTTCATTCAGTCCATGACTAATATGAATTCTGAACATGTCTTTCTCCTGCCTCCAAAACCAACAGTACTTTGGGAGTGTATCAAAAGATGAGGAATGCGTTGGAGGACACAATCCATTCAAAGAAGTTACTTACCTCCTGGTAACGTTCTTTTGACTGGATGTTCCTCCCATGTATTCCTCATCGCTCCTCCCAACCCACCACGCTGTAGTGTGTTCTTTTAGATCTGATCTTTTAGATCTGATACGGTATGATGTTAAGTGGGTAATTCGCAAAGGAAAGTGGGAAAAACAGAACTGTCGCTAACGGGTGCTGCACGTGCTATATATATATATATATATATATATGTGTATAATATACTGGTGTTGACGGCGACCTCGAGACAGAGGCTCTCGAGGGACATAGAATCCCAGCGCAATCTGCCAAAATGTATTTCCCAAGTAGCTGAAACTGGAAAGGAGATATATCAAAAGATGAGTAATATGTGGGAGGAAGGTCCAGTCAAAAGAACGTTATCGGGGGTAAATAACGTGTTCTTCTCGAGCATTGATATCTTTCATAGATTTACATGCGCCCGCCCTCCTCCCATAGGGAGGGCTGCTCCATAGTCAGTCATCACCTTTCAGCCTTCACGGTTCAAAATCTGAAGATGGCTGCCTGATGGCTATGCCTTCCTCTTAGAAGGGAGGATCTGCAGACTGAGGTGCTACTTGGCAGGAGCTTGATGTATACTTCGCTGATCCTCGAACATCCAACTGTTTATGCACGGAAAAAACATAATAGTAGCAGGGGACTCTGCAGTTAGCTTGCTTTTTCCCCAATTGCTCTATTTAAGAGGGACCTACTATATCAACAAGCAGCCTTCTCTAGGCCCAGTGCAGGCATAGGCTGAGGATACACAAGATGCATCCTGAGGGAAGCAGCTAATATAAGGGACAGCTCAATAGGCCTATGTCAGACCTTAATGGAGCTGACAGATCAGTGCAGCAGTCCTTACTGGAATCTGGTCCCCTCATGCTTCTTGTTGAAAAACGTTTTTTAAATACATTTTCTTGTAGGAGCAGCAAGTGGGCTGTACCAACAGCGCTGCCACCATAGGGGTTACTGCATGTGTAACCAGGTACCAGGTTACTTTATGAATCTGACGGGTGTCCCACTGCTGGCACACACCAAGGCCAGTCGTTTGGTGGCTGACCAATTAGGTTAGCGCAATCAGTTCTAAAATTGTGTCTGGTTACGTGTGTGTGTATGTGTTTTTTACCTTAGTACTGCATTGCTTTATCTATAAATATAAGAAATGACAGTGGCAATGTAATGTAAAGTGGTCTTACATAGTGCCCTTCTGACAATAATGTTGGCTTAACTGCGCATGGCTCTGTGAGAAAGGAGCATACAAAAACTGCAATTATTCTGTGAATAAGTGCAACCCCTCCATTCATTTATGAAGCAATTTATGCGTAAAAACGCTAACAAGCATCCTTTCCAATAGAATAGCCCTACTCAAAGGGCATATGTTATAGGCAAATTGCAGTCGATATGTTTAAACTTCATTTATTATTCAAAATTCATTACAAAAATCCATTTATAGAAAGACCACACATAACAATGGCATTTCATATATTAAAAACCAATTTTAAAGATACACATATCACATCTAGAAAAACACATATATCAAAACCAGTGATCACATTTCACCCCTCCTTACTCACACTCACTTTCATCCACATTCATACCATCCACCATTCGTACTGTGCAAAAAAAGCGCAATTCTAATCACTCTTTTCTAGGGCTTGAATGTTGTTGTATGATTATAAAAGCCTATTTAACACTAAATGTTTCTTTTCACAGAGTTAAACAAGACAAATGTTCAAACAAGCTTACTCATGAACATATACCAAATGCCTATATATTTTGCAGAAACTCAGTGAGGCCCAACTAGACAGAGTGGGCTCTCTGGTGTTGTCTACTCGAGTTTCGGGCACCACAACAGACCTAAAATATTTCTATCTGGTGCACCTCATCAGGACATATACATTGTTAGATACCAAAAACCAGTTCGTATTAGCGTAGTTCAGCTCGATATATAATGCGTGTCATCTAGGTGTTCAAAATATAACTTCTTTCCATTCTCAAACAGAGTTTCATTCTTCTGTAGGTCAACTGGGTTTCTGTGGGGGCCTCATCAGCCAAAGAAGGATAGGCGGAGAGAGAGCAGAAAGAAAAAGAGTGCAAAGAATAATTTTAATATAATTCGCTCTCAACCGTGTTGCTAAAGTTTTTTAACATCTTGACATACTACTTGTATATTTATTGTCTGAAAGTATCATACCGCAATTTGTCTAAAACCATGCTGCTCCCTTGTTATGGGCATGGCTGGATCTGGATAATGATATCCTAATTTGAGCAAGGGGAACTCAATTTTCTCCTTACATTCCTGGAAAGGTGATGTCGCTGACATACATGCTGAACCCCACCACTCTGCAGTGGGCAATGCACATAAAAATGAGGAGCACAAAGTCTCCAAGATCCTCTGTAACCTCCCTCCTGTTTCAACTCCCACACTTCAAAGGAGATATCAATGTGTGATCTAAGTGCCACGTCTTACCCCAGAGAGGGGAATGGCTGGGGGGAACCTAAGCACACTGAGGTCCAAGGCGTTCTCAATCGGATGTGCTTCATGTGATGGATCTGTGCTGGCTGTCAACTGCTTGCCGGGCTTTCCCTCCTAGTCAGAAAGTTTCCGTCTGTTGATGTAAAAAGCAGACGCTGTATTACATTCCATCTCTGTGTGTCCCTCGTATTACTGTTGCCCTATAGTGTTTTCCACAGTCTATATTGGCAATAATATCTCCCTCTGGGGACCCCTGTCCCAATCAGCACTAGCTGATTATGATGATCGTCATTGTTTACCTTGTGGCTGCACCTCACTGAGGAGGTCCAACAAGGCCAAAACATGTCTGGGGTTGCTTGGTTTTCTGTGCACAGGGGACCTGGCCTAGCAGTTCGGGCTGGGCTGCTTCCTTCGGTGGCGGCAGCTGCTGACTGATTTGCACATGGCTGGTCCCCTTTTTCAATGGCTTAGATGGGCTAAAAAGCGGGGGTGTGGAAGGTTGCCCAGAGCAATTGCCAGTGGTTTAGATTAATTCAAAACCTTCCACCCATCACTTTTGTGGTCAGTACCTTGTGGTTGTAGCCTATTTCTTTAAAGTTTGTGCCAGCCTGCCACAATTGTTGATTCAGTGCGATTGCTCACTCCACAAGGTATTTGTGCCCTTCGATGTGTTTCTCCACACGAATCTCGCCTGTGCATTTATGAGTCCTTGTTGCGTATGTCCAAAGACTTACTGCGGATGGAGTCAGAAGGGAAGAGGAACAGAGAGAGGGAAATAAAAGCGAGGTGAACCAGGGGAGGAGGGAGAGAAAGAGGAGAGGGGAAGAAAGGGACAGAGAGATTAGTGATGAGTGGGTGAGAGGAACTTATCCCCATCCCACTTCCCGTGCTGGCGTGTGAAGCCAATCACGGCCACTGTTCCCCACCGGCCACCGGGCACACCACGGAGGGGCACCTCTCAAGGGAGCAGCAAACCGATTGCTGCCCCCCGGGGAAAACGCCCATCCGGTCTGCAATCACTGCACACAGTCGGGGGCAGTGTCCTGCATAGCCCCCACCACCAAGGCACTTACTACTGAGATTCCGAGTTATCTACTTGTCTGGGCGGCTGTTGGCCCAGACACTGCTTCTCGGTCCGAGTATCAAGTACTACTGCATGTGTCTTACCTCTTAGTCCTGATCAAGGGGTCACCCATGTCGTGCGTGCAACCTCTGTGAGAAAGGAGGGCAGGGTGTGTTATTCGGATAGCACGAAGGCCGATAAACCTTTAGAGTTGAAGGATGCAGGTCTTAAGTACCCGTTGCCTGTTTGAACATCTCTATTTGTGGTTTGTACCTACAAGGCAGGTTAGCCATATGGGCAGCCCCCGGATTGTGTAGTGTGAACATTAACAAGAATTGTTGTGGAAAGCAGTTGGATAGGTTCTGAATCTGTTAAGTACGCTGGACCTAGGAGGTTGTCTGTAGGAGTGTGGGAGGTGTAAGCATGCAAGATTTTATTAGTGAGTTAGTTGAGGGGGGTTAGTGGGATGGGAAGGGGGGTTGAGGGTGTTGTCACTTTCTGGCGCATGGTGGTAAATTTCCCTGAGATTAAAAGCTTGGACCAGTGTCATGCAGGAGAGGTTCCATTAGTCATATTGGGTTCCCGCAGATGGTAGTGCCAAGGTTTTCAGAAAATGCTTGTTGTGAATTAGCACAAGTTTCTGGTAGACAGTTTTTAGTCAGTTGTTATTTTTCTTTCAAAGTGGTTGGTTGAAAAGCCAAGTCTTGATGAACAGTGTACAAGTAATGTACAACAATTTAGAATCACTGCATTAGGGATTCCTTTCAACTGTAAAAACATTTCAACGCCGTGCTCAGCATAAATAAATGCATTTCCTTCTAGGAGTTACATTTTTTTAAATGCAATAAAGTGTTTCTCACTAAACGTTTTTCCCCCCAATAGCAGCATAAGGATGGCATGAAACACATCCAATGATACATCTATTCACGAACTAGTGATGCCCAATTTTATAAGGCGTTACACCACCAAGTTATTTCTTAAACTAGTCGGGACCCTTCGCTGGCAAAGCTTTACCAACCAGCTCAAGTACCTTTTCACAAGGCATTTACGATTTTATCTTAGTATTCCCATACTCGAACGAGAGAGCGGAAAAAGCCTTTACGAAACGAGTGTATGTATTTCTGATGATCTGGTGGGTTCCAGGTACGCGTATGAAAATCACCAATAAGATCACTTGTGCTTTAGTTTATCTTCGCCAACTGCTATGTACCCTATCTGAATGTATCAGGCTAGTGGGGTTGTGGTTGTTACTTTTCCATAATCGCATCCAGAGGCTTAATGGTCTCAAATGAACTGGTCCTGAAACAAAAAAGCCTGCCACATTCTAAGTGGATTGAAAGCACAGGGGCACCATGCAGCTAATCAAGTAATGCATGCAATAATGTATTCTCTTCACCTTGACTCTGATTAGCTTGAACATGCCCGCAAACCTCAGGGCGGAAGTGGTAAGGGATGGTTCCCCATTTCCTTCCAAATCTAATCAGTGCCCACATTCACCGAAGCCCAAAACTTGGGCATCGATCTGAGCAGCCCACTTCAAATTAGAAGAGTATTATACCCAGATACAAGAACTGATTAACCCACTACATGTTACCTTCAGCTGCAGTGATTGAAAGGAGTCTTAGTCCATGTTTTCCGACGCACATGCCTGGTTTGCTGACGTTCAGATTCAGGTCCTGCACAGCCATGAACTCGGCATAACCCTTTACCAAGGCATGCAAAGATGCAGGCCAGCAAGATCTCATGGTAGGCTAACATGGGGATATTCTGCCTCGCCGTCTTTGGGGCGTCCTAAATAATTGTATGTAGCTCTGAAGGTAAGGAGTTTGCATACACTGTGAATAGCAGTGGAGCCTGCACACACCCCTGCCGACTCCCCATGTTATTGGAAAGTCGGCTCAATAGCCCGCGAATTGGCCAAAACAGGCTCTGTCTGAAGATCTCTGGGCATCTTAAATAGAATGGCCATTAACCCGCTTGTCATTCATTGACACTGAAACAGCTCAGAGTAGCATTGTTATTGAAAGCTATGCTGTGTTAATTTGCTGTTAGACTTGAATCGCTCCAGAACTCTCCCATTAAATTACCTTACCAAACCACTTAAAGAGGCAAGGAGGTAGATGAGTCGGACCCAAAGGGCTTCCAGCCAATCACACTTCTTAAAAAAACAGGAAAGACCGCTTTTTTACAGCATGAATGAACATTTCATGTAAATATTTTAGTGAATAGTTACTCATAGGTTGCTCTCAAGCGCATGTCCACAGGTACTGAATCAAGGCCAGGCGTGTTGGGTTGGTAGACCAGTGCAGTCTGGACCGTCCAACAGGTGTAAACTTATTGACCTCAGTAATCGTGCCACTGACAATCTTCTGATTTCCCCTCTGTGCACTGCTGGTCTTACTGTACCGTGACAAAATTGTACAGTGTATAAAAGTGGTTACAACATTCCACCCAGCTAACACATGGAGCTGTCTTACTAGTCAAGAACATTACCTCATCCCACGTGAAACCAGCTTCCAAAATTCGCCCCCATCTTGGTTCTGCGTAACCTGTTTAAGGCCTTCCATATTCCTTTGTTGTGTGCTCTTTTCCCCTTAAATATAGCATTGTCGTGCCTACAAACATTTATCTGTAATGCATCACAGGCTGCGTCCGCGAGGCCATGCAAAAGTGTGGATTCAGCCGTATTGCAGTCCTTATCATGCCCATGTGGAAATTGCAGTCAGGTGCTCTGAATAAGTGTAGTCATAGGACTCAAACGGTCCTTTTCCATGATTTTATGAGAGGCTAGCAGTTCAGATTCTGGGGCGGAGTCGTCTTCAAAGCAAACTTCGTCCTGCAAATGCTGGAAATATGATCCTATCGGTTTTTTGCTTCTGGTTCACTTTTCTGCAATTCAGTCTTCTGTGGGCCTGAGTCAAACTTATAAGGTGTCTATCCTCAGATTCAAAAGAAAGGTTGGCCAGCAGGATGGACCACAGTAAGGGACCTTTGTCGCCTGTGAACTTCTCAACAACAGAAACGGCTTGTATCTTATACCAGGCCTCGATCTGTACTTTAAATAAATACATACTCAAAAGATACCTATTAATTATTAACAAAGAATTCTTCAAGATGTGAAGGAAATAGCTCCTCTGCTATGTTCATAGTTGCATCTTGCATTACTGGGAGGTTATAGCCTGTATTGTGCATGTCCCAAGGGCGTCTGAGGAGCAAGGGGTGAGACCCCGACCTCAACCCCATGTATCCAGAGAGACAGCCCGTCAACGTGAAGCTGCCCAGGTTGTTTCTTGTTAGTGAGAGAGAGAAAGAGCGTGTGCTTGACTGGTTTGGAGCAAAATAAAGGGGCATGGAGCAGAAAAGTGAAAGAAGCGAGAGAAAGCTTATAAAGTGGCACGGAGCGGAAAAGTGAAAGGAAATATGCAAGACAAAGTACAAGGCATAGATAAGGAAAGCAACAAAAGGAAAAGGCGCTAGCGGCACAGACAGTAACTGACATTTAGAAAGTGCAAGTGTGCACAAGAAAGCAAGGAAACCGCAAGTGTGCATGAGAAAGAATCAAAAGTACAAAGAATAACAAGAAGGGGTGCAGGAAGCACCTGAAGGTGAAAGCTTAAAAAAGGAAGAGCAAGGACTAAAGAAAGCGGCTAAAGATCAGAGTGGTCACGCTTAGGAGGAGCAGAGAACCTGGCGTTTTCGAAAGTCTCTGATGGTACCCCTGGAATGGAACATATATGACAGAACTTTATAGAGAGAAAGGTACATCCTGACAAGCTAAACTTTTTTTAAAAAATGTATTATATTTTACATTAAAACAATAAACTATAACAAAACAACACAATAGTGTACATGATCATATTCCAGTATCTATTCTCTATATTCCCTTCAACCTGCCCAAACCCACCTGTGCATAGTGTCTTTAACATATACTTTTCCAATTACACTGCATTTACTTCTTCTGATGTATCTTGCAACGCTACTGCCCCTTTATCACAAGTAAACAGAATCACAGTCAGAGCAAACCACCTTTGTATGTCCTTTACTAATTCTTGCTTCTGTTCACCCAGTGCCTTTTCCCATACCCCAATTTCTGCTGTTGCCCACTTTTTCAAATCTTCCAACCATCTGTTAATGCTCGGTTTCTTTGTGTCCTTCCACCTCATGCTTATGCTATGTTTAGCTAGTATATAGATTAGATCCTTGATCTTATTCAGTGGTTTATTCTTTGCACTCCTCTTGTAGCGGCAAAGTATGCAGGCCTTGGGATTGTATTTCAAGTTTTATACCTCCTTAGGCCGTTTTATTTGCTACTTCTCTCCAGAACGCCTGCACTATTGGGGATCACAAGAACATGTGTATAAAGCCTGCTTCTCCTTCCGTGCATCTAGGACCTTCTTGTTTGCCCGCTCCTTTAAATTTTGCAATTGCAGCTGGTATGAGGTAAGCTCTTTGTGTAATATAGAGTTTTATCAATTGAAGTCTGGCATTTCTGGAGACCTTTTTATGGTATACTGCTATATCCTTCCATTCTTTATCTTTGAACGTTTTGCCCAATTCCCTTTCCCATCTCTCCCTGCTTCAATTCGATCCTTGAGTTGCGTTCAATCAATATCTTGTAAATTCTTGAAATGGCGTGTCCTCCGTCTGATACGGTAAGCAATGTCTCTATTTCCTTGCTCTCTATGGCCTCTTCATTGATTCTTGGCCACCTGTCTTTTAACATCCCTATCACTGCATTATGCAGCAGCAATTGACCCTTATGTATACCTGTAATCTCCTGTAGCTCTGCAAATCTCATCAGCCCTTTTTGTTTTGCAGGTCACCCACCGTGGCTATGCCACATGTTTCCAATTGTGTTCTCACCATTACCCCGCTGCCTGGCTTATCTGCCATTACCGCTACAGGGGTCTGTGGCGAGAGCGGGTCAGCAAATTCCATGACTTTACAGGTCCTTCTCCAAATTTGTATGCCCATTTTCACCAAGTAAGGATGACTATTTTGTTCTCTAGTGGGAATCCAAATTAGGTCCCTGAGGTATCCCTTTTTTATGGCTGGTTGTAAGAGAGTAGTTTCTGTTGTGGGATCATCCACCATCCATTGCATTACATACTGTAACTGGCACTCCAGAAAGTACAACTCAAAATGTGGTATCTTCAAACCCCCATGTTCATAGGGCCTTTGCGATATACTCTGCGCTACCCTGTGTCTTCCTCCTTGCCAAAGAAAACCCCTACATATTTTTTCTAATTCTTGAAAGAACTGCTATGGAATATTATACAGGACATTACTAAAACAATGCATCAGTCTCGGCAGTGCCACAATTGTTAATAATGCCACTCTCACTGCACCCCCCCACCCCATAGACCGGGGTAACTTGCTCCAAAATTCCATCGATTTCACTAACCCATTTTTAGCTTGTAGTGTGTTGAATTCATGCTTGCATTTGGGATCATGATATATTTTAATCCCCAAGTATCTGAAGGAGGTCTTGCTCCATTGTCTCTCGTGACCATTGCTGTCTTGGCCAGTGGGAACAGACATGACTTGCTCTTGTTTATTGTAATCCCTGTCAAAGTACTAAAACTGTCTAGCATCTCAAGCACATATGGCAGGTTTATCTCTGGATTGCACAGGTACAGTAACATATCATCAGCATACATGGATACTATTTTCTTCACCCCATTTATCTCGATTCCAGCGGGTTCTGCAGCTATAATATATAGCATAGGGGACAGAGGGCATCACTGTCTAGTGCCCCTATATAGTTGCCATTTGTATGAGTATGTGCTCCCTGTCCTGACCCTGGCCATCGGTTTAGTGTATCAGTTGCACCCACTTCATGTACTGTGGCCCTATTCCCATTTTTACCATTGTGGCATACAACCAGTTCCAATGTCAGAATCAAAGGCCTTGGTCGCGTCCAATGCATCTCTTGTGCTAGAAATCACATGGTGCAGCCTTCTCTGGTTCTCTGCAATATTCCTCCCTGATACATACCCTGTTTGGGTTTGATTTATCAACACAGGTATTACTTTACGGAGTCTGTTTGCTAAGATTGCTGTGAGGATCTTACTTACTTGGTTCAGCAGTGATAGTGGTCTGTAGGATCCACAGTCAGTGTCTACTTTGCTTGTTTTTTTTAGTAGCGGTATTATCCTCATGCTATCAGGGAGGATTCCTACTTCTTAAGCCTCATTATACACCTTGGCTAGGAGTGGCGCCAACGTGTCTGTGTAGGCTTTTTAAAATTCCCCTGTAAGCCCATCTGTGCCTGGGGCTTTCCCGGGAGGCAACGTTCTGATGGAGGCTAAGACCTTCTCTTGGGTTATGGGCACCTCCAGTATGTCTGATTGTTGTGTATCTAGATGTGGCAGGGCAATAAGATCTAGGGCATCCTGCAGGTCACTCTCATTATCTAACTGGGGATCTGCATATACTGCCTCATAATACTCAGAAAAGACTTCATTTATGCCTGTCTGCGTATTTAGTTCTGCTTGGTCTGTGCTCCGGATTGTGCATATTGGGGATCTTTTATCCTTGTGTTTATACAGCCAAGTTAGCATCCTAATGGGCTTATCACCTTGTTTGTGACTCCTTTCTAAGTATCTTGCATAATTAAATTTCCCCAGCCTGTCCCACTTCACTAGGCATGCTTGTTTCAACCTGATTTCCTCTTTCACATGTTCCTTGTCTACCTTCGCCTTCTTCTCCAGTTCCAGCAATTTCTCTTCTATGTTTTTTTAGGTCATTCACAATAGATTTCTGGAATCCCCCAGACTCTGCTATCATTTCTCCCCTAATGACTACCATGTATGTTTCCCAGACTGTGCTCACCTTTTGCACACTTCCCTCATTTACTGCGACAAAAGTTCACTGTACTTTTCCTGATGTGCTCATAAAATGCTCTGGGCCTCATTACGACCCAGACGGAAAACCATGGTGCTAATAGCACCATGGTCCATGCCAGTAACTTACCGACTCCACCATGGAGAAAGGGGGAATTACCACCCCATTACAAGGTTGGCGGGGCGGAAATTCCCCCTTCCTCCATGGCCCTTCCCCATTCCCATTTTTGCCCCATAGGGCTCAATGGGAATGGGGAAGGCGCTAAGTACGGTACCGCAAATTGCGGTACCGTACTTAGCACCAAGGTCCCTTTGCGGGTCCCTACTTTAACGGCTGGTGTAGACCAGCCGTTAAGGTCGGGTCCCGTAAAGGGACCTCGTAATCAGGCGCTAATGGGTTAACGGCACCGCAGCCTTTTACAGCGCCATTAACCCATTAGCACCAGGGTCGTAATGAGGCCCTCGGTCTAATAACGATTAGCTTCTCAACCTCCAGGTGGGTATGGGTGGTCTTGGGGCAAATACCCTCCATTTTACTGTAAGTGGGGAGTGATCTGACAGGATCCTAGGTAAATATCCTGCCTCAGTGAATTCCACTGTGTGTTCATCTCCTGCAAACAAGTAGTCCATTCTTGTATAAACTTTGTGGGGCAGATTAATGTGAACATTACCTACTATTGCCATGTTGTACCCTCCATAGCTCTCTCAACTGGAAGTGTTTCAGGAGCGAGCTTAACACTTTGGCTGGGGGGACGGGCGTTTGTGTTTGGTGTCAGATCTATCACTGGTGGGGTCCAGAGTGCAATTGAAGTCCCCTCCCCATATCACTATGCCATCTCTATAAGGACCCAGCCTAGCATACAACGATCCGAAGAAGACGGTGGCATCATGATTTGGTGCATAGGTATTCACAATACATATTTCTCAGTTCTCTAGCATACCATGTATCATGGCCATTCTACCTTTGTTGTCCGTCTTAGTGGTCAGGACTTTAAATGGTAGCGACGGGTCCACCCAAATGAGGACCCCTCTTGCATATGACCAATATGTGGAACCCCTCATCGCTCCTCCCCATGCTCCCACCAGGTTCTTTTGTTTCTGTGCATCTAAGTGCATTTCCTGAAATAGTGCACTCCCCACTTTATTCCTCTTTATGTATATGCTTACTCTTCTGAGTTTAACATAGTTATTTAGTCTCCTGACATTCCAGGTCATGATTTTAACTATTTCAGCCATTGTATTTCCATACCCAGGGTATTAATGGGGCTTCCAATCTGATGCGAGCTGTGGTAGTATTTATATGCAGCGTATTTCCATATATGCCAAGCCTCCCTCCAAAGTCCCTCCCCCTCAACTGACACCAAACTCAAATATAACTTGTCCAGCTGTGTTAAGCACGCTGACTTCCCCGTTTCCGCTCCATTCGACCTGGTTGATCGACTAGTCTCCTGGTGACCTATGGGTAGGCACTGTTCAGTAGCCCTGAAACAAACTTTTGTGGGACTAGAGGGTCTGCACGTAGAATTTCCCCTACCGGGTTTCTGTGGTTACACTGTTCTGCTCCTGCTATTACTTAAACAATTGCATCGCTTCTATTCGTCTTGTTGGTGGCTTTCCCAATCGAGTCTAAGCATATCGCCTCCCTAATGTACATGTCTCTGTATCTTTAGGTATGCAAGGGAGGTCTACTCGGGATCTTCTGGCTCTCGTCGCAGTACGTTGACTCTGCACTGTAGTCTCTGGGATCTGAGCATTGTCCATCCAATCATGTGATTCCATCAGTGTCTCAAAGAAAAGTACTTTGCCATTGTGGATTACCTTCAATTCCACCGGATATATTGACATATACTTGAGGCCTGCCTTCCTGAGCCTTGCCTTTGTTGTGATGTATTGAGCTCTTCTCTTTTGGACTTGGAAGGTATAGTCTGGTAGCACTGAGTTCGAAGGGATTGTGTCCTTCCACGTATTGCACATCTATGACAGGTAGTGACCACAGCTGTGCTGCTTCGGAAAATATTCGGCAGAGGGCGTCCTGCGTCAATGGTGTCGATACATTGTTCCTCGAGGGCCTCCATCGAGGGTCGACGTCACCGGATGTTATATATAGGAGGCACGGCGCCCGTAGCCTCAGTTCCGTTTTTTCTGCAACGTGGTTGCTTCGGAATCTCGGCACACTCGATTCTTCTGTGCGAATATGTCTTCGTCTTCTGCTACCCTGAAGTCTGATTTTAAAAAGTGTCGGGACTGCAGGTCGAAGATGTCCATCACGGACCCGCACGACATCTGCCTTTGGTGCCTCGGCGAAAGCCACGCCACCGACGACTGTGAGGAGTGTCAGTCCCTGACGTCTAAGGCGTTGCGGGAATGGAAGAAGAAATTGAAGGTAGGTAGGGTGTCTAAGCCCCATAAGTCGAAGTCTGCTGGGCTTTCGACCGATGACTGGAGGGGTGACTCTCCACGTCGGCAAAAGCCCAGGGCTCGGTCTAGGAGTGGTTCCCGCCATTCCTCTGCCTTGTCGAGGCATTCTAGGAAGCGCCATCACCGGTCGCCTTCCCCATCTTCGTCAGAGGAGGACTCCGCTAGACGGTTGACTTGTCCCATCAAGTCTTCGTCGCCGGCCGAATGGGAGTAATTCCACTGGCAGATGTTGGTAATTTTTGAATTGCAAGGCACAGTTCCGTCCATGCCTTCGAAAGAAGCCGGAAAGGAACAGTCTCGGTCCACCACTCGCATGCCTTCGGGCGGTCGTCGCGATCATCGGAAGCCGTCGAGGTCCCGCTCAGACAAGGGAGATTGCCATAGCCATGCCAGGTGCCGGTCCTCGACACCATCGAGACCGTTGGAACCTGTCAAGCCTTCGAGGAAGGTGTCGACGCCATTAGCGCCGTGTCCATCGAGGGGCTCTCTCGAGGCTCCGCCCTCGAAGAGGTTGTCGGCACCTCAGTCGACGTCGATGCCGAAAACGTTGATACCGAATCCATCGGTGCCCTCAACGCCGTTTGTGGAGGATTTGCCAGAGGTGCCCCAAAGGGCTGTGGAAACTCCGAGGAAGGCTCTCAGTAAATCTGTGAGGCCTGTTTTTGAGCCCTTTTCTGTTCCTCCTCCCAGATTGGATTTGTTCCAACCTTTGGGTTATATTTTGGAGGTGGATGAAGGGTCTGAGCAGGAGATGGTTGTGCCTCCTGATGTTCCTGATGACCTTGTGTCTAGGCAGAGTCAGTTGGAGGAACTCCGTCAGTCCCTGCATGACGCCAGTGGTCTTGACACCTCTCCGGAGGAGGAGTTTGGTAGGCCTGAGCCGGGGACGCATGCCGAATCCTCTTATTGGCGTCTCATGTCGAGGGTGACTGAATACTTGGTATGGTCTGCTCCACCTGTTTATTTTGATCAGGATGATCTGACGGACATCCTGGACCATGGTCCACCCACTGACCCGGTGTTGCCATTTCATATGGCTTTGCAAAGAAGGGTGGCAGCGGTTTGGACTGCTCCGGAGAGTCTCCCGGCAGTGAATAAGTCCCTTCCAAAAAAATACCGTCCAGCCAGTAGTGACCCCTGCTAGTTGTCGACGCACCCTACTCTGGAGAGTTTGGTGGTGCAGGCGGCTACGGCCCCCACAAAGCAGGCTGCGTACCCTACCATCCCTACTGATAGGGACAATAAGCTCTTTGAAGGTTGGGCGAAGAAGGTATTTTCATCTGGGGGTATGGCTTTGAAGGCAGCCAACTCCGTTTGTGCTTTGGCAAGATTCACTCACACTCTGTGGAATTGTGCATCTTTGGCGGCTGAGCATATTCCTGAAGGGGAGGAACGGGATGGTTTTCTAGCCCTCGTGCAGGGTGGTAAGGATGCCATGTGTGAAGCCGTTAAGTCGGGTTTGGACACGGCAGACTGTGTCAGTCGTCCATGGCTGCGGGCACCGTGATACGCAGGTTTGCGTGGTTGCGGAAGTCTGGGTTTTCTCCTGATGTGCAATCTCGGCTTCTCAACATGCCCTTTGATGGTGTCCATCTGTTTGGCAGCAAGACTGACGAGAGCCTTGAGAGGTTGCAGACCTCCAAAGCTGCAGCAAAGTCTTTGGGCGCTGCAGTATGTCAACCTCTGCCGTTTCGTCCTAGGGGACTACAATGGAGGGAAGGGGAGGTTCCTTTCGGTACTACTCTTCCTTTGGTAGTTCGAGAGGGGCTGCCATTCAAAGGGGCCACCGTAAGAGTACCAGAGGTGGAAAGCAAGGTACTCGAGATGCCAAAGCCACTCGGGCAGTTGCCTCTTTGCCCTCAGGCACTGCCGCAGCTGCGTCCGTTCAATCATGAGGCCATGTCCCATGGTTCGCCGGTTGGGGGCAGACTTGCGCAGCATCTTGGAGAATGGCATGCCATTACTTCAGATTTGTGGGTTCTGGAGATCATAACCCACTGCTATTGTCTTCCCTTCCGGCAGAGGCCTCACGACAGTCCACCGGGGAAGCTCTCTTTGAAGTGTCCGGATCCGCTCCTTGCGCAGGAAATCCTGTCCCTGCTGGAGAAAGGCGCCATAGAACTGGTGCCTGTAGCGGATAGGAACAAGGGATGGTATTCCCCTTATTTTTTGATCCTGAAAAAAGACAGGGGATTGAGACCCATCATGGACTTGTGTGTCCTCCAGGCCCTTCAACTTCAGGATCGGTTGGTGTCTCTTGACCTCAAGGATGCTTACTTTCATGTGCCGATTCATCCCAAGCACAGGAAGTACCTGAGGTTCACAGTTGGCGACTCGCATTTTCAGTTTCGGGTGCTGCCGTTCGGATTGACCTCCGCCTGAGGGTCTTCACCAAGCCGATGGTGGTGGTGGCAGCGTATCTCAGGAAAGGTGGGATTCACGTCTACCCCTACCTGGACGATTGGTTGATTAGGGTGTGTTCGCCCGAGCAAGTCCTGGATCATCTGTCCGTCATCTGCCATTCCCTTCATAAGATGGGCTTCTCCCTCAACTTAAAGAAGTCCCATTTGACACCAACTCCAGTACATCGGATCAGTGCTCGACACGTCCCTGGGGCAGTGTTTTCCTCCCCAGGTGAGGGTTCATCACATTCAGCAGATGGTGGACAAGTTTCAACGGCATTCGAGTTCTTGAGGTTACTCGGCCTCATGGCATCCTTCATTTTTCGTGCCAGAGGCCAGAGACCAGGTTGCGGATGAGATCTCTGCAGTGGGCTCTCAAGATGCAATGGTTGCAGTTCTCCGGCAGGATGTCGGATCCTGTTCAGATTCTGCCCTCAGTCGCACAGGATCTTCTGTGGTGGGCCGTCGAAAAAAATCTGATGAAGGGAGCTCTGTTTTGGCAACCTTGGCCGGAAGTGACGATCGTGACGGACGCATCCCTCATGGGTTGGGGAGCTCATGCCAACGAGTTGACAGTCACCGGCCGTTGGTCTCCGTCTGAGTCCAGACTCCACATCAATCTGTTAGAGCTGCAGGCTGTCAGGCTAGCCCTGAAGGCTTTTCTGCGCCGTCTGTGCTGGGGAAGAATGTCCTGATTATGACGGAAAATACAGTGGCCATGCACCACCTCAACAAAAAAGGCGGGGAGCAGGGTCACTCCCGTTGTGCAGGGAGGCAATGCAGCTCTGGTTCTGGGCCATTCAGCAGGAAATTTCGATCTCGGCAGTTCATCTGGCTGGAGACGAAAACGCGGCGGCGGACGCTGTGAGCAGACAGAGCATGGTCTCTCACGAGTGGGAGCTGGCTCAGGAAGTTCTGTTGGAGATCTTCGCCCTTTGGTGAACCCCACAAGTGGATCCTTTTGCCACCAGTGTCAACCGGAAGTGCAAAAGATTCTGGTTGCAGGAATTTCCTCCAAGAGGAGCATTAGGGGACGCGTTCATAGTGGAGTGGTCCTTCCCACTGCTGTACGCGTTTCCTCCAGTCCCTGTCATTCCACAAGTGTTGCGGAGGTTACGGAGGTTCAGTTCCCGGATGATCCTCATTGCTCCGGCATGGGCCAGGGTAGCGTGGTACCCGGACCTTCTAGACATGTCCATCTGCCCTCCACGTCGTCTTCCCTAACGAGATGATCTGCTCTCACGGGAGGGGGGTCGGGTTCTCCATCCAGAGGTCAAATCTCTCAGCCTTCATGCTTGGTATCTGAAAGGCTGAGATATAAGGTTTGGGACCTCCCCAAAGACGTGATGGAGATGTTCCTTTCGGCCAGAAGGCCTGTAACGAAATCCCTGTACCGTTGCCGTTGGAGAAAGTTCTGTGACTGGTGCAGGGTACAGAATGTGGATCCTTTCCAATGTTCCATTCCTTTGGTTTTGTCTTTTTTGCTTTCTTTAGCCCACAAGGGCCTGCAAGTGGGTACCATTAAGGGTTACCTGGCGGCGCTGTCCATATTTAAGCGCTAGTCTGAGGAATGTTCTTATTTTAAGATCCCTTTGATTTCTCAGTTTCTAAAAGGGCTAAATAATGTGTTTCCACCATTGCCTTTCCAGGTGCCGGGATAGGATTTGAATTTGGTTTTAAAGTTCCTAATGGGAGCTCCGTTTGAGCCCTTACATTCTTGTCCGTTGCGACTGTTGTCCTTTAAAACTGTGTTATTAGTTGTGGTCACTTCCGCACGCAGAATGAGTGAATTGCAGGCACTTTCCTCCAAGCCACCCTTTACTGTGTTCCATAAGGACAGAGTTGTCCTGCGGGTGCAGCCTTCTTTTCTTTCAAAGCTTGTGTCTGAATTCCTTTTAAACCAGAAGGTGATTCTTCCGGCGTTTTATCCTCCTCCACATCCTGGTAAGGAAGAGGAGAGGCTCCATAGGTTGGATCCTAGAAGAGCTTTGAGTTTCTATCTCTCGCGGATGTCACGGGTCAGAGTGGACGATCAGCTCTTTGTGGGTTATGCTGGAAGATGCTTGGGTCAGGCTGTTTCCAAACAGAACTTGTCTAGATGGATCATTTTGACGATCTCTGAGTGTTACTGTTTGGCGGGAAAGGACCCTCCAGTAGGCTTACGGGCTCACTCTACTAGGGGTGTGGCTGCCTCTACTGCCCTACAGAGGGGTGTTCCGATTCACAATATTTGCGAAGCAGCCACATGGGCCTCTGTCCATACTTTCGTGAGACACTATTCCTTGGACTCCATCCATGGGCAGGATTTGGCCTTTGGGAAGCAGTCCTTTATTCTTCAATTTGATTGGGCATTCTAAAATTATAATTTGTAAATTCTTTTCCCACCTCCATATGTTGGTACTGCTTTGGGAGTCTGTCATAGATGTGGAATACGTCAGAGGACACAATCCCCTCCAAGAACAAGTTACTTACCTTATCTGGCAACGTTCTTTCGATGGGATGTTCCTCTGACGTATTCCACATCGAGCCCTCCCTGCCTGCCCCGCTACTAAGAATTTCTTATGTGATTGCAGCTTCCGTTTCCGCAAGGCTTTCTGCAGTCATACTGGCAGGAGATTGTTGCCACACGTTCTGGGAAAAAACTACAACTGAGGCTACGGGCGCTGTGCATCCTATATATAACATCCGGTGACGTCGACCCTCGATGGAGGCCCTCGAGGAACAACGTATCGATGTCATCGATGCAGGACGCCCTCTGCTGAAAATTTTCCAAAGCAGCACAGCTGTGGTCATTAGCTGTCATAGATGTGGAATACGTCGGAGGAAAATCCTATCGAAAGAACGTTACCAGATAAGGTAAGTAACTTGTTCATCCTCGCCAAAGCTCTTTGTATTGTCCCTCCAGTCCTGGAAAAGGCAAGGATTTTCTCAGTCTTTATAGTTTAGAACTTTAGCTATTATGGGCCTGGGTGGTGCACCTGGTGGTGGCTTTCTGATGAGGGAGCGATGCGCTCTTTCTATCGTGAACCCTTGTGTTATTCCTCAGCACCTATTTCCTGTATTAGCAGGTTTTCCACATATGTAGGTGGTACGACCCCTCTGTTCCTTCAGGTAGCCCCACTATTATTATATTGTTTTGGCATGCCTGGCCTTCCGCGTCTACAGCTCTGTCCTCCAGTAATTTAACTTTCTGTAGGGGAATGGCGATGTCCTTTGTTGTTTGTACCCTGACCGCTGTTTTTTCTTTAACTTGTTCTTCCAATTTTCTGGTGTGTTTCCGCTGTGGCCTGCATGTCTTGTCGTAATAGTCCCACATCGACGCCCTCTGCATCGATCTTAACTTCCAGTGTCTCTTGTAGCGCTGCAATAGCCTCCAGGATCTGTTGGCTCCCTAAATCTGCTGTGTCCATAGGGGGGAGACCCATGTTCTCTGTCTTTGTCTCTGCTGTCCCCCTCCTCTCGGTGTGCTTGGCCTTTCGTGAAGGTTTCCATGGTAGTCTGCCTGTTCTTAGATTTATTTCCTTTGGTTGCCATTTTACACCTTTAGCTTTATTTGGACTGCCTATATCTGTGTCATCTGAGGGGACGATCTTCCTTTGTGGTCACTTGTCCTTGATCCTCAGTCTTGCTACGGGATACATGTACCTGTGCTCTTGTGTGGCCTAGAACCCCTTCCGTTGATGGCCTTGTTCCGTTTCGCTAGCGTAGGTGGCTTCCTTGAAATTTGGCCAGCTGGATGTACTAGACGCAGTGTTTGTTGCCGCCTACCACTCACTTGCATTCAGAGTCTCCCCTCTCCTTGCCGCTAGCCAGCCTACTCCTTTGCTTGGTTTTGTGGTCGAAGAACACTGGTCTTTCCAATATCTGGCGCAGTGCTAGTTGCAATAATCTGGTGCATCTGCCTGTGCTGCACTCTTTGAATTTGTCCTCTGAACTTCTTGTGCCGGTTCAGGCGGGGATATTGGGGCCAACCATGATGGTCTGCGCCATTGTGCAAGCACACTCTGCTTTCTCTTGCCTTTTTTACACCCCTTTGTCCCTTCTGTGGGCCAACGATTCTCTTTCTATAACTGGCTGCAGCTATATTGGGGCATGTTGGTGCCCTTTTGCGCTCACATTGCCTGCAACAAGCTATCCCCCCTCCATTATACCCCACTCCAGTACTGGGTGGGTGGGAACGCTCAAGGAGCCAAACACCATGTACACTTCAAAACCGTGACCATTGTTCTCATGGTCACCCCAGACTCAGTGTCTCCAGACTCCCCTCTGCAACACCCTGCCAATCCACATAAGTGTGTCTCCTTTCAGCAGTGTTCCGGACCTTTTGCGCTCACCTCATGCCCATCCATCCCCCCCTCCAGTATCAATGGCAGTTTGCACCTGTGGCCATGCGCTCGCAAGGGGGCAGGGAGGGTAGGAATGCTCAAGGTGGCAAACACCATGTACACTTCAAAAGGGATCCTTTGCACGGTGACCACTGTTTTCATGGCCTCCCAGATCCAGTGTCTCCAGACTCCCCTCTGCAAGACCCCGCAACAAACACGTCACACATTCACATACACACCAACTTTTCTAACCGTTCATAAACACCTTAACATTTTACAGGAGAACCTCTCTGTGCTCTGTAAGGTATCTGTTTATCGTGCAACTTGTTCCCTGGATACTTGCACCCCTGCTTGCTCAAGCGGCTTGTTTGTTTGTCCAGGTAAGTGTGGTAGGTCACTGATTTACTTCGCTATATTCATTGATTGCTGATATCAATTTTTATTTCTTTTTTCCACCTACTGTACCAAGCATTGTAATGTTCATTTTGCTCAATGACTTCACCATTGTCTAATGTTTCAAGTATTCTGATCTCGAAAAATAGCACATTGTATGAATGTTCATTCTAATAGAATGGAATCTTTCGTGGTTCATGTTCGAAAGCATGCTCCCTTTTGATGCCCAAAAGTACATTCAATGGGCGAGCAACACCTTTGCGATTTGCAGTATAACAATCATTTCTGTAAGACGGGTTTTGCTGTGTTCAATTGACAAGGTTACACAGGTTTTCCTTCTTTGACTAAAACAAATATTGCAATGAGAGCTGTAATATAATTACATCAATCACATGCATACGGTATTATTTTTAATTATGTATATATTTTTATACAGATCTTACAGACTTTTCAAGAATGCCTGCTTGTATGGTTCTTTGTTGCCCTTCGATGAGGCATGCAAAAAGTCTGGGCATGGTCTGGCATACATTCCCTAAGGATATCGATTTAATAAGAAGATGGGTTAAATATTGTGGTTTTCCAGTGGACAAGATTGAAAGTAGAGCCCAGGATGTCTTGAAGGAGGTGAGAGCCAATAGATTCCACATCTACAGCAGGCACTTTACCTATGATATGTACGAACGATCCAAGTACACAAAAACTTAGACTCAGAATTCTTCGTTAATTTCTTCCAAATGCAATTCCAACCAAATTCATGCACACGCTATGGGCTGCATAAATAAGTACTATCTATGATCTCTTGATCTAAATCTGGTAGGCTACTGAAATGGTAACTTCATGAACGGATTTTAGCTTTCGGTGTATATTTACTTCAAAAGTGTCTTACTAAAGTTTCCATAGCTACAAGATTGTATTGAATTTTTACTATACTAGATTTCACTATACTAAATCGGTCCCCGCTTTCTTGAGCCTCCAATAAATGAAGCAATTATGACCATTATTGAACAATGCCATCGTCCCCTTCAAAAGTCGCATTATGTTTTCATAATCGGTTGCTTGACATGTCCCTTTTTTTTTCCGTAGAGCACAGTGATAAAACCACCGACACGTCCAGTGTCCCAATGGCGATTCCTACCGACATGCACAAAGTGATATTCTCGAGCGTTGGATCTGCCCTCATATCTAATACAACTTTTATTTTCCCTTTGTACCACTTTATGACAATGCACAGAAAATGAAGGAGCAAGATTCTGCATCAATTTCTTTTCCGGATTCAACATCAAGTTCACTCGCCTATCAAGTAATTTTATTGTACTTGTCCTTTACGAGAATGTGTTATGCTTGAAATTTGAAATTAAATGAAAATGTTTTGTGTGCTATTGGTTAGTAACACTAAGTGACATGTATGGGCTTCTCTCTAAATGTACCATTGTCTGCATCTGTTTATCTCGGTTCCATTTTGCTGTTTTCATCCTTACTAAAACAAGTACTGTGTTACAGGGGGATGCTGGAACTTCGACTACAATCACTTCCTCCATTGCAACCGGTCCAGAGTATGAGGTATGCGTACTTACAGTTCCCTTGCAAGAATGAAAGTAAATCCTACCGAGGATATTATTAGAGAGTGAAATCAATGTGACTGTGCATTTTTTCAAACTTTTCTGATTTTGGTTCTAACGTTACACTTCCACCCTAATGCAGAATACATTTGAATAAAGGTTTGAGGGCAACATTACAATCACTATGTTTTCCACAGTAGTGATCTTTGATCAAGTACATGTGACATCTCGGGAGGTTATTAGGTGAAATCTGAAATGTATATTATGACTAAATAACGTACACTGTATTTGACGCTATGTGTGTAAGTGCTCGGTGCAAAATAAAGATTTTAATTTGCAGTATGATAGACTTTTTTTTAATTAATATTTGATTGAAGGAATGTAAACAAGCTGTTGAATTAGCAGAGGAGGCACATGGACCAGAAAAGCTACAGAAAACTAGTTTGTTTTGTAGAAGTTTTTAGACTGGCGTTTTATTCATATGTTTTTGTTTTTAAAGTGTTATGTGCTATTTGTGTACTATACATTGAGCATGTTTTTCAACACATCTCTTAGAGGCCCAGAAGGAAGAGAAGTATAAAGAGACAGACAACAAATTAAACAAAGATGTTGCTTGCCAAACAGATTTCACAATGTAGCAACTAATATTTGAGGCGCAGCGTGGTCCAGTGAATAAGTAGACTCGTGATGCTTATGCCCAATGGCCAGAAACTGAATGGAATGTGATTGGCAAACCCTGCAAAGTGTCCATGGACCATTGCTACCATGTGATAACTCGACAAATTGAGACTGAATGCAATGAAGATGAATTGCAATTCCTCGCAGACTCCTTGACATAATCTACACCCGCCAAAAATGTTCCACCCAAGAAACATTAGATTTAATCTGTTTCTCCAATTCGTGTGCAAATATCACAACCTGAAATAACCAAGACTGAAGCTTCAACGCAATTGACAGAGGAACTTGCTAAAGATCTCTACTTCAGTTTGCTTAGTTTTGGCGATTTGTCCACCGCAGCCAACTCGCAAACCACATTCGTGCCAGACGATTGGCTATTGAAGAAGCAAAAATACATTGTATTTGACAGCTGCCTGCTAGAGATTGTACAGATGCTGTAATGTGCCCCTACATTAAGGGGGAACATATGCGGGGGAGCCATTGGTGGATGTATCTCGTATATTACAAGGCACTAACCTGAAAATTCAAGCCAGCTGTGTCCACCTCCATAGTACATTTTCATGGTCCGCTCAACCGATGCTGGGCAGAGTGCCAGCTGGAAATCTACTATATTCAGCAGCTTTACTTTTCAGTGGGTCTACTTTCGGTAAGCTGTCCAGTTTCTGTCAATTTGCGGGAGTTGCGTTCCTTGCTAAAACTAAGTACGTTAAATACCAAAGGGAATTTTATTCCCCACCATTAGAGAAGCCTGGAAAATTGAACAGATGTCACTCGGAAGCACATTCTCTGGCAAACATTTCAACGGACAGTGCGACAGCCAAGGATTTTCAGCAAAGTACTGCACATACCACTCTTAAGACATGCAAAGTAAAGAAATGGTGAGTTCGGAGATAGTGCAGGTCTCTGAATGTACATCTTCTGTGGCTATGGAGAAACATGGTTTCATCAAATCTGTCGAACATCTTCAATCGAGGGGAATGCAAATAGAGCTGATAGCCAATGATCGGCATGTTTCCATAGCCAAGGCCATGCGAGAGCAGTTTCCACACATTCATCATCAATTCGATGTATGGCACGTTGCCAAATCAGTCAATAAAAAAATTACAGCAGCTGGTAGAAAAAAGGGTTCTGAAGAAACCTTAGAAGTGTCAGTCTATCAGCAACCATTTTTGGTGGAGCTCCAAAACTTGTGATGGGTCTGTCAAAATTCTACTTGAAAAATGGCATTTATTGATGCACCATTGTTCCAATGTTCACTCATGGACAGAAAACCAACATTTTCACGAATGCGCATGTGGACCTTTATCGGAGGAGCAGAAATGCAAAATTAAGTGGTTGGTGCCATGCTCAGCTCCACGTAAAGCTCTTGAGAAGATTGTGTAAGATAAAACGCTTTCAAGAGACATGAAGGAGGCACTCACAGAATTCTGTCATACCAGAGATTTGGAGCTGTTCCACGATATGTGCCTAAAGTACAGGCCCAAAAGGTTGCATTTTGGCATAGACGGTATGGAGGGCAGAACAAGACAAGCTGTACTTATGCACAATGAGAACGTTGGGAGGGAACAAGCGAAAACTGCAGGACATTTCGGGATGATTTGTTACCTCAAGGCCTTCGCAAAACAAGGGAAACAATGGATGGCTAAGCCAATATACCAGGAAAAGGAATTTGAGAAAGATTTGACATGTAACGTGTTGGCCATGCATACTCATGGAATCGATCCAGATTTTAAAACATTGCAAACAAGCACTGTCCACCCGAAGAGGTACTTGTGGAACAGTTGACTTCCAGATATAAATAATTAGTAGCTGTCTTCACAATCTGCTCACAATAACATTTTCGATATGTTCCGCAATGTTTGTACATTGTACATCAACAATTGAATTCTATTACACTCAATTTCAATGCTACAAAAAGCATTAACAAGTATTCAATTATGCAGATTAAATTTGGTGTATGATTCATTAATGTAATTCTTTCAACTTCCCTTCATCGATATTAATGTTCCTCAAACGATAAGACACATGTCTGCGATTGCTATTCGTGGCATATTTTAAAATGAAATTGCCCTAGCACATCGTTGGTGCACTTCCCATTTCGGTTGCTGAAATAATGATGGGCAAATGGATATTTTCCATCAGTCAATGGGACACTGAGACTTGGTGTATGTCAAACCTTAATTCTAGACCCAAACCACATGCACATATGCAGTACTTGGCACTGGCATTCAAATCCTATGGTGGGTAAGATTTACATAGCAATGATCAATCGACTGACCTGTGTCAACCCCATAACTTCCAAAACGTTCTGCCTTAGCAGTTTTTTAAGTTTCTCGAACACCTCAGCGAGTGGGCCCCTTTCTACTCTCTCATAGACTATTTCAGTCTTTTGATGTGTGTGTTTTTGGGTTTCTGCAAAGCACACCATTGCGTCCAAAATGTAATTTTTCAATGTATCCTCTTTATCAACATTTTTGCAATAAGTGCCTGTCATTGCTAGGTCTCCATACAGTGTGAGTCCGTGTTTTGCTTTGCATGTGCCCCTCCCTGTGTGCTTCCCTTGTGTTTTCCCCAGCCCCCTCCAACACCATTCCTATTCTTTCCTCTGCCTACCAACTCCATGGTGCTCTCTGTCTCTCTTATCTTTTGTAACTGTTTGTCTATCAATTACCTTGCTCTCCTCACTAAATCTGTTAGGAAGAAGTTTACAAACATCCTGGTCTCCAACCCAGGCCTCCCCATCGCTGATACCTATACCTGTGCTACCTCCAGGCAAACCCTCACAGACATCGTCTTTGTCGTTATTTTGCCACACCTGTGGACTCTACATATGGTCTCTGTGATCTCTCCTTTCTCTTCTTCTCCCATTAATGGTGGCACCCGGTGGGAGGCCCTCTTGGCCTACTTCCACTCTGTCCAAGGTCATCATTAATGTTTACTTAATGCCTCTTAATTAACAAGTCCTCTTGTTAAAGTCTCCCTCTTAGAGACTTTAACATCCAACTGGGTGCTTTCTGTACTTTCCCTGGACTCGCAGAAAACTGCTCTCCTCAACATCCCTGTGGACGTGCTCTCCAACCCCCTGTGTCCTCATCTTACTCGATCGCTACTCAGCCTTTGACATGGTGAACTCTACCATGCTTTTCAACCATCTCTGTGATAACCGTGGTATCACTGATCATGCCCTAGCTTGGCTGACATCTTTGCTCTCTGATATACCCTTCCTGTTCCAACTTGGGTCCTTCTTCTCCTCTATCTCGATCTTTTTTTTCTCCTATCCCCTGCTGATCTGCTTACTGAAACTGTGCTGGTTGCCAGGATACCGTCTGACCTGGGTAAACTTTGATCTCTGACCCAGATGCCCTCACTGCCAGTTGCCCACCTGCGCTGCCCTCCTGGCAACACTTGCACTCGGGGACTGTTTCTGTATTCCTACAGCCCCCTACCAGCAATTGACACCTGCTGTCTGCACTTACCCTTGCACTATCCACCTGCTGGCGGCACTTTTTATTTGTCTTCTTTCTTTTATTTCAACTGTTTATTCTATGCACTCCACTGCCCTCTCCCCCTTTCCCACAACACTTTTACCCTTCCCCGCCTTCCTTTTGCACTTTCGTAATATCAATGTCACCTGGCCTAGTAAGATCTTTGTCTCTGTCTTCCCTCTGACTCCCCACCCTTGCCTTGTCGCACCTTGAAGCACTTGTGCATATGTGCGTTATAAATGCCATATAATAACCTCATATGATATCGTGGTCTGTTTTGTACAGACACTAAATGGAATCCTAGGTTACACAAGGCTTTGCGTGCCTTGTACTATCTGTTTTACCTACCGTCAGTGTAAATGTGTTCAAAAACTCATTTGAAGTCATGGTTTCCCCTGCTCTGTGAAACGAAAAAGCAACTGTCATTGAATATTACACGCCAAGGTCCAACTCTCCTCGAAAGACAGTTATACAGAATACAATTCCTGCTTCGTTGTGGATCGAGGAATTCCACCCAGAAAAATTTGGGAAATTTGTGTGGTCAATTTGTCCACCAAATGAAATAAAAGACATAGGGAAACAAACACATATTCATCATTTTGACGAAGAAATAAACATGCAAAAGAGATCACTTCGTCAATCTATATGCATCATAAAGAAAAAAGGAAGAGGAGACCTACAAGAAAATTTGCAAAAAATCAGGAAAGTTAAACAATCTTATAGAAACTGGTCCCGCAACTACAAACATCAATTAAAACAAGAAGACGGGGAAAAGATGCTTCACCTACTTAACGCAAACAATTGCAGAAGCTTTTGGGCAGCTCTTAATCAGTTGGAAACAGGTCGTAATAGCTCACTCTGCAACCTGGTCTCAGAGCAAACTTGGATCGACTATCTGTCCAAGAATTTTGAACATCCAGGTTCCAGAGATTTCATTGGACCTTCGACTAGTTGGAGACTGTCATTCAACCAACAAGATATTAAAGAGCTTATCCTCTCTGCCTCTACATCAAAGGCTACAGGGCCTAACGGACTCACTTACCAGGTTCTAAAAAATCAGCCCTCTCTGTGGGCAAAGCTTCTGTATCACCTTTTTCAGGAAATCCTAGAGAACGGGATCTTCCCTCCATCATGGAAGAATGCATTAATTATTCCATTCTTCAAGGGGGGCGACAGGCTTAGCCCTGCAAGTTATCGTCCTATCGCCCTCCTGGATATTGACAGCAAGCTTTTCATGCGGCTCCATCTGAAAGAAATTACACACTGGGTCGACACCAACCACATTCTTTCCCGGCATCAAACGGGTTCCAGGAAGGGCCTCTCCACTAGTTTAAATGGCCTTATCCTGAATTTACTCAGTGAAGGCTCTAACGAGAAGGAGGGCGTTCCACTCTTTGGGGCCTGGGTAGACCTGTCCAAAGCATTCGATCTGGTGGACAGGTCACTCCTCTGGCAGAAGCTTCATAATTGGGGGATTCCAGCTCCCCTACTGGCCATGCTCATGGAACTACACAGGAACACCACCATCAGGGTAAAGGCTGGACGATGTAGGCAACCTCTCCGAGGTAATACAGGTTCTCAAGGGAGTCCGGCAGGGGTTCCTAGGTGCCCCCCTGTTTTTCAATCTCTTCCTGGCAGACCTTGGAAACTTTTTGGCCTCGGCATCTATGATTTCACCCAGGATCAATGGGAGAAGCATACATTGGCTGGCCTATGCAGACGATATCGTCTTATTAGATGGCTCGGCATTGGGGTTGCAACGGCTCCTCCTCAAACTAGGCGACTATGCCAAGTTAAATGGCCTATTAATCCTTCAAAATCTAAAATCTTGATATTTAAACATACGAGGAAAAACCTCCAGTCTAGGAAGTGGTCTCTAGATGATATGGAAATTCCCAGAGTTGAAGAGCTCATCTACCTGGGCTACGAAATTCTCGCATCTCCATCCCTGAGCAAGCTGCTTCCAGTCATCCACGGAAAGACCTGTAAAATCATGTCTCAGATGAAGAATTTAAAAGGGAAGTTCTGTAGATTCTCATTATCCCCACTTGTTAAATTCTATATTGGTAAAGCGGCACCAGTCCTCCTCTACGGTTTAGAAGCGAAACCTTTGCTTTGGAACTTCGAATGGAACAAAATTGAGGGTAGGCTGTGGAAAGCGGTATTACATCTACCCGCATGCACCCCCCTCACCAGTCTGAGATTTGAATTGGGTCTGATCTCCCTGGGTTGTCGTGTGGACTGAAAGCTCTTGTCGCTTTATCGGGACATTATCATTGCCAGACCTTCTACCCTCTTCTTCGACGTAAATGAACTCATAAAAAGGGCAAATCGAAACAACTTCTTGGTCTGGAGAGAAAAGTGGGCGATATTTTATTGAGGTTGAACCTAACAACAGAAATACTCCTCGTTAACCCCCTGAAAATCAAAAAACAACTTGAAATATGTGACTGGATCTGCACGATCGAGGGAGTCAGACTTTTGAATCCACCGAACCCTTTTCTGAAAGTTGAGAGAAAAGTAGCCACATTACCACGTTATCTCCAAAAATTTCCTGATCAGAACATTCGAAATAATTTTCTTAGATTAAGATTGAATTTGGCTCGCACTGGAGAAATCCTGGCTAAAAGAAACCAGGGCGATAAGGCCATAAAACTCTGCAGGTCTTGCGCCCTACCAAATTCACAATCATTGAGACATTTGATGTTAGAATGCGAGGGTACCTGGAGGGCAAGATTGCAGCTTCTTGGAAGATTCGTCTCTAGAGAGGAGACCTTAACACAAGACTCCTTCTGGGACAGATTGATTTCTGGTCAAGAAGTCATGCTCACTACGGCTGTCGTTAGGGTCCTGGAAAATTGCTTGATCCTAACAAAACACAGCTAAAATGCCGATGGGTATGCTTGTCTAATTCAAATCCTGAACTGTTACCTCATTGCCCTGGGGGGCCCTTTCCACTTCTTTTCTCTTGATCGGCTTTTTTCTTTTTCTTTTTGCCTGCTCTTTTATTCATTCCCTTTTATACTTTGTAAAGGTTTTCCTTGTAAAACCATAAACAAATAAATAATAAAAAAGAATACAATTCATAGTTTTATACTGTGCCTATTATACACTAGGTGATTCCTTACTGAGATTCACGGTACAACGACTAGTCTACTAAAGGAATTCTATGTTGGCTGGGTTGTCCTGCGCTAACCGGCTGTTTTCAGATATCGAAATATCTGCCGCCAAGGGCACACACTACTGGAATAGTGGGAACCAATTCTTCATAGCCTCAGGCCCTTTCCTGACTTGCTACGGCCTTCCCAAGAAGATACGCTTTTTGCTTGACAGTGGCGATTTCGTGACTTTGCGCACTACTGCAATGTTGAGCACAAGGCTACAGACTTCTCAGGTCAGTGTTAGAAAATCAGGGAATGAATCCGAAAAATTGGCTAAAGCTCATCCGCGCTTACCCTACGCACGGCCGATTGAGACAAGGCCTAGTCAGATCATAAATATAACTAACCTGGTATGGGGAAGCAATGTGACCTGTCTCGCTTGAACTTAGACAGAGCTGCCTCAGGTGGGATATTTGGTGTGAACGGCTGTCCCCTGCTATGCTCAAAACATAATCAATACAAACCTCTTGTGAAAGAAGCAAAGAGATAGGTTGCAGGGTTTAACAAGGTTAACTTTATTCCGAAATTAAAAAATAATCATCAAAGGTAGCTGCTCTTTGTGAACGTTGAGACTCCAGATGTAATGCTTTTGCCTATTGAAAGGCCACTGCGTCGTGAATGACTCACATATAGGTTCATAACCAACACTAGTGATGGGTGAGACAGTATTCTCACGGCATTGGTGGATGCTAGCCAACAATTTGTTTTTGCTGATTGCTCCATGGAGTAAAGGTCACTTCGTGGGATGATGCTTGTGGGGATAGTAGAAATGAATCGGTTCACTCTGTGGCATCTTGTCTGGTATGTTTTAATATTATGGCATTCATTCACAAAAAACAAACCTACCAAACATAGACCTGAAAACAAGCTTTAATTGTTATGTGGCCTTGGACCAAAGGGAGCAATCATCAGGCTAGAAGGACAGAAGCTGTGGAATACCTGCAAAAATAATAACATTTACTATTATGAAGGTGGACATTGGAACATTTAGTTTCAATTTATGCAAACCGTTGTTTAGAGCGGACACTGCGTGTTACGCCAAGAGAATGGAACTACCGGGCACTGTTACGTGCACACGTAATGGCAGCCTAACTGTTGAGCTCCTCTCCAGCTATTATCCTGTATGACTAAACATCCTGTGTAGGAGCCACCCAGATAACCTACACTATGCGATTCCTGCTCCGGACTAACTAGTGACTGCCCGGAGAAACTTTGGGGAAAATCTGCTGCAGCTCGGCCAAGATATTGGCATGGTTATGATCGGCATCTGAGGTGGGACACGGGAGCCGAAGTGTAGAACCACGAAGAGGTTCCTCCAGCCCGCAGGGCTGAGAAATGCCCCCAGGCCGCGAAGTGGGTGGAGCTCGAATGCCCGCCAAGCAACAAGCAAATAATTACTTCTCCCCATGAGTAACGGCCTTATAGGCGGCACCTGGGTCGATCAAAAACGGTGAACGGGTTGCTGGAAGGTGAAACCACCCTGCAGGGCTATGTCAACTCGACCCAACCCAGAGGCTAGGAGAGACGGCTGCTTGGTGAACCGGCTATGGGTGGGGTAACCGCCACGCGGAAACAACCAGAGTGCAGCTGTCCATTGGGCTGCCTCCAGAGGGGGGACGCCAACACACTAGCCCGCACACATTCGCCTCACCCGGCTGGGAAGAACTGGAGCTGTAGAGGTAGTGAGCTGATTACACCTGCAGTGACTCCTGACCCGGTCCCTAGATCCGGTTGTGGCCTTGGGGCGGATCCTGCACCTGGTGATGGCAACACCCGACTGTTGGAGCCGGCACGTGGTGATCTGCCGGAGCAGCTTCGCCGGCCATGAGCTGTACTACTGGAACCCCCGGCCAGGCCTGATGGACGTGTGAGGGCCGGGGCCGGCCGGTTGTCCTGGGGCCGGCCTGTGATCCTGTGGCCGGCCTGTGATCCTGGGGCCATGCAGCTTAGCCCTTGCCCCTCCTGCATGGGGTACAGCCGAAGAAGTCACTACGTGCACCTGGTAAGCGGTAGACAACTCCCTTGGGCTCTGTGGAAGGTGGGAAAGCGGTGCCTCAAGGTTTGTTCTTTGGGTGTCGTGCCCGTGTTGGATGGAAGATACGGCAGTACAACATTACGAGCTATGGGCCGGGGACGCTGGACATAAACAATCCAGACCTCTGACTGGCCACGCTGGTTGATCAGAGAGGGGACAGGTTGTAATATAAATCGTGTTGGGGGCATCGAGGCCCGGCCCCGTTGGAGCCCGTCATTGCCTAGAGATAGCACCATAAAAACAACCTGATCGAACCACGCACAATACACGTAGCACTGGACTGCCAGGCCATAGTCATGCTCGGCGGACATGCAGCTCATCTGTTATAATTGAAAATCTGTGCTGTATTGGAACCGAGCTTGCCGCCCGTGCCCAGATAACCTGAGCGTAATAACTGCTCATTCAAACAATGTACCCATTGAAGGGGGATTTCAGGACCTGAGGCATCACACTGGGAGTGTGCCTGAGCCTGGGTGACAGTGCATCATCGAGCCGAACTTCACTCATACATACAACCATCGTAGAGGCCCAGGTGCATGGCGGAACGTGGTACAAAACTAAAATTGCCACAGGGTCGGGGTCCTGAAGCACCACAATATCATACAGCATTGGAGAACACAGTCCATCCCATGCTGTAGAAGGTATACCTGGTTCATCACCACTGGGCGGGCCTGATTAAATTAGGGGGAAAAAGAAAGACAGTCACAATGTATGTACGACCTGGTGTATGTCCCAGTGGACGACAGTCAAAGCTGTATTACGGGGGAGAGCACAATCCATTCCAGCTCACAGGTGACCTCTGTGAAGATTGGGTTTACGGAAGCCACTATAAATTCTAGTTCTATATCAAAGTATGCTTGTTGGGATCCAGAATTTACAGCACCTAGACACAAAGGCATGTGATGCTGACCATTCCCAGCTGATACGCCACAGCACGCAGTACACCGATATATAGGCAGCAGTTGGAGTGACATCCGACGGAGACGTAGCAATAACTGTATTAGGACCTGCACTAATCGCTCTTTGGAAACATGAAAATTTGCACACTGTATGGACCTCGGCCCACACCTGGTCCCTCGGGAGCCAGACGAGATAAAATATCCCTGTAGCTGCGGCGTCGTGTCCCACGGATCCTGTTCTGAACACTGCCCTGGTCCCTTCTGGCCCAGCACCTGGTAGTGCCCATACACAAACATTGTGTTTCCAACACAAACTATCCCTACGACCCATCCATCCACTTGGAAGGGAAGCCACAAAGACAAAACTCCATCTGAGAACCTCACCACGTAGATACTTCGGAGTTAACCGGTAACATAGTAAGAACATATATTGAAATCCACTGCGTGGATATACCCAACACCTGTAAATACCTGACCCCGTCATGTGTACTTAGCTGCGCCAGCCACCCTGCAGGCCGCACATCACTTGTAATTCATCTGTTTGGCGATGACAAGGGGAGCCTGCTCCAAGAAGAAGAAAACTGGACCTATGGACTCCTTCACAAGAAGCCAAACCCCAGTCATTATGCCACCAACCACCGGTTGACCCCCCCCAACGACATCCACCGAAAACTCCAGATATGATTAACTCCTTGCCACCGTACAGAGCAGATTTATGTCCTACAACGTGAAACTAGAGGATATTGTCGCCACCATTGGGTCGCTAAAGGCTCGTGTTGACCAGGAAAGCACGTGTTGTGGTTGGCTTTAATATCTCCAGATGTCATCAGCGTTAGGTAGCCTCATCTTTCATAAGGTTATACCTGCGAACACACATTAAGGGCAATCCATGGTTATTGTATTTACGATACGTATTACATACCAGTACCGGAGGCTGAGGCTAGGATCAGCACCAATGAAGACTTGATTGGACAAAACACTTGTGATATCATCTATTAAAAGGTGAGATGACCAAACTGCGTGGCAAATGTGATGATCTGGAATCTCGGTCCCGACGCAATAACATCCGCATAGTAGGCGTGGCAGAATCCTTCTGTAAAGGTCCCATGGAAATACACGTGGAAAAAACCTTTGAAATCCCTGTTCGGTGACGACGCCTTCTCTGAACATTTTCTAGTTGAAAGAGCCCACTACACGCCCCTTCACCCAAGCTTGGAGTCCCTCCCATCCCCACACCACAGTCGCTAAACTACTGAACTATAGAGAAAGAGACACTGCTTTCCGCTTGGCGTGGGAGATGGGGCCCCTCTGCCATGAAGGCGACAGCATTCACATTTATCCGGACTTCGCTGCGGGAGTACAAGCTCAAAGAAGATCATACGGCCAAGTCAAGAAACAACTCTGCCTGGGACAGGTCCCGTACGTATTGATTTTCTAGGTGAAGTTGCGACTTCTTCGTGCATCCTACAGCAGCCATGGACTACATAGAGGCCACAATCCCACTTCCGCCACGGGTACAGAGACCTGATCAAAATGGACCACCACAGCCTGTTGACAGGAGAGACCCAGTTGACTAATTACGCTGAGCATGATATCCTTTTTTCACTAGCCGGAGGGGCAGCGTCCAGCTGTAGCAGTTGTGGGCCGCGCCACATGCACCACCGGAGAGTTCCATAAGTTAATGAAAGGGTTTCATCATCATGTTGGGGTTGATGGTGTGGGTGGGGGTGAGAGGGGTATATGGAAACAGTTTGCCCTTGGCAATAGGCTGGGGATTGTTGGGGTTGTTAAAAGTTCAAAATCAGAGGGTTATGTCGCCACAGGCGCTGTCCGATTCATTGGTACACATCGGTACGCATGGAACAGTATTGTGATAAATGGCACGTAAAACACTTATCGGCAGAGGGTTGACTGTCAAATTGCTCTCCTGGAACGTGCGTGGACTCAATAACCCAGTTAAAGCCAGGAAGGTTGTGGCGTATGTAACGAGGCATAGCCCACAGATACTACTGCTCAAGGAAACACATGCACTCAGAAATGTAAATTCCAGTTTTCCCTCACGCTGGGGCCCCCTTCGATATTACACGGAGTACTCTGCCCAATCTAGAGTTATTACTCTGATTCAACTGTCATTGGGTTTCCAATACTTGGATAGTAAAATAGATGTCCAAGGTAGATTTGTGCTGGTATGGGGAGAGGTAGCTGACCATTCAATGGTGATAGTTAACATCTATGCACCAAATCTAGATGATCCGGAATTTTACCGGACAGTACTAGGTATGCTTGACTCATCAGACGATGGATGCATTGGTGTTTTGGGGGGGAGACTTCAACACGATACTGGACGTATCACTAGACAGATCCTCCATGACTCCCCTGGGGCTCACAAAGGCCGCGTCCACCCTACAAGAGATAATGACACAGGCATCCCTGATAGACATGTGGCATGTGCTTCATTCGCTTGAGAGGCGGTACACATACTACTCATGTGTCCACGATTCAGAGTCTCGTATAGACTACTGGCTTATTAGCTCGTCCCTCTCAGACGCGGTATTACTTGTGAGATTGAACCCCGTACTCTTTCAGACCACTCCCCCATATCCATCACCCTGGGCTTGCGAGATGTCACGCCGTGTGCTAGATGCTGGAGGATGCCCTCTGCCTTACTCAGAGACCCACATGTATGCGAATCACTCCACACTGAGATAGAGGAATTCTTTGAGTTTAATGAGGGTTCGGTGAGTACTCATTCTACTTTGTGGGAGACGTTTAAGGTGTGGGTGCGAGGTGTCATTATAGCAAAGACTACTGGGTTGCTGACATCCGTCAGGAAAGAACTGGGAACGGTGGAAGCTAAACTAGCAATGCTTGAAATAGAGTACAGCACTACGCATAGTAAAGAGACCCTTTCTGATATCCACGAAAAGTTGAATGAATTCAATAAATTGGCAGACAGAGAGGTCCTGTACATGGCGACCCCTGCTCGGGCCCGCAGATATGGTGAAAGTAACAAAGCAGGTAAATTCCTGGCCAACATGTTCAAAGCAGAGGGCTACCGTAATCCTATTGCCAGCATTCAGACTGCACATTGGGAGGTGGTGAAATGAGAAGAAGACTTTAATGCTACATTTGTAGACTTTTATAAAACCCTGTACTCCAACCGAGAAAACAAATCCACAGAAGAGATAACTGATTATCTGCGGGAGCTCGATCTCCCAGCCCTCACCCCGGAAACTCAGAATGCACTAGATATGCCCATTACACTTGAAGAAATCACTGCCGCTATAAAGGCATTAACATCTGGCAGGGCTCCTGGCTCAGATGGCCTAGGAGCTGAACTATACAAGGAGTTCCATGACAAGCTAGCCCCTATTCTGCTGAAGGTGTCAGAGGAGGCAATGGATTGTGGCACGCTGAATCCATCCGCGAGGCTGTGATCACAGTTCTTCTTCAGCCCCGGTGCCCCGCACATGACATGTCCTCATATAGACCCCTCTCCCTGATCAATACTGACGCCAACATTTTTGCCAAAATTCTTGCAATCAGACTCCTACCACACATGCCCACCTTGGTCCACCCTGACTAGGCAGGCTTTATTCCCACCCGATCTACGGCCCTAAACCTACGACTTTTTGGAGTGATGGCAGAGATCAACCCGAAAGCCAACGCAGCTATTGATGCCTTGGATGCCAAGAAGGCTTTTGATTCAGTGTCTTGGTCCTACTTATTCTCGGTGCTCGAGCGTTTCGGCCTGAGACAGTACTTTCTTAAATGTGTCCAATTGCTTTACACCAACCCAAGAGCTAGAGTACTCACTAACCATACCATGTCTTCTCTCTTTTCTCTGGGTAGGGGTACCGGGCAGGGTTGTCCTCTCTCCCCCATTCTGTTTGCTCTCACAATAGAACCCACGGCGGAATTTGTCTGGAAGAACCACGCACATAGGTATCAGAATGACAGGACCTCCCCAGATAATATCTCTCTATGCCGAAGATACTTTGCTTTATATCCGTGATCCGAAAACCAACTTGGGACCTATTAGGGCAGATATTCATGTGTTCACCGAATACTCCGGATATAAGATCAATGTTTCCAAGTATGATTTGTTTCCACTAACCCCAGCTACGCATGACTTGTCCGACATAGATGGGTTTAAGTGGTCCCCCACACGGGTCCGCTATCTGGGAGTTGTTGTATCTAACGACAAGCATACATTATATGCGGATAATCATGAAGAACTCCTGCAGACACTAACTACTAAATTACAGCTGTGGACCAAACTCCCTATTTCTCTGGACAGCTGAGTAGCTCTGCTTAAAATGATAGTCCTCCCCAAGCTACTGTACTGTTTTGGAAATGTTCCCATCTGGCACGGTGAAGCTTTTTTAATGAAACTTCAGTTGCTTGCCACCTCGTTCATGTGGGGTGGGAAGACCGCCAGGATGAAGTGGGCCAAAGTAGTGGAACTGTTCTCGAGTGGTGGAATTTCAGCACCAGACTTTGAATTATATTACTTAGTGTCACTGGCGCAATTCGCCAAGCACTGGTTTGACAGTGACGACACAGCCACACATATCCCCATAGAGAAATACACGGCCTCCCCCTCCAATGTCCGGTCAATAATTTTTTGCCCCAATCACAAAGATTCTTACGAGTTTGATCCGGTAAGCGCTACTGTACACGCATGGTCCAAAATATATAAGAGGATTGGAGTAACGGTCCCATATGATCCAGAAGTCCCATTATGGTTCTACCCTAACATTACACCCATGTTTGATAAAGCCCTGCAAATGCTGTGGGACCCGACCAAACAACTTAAAATGCTGGATATGTTTCCTGGGGTTACATATGTAGAACTGAAGGATTTTGTAGACACTGTGGGTGGGGGGCAGCCTAAACGGTTTCAGCACCACCGTTTGAGGGCTGCATTTGCTGCTAAGTGGCCAACATTCCCCAGGCAACCTCCTACACATGACTGTACAAGAGCCATAACGTCGACTAAGTGGTGAAGGAAATGGATCTCGCTATTGTATACCCTAGTTCAATCACATTCAAGTTCCTACAACACTATAAAGGAGACCTGGGAACGTGACCTGGGAACTGAATTGAACGAGGAGCGATGGCATAGATACTGTCAACTTACTAGATCTGTATCCCTGAACTCTAGACTGCGATTAATACAGTTTAAAATACTCAACCAGCTACATTACATCCCTGCCAAGTTAACCAAATTTGTGGAGCGTTGCACAGGGAAATGTTTGAAATGCGATGCACCGAATAGAGATGCCTACCATATATACTGGGTGTGCCCCCCAGTGGCGAGATTCTGGGGTGAGGTTGCAGACATCCTCAAGGAAATCACATTAATCCCTGCATCCCCATCCCCCTTGAAATACCTATTTGGGGACATTGGCAAGGTGGCTGAGACCACTCAAGGATTATTTAATGTTACTTGTGTGGTTGCAAAATGCTGTATATTTAATTGCTGGAAATATTTCAATACTCCTCCTAGGGAAGATTTTCTCAAGGACCTCACATGGTTAATGAATGTAAAAACAATTTGTATTAATTGTATCAGCAACTTGCCGCCCCAAAGACATTTGGTCTAAATTTAGAAGCAACTTATGTAATATGCTGTCGGAAAATGACCTCACACCCTCATCAACGCCTTGATCCGCCATATACTATGTAATGTGCTTACTCAAACCTCCTAATTGTTGTATTTGTCAAGATACTCTTAAATCTGTAGCAGCTCTATTCTGATGTAACTCTCTATAAAATAAATTAAAACAAAAAAAAAAGAGAATGGAACTAGTGAACATAATGTAAGTTGAACTATAAATATTTTTGCGATGCAAAGGGGTGAAGTTGTTCTGTTTGCATATGGGAGAATTCGGCAACGTGCAAAAATTCCATTTGAAGTAAATAGTGGATAGAATACGTTGTTCCATATACCGCACCATATTGAAAAAACCGAGTACGTAACTTGTGGCTTATTTAGAAGTCTACTAATAATTGTTATTTGTGTTTAGTTTAAGTAGAAATTAGTAAAAGTTTGGATTTTTGCCCGGTATTGATTACTGCAGAAATAAGACGGGGCAAAAATATTGATTACTGACATTGTTATGGGTTGTTCGTTGGAGCATATTGTGATGATTATTCATAGACCCAAAACCACAAACTGTATGCAGGCTAATGATATCTAAACCACTTTGTCACATGAAATATCAGGGTGTGCAATCAAAGTTGCATCATTGAATGGGCCGGGGCAGAACATTTTCCAAGGGTACTTGGTTCGCTTTTCGATAGATAATATTCCCAGTTTCGTTACAATGCCATCTGTCTGTTGTCCCATTTCTGAGTCACTTTATCCATACTTTTGAGAGCTATACTGACTTCTCAGTGCTAACCTTTCATGCACATCGTAGTCTAAAATAGTCCCCACATTGTCTGTGTGTGTTCATTGTGTGCGTGGTCTGTGTTCGTTATTCTGTTTCATACGGATCATAAATATATTTTTATTCTGTTATCTACAAAGATATATTGTACCGTTCTGCGAATGCCATAGTTTACAGCTGCTGTGGGGTGGCTTTTTTCAAAAACATTCCCCCTCCCCCTATCCCACCCGCTGCTCTTATACAACCGAAACCATGAAGGGCATAGAGACCTAGTTACCAACCATACAGAGACCAAGCGAATACCCGAACCTGACTGTGTGGGCTCAACCAAGAAAGAAGGAGTAAACATGCAAATCAAAGTTGGAAAGCCTATATGAAGCAAAGTTCACATCTCACCCAAAATATCTTAGAGTCTCATTGTTTCACAGTCCTCATGAAGCAAAACTACCATCCAATCTTGAAGAAAATACTTCATGGTATCGTGGGTTAAGGCTGAGAGTTTCTCGTATGTAAATATAGTCCAGAGTTTGGCGAGCCAGACTGACTTGGAGGGCACCCGGCCACTTTTCCATCCTTGGGCTAGGGCAAGTCTCCCTGCTCGTAACATGGCCGGGACCACCCTCTGCAAAACGGGCACCATCGCCTCTGGGGACGGGATGCCAAAGAGAAGATTGAGGGGAAGCATCGGCAGGTCAGATCCCGAGATCTCCTTAATCCAACTCAACAGCTTTGACCAGAATATCTGTATCGCAGGGCAATCCCACCAAAGGTGGAACCATGATCCGCGTTGGCCACATTTACTCAGACAGAGGGGGGGACACACCGGGGTACATCCTAGCAAGTCTCTCTGGTGTAAGATGCCAAGCGTGAAGTATTTTAAAGTTGTGTTCCATAGCAGCTGTGTATAAAGAGCCAGAGAAAAGAGACTTAAAAATAGTAGACCAAGTGGATTCCTCTACCACCCCTCCCACTCTTTCCTCCCAATGCTTCTTAAAGCCCTGTCTTTTCTCGACATCTGCTGTAATTAGGGCATTATAGAATCTAGAGAGGGACCCCTTCCTCATCTTGGATTCCACAATCACATTTTCAAGAGGCGTCAGGGGGCAAGCCAATTTATCAACCCATCGGCTATCAGTTAGAATCCCCTTCACTCGGATGTATTCAAAAACTGACATCTGGGCCTTCCCCATAGCTTCAACCAGGCTGTCCTAATCAATAAATGCACCCTGTCGAAAGAGTTGCGCTGCCCGTTCTAGGCCTGCATCCGACCACTCCTGAGTCCCTCGTAAATTCCTATTCCCCAACTCAAGCGGAGGACCCCACAATGACGACACTTTCCATAGCACCGACAAGACGGGATGATTTCTCATCTTACCTGGGGGGGGACCATAGTAGATCTCTCAATTTTCTGGGGTGGGCATTCACGTCTTCGATATACAACCAATAGGTCCTCATATCCTCTCTGGAGTGCTCCAACATTACTCTGAGCTGCCTTATAATAACACCGAAAGTAAGGGAACCCAAACCCCCCGAAGGACCTTGGGAGCGTTAGGACATCATGTTTTACCCTCAACTTCTTCACATTCCAAATGAATCGAAGGACCATCGAGTGAAGGGTTTTGAAGAAAGAGTCCGGGACAGCGATCGGGAGAGAGGAAAAAAGGTAAAGGAGCCGCGGCAGTATATTCATCTTAATTGACACCATACGGCCAACCAAGAGAGCGTCAGGGGAGCCCACCGCCGCAAATCCGAATTTATCCTGGCAAGGACTGGGGGATAATTTGATTCAAAGAGGAGGGAGAGGTCCCTTGGGAGAAGAACCCCCAAGTACGGAGTAGCAATGCGCTCCACTCTAATACCCCCAACAACTTCTTCCCCTCAACCTCAGCATCTGCTCTGCCCATGGGCATCAAAGAAGATTTTGCCACATACATTTTCAAACCAGAGAAAACCCCAAAGGAGCGAATCAAGTTTAAGAGATTTGGGAGAGAGCTCCGGAGATTGGTAACGTATGCCAAAATGTCAGCTGCGAAAAGCAAAAGCTTAAAGTCAAGGTCTCCACAGCGGATGCCCGTTATCCCTTGATGGCTTCTTATGGCTACAGCGACAGGCTCCATCGCAAGGGCATAGAGAAGGGGTGAGATCGGACAGCCTTGCCGCGTCCCCCTAGATAGAGCGAACGAAGCTGATGTCATCCCATTTACCGCCACTCTAGCTGTAGGGCCGTTATACAAGATAGCAATCCACCTACAAAACTTGACTCCCAACCCCATCTTCTGCAAGACCCTGCTCATATAAGCCCACTCAACCCGGTCAAAGGCTTTTTCCAAATCTAATGACAGGAGATAGGCCTCCTCCCCTGTAAGGGCAACCTCATGCATCAAGTCCAATGTTTTCCTAATATTATCTCCCCCTTGCCTCCCCGAGATGAAACCCACCTGATCTCCATGCACCAACAACGGGAGGTGTTGGGCCAGCCTATTAGCAAGCAATTTGGCCAGAACCTGTCACCTGTCCGTGTTGAGCAAGGAAACAGGACGGTAGGACTGACATTTTTTCAGATCTTTTCCGCCCTTGCGGATAACTACGATACGAGCCGAAAGCATTGATTGAGGAAGGCGACCAGAGTCTAGAACAGAGTTGAAAAGCTTCGACAAGAACAGAGCCAGCGCATAGCGAAAGGATTTGTAAAAGAAGACTGTATACCCATCGTCCCCAGGGTAGTGCCTGTTTTCATCGAACTAATAGTGTCAATTACTTCCTGAGGCGTAATGGGTCTCTCCAATGGATCAGACTTCTCGGGGAAGGCAAGGAAGTGGCACAGAGTCCAAGAAACTGTCTATATCTGCTCCATCCCCTGCATATTCTGATCTATACAGACACTCATAATATAAGCGGAACTGCTCCGCTATCCCAGGATCATCTCTACAATACGTTCCTTCCGGGAGGACCAGCGAGTCTACCCTCCTACTATTCCTGAGCTGTCGTAGCCTCCAGGCTAAGATTTTATCAGCCTTCTCCCCCTTCTCCATGTATCTTTACTTCAGGAAGGATAGTTTCCTCTCCGTTTGCTCAACTAGAAGAGCAGCGAGTTTCGCCCTGAGTTGCAGAAGCTCAGCCCACTTGCCTGTAAACATTTGGGATTTTAATTTACGACCCGATTGAATGGCCTCGATTTTATCCCTAAGAAGTTTCTCCTCTCTACCCCTCACCCGCTTCCTCGCGGCCCCCAACCCTATGAGGACACCCCTGATTGTGGCTTTGAAAGCTTCCCAGACCTCCTCCACCCCCACTTGCCCATCGTGGTTAATTTCGAAAAATTCTTTTATAGAAGCTAGAATAGACTGGGCCAGCTCCTTGTCCTGTAACAGGTGGTCGTTACAAGTCCACCTCCCAGGCCCTTCTGCCCTCAGGGGGATTCCCAACTGAACCTTCACTAGATCATGGTCAGACCAGGGAGTCACTTCCACCTTCACTTCAGAGATCGTTTCATAGAGTGGCCTATCAACCAAAATATAATCAATTCTAGAAAATAAGGAATGGGTCAGAGAAAAGAAAGTTTACAAGGGGTCCTGACCCTATCGTACTGAATGGGAGTCTGTGAGCCCAAGCTCTTCATTAGTGGTCTGGAAGGAGGCTGCCATGCGTCTCCGCACTTGAGAGTCGACTTCCTGTCCCGGTCAGACTTCCTGTCCCGAACTAAATCAAGAACCATATTAAAATCTCCCCCCACCACAAGGGCCATTTCCGCAAACGTTATAATTTTGAGTTTTACCTCTGCCCAGAAGCGATCCTGGGCCTCATTAGGAGCGTATATGGAGACCAGAGTTACCTTAATCTCACCCTGGACTAGGATGTAATGACCGATCGGGTCTCTACATTGGGCTCTCGGAGCAAAGTGCACTTTAGAGGAGACCACTATTTCCACCCCCCTCTTCTTCGCCTGGCACGACGCATGAAAAACTTCTTGCATGGATTTGGCCTTCAGAGACGGCTCGCCACCCAGTGGGTTTCCTGAAGAAAAAGAAAATCGAGCATTAACCTTCTAAACTCCTTCATCGCTAGGGCCCTCTTATAAGGAGAATTGAAGCCCCGTGCATTCAGGGAGACCAGAGTCAGCGCATACCTAACTTCAGCCATTGGGGGTGCACAGTTCAGGCTCTGAACCCCAAGGGACATAGGCTCCTTTGAGGGACTTCTCTCTACTGAATCTCCTATAGTCTCCCATCAAATATACCATCTCCCAACAACTAGGCCTCCAATCGGTTGATACAGATAGATATAGCTACTCCCCACAAGAAAAAAACCCTTCCTCCTCCCTCCCCCAACTTTCCCGAGCGCCTGGATTCTTTACGACATAGCACTAGCCGCACAACCAGGCCACCAAAGCCTGCCTCCACCAGGGCGGTGAACAACAAATAACCCCCAAAACCTTCTGAGCCCCCCAAAACAGGAACAAAAGACAACCATTTTTCCCCTCCCTCCACCAGCAAAAGACATTGCAAACACTGACCACCCCTCCCCAATAGGGATCTGTAAAACAGGGCATTCCCAGAACACCTCAGGAGGAATCCCCCTATCAGCGACCCGCTTCTGCTTCCTTCAGGTGTCATGCATTCACCTGTGAGACATGGTAACAGGAATCCTTACGCCTTTAGAATGGCAGTCAAACCGTTTTATACTAAATGGAGACTGTACTCCAAACTTCCTGCCAAACGATATTGAATATCTGCGTTGGATCACATGATCAGTCATGTGTCTAGGGCACGTATTTAGGTCCTTTCCTCAGAACGCTCCATGCTTCTGATTGAAGTCTTCCTCGCGAACCATTCGGTCACTCCTGAACTACTTTCCTTCATCTTTCCGGAGTATCCTGTTACAGCCATTTCGTAAGTTTTTATTCCGGCGGCTTCCATTTGCAACTCCTCATGTTCACCATTCCACACGAAGGTTTCTACCAGCTGCGTGCATTTCCAGAGCACGTTAATTTGATGTGGAGGCTTCCCTGCCGGCCAACTCCTCGTGTTCGCCATTCCACGCAAAGGTTTCTACCGGCTGCATGCATTTCCAGAGCACGTTCATTTGATGCGGCGAATTCCCTGCCGGCCACGTTGTCTTCAGCTTCCTTTGCCAGCTTTTCCCTGTCGGCGGCCTTCTACGCAGAACTACTCCAGCATCCCTCCTTGAACTACCAGCTGCAGGTCATTCTATGCAGCGGTTTTGCCAGGGGCTGTTCCAACCGTGGAGACAGATTCTGTTTATTAAAGGTACAGGACTTTATGATTAAATAATGTCCTTATAGGATCCTCCAAGTTACTTCCGGTAATACGGAAGTGCTATTTGTTATAGTTTGCTCTATTGAGTGAAGCTGCCCTACAATCCAGTGGGGTTTTTGAGTTCCTTTTTTATGATATTAGTTTGGACTCATTAAGTCTTCCAGGGTGAATAAAGTACTGCACTTCAGTGAGAACCTTAACAGCACACCATGTGGAGAATTCAGGATTATGTTTTGTGCATTGAACAATGAACGCTATCCAGACTGCACCATCCCGATTCTAGTTCGGCCCTCGTTCCGTTCGGTATTAGCTGCCTATCAACCTTCCCTTCCTTGTCGTTGTTTTCTTTTTATTTGGATTCATCTGGAGCATCACGGTTCTTCACATTCATCAAGTCATCTAATCATTTAAGGTTAGTGCAGAATTTAGCGGCAATTTAGGATAATCCCAGTGGAAGTTTTTTTATTTACCAATTGTTTTCTTGTAACAGATTGGAGGCTGTGCATAGTTATTCAACCTTTCAATTGATTCTTCACTCTGGCTGTATATTACTTCAGGCAGTGAATGGAATCAGTGGAAAGGATTCTTCCTTGAGGATTCTTCACTGAAGGTTGAGAAGAAAAGACCCGGACCCTTCGTGTATCCTTTTCTTATCCTACACGTATCCTTTTTGTGGTTTTAGTTACCATAGAATATTTTGGGTGGCAGGACATCAGGGCAAAACAAACACCATATCCAGTCAGGTAGTAGACTTGCACGGAGAGGCCGGCGCCACTCTTCTAAACTTTCTATGGCCTCAAACACGGCGCCTTTCTGCAAGACCATTGGAGTCACGAGGCTCAACCACACCCTCTCCTCTGCACCCTCTCCCAACTCCAGAGGAGGAGTCTCCCAGAAGTTCACCAGATACTCTGTGGATATCGTCCTCTTTAACTAGGGAGTACTTGTATCCACCGACCTCAAACGAGAATGAAAAAGGGTGCCCCACCTGTATCTGACTCCTTTAGCTTGGAGCCACTTCATAAGGGGACCGCATAGCCGTCGGCGGGACAGCGTGAAAGCAGAGAGGTCTTGGTAAATCACAACTTTGGATCCTTCCCAGTCAATGGCAACCTTTCTTCGTGCTAGTTCCAAGATTTTGGCCTTTTTGGAATAATAATGAAACTTTGCAAGGATTGATCGAGGCCCACTGGCGTGAGCCCCTGCCCTGTGAGCTCTATCAATCGTTGGCTCACTGGTGTTCCCACCGTCAAACAGCTTACTTACAATCGCTTTGACAACCCTTACAATGTCCCCCTGCAACCCCCATCCTGTTCGGGAACGCCAAGGAATCTCAAATTGCAGCACTGTTCTCTGTTTACCAAGTCATCGAGTTTAATGGTGATTTTCTCTTCTCTCCTCTCCAGCTCGGATAGCCGCATGTCAAATTGGGTTTCAAGGAGGTCGACTGAGTTTTGATTGGCCTCCAAGGCTTGGACTCGGTCATCAACAGCGTCTACTTTTTTGTCCAACAAGTCCAGTCTTTTGCTAATGTCCGCCCTAAATCCACGTATCTCTTCCAGCAGGGCTGCCATACTTCTGCTCACAGACTGGGCATCCATAGCTTCTAGTTGACCTCCGGCATGCATAGTACACATTTCCCTTACTGCCTCAGAGCGGTGTCGTTACCTCTGCAGGGACTGCACCCAGTCCATCCGAGAGTAAGGGGGGGATCTTCGGTACAGCCCCCTCCCAACTGGGCTAGAAAACGCCCAGCAGGAAAGCCGCCACCGGAACCCCTGCGGGTCTCAGGAGTGCCTCTGGGGGAGCCACAGACCCAGCCCGCTAGCGAACGGGACGCATAAACAAGGGTGCAGGCCAAGGATCTCAATCGGTCCAGGGATCGAATCGGTGGTCAATCGGACTCCCTCTTTGGTAGCCACAACAAAGGGCACTCTCTACCCCTACCTCTCGCTGCCAGCGTTCATTGAAGAAACCTGGGTGGGGGTCTAGCCGGCGGCCATCCAACCGGCCCCCCCGAGGTCCGCCAAGAGGGCACAGGTCCGCAACAGACAGATGCAGGAGCACGAGATAAAACACTGCAAGACAGTCACAGGGTAAAATCGCCGGTTCAGATCCTAGGTGGGACCACGAGAGCGGAGAGCTTGTGGCAGGAGAAGACCGGAAGTAAGCTTTGACCGGAGAGGCACCGGGACACTTAGAGCTGGGAGACTTCTAATGCAGTTGACTGGAGATCCAAACAGCCACTGTCCCTCTGAGGGCCCAGCCCGCAAGGGGGAGAGCACACATCTAGCCGATGACGCAGAGAGTGGCTTAAACCAAGGACAGCATGAGAGTCCCAACATAGAGAGAAAAGTGCAAGTAGTCTTCCCAGACACCGGGCCCCCCACAACTAAGCCCAGGCTGGGGGGCTCCCTTCACTCAGTTGATATGCAGGCACCTTACCACCCCCTGGGCCTGTCGCAGAAATGGTTTCCAGAGCTCTGTTTCCCCGCGGGGGGAGCGGGGAGGGAGGGAGATTAAGCCACCAACCTTTACCCTGATAGGGAGCGAGCGCAGCCAGAAGCTCCCCCCCATGCAGTTCCTTTGAGCAGATGGGAGCTGCCACCGATCTCCTCTCAGCATGCCCCCCCAGGACTCTGTCACCTGCCGCCCTCTGGGGCCCGCTGCCTCAACCGGGTCTGTGGCACCTGCCACCACAAGGCTCTCAATCTCCGTCCCTAGGTGCCGCCTCCACGGGACACCCGGCACCGCCGACGTCCACAGCCGACAAGGATCTCCGTCGATGCTTAGGCACCAGGACAACCCTTCCCAGTCACATCCACTGGGGTCCCGCACCAGAAGGTTCCAGCCAACACCGGGGGTCTCCAGGCCACCAAGGCCTCCCCGCGTACGCCATCTCAGGGGGACAGCCAGCCCCACTAGCGTCCTCTGAAGACCCACAATTGCGCCGCAGCTGGGACAATCCTCTCGGTCCTCCTCGGAGGGGCTGCCGTCACACAGCAACAGCACACCAGGAGCAGCGGGGAGGGGTCGGACCCCCTCCCCCACCTTGAATATAGCGGGGCCGCCGCGGCTCCACTGGCGGGAAGCTCTCACTGCTCGCAAAACCAGGACCAAATTCACTCCTCTCTGCACCTCCGACAACACGAGTCCCACACACCAGATGCCAGGGGTGTCCACACAGCCTCTGGAGGGGTTCGGGGGTCCTCTCCTATAGTGTTAGGGGGGCTCAGACCCCTATTTGGGTGCCCTGGGGGAGGAGACCAACAGAGATGCTTTAGCACATCTCAACGCTCCCTGGTGGCTCCGGGATGGCTTTTTCAACCAACAATGGCAGATACGCCTAACTGCATCGTTCGGCATCACCATCATGTGGGACGATGGACCAGGACCAATATGCCCTTTGGCGGCACCAGCGACAAGGAGCAACCTGTCATCGTTTACTGTGTAGCAAGAATCGACAAGGAGCAACCTGTCATCGTTTACTGTGTAGCAAGAATCTGATGCATTCAATCCACATCTTCCCCTGAAAGCAACACCATGTGCGTCATTTTAAACTTTTGCCACTCGTGCCTAAAGACACACAACTATTGGTCGCTCATTGCAATCAGTGGATCTCGATAATGTGGTTTTTGAAACGTTCATTGATAAATAAAAGCACTTGAGAAATTGCAGATTAATTATGTTTTCTTTAAAATTACTGATAGCAAATTCGATTTGGGACGTGCAGTGAGAGAATGTGTGTGTTGATCTTCCGGGGTCTGCGTTAACTGACGTTATTACATGGGTGATGACTGGGCGCGTTTGGCTGCGCTGCCCACTAACGTCATGAAAATAGGTGGAGCCTATTGTTTGGAATAGTGATGTCAACTTCAGGGTCGGGGATATGCTTTAGTGCCGCAGGGGCACTCGACCTTAGAGAGATGCAGCAACGGAAAGATTAGCACAAGATGGCCGCGCCCTACCCCTTGTTTTCGCATGTATAAAAGTGAGGAAAACTAAGGTAAGATGCATATGAACGTTTTTTACGATCGATCACAGTATGCTGAAAAACACATGCCCGAACGATCGAGACAATAACATTATTGAGCGCACCGTCCCTTTAACTATTATCTATTTGTTTTAATTCTACCATGCTTTTTGGGGAGGTGCACATACCAGTTTGTAGCATGCAGTAGACACAGGACTCTAATGATAGTGTTTAGCAGTTTTCTAATCAGAAATCGATCTGATAATGCATATGTGTTTAAGTTTGTATGAATGATCTTCATTGGATTGATTCCTAGTTTTAAAACCTCTGTAAGCTTGAGTGGCTGGAGCTGTATACTTGTTATTTCAAAGAGAATTCGATGTACGACCTTCCCCACATAGAAGTAGCATACCAGCTATTTGTACTCCCCGAAAAGGGGCAAATACTCTTAACTAAAAATATAGGGCATCAAAATACACCCACCAAATGGAAAACTGACGCATGGGTGAAAGCAGCAGCAAACTCCTATGTATCTTCAAATATTTGAGTCAGTGGCACGAGCAGAGCAATGCCTCGGGCAGGGCAACTAGTATTACTGCATGACCTGAAGATGAACTTTAAGGCAAAAATGCATCTTTTAATCTGCATAAACTATTATGTGCAATGATGTACCGATTAAGTGATATCTGTTTTAGAATTAAAATATAGTTTTACTTGCTTAAAAAAAATAGCTTCTTTGATGGAACTATTGCTTTGTGTGGCAACTGGAGGTCAAGATGCATCTGCCTCTTTATATTGTAAAAGGCTGTCGACCCAAAGCACTTGGGAAACCTTCATTAGTGTTTTGAAATGCTCCTTCACGGCTTCACCCTGGAATATTGCTCATGTTGAGATTATTTTTTTTTCCAGTGGGCTGTCTTTGAGTCCTTGCATTGTTGCACTATATAACAAAACCTAAAAAAATATGTAATGGAGCACCATTTGTGAGGCTCCAAGTGGAGGAGAGAAAATAACTTTCTGCTTCTAAAAATGCATTTGGTGCAGAACTATGACCCCCGGTCCCGACTCTCTGTGCCACCCCTATTTCTAATTTGAAAAAGGTGGTTAGAGTTAATGACCTCCTTCGGCCACATTGATAATGGATTGCATACCTCAAGGGCTCTTATATCCTGGTTTCTCTATCCTTCCTAAGTTGTTGGGAATGTTGCTCAAGACGGGAAAACTGCCCTTTTCTTTGAAAAGTTGCATCGTTAGCATTTAGAACCCGAATATGTTCACAACCCTCCCAAGTGCTACCTGATCCACACAGGTACAGCCATTTTCTCTCCAGCACTGAGCTCGATACCAGACAACTCTAATTATGTTTGTGCATCACGTCTGGTGAAAATTCTTGTAATTCAGGAGCTGCCGTCCGGTTTGATCGTGGGACTTGTGGGTGTTCCTTCCACGTTTGATTTGACACAGAGGTTTTCTTCTTTGTCAACACTACCAAATGTAGATTTTCAAATACAACTGTTGCCCTCTACTTTAATTCCAGCTTTGCCTGTACTTTTTATTTCCACAGGACATTCCGGTTAAGACTTACTTTGTGGACTTAATGTAATCACCTGTGATCTTACATTATTTGTTTGAGGAGGTTAGGTCATGTTATTAAAAAATCCGTGTGATGTGCTGTCTTTGGAGGGGGGCTTTTTAGATCTGTTGTTTGAAAAGCTTAATAATGGGGTACCAATGAATACCACTCTTGTTTGTCTTTAGCCATGCTTCTGGTAGTTGTGCTCTCCCTAAGAACCAGTTCATCTACGTAACACTTCCTCAGAAAATCAACTTTTGGTCCCTCCTGGCAGATTGTTCAAGGACATTATGATTTAAACTGTGGGATTAGGACTGCCAGAGAAAAACTGTCTGTTTTGGAATTTTGAGCCAAAAGACTACTACAAATGTTTTCTGATGGAGACCTCAGTCTGATAATGTGCTGTATGTCTTTGGAGAAAAGAAATCGCAGCCTGCCTTTTCCAAGAGTATGTAACAAGAGCTGGGCTTCTAAAGACGTGTACTATGATTGTGTGGAATAATCTTTCTGTAGAATCATCCTTAATTCTGCAGCCAAGGGGGGGAAGTATCTGCTTCTGTGATTCCGCAGACTGCATGGAAAATACTTCCTGAATTTTCGCATTTTGCTAGGCAGGTGAATCCTATCAATATTATAGCAAGTTACTCAATGCAAGTCTTTAAGGCGTTTGGTAGACTTACTTAATCTTGAATGCAACTCAGTACAACAAGGAGGCGTCCATTCTGTTGCCTTTGGTTAAGGGGACTGCCTTCCAAGAACTTTTATCAAGGACCTAATGAACATTGTGGCTTGGTGAATATCACACACTGTACCCTAACACTTCTAATCGCCCTCCAGATTTCGTGGATCTTCCTTACGATTTGTCCTAAAACTGAAACAGTATTACAGTAATGTAAATCTGATTTGATCATGTTCAAATCCAACAAAGTTTAAACTCTGGTTGGGGGGCGTGGCTACGAGGGCCATGTAGGAGGACGTGGTCTGGAGGAGCTCCTGAGATCCTGAAGTGATCCTGGCGAAATAGTGCATAACGAAGTGCCTATGACTGCTGAAAATACACATACTAGTGTGTGAACGGGGCGGCCGTGCCCGATGAACTTTTGGAGTACATAGAAGGAATGGAGATGGAGTTTTGAACACGATAAGACTAGGAGCGCCGGGGACGGAGGACGATGCACAATGGCCGACCAAGGGCCGGAACAAAAGAAGGAGCCGGCTGCGCGATGGCTAGGCGAAAGGAGCGGACTGTGTGCGTATTTGTAATGTGCGCGGAACGAAGGCTCCCTGTGACGGGACACAGGCGCGAATCGGCCTGAGCCTCCGGAGTGCTGTGCATGGAGATTGGGGGGGCGCCCTCCGCGTGTGGCCGAGGACCCCTGGTGTAATATAGAAGAGGCTCGCAGACCGCTGGGGCGGCCGTGGACCACAGCGCCGGGGCCGGCCCTCACGAGCTGGATGGGGGCAGGAGCTCCCTGGAAGTGCGATCACAGTGGTAACAGTAACTGAACATCGGGAGGCCTACAATGTATCTAACAGGCGTGTAGCCCAGGTAAACGAAACTGAGCGCGAGGTCCTGTTTGTGAGGACCCGAGCGAAGGCAGAGAGGAGGAGCCGCGGCACTGCTGGCAATCAGTGGGAGGCGTGCCGACTGATAAAGGGACCTCTGCGGAGGTGCAACGGCAGCGCAGGGTTGGAGTGCGCTTGTTCACATCAAGCAGAAACACGACTGGGAGCACTTGTGCTCGAGGGCGCAGGAGGCATTGCACACGCAGGACGGCCCGCGCGCAGCGCCCCCGTAGCCCACAACAGGCGTCGGCCCTCAGGCATGTCATGAAGTGCCAGGGCCGCGCCGCAACATAATAACAGTAGCGAGGCACTGTGGACGGGATGCCTTACGGGGGAAGTTCACAGTATTCTGCATCGGGCGCGCCCTCTAGCGTGGCTTCGGGTGCCCTTGGTGACACACACGCTTTGGCTATCGCAGGCATCCTGGTGCTGCCCAACAACTGAGAAGAAAGGAGAAGGCGGACTTGCCGGCCGTCGCGGGCTGCCTATTGCGGGTAGAGGAGGAGGTCGGATGAGCCTCTGAGATACTGACGCCCCCGCGCCTGGGTGGGCTGATGATATTGGAACTGTGCATGCCCTCCCCCACTCCGTGGAGTGGTCGGAGTGGTGTTCATACGGCTGCGTGGGAGAGCGCAACCCATTGTGGCAAACAGGGCTCGGCTGGGTGTGCCTCTGGAGTGACCCCTTGGAACGTAACCTACGGCTGCAGAATCATGTCCAATAAACCTGTGAGACCGAAGGGGAGGCAGCCCACGCTGGACGAATTCGCCAGGACGTCTCCTGGCCTGGAAAGCTCCAAGAGCAAGGATAAGCCTCCTGCTGGCGGCATACCTGTCAAGGGCACTAATCAGGATGTCCTGGCTGCGATTGCAGACCTGAAGGCGGCTTGGGAGGCCAAGCTTGAACTGGCTGTTACTGAGCTGAAAACGGCATTGGATCTTAAGGTCGGTGAGGTGCAGGAGGAGGTGAATTTACTCCGGCAGGACGTCAGGTCCATGGAGGAGCGCACTGAGACCCTCGAGAAAGAGGTGAGCCCGAACACTGCGGACTGTGCCTCACACAAGGCGGAATTGCACGCCCTGGTGTAGAGAGTGGGCAACCTGGAGAACAGGGCGGACGAAGCGGAAGGACGCGCCCGACGGAACAACATCCGCATCGTGGGCTTGTCAGAGGGATCAGGGGGCTATGACCCCATGTAGTTTATCGAAACCATGCTGTTGCAGGAGATACCTGGAGGAGCTCTGTCTCAGGGATTTGCGGTGGAACGTGCGCATAGAGCTCTAACGAGGAAGCCGCCACCGGGTAATCCGCCTAGGCCGATAATTGCCAAGATCCTTAACTACCGGGATCGGGAAAGGATACTGGAACACTTCCGCAAAGGTGGAACAATTAAACGAGGAGCGGCAAATATAACGGCCTACCCAGACTATACCCTGATTGTGCAGCGGAGTCGCATGAACTTTGGGACTGTTAAGAGGAGATTGAGAGAAGCGGGCCATAAATACATGCTGCTTTACCTGGCGAAATTGAAAGTTTTTCACAAACACAAGACTTTGTTTTTTGAAACTCCGGAGGATGCCATGGGATGCGCAGGGTTGCCCCCAAGAGCCCGACATTCAGACGGGAAGAGGAGATGGAGGAGATAAGTAGCGCACGATGGAGACGCCATGATATGGTGCGGTGTAGAACTATGGGACTTGATTATAGTCATTGGCGCGGCCTTTAGGCAGACGAGGCTAGATTGTTAAATAATATGGTATGAGCACTGCGACTATTGCTTTTATGAGGAGCCTTGCAGAGATGGTCTTTATACCCCACTTAGTATTCGTAGTTAAGTGGCCATTAGGGCGACTTCACCTTACTGAGCCCTAGGCATAAGTTTGTGCTAGCAGGGCTAGATGTGGGGGTGCCTGAGATCCAGGGATGGAGCTGGGCAGCAGTTGGGGAGTGTGGTGTTGGGGAGAGAGGGGGGAGTTTGGGGTGTACATAGTTATGGGGAGTTCGAGCTTGTACATGAGCCTACAAGGACGAGCTAGAGGATTGTGTCTGTTCTGTGTGGACGGGTGGGATTGGTTGAACGGAGGGGAGGAGGATACTAACGAGCTATGGGAGATCTTAAGATCGTAACGTGGAATGTCAGGGGTCTTAACAGTTATTTAAAGAGGAACAAGGTCATGCTGTATTTAAAAAAACAGAAGATAGATATTGCACTGTTGCAGAAGACGCATTTGACGTGGGAAAAATTGGAGCTGGTGGGGAAAAAGTGGAAAGGTATTGTTATTTCCCGGTACTCTGCCTATGCAAGGGGGGTATTGGTTTGGGTGGCGCCGCACGTCCCGTTCCAGCTAATACAGGAAGTGGTGGAAACTGAGGGGAGGATGGTCATAGTGAGGGCGTTGGTAGAGAATAAAGAGGTGTGCATTGTAAACACGTATGCCCCCAATCAAAACACGGCGGCATACTTCAGGACTCTGTGCACCAGCCTGGGTACGTGTGTGGGGGGGGCGGTTATCTGGGGAGGGGATTTCAATTGCGTGCTGAACCCCAAGATAGACAGATCTGATGACAAGATTGATAGGCCTAGCAGCTAGGGCACTGCAGACGCTGCTCGACGATTTCGGATTGGCAGACGTGTGGAGAATAAAGCATCCTAATGAGAAGCAGTATTCGCACTACTCAGCCCCGCAGCAGCTGCACACAAGACTTGATTATGTTTTTTCCACGCCAGATGTAGTGATAGAGACTACTCAAATAGAATACAAGGCGAGGGTCCTGTCAGATCACTCGCCCCTGATCCTGGGGTGGCAATATTGCCACCCTAGGGCGCAGATTCCGACGTGGCGCCTCCGCGCTGAGGCGCTCAAGGACCCAGTTTTCAAAGAGGATATCAGAGATGAGATTATTAACTATTTCGAGGTGAACACTGGCAGTGTTGACTCGGCAGGTACACTATGGGAAGCCTTTAAGGTGGTGATGCGGGGTGCTGCCATCACTAAATCAAAGGGCATGCAGGGCGGGGTCCTGGTTGACTTACAAAGGGTAGAAGACGAACTAGAAAAGCCATTAAAAATGGTAGTGTGGATACGGAGCTAGTACAAATTACAGCAGCAGTGTGCGGAACTCTGGGAAAGGCTCTGCAACCTTAATTATAAAAAGTATGTTGAGAGGCAGCATGCAGGTGGGGATAAAACGGGCCGCCTCTTAGCGTGGCTATACAACAGTGAAACCCCTAGGCCCCCGATTAGGACAATAACTAGAGAAGATGTAGAGGTAGCGGACACTCAAGAGGGAGTCAATAAGGAATTTGAGGACTATTACAGGGTACTATACGAGGACAAAGGGGGGGGGAGCCAAGAGGAGATACTTGACACTTTAAGGGATATAGGATTGCCCAAGATCAGTGCAGAAGAGAGAGAAGAGCTGGATGCACCGATCACTTTGGAGGAATTGGAGGAGGTTGTTAGGCAGCTGCCTACCAGTAAGATCCCAGGAGCGGACGGGCTTCCTAGTGAATTTTATAAAGCGTATAGAGAGTAGGTACTCCCCCCAATGCTAGAAATGCTTAACGAAGCGTTTGAGGTGGGACGGTTGCCGGAGTCGCTTAGAGAAGCGATCATAATACCGCTCCCCAAGCCCAACAAACCAGGGCATAGCTGTGGCTCCTATAGACCTTTGTCGATTCTGAACCAGGACAGCAAGATATTGACGGCGGTGCTGGCGAATAGATTGTGGAAAGTTGTTAGCAAATTAATACATCCAGACCAAACAGGTTATGTCCCGAGCAGGAATATAACTCACAAACACAGGCGACTCCATCGGGTGGTCGAATGGGGGAGTAACAATGAAGGTGAAATGGCGGTTGTGTCTTTAGATGCGGTGAAAGCTTTCGACTCGGTTAGGTGGACGTGGCTGTTGGCGGCCCTGGGGGAGTACGGGATGGGGCCGGGTTACATCAGGTGGGCGAGGATGCTGTATAGTGAGCCGGTAGCCAGGGTTCGCACAGGAGCGGTGATATCCGAAAGATGGCAACTTAGCAGAGGCACTAGCCAGGGGTGCCCCTGGTCCCCGATGTTATACATTCTGGCTCTGGAGCCCCCGCAGTATACCTCCGACAACAATATGATATGATAGGTATTGAGGTAGGAGGGGAAAAACACCTAATATCCCTGTATGCGGACGATTTGTTATTATATCTGAAATATCCAGAGGAAAATCTTCAGTATATTCTGGGGGTAATGGAGAGGTACGCAGTGCATTCTGGCATAGCGGTGAATCCCCATAAATCTAGCATATTCCCGCTAGGTAGCTACAAGGGAACCCCCTTAGAAAGGTTACCAGTGTTGCTAATACCATGGGCGGTTAGTTCCTTCCGCTACCTGGGAATAGATGTGTATCACACAGCGGAGGAGGAACATAGGCATAACACCAATATAGCCATAGGTAAAATCCGTAAAAGTATGGAGTTCTGGGAGAAGTTGCCCTTAGCAATGATGGGACGGGGGGCGATGCTAAAAATGGTGGTCCTGCCTAGGCTTCTACATTATTTTAGTAATATTCCACATATGATACCCAAGAAGTTTTTTGCCAAGCTGAACAGTATGTGCAGAGACTTCCTGTGGCATGGTACCCGGAATAGACTGGCGCTGTGGAAGTTGCAGAATTTCCATGAGAGGGGGGGTATTAAACTGCCTAACTTTGAGGTCTATTATGTAGCTGGTCAACTACAATATGTGGTCAAATGGCTCTCTGATGAAGTAACCCCCGAATTTAGGTTGTTTGGGCGGGATTGTACTCCGTTTTACCTGAAGGAAATTATCTGGTTGCCTGGTTCAGAAATGAAGGAGCGCCCGGGGATGATGTTGCTTGGGTGGAAAATGTGGCGTAGAGCATGCCGGATGATGGAGGACCCGTACCCGTGTTCCCCGCAGGTGCCGCTTGTTGCTTTGGCGAGGGGAGATAAGCAACTAAGGGTGATTATCAGAACCTATTGGGAATCGGTCGGATTGGTAACGTTGGGGGATATTTGGCAAGAGGGGGCCATCAGGGATTTTGAAGGACTAGGGGAAGAGGCGGGCTTGCACAGGGGCCAGTATGTCACGTACCACAGGTTGGTGCAGAACATTCGGAAAACATGGCCTGAGACAGTATTGGCGGAGGAACCAGATGCCACTATCGGGACAATATATGACATATCAGAAGGGGGACATGAGATTTCTAGATTGTATGAGATGGTAATGACTAAGGTTTGGGAAGGAGCTGACGCATTTGAGATTGGACTGGGAAGCGGATGTGGGACCCCAGATGGAGGACGGGATGTGGGAACGTGCCCTGGGATACCACAAGAAAGTATCAAGAAATGCCAGATTACAACAGATACAGCTGTATATAACACACAGAGCATATATGACCCCTATGAGAATGTCTAAGTTTGATATGATATGATATGATATGATATGGTATTTGTAACGCACCTATACACAAGTGTTTCAAGGTAATTTTGTAAAAGTTTGGTAATGCTGGGCGACAGGCGTGCCCTAAGTGCGACAAGGAGAACGCTGATATGACACATATGTTTTGGTCTTGCCCAATAATTGAGTGTTTCTGGGGAGAAGTGGCGCAAAAATTAGCGGAGAAAGGGGTCACGCTCATTATAGATACGGCCTGGGCCTGCCTGCTGGGAGGGTTCCCCAGAGCACGGAAACTTAAACATGTTGGGAAATTGAAAGACTTGGCATATGTGCTTGCAAAGCGGAGGATTGCTATGGGATGGAAACAGTGTCATAAACCACGGGTGGAGGTGTGGTGGAAGGAATTGCAGAAATGGGCGGAGGCTGAAACGGTGGTATGGCAGGAGGCATGTAGCATGAGTGGGGAAGAAGAAGTGGACACCCTGATGGCATGGAAAGTATTGATAGCAGGACTGTTTGGAACATTATCGGATTCAGCGGAATCTGAAGAAAGCGATACCTGTCCATTTGTAGCAGATACTGAATGTGTAGGACAAACAGGCTCTTGAAGGGGGGTGGGACCGGGGGAGCAGTGGTTAAGACTAATTGATGTTAATGTAATGGTGGTGAAATGCACTGCATGTTTAGTTTGTATTGTTTGTTGGTTTGGAAAATTAATAAAATTCGGTTAAAAAAAAAAAAAAAGTTTAAGCTCTGGTTCACCAAAAGCCATTTCTTGGTTGCATTTGTACATCCCTCCAAAGCTGCACTGTCCGCTAGTTCAACGGTCAATTCCGGTATCAAAAGGAGGAGTTCATGTCCAAAAAGGAAACCTGTGTCTGTGGATTCCAGGGCACTTCTCCAAGGCCCTATAGCTTTTGAGATACAACCACCATGCCTTCTATTTTTTAAAATGTATAGATCCCCTGAAGGAGGCAGAATGTATCACTTTAGATCATTTACGAGTGATTACCAGTGGTAGTTGTTCTATAAACATTCAAAAGAAGGTTACTTTCAGAGGATTCCTCTTTGCTTGTCTCCTCATAATCAAATGATAACTGATTGAAAAGCGGTTATTTCTGTTGACTATAGAAGAATTTCTGGGAACATCAGCGATCAGAGGTTTTACTACTGTTTCTTCACAATTCTGAAAGTATGGAGGCATCTGGGATTCTCATTTTGTCAGATGATGAAAGCAGTAAGATGAAGTGACAGGTAATGGTTTCACTAACCCATATTGAAGAGATATGGCACAGGAACAGTCTGTATAATGGCCTCAAGAAAACCTGGTGGTGGCTCTTAAAAGATGGTGAGTCTTCTAATGGTAATGGCACTCTCCACTTAAAATGTCAAGCTCAGCAGGCACCTAAGTTCATGGTCTCTCTTCCTTTTCACCTCCAAATGTACCTGAACGCGATTCACAGTACTTTACTTCTTTTATCCGGCATAAACTCCTTGCTTCGCTTACCGGTGGACCTAACAATCCACAATTCCAGTAAATTCCTGTACCCATTTCCTCCATTGATCCTACTCCACAAGAATAATGGACTCTGCCCATGCCCTCCTCGTACTCTCATTAAGGAGGTGGTGCATGAGGCAAAGCTGTCTGGGCATGTGGTTGTTAATTCTGCCGGAGTGCTTTCCGGTTTGGCAATGTGAGGGGTTCTCTCGGTGGGTTCCCTTGGGCGACCATGAATCGGCCCTCCTGCAGTGATACCCACAGGATTCACGGAGATGAGACCCACCAGCTGTGATGACACATTTCAGTCAGTTGCATTGGGGTTCGGCCCCAAACTCTATTGTCTCCATACAGCTGTGTTACCTTCCACTTTGCAATCAAGCACTGGTCTGGAGAAAATAACAACTCCAAACATATCGTTCTTACACCATTTGTCATGTGCCTTTTGTGTACTTACTGCCCGCTTCCTGCTCTTCTTGGGAGCCATTGGCTCTAGCCGTTCTGGGTATCTCCACAAGGTTTTCTGTCCTGTTGTTCCTTAGGTTTCCCTCTCACCCTGACCAGTCACCAGGTACATATAGCCCGTCCTTTCTTATACTATTGTTGTTTGTTTTACTAATGTGTGTTTGTTTATTCCACACCTTGAGGTTGGACCAATGGAAACGCACCCCATGTACTGTTACAAAGGGGTCGAAGTGTACGAAAAGAAGTAGTGGAACTATGTTCCCTGCTGGGCTGCACCCACTCCCCACAGACCCCATAACCACGCTCCTCCCACACACAATACCCCCCCCCAAACACTTGCACCAGCGGTTTAAGGGAATGTTCAGTGCAGTGCACTGAAAGTGCAAGTTTCAAGTTCTTCCTACACTTTTATTTTAAAACGAAACCATTCCAGAACGGTTTATTTTTAAAATAAAAGTATAGGAGCTATAAAAGGTAATTGAACAAAGTAGAGGAGCACCGCTCCCGACCAATCCCGCTCACTTCGACCACTGGCGTTACATTCCATATATCATGGAGCATCTTCAGAAATAACAAACAATTCCTGAGGTTTACCATGGGAAATTAGCATTTTCAGTACAAGTATCTCTTCCTTTTGGCCGGACATATGCCCTGAGAGTATTCACAAATGTCCTGTTGACAGTGGAGGCTCAGCTCTGGCTTAAAGCAAGGTATTCCTATCCACACTGAAATTGATTCAGTGGCGCCTCTTGTTTTCTTCGTCTTCCTCCAGAGAATGTCCAGAAAGTGGACAAATCACGTTTTATGCAGAAACAAGAATTCCGATCTGATTCCAGTGCAACGAACACAGCTTTTGGAACTGTTCTTGTTACATCACTAGAATTGGAAGTATACTCAGACAAGCTGTCACATGTGCACGCACAGCTGTTTCTTTTTACCAGTATTATTGTCTAGGGGAGGTATTGTAACTGCCTCTCTCACTTACTACATCACTTGCAGCCACTCTATCACTCATCTTGGAGACTGAGGTTGTGAGATAGTTACAAACACATCTTGAGGATTTGGATTTGTTAAACCCTTCAAGGACTGGTTTGGGACAGAAATTGGTCTGGGTGAAGGTCTGAGTCAACATACTGATGTGCCCGACTCGGGACTGTGTCCCTCGGTGCTGCTGAATCTATCTGCAGCCTAAAGTGTATTCTGGGTACTTCCCACATTTTTGTTATAGTGTGGCATGTCTCATACAGGACAAGTTACATATGCTATACAGGCTACGCTGCCCTTTCTCAAGACAGTTAATGCATACAAGCTACAGGAAAACTGATATTTATCGTTTCTCAGCACACATGGTCAGAGGAGCACGAATCATTTCTTACAAAGACATCTATACAAAATTCATCACAATAGAAATCCAATACACAATCAATCTCAATGTGTGTAAACAGCCGCAGAAAGCGATTGTGCTGACACGTGTTTCTGGCTAGAGGGAGGGCTGACTCTGATACCAGCACATATATTTCTTGATCCCAAACTAGCCTTCCCCAGGACATCCAACTTGAGAATCAATTCGGATAGGGCTCCCCACTTTTGAAGAACACCCACACTATAACATAAACCAAAACCCTATGTTATATAAATGTGTGTGTTTCAAAACATCTGACCGTTTATAGTTGACATCTATTACAACCTCCATTTGTTCACCATAGCTAGTCAACAACCTTCAATTTCTTCTCATGTCTTGGGCAAATTACTTCTTGACTCAACCGAACCCTCGTGTGTTCTGTAGTTCCTTTTAATATAAAGGATAGGGGGGTGTTACTCTCTCTCTCTGTTTTTGATTTTATTACAAGCAAAACAAAATTGTGCAGTGTTTTTCAGAAAAGTACCTTGCTGTTGTGGAAACAGGCGTTTCCCAGACAGTCATCACAGCATCTATCGTTCTGCTCGTGCCTGTCCCTGTCGGTATGTAGTAGTGACTCCAGCGTCTCTATGGGGAACGTTTTTATACCTTTCTAAACACACATAATCCTGCCCCCTGCTGCAGTTCATTTGAATTATTTTGAATTATGAAGGTGGACTTCATCTTTCTTGAGAATTTGTTATCTTAATGGTTGCTGCACATACGATGTAAGTAGCAGCATCTGTGACTCTATCCGGGGTGGATTTCTTGCAATTTAGACTAAGATGTAAGGTGCGCTATCGGAGGTGTTTGCGTATCCGTCGTGCTCCTTGTCTTAATAACTAACACTTGTTTATTAAAACGATTGTTTCCATTTATGCCAGCTCGTCTTCTGAGTGCTCATCTAATTCTATAAAGCTTACAAGGAGTTTACTGGATGCTGTGCCACTAATCATTGAGTGCCAGTATATGGCAATCACTTATTTAATAAATGTGACATATCATTAACTGTATGCATTAACTGTCGTGAGAAAGGGCGGGGTAGCGATCTCCACTGTATAGCATCTATCTGCAGCCTTCAACATGATGGACTTGTCCATATCAATGTCATGTTTTTAAGAGGTCGTCTGTGGCTACAGGTGCACTTAAGTGACTCATCGTTTTTTAAAAAGCGCACTTCCGTTTTTGGTTGCCCACCTATCAACTGGATATATTTTTTAATATGGAGTGCCCCCATGCCTCTGCTGTTAACACATTTGTTCGAAGGACAAGCACTGGATGAGCTGCCAGAGTAAGGATCTGGTATATCTGGCCACAGGGGACATGTCACTGCTTTTTTGCAGCATTTTAGTGGGGGCAAGTCCCCATAGCTCCATTTACTGACACTCCTCCCTCAAAATATTTTTTAAACTACTCCCTGGGCCAGACACCTCCTCACCCCCTTAATAATGCAGTGACATGAGATTACAAGATGGCCGCCAGTGAGTGAGGACGTGTAGTTCTCAGCTCCGCTCCTGGCTGACTAAGCAAACCTGCTTATCTGATTTCGGAGGTGGCTTGGGCGACAGCAATGACCACGCAATAAAGGGCTGAGGCAACTGGAGACCCACAGTGCCGCTTCCCCCCCCCCCCATTGAGTAAATGAAGGATGCACCGGATAGTGGAAACAGGGCATTGGCCACACGTGAGCAGGCGATGAAGATTATCATCAGCAAAGGGATGTAGTATCCAGGTGGATGAACGCCAAATGAGGAGGCAGCCCTGACCTTGGATGCAGCTCAGAAGTGAGGAATGGGGAAGCGCTGTTGCGCTGAAACAAGATGGCCGCTTAAACGTCTCGCTCCGGACTGGCAGAGCAATCGACCCTGCTTAACACCGCCCGACGCTGCATGTAACCCTGCAGGGCTACCTTCAATCCTCCGTGAGCCTTGCCGCTGAAAGCGTGCGAAGTTTGGAGCCTCTGCGTGCCCCGAGGACGGGGCTGCGCCTCCTTCCCCTGACTGCGGCTGTGGCCTCCTGCTCTCCCCGCCCTGCGGCTCCGGCGGCATCGGCTCGCTCATCCACCTGACGCCGCGGCGCTGCGGGCCGCCTTGGGGGAGGGGCGCCCGCCGGGCGGGGCGCACCGGATCTTCGCGGCTGGCCGGACCTCTCCGCGTCCCCTCACGTCCCGACCTGGATCGTCAGTGACTGCCGGCCCCTCCACCTCGTCCGGCGGCCCCCCAGCTCCGGCTGGCTTCGTGCCCCCGAGCCACATCCCGAGTTCCTCCGGTGGCGGACCTGGCTCCCGCTTTCCCTCCCCTTCCCCTGCCGCTCCTCCACTCCACTCAGAAGACAGCACCGTAGTGCACCAAGGTAGGGGGCGTGTGGGGGGGGTGTGCCTGTCTACTGTGGCCCCGGGCCGGAGACTCACTCTCTCTCCTGCTTCGGGGGTGGTCCCCCTGCACAAGGGCCGGCGCCGCCGCTGGGCCTGATGCGGGGCTGACCCCCCCCCACGCCTGCCTGGGTCCCGCCTGCCTGCTGACATTACTGCCCCTGCCTGAGGCCGACTGGGGGCCCCCGAACTCCTCCTGGTTTACACCAATGCCCCCACGGGCTCAACTGGAGCACCACACCTACCGCTCTGACTTCCATCGCCTGGTCACGCTTGGCCTCACGGGGCGGCCCACCAGCCCCCCTCCTGCTGTCTCCCCTCGCCACCAATTTCAACGACATCTGCTCGCCAGCCCCTGAGGGGTCACAGCCTCCTCTACTCCTCACCACCTGGGCTATCGGTGAGCCCATTAGTTGCCTCACGCTTGCACTGACCCTCTACATGCATCGGTCCTTGTGATCCAGGGAGCGGACCTCGCACTAATATCAAGTTCTCATATCTCCCCCTTCCTTTTCCTCGACCTGAGATACTGTCAGGATGACCAAAGGGGGCACGAGGAAGCAGAGCTCCATCAACATGTTCGCGAAGGCTACGGTGAGATCGCCTGGGGAGGCTGCCGTGCAGGCCCCTACTGCCTCGTCCGATGCAGCCCCGGAACCCCAAAATATGATGGACTTTATACGGGAGGGTTTCACCGCACTTCATTCAAAATTGGATGACATGAACGGCACTATATCTTCTATCAAGGCCCACATTGAGAGGACTGACAGCCGGGTGTCGGAGGTTAAAACGCGGGTCGGCTCCGCTGAGGATGCGCTGGGTGCCCTGCGTTCTGAGGTCGCCGCTCTCTCCAACCGAGTCCTCGAGGTGGAAAAGAAAAATGAGGATTTGGAATCCCGCTCGAGGCGTAACAATCTCCGAATTATCGGGGTTCCCGAGGATGAAGTCCACGAGCCAATGGAGGACTTTGTTCAGCGCACACTGCTGTCGCTCCTCGATGAGCTTGAGCTTTCCCCACACTTCGCAATTGAGCGGGCACACCGCTCTCTGGTGGCTAAACCTAAGCCCGGCGCTCCACCTCGGCCCATCATAGCTCGTGTGCTGAACTACCGCGAACGTGACGCCCTCCTCAGGGCCGCAAGACTCAAGGGCGAGCTATTACTGGGCGGCGCAAGGATTCACCTTTACCCCGACTTTTCAACAGCCGTCCAGCGGGAACGCAAGACCTTCCAGGTGGTGAAACGTATGCTGCGAGACCACTCAATCAAATATGCTATGCTCTATCCTGCCAAGCTTCGCATAGAACATGCCAACCAGGTGTTGTTCTTCACGATTCCAGAGGAGGCCTCCAAATTCATTGACGAACACTTCCCTGGCTGATCCCTCTCCTCTGACCTTGGTTCAGCAGTTACCCTAGGTTCCCGGCGGGGGGCACCCGGGCCCTTTCGCCTTCCCGCACAGGGGCCACGCTGATCCTCCATCCCGTAAAATGCTTGTTCAGTTCATTTTACAGAGTCCTCCCGCATCGCCATGTGCAAGTACTTTGCCCAAGCTACATGTGACTTCTATTGTGGGCATCCTATGTTCTACTGGCTCTGCCGCAACCCGGAGCGATACGGCCAGTCAGGCCTACAGGCCCCCAGGCGCTGATGCCTTTGTTTTGTTTTTGTCTAAGAGGGGTTGGGCTTGTCATCCCTCTGTTTGGGGGGGGTGGGGGTGGGTCATGTTGGGGGTTTTGTTATTGAAAAGTTAGCGCTGGCAGCGAAGGAACTGTTGTCGTAGGACCGCGAATCCGACCCTTTGGTCATTGACATTCTTCTCGTTCCAAACGCTACCACACTGTGATTGAGAGTGCCCTGACCTTTATGAGCTGGAACGTACGGGGACTGGGTAATTATAGAAAGATGAGGCAGCTCCAGTTGCAGGCCGAGTGCCATGGATCCAAGATTCTCTTTTTACAAGAGACTCATGCCCGCTCCGAACAATGCATGCGTTTCGCCAAGTCCTGGGGCCCCCATAGGTTTTTCACCGACTACTCCACTCAAAGCCGGGGAGTCATGACCCTCATCCACAAGAGCCTCCATTTCACCCTCATTTCCTCGATAATCGACCCCCAAGGCAGATATGTACTGCTTCATGCCATGCTACACCACAAGGAAGTGGTTCTTCTGAACATCTATGGCCCTAACCTAGATGACCCGGAATTTTATGTGCAGGTCACCTCCCTTCTCGATGGCTTTCCCCTTGTTCCTATCCTTTGGGGTGGTGACTTCAACACGATCTTCGATGTAGCTCTCGATAGATCTGGCTCCAGGCCCCGTCACCTCTCCAGGGCAGCTTACGCTGCACTGTCTTCCCTACCCCGTCTGGCCATGGTGGATGCATGGAGATTCTTCTACCCGGACTCTCGCATCTACTCTTTCTACTCCTCTGTTCATGATTCCTATTCCTGCATCGATAGATGGGTGATCTCCAATGAATTGGTTAAGAATGTAACACAGCTAATGATCCTTCCCAGAAACCTGTCTGACCACTCTCCTGTCACTGTCACCGTCGACTGGGGTCTCGATCCTGCCCGAACCCGCAACTGGAAACTGAAACCCCTCTCCTTACTGGACCCGGAGTTCTGTTCCGAGCTCGAGCTGTCGATTGAGGAGTTCTTCGAGACCAACACGGGTTCAGTAACGTCTCAGGCCACTCTATGGGAGTCCTTTAAGGTTTATATTAGAGGGATTGCGTTGTCCAAGGAGAATGGGGTCCTTAAGTCGATCCGGAGAGACCTTGCCACTAGCGAATCTAGACTATCAACCCTAGAAGCTGCATGCTCACTTCACTCTACCCCGGGCAACCTGGCTGACATCGGGATTGAATTGGACAAGTTCTGTTCCCTTGCGGACCGTGAGCAGAGGTTCTTGGATAACCCTGGCATGGCAAGGAGGTATGGGGAGGGTGAGTGCCCCGGCCGATTTCTGGCTCGGTTGGTCCGGCACGAGACGGGGTCCCCACACATCCTTGGTGTTGAGAGGCCTGACGGCTCTATGGCTGTCTCTTCACAGGATGTCAACAGGGAATTTTTCACATTCTACGAAACCCTATATTCCAACACTGATGAGGTATCGGTGGCGGAGATCGACTCCTTTCTCGATGCCCTTCCTCTGTCAACTTTGTCTCCGGAGACCGTGGGTTCCCTCGACTCCCCTCTCACGCGGGAGGAGCTGTCAGACGCTATTGATTCCCTATCCTCGAGCCGTGCCCCCGGCTCGGACGGTATCCCGGTCGAATTTTACAAACATTTCAAGTTACAACTGCTCCCTCACTTGCTGGCTCTTTGGGAGGAGTCCGTGGAAGCCGGAGTATTCCCCCCGTCACTCCGTGAGGCTACAATCACAGTACTACTTAAATCTGGTAAACCCCCTTCGCAGTGCGGTTCGTATCGCCCACTCTCACTTATAAATTGTGATGTCAAGATATACGCCAAGACTCTGGCTCTCCGGCTGGCTCCCTTCCTGCCATCTATCATCCACCCGGACCAGGCTGGTTTTAGCCCGGGTCGCTCTACCTCCCTGAACCTGAGGCGTCTATTCAACATCACCAACAGAATCAGCCCCGAGACACACGCAGTGGCTGTTACCCTTGACATGCAAAAGGCGTTTGACTCGGTTTCATGGAGGTATCTGTGGCGGGTCCTCGATGGTTGCAAATTCGGCCCCTCCTTTCTCTCCTGGGTCAGACTGCTTTACTCCGCTCCGGTTGCCAGGGTCCGCACCGGCGACTGTTGCTCCCCCCTTTTTAAGATCGCCAGAGGGACGACACAGGGTTGCCCCTTCTCTCCCCTGGTTTTCGCTATAGCAATTGAGCCTTTTCCCGACATGCTCCGCCATCTCCACGCTCATAGGGGCCTCCGCTCTGCGGGACAGACGGACATAGTGTCCCTTTATGCGGATGACGCGTTGTTGTTTGTGCGCTCTCCCTCCACCAACTTACCCCCAATACTAGAGGACATCATTCGGTTTGGTCGAATTTCGGGCCTTAAAGTGAATTGCTCGAAATCCACTCTTTTCCCTCTCACGGAATGCACTTCCCCTCCTCCCGACACCCTCGGTTTCACATGGGCCCAATCCACATTTACCTACTTGGGGACAGTGGTGACGTGCCAGCGGGCGCTGACCTTCCAGGAAAACTATCAGAAGTATCTCACACACTTGACAGCTAAGATCCAGGACTGGGATAAACTCCCGATTTCTTTGGCAGGCAGGATAGGTCTGCTGAAAATGGTGGTGTTGCCCCAGTTGCTTTACAGGTTCACTAACGTACCCTTGTGGCCAGGGGTGGGCTTCTTTCGTGACCTGACCCGCACCTTGAATTCCTTCCTTTGGCACTCGTGTGCGGTTCGCCTTAAAATCGATACCCTTTCCACTCCCATGTCTAACGGGGGCTTCGGTGCCCCTGACTTTCTTAAATACTGGCTGGTGTCCCAAATCCAATATACTTCTCACTGGTTTAATACTACGGATCCCCCCCGCATGTCCGACTTGAGAAGCTTGCGGTATTTGACCGGGACATCCGCTCCTTGGTGTTACAACCCGCTCCCTTGGTACAGGACTCACAGAGCCCGGTCGCCTGCACAGCCATCGCATTGGCGAAAATGTGGAAGCTGACTGGAACTGCCTATGCCTTCCACGGTAACCTCCCTCTTTGGAACTTTCTCCCGGGGGTCCCGCGGATTCCACCGGGCACGGTACGCCGCTGGGCGGACGCGGGCTACGGGCTGCTACGTGACGTGTTTGACCAGGGTATATTCGTTGAATGGCCCGATCTCCCCCTGCCCTTGAGAAGCGACCAGAGTGTATGGCTCCAATATACATCCCTTCGTAGGACCCTTAAGCGTAATTACCAAACGTTCCCTGCATTGCCACCAGGCGACCCTGCCATTGAGGAGCTCTCCTCCCCCGGCCCCACAAGGGGTAAGATCTCTAGGTTATATACTATGCTACAGTCCAGATCTGTCCCAGACTTCGCTAAACTGAAATGTGCTTGGGAGACAGACCTCGGTGTTGAGATGTCGGATGAGCGCTGGGCACACCTATGCGAACGCACACATCGTGTTTCCTTCAACTCCCGGTTTAAACTTATTCAGTTCAAAGTGCTTCATAGGTTTCACCACACCCCGATCAGACTACATCGTATGTCCGGTGATCACCCTGCCAGCTGCCCCAGATGCGGCCAGGACGATGCCGACTATATCCACATGATTTGGTCCTGCCCCGCCTCTCACAATTCTGGGAGGCTGTTTGCTCGACAGTATCCGCTGTGATTGACCACCCCATTGCCCCCTCCCCGGTGGTATGCCTCTTTCACGACCTCCCAGGCCTCCCCCGTGATTCCAAGAAACTAGCTGGCCTCTGCCTGCTTCTCGCGGTGCGCTCCATCCTGCTCTGCTGGCTTCGCCCCTCACCTCCCACATACGCCCAATGGCTGAGAGCGGTCACATGGGCCTCGGATTCTGAGGAAGCCTGGTCCCACTTGCAACCCACCCACTCCAGGCCTAGAAACATTTGGCTCAGGTTCCGCTCTTACATGTCCGACCTTGTCGAGACACCGGATGCCTCCTCCCCTCCCGCTTCGCCCCACCAGCTTGGGTCCTCACCCCTATCATAGTTCCCTGTTGCCCTCTCCACGCTGCGTCTGTGTTCTTTGACTGTTTTCACCATGTGTAGTAACCTCTGCGCACCTACTTTATGTACACTGTTTTCATACTGTAACTGCCTGACGTTGTTTGCCTGTGTTTTGCTGCCACGCTTATAATAAAAAGAAGTTTAAAAAAAAAAAAGAAGTGAGGAATGGAACCACTGGCGAACGCGCGTGAAGGTGGGAAGGAGACCTCCAGTAAGGCAGGCGGCCAGTGGGTAATGCATGAAACCAGCTGCAGAGACTGAATATCATTGGGGCTGCCCCCCCGGCTGGAGCTTCATAGCAAAATAGCAGTTGGTGGAGGAGGGGGCGAGCTAAGGGCCAGTCAGCGTTGTCGATATGGTGAAAGTGATTGGGAAAAAAGAAAGCAGATCCGGAAGCACACCCTGTTATATGAGAACAATCCTTTTCTGGCGTGAGATGATGGCAAGAGGGTGAGCACCCCGGTGGAAGCATAAAGTGGAGCTACAATTGGGCAGATCCCTATAGCATGCGACTTGAGGTTGCCCCTCATAGGAGATAACTGGTGGGGCTATAAGCAGGGAAAAGGAGAAGAATCATCGGTCAACAGGGAATACAGAGGGACTGGCGCTCATATATGTCATGAATGGCTGAGGAACGTACATAATATATAAGTGGCGAGACGCCAAAATATAAAGAAAGGAACACCCCAGCCAGAAGAAGGCAACCACAAACTGTGTAGGAATGTCAGCTGGAGCGTTGTTGGAAACAGAGTGGTGAGGGCACAACAGGGGACAAAAAGAAGGGCCCTGAGGAAGGGATTGGGGAAATGGCTTTCAGCAAGGAAGATCTTAAGGAATGCCTTAGTAAAATGGAAGACAGAATCACAAAACAATTTTCAGCAACAGTTCACTTCGTTTCGAGAAGAGCTGAGAAACTCCCTAACAGAACTTAACGGGGAAGTGAAAGAGCTGGGCGAGAGAGTGGATGCTACTGGACTGGGCCCTGCGGAGATGTCGGATGAGGTACGGCAGAACAGTGAATTGTTAGATCAGCTAGTCAGAGTCTCACATAACTTGGAAATACAGGTGGAGAACTTGGAGAATCGCTCACGGAGGTCTAATATCCTGGTGAAGGTTTTAAGCGAGTCAATACTGGACACTGATTTGAAGAGTATGATTCAACAATGTTTTTGAAACTTACTGATGGATGTACAGCCGGAAGATATAGGTATTGACTGAGTCCATAGAGTGGGACCAAGGAGAAGAGAACCGGGTGCAAGACCAAGAGATGTTTTGGTTGCCTTAACTTCATATGACTTAAAAGAGAACGTTTTGCGTGCAGCGTGAATAGATGGGAATATCTCAGTGAACGGGGGACAGGTTCAGTTGTTCCAAGACCTGGCGCTGGTAACACTGCAAAAGCGAAGAGACATGGACCAGGTGACACGTGCTTTGCAAAACAGAGCCCATATGAGTGGACATTTCCGTTTGGGTTACTATTCAACCTGGAGGGTGTACAACATCGAATAACAACAAGTGTGGAGGGTCCGGCACTGTTGAACTTTGAGGAAAAATAAGGGCAGGGAGAGAGACGATTGAGGCCCTCCTCCCAACGTGGGATGCAACAATGGGACTGGTCTATGGTGCAGGGACAGAGGGGTTGCAGGGGAGCAAAATTGAAAGGTCCGCATGGGAGAGGGCATGAGGTAGAAGCAGAGGGGGAAGCGGAAGTGTCCCTTAAGAGTAAAAAGTGAAGCGGAAATAGAAGGGGTGGTGAATAGACAATGTGGGGCTGATTATTGGTTGTTTCGCCAGGAGCGGAGAGCTGGTCGATAAGGTCTTAGAATCTGAGGGAGGTGTTAGGATACTTCCCAGTGGGGGTGACCTCAGGTAATATTCTAGGCCAAAGCTTTGGGGGTGGTCATTGAGGGTATCATAGGATATTCAGCCTGCTCCTGAGATGGTTTATTGGGTTGTTTGTTGGGGAAGTTTGGGGTCTTGGTGGTTAGGGGGGCAGAGGATGTGGAGAAATGGTTACTGTCAGAGGCAAGGGAACGATACAACCATGGTATTGAGCAGTAATTTGCCGTGGGACCCTACAATAGATAGAAGTGGTGGCGCGGGGAAGAGAACAGCACTCCCTACATGGGCGCGAAAGGAAAGATTTGAAAATGTAACATTGGAAGATGTTTGGTGGACTAAGAGGGGAGACGAAAGAGGATACACATGCTTCTCACATATATACCAATCCCTGTGCAGAATCGATTATGCGTGGGAAACAGCTAGGTTAATGGGGGAGGTAAGGGAAATAGATCTGGTGTCCATGTCATTATCTGATCATGCCCTTTTAATAGTGATGGTTAGGGATATGGGGCCGCGCATGGGGCTGTGGGCCTGCGCATAGGGATGTGGGCCTGGACATTTCCAGTTGAACTGCTGAGTGATGAAACAGCGGTAGTGGTGATTGGGACAAGATTGATGAATATTTTTCTGTTAACGACAATCGTGTTGTCTCGTCAGAAGGGACCTTGGATGCCTTTAAGGCAGTAATGCAGGGGGAACGTATTGCGTTGCAATCTCAACGGGAGCAACAGAGGGCGAGAATGGACGGGGGACTTTGATGCTCATTTGCAAGATGCCCAACAGGCTCTAGTGAAACGCAGAACGAGGGCCCTACATAAAAGGTTAAAGGAACTACATAGCCAATTAGATTTGTTGCGGAACCCCTGGGCAGAGCGATCCCTGTTGATGAACAGAGGTATTACGTGCGAGCCACCAAAGCAGATAAACTGTTGGCTCAGCAGTTTAAGGGATTAGAGGCAGCGGGTTGCACAGCCCGAAGGATCGATTATAACTTAATCGGGAACTATAACTGAGATCTTTGCTCAATTTTACGAAACCCTATACGCGTCATAACACCCGGATCCTCCGGAGATACATCGCTACTTTTCAGATATATCTTTGCCAAAGATAACGGCTATGGAGCAGGAAGAGCTAGACGGAGACATTGGGGAGGTGGAGGTGGAGGCAGCAATTAGGGCTTTGCCATTGAATAAAGCGCTGGGACCGGATGGGTTCATGGCTGCTTTTTACAAAAAAATACGCAAGGCAATTGATCCCAAGGTTGACAGAGTTGTTTAATGCAGTAGTGGCTAGTGGAGGCTAGGGGGTAACACCGACCATGACAGAGGTGAAAATGGTGGTGTTTGGGAAACCGGAAACCAGGGAAAGACCCGACGAAATGTGGGTCATATGGACCCATCGCATTGATGGACATTGATGCAAAACTTTATACAGGCATTCTGGCAGCGAGATTAGCGCCTCTCCTTCCGGACTTGATAAACACTGATCAATCTGGGTTCATCATGGGGAGACAGACCTCTGATAACATTAGGAGGGTGATCCACCCAATAGAGAAAGTCAATTCTAAACAGATTCCATCAGTGTTAGTGTCATTGGATGCCGATAAAGGCATTTGATCGGGCAGAGTGGCTTTTTTTATTTGCTGCTATGGAGCAGATGGTAATGGGAACTAAGTTTATAGGATGGTACGGGCAAACTACCAGGCCCCTAAGATACATCTGTCGGTTAATAAACATGTGTCCCATAATATAGAAATAGGTCAGGGAACAAGGCAGGGATGGCCACTGTCGCCACTTCTACATGCAATATATTTGGAGTCATTCTTGCACAAACTTAGACTGAGGTCGGCGATATAGGATATCCCTTTTAGAGGGGAGGAGCACAAGATTGTGGCCATCGTGGTTAATATGTTAATTACATTGATACACCCTGAACTGTCAATACCGGCACTGCTGGTGGAATTGATTGATATAGACAAGTGGCGGGCCTCAGGGTTAATATGGGGAAGTCGGATTTCCTAGAATTGGGCCTCTCTACAACACAGAAGGAGGCTTTACCTTCCTATTTTCCATTTGTGATGGCAGACAGCTGTATCAAATACTTGGGGGTTAATATAACTAAGACAGTTTTGCAGGTGTTTGATAGCAACTATCCGCAAGTGCTTGAAAAGGCAAAGGAAGATCTGGGGAAATGAACCCAGCTTCAAATCTCTTGGTTAGGAAGGGTAGCTACTATTAATATATGACTCTCCCGAGACAACTTTACAAGTTCCAGGCTCTTCCCATACCGGTGCCACGTTCTTTCTTTATGGCACTTAATATAAGTGGTCTTGAGATTTCTTTGGCGAAATAAAACCCTGGGAGTTGCACTGCGAACGTTAATGGCACTTAGAGATGGGGTGCGGGTGGATCTTCCGAATTTTGTAAAATATTACGAGGCAGCACAGTTATGTGTACTCCACGAATGGTTTATGGGAGATATCTCGAAACCCTGGGTAAGGATGGATAGGGCGTGGTGGGGTGTCCACTAGACGGGGCCTTTGGCTAAATGTGTGTCCATCCCCGTTCACCCCGCTATTTGGGTTTCTACAATTCCGCCCAGGGATGATACAGGGAGCGTTTAGGCAATGGCGGAAAGTGGGATGTACAAAGCTTTGAGATGTAATGCAGGGAGTGGATATCTGTACATTTGAGGAATGCAAACAACTTGTGGGTCTTTCGGAGAAGGATAGGCTGCAGTACTATCAATTAAGGCATTGTATAGCCAGTTCTCAGGGTAAAGCAGCAGCGGGGAGAAAGCTCAGTGTTTGAAAAATGTATCACCACACATATGGGTAATAGACAAATGGTGTCAAGGCTATACTCGATTTTGATGGATGGGGAATTGGGCCTGGTCTGGGGATACTGTGACAGGTCTGGGGATATATACACACATGGGAAAATACCTTGGGGATGGATCTTCCAAGGGATAACTGGAAACATCTATGGGCAAACATTCCCAAACTGACATGGTCGATCCAGGTCAGGGAAGCATGGTATAAAATCACAGTCCAATGGCACTATACCCCTGAGAGATTGCATAAAATGTTCCCGTCAGCTATGGAGAAATGCTGGAGAGGATGTGGCATGAAAGGGGATTGGAGACACAGTTGGTGGGAGTGCCCAAGCTTGGGGAAATTTTGGGAGGAGGTCACAACCCAGATAAAAACAATGGTAACCGCTGATGTGATTTTGACACCTAAGGCATGGATGTGTGGTTTGTTTGACCTGAAGGTCCATCTGCCCACTAAGATACATAGCAAAGCTTTTATGTTAATGGTGATAGCGGCATGGCTGGTGATAGTGAGTGGCTGGAAACAGAAGCGACCACCAATAATAAGGGACTGGTTGTTTAAAATGTGGGGATCATGGTAATGGAGTGGATGACTTATAATCTTCAAGGGGAATTTGTGAGATTCCAACGAGACTGGGCAATGGTTTTGGACTTTCTAAAAGGAGACTTTGTACGTCAATGGTGTCCTCATAATTTGAGAATATTGAATATTATGTAGATAAGAACAATCGACGATAACCTGTGCTGTGGAAATAATGGTATCACAACTCTGCCCGGGGGGTTAGGAGGAGAAGAGTTAGGGGGAGGAGGGTGCAGGTTTAATGTTATTTTATTTAAAAATGGCAATACAAATACCTTTAAAAAAAAAGTGCAGTGACGTACCTTCACCGAATACGGTGATGGCAACACGGCCAGATGGGCAGATACCATGCAGAAAACTCCTAGTTCCCAGGTGATGTTGTGTGGGAGGTATCACGTGGTTTTAATGGCAACAATTACTTTGTAGTAATTACTTCGAATGTACTTTCATCTAAATGGATAGTTGTGGATTAAGAGGTTAAAAAGTGGTGGGTAGGGGTTTGGGGTATGGGTAGTAGTGAAGGAAAATACATCGAAGTAAAAATCAGAAGTAATTACTTCGAAGTAAGTTACATCAAAGTAATGTACTTCAGCAAAATAGCATGGAACCGTGTGGACAACACGCTTAACCAAGTGCGTTTGGGAGAGGGGGTCACATAGCATTCTCTACCTAGGCCAAGCCCCTCATTTCATAAACACTACTGTGTATGTATGAGCATGGAAAAATAAACTGTTCTTAGATTGTACAGTTGCTTTGTTAGTTCTGTTACTGGGATTTATACCAAGCACCACCGCTACTTGTTTGGTCCGCAAGTGCTCTGGTGAATTTGAAAGAGGTGGTATAGGTCAGGTTAGTAGGAGTAAGGGGAAATGCAATATATCTTTGTGATGTTGATGCATGGATTACCCTTCATTCTGTGTCAAATGCATAAAACATTTGTGTCTAAAGGGGATCCTTGTGTGCTTGTGATGCGAGCATGCATTGGCAGGGTGCGTGGTATGTAAACTCTTTGGTGTCTGTTGGGAGGGATCTTTAGTTTGTGTGTTTAAGTGGCTTAGTTGGTTTGGGTATGTTGCCTTTAAGTGTAAAAGTTGAAACGTGTAGTGTGGGAAGGCTAGTGGAAGGCTCTCTAGGCAGTTTAGGGCATCCATGGTGATGTCTTGGAAGGGTGTGCTTTATGTTGCTTGTCAGGAGACATCCTGAAGCATCCTGGTGTGGCTGATATCTATGGCTGTTTGCAGCGCCTAGTTCTGTATGAGAGTGGGGAACATCAAAACATTGGGAGCATGCAGCAGTAGGTACCAAGTAAGCAGTTATTTAGATTGATTCCCAAGGAGAATAGGGATTCTAAATATGGCAGAGTACAGTTGGGGTCTCCAAGGACTAGAGTCCACATGAACAACTTTGCATGATACAAACTCATGGTGTGATATCTAGGCGTTCATTTGAACTTACATTGGACAAATCGTCGTAGAGCTCTGACTGCATAGTGCCTTGACGGTGAAAGCAGCAAGTCAATGTTGCCCAAAGTACCTGCCAGTAATGTCAGTGGTGTAATTATAATATTGGGCACCAAGGAGCAGAATCTAGTGGGCGCTAATAGGATTGGAGTGCTTAGGAGCGAATTACAGTGTGCAGCTTTGATGTGAAGTCATTTGGTAGTTGAAGGGTGACAAGACCAGTTAAGGTGTTTGAAAACCAGGTTTCTACACGTTTTAGTATTTTGCGGAATTTAAGGTGATCTGGATTGTGGGATTTCCCTTTGGGAGCGTGTTCTGGAGTTTAGCTATGTTCGAAAAGGCTATTTCTCTGTGCCTCTCTTTGATGTAGCACAAGGTTTTTAGGAGTAGGTTATTGCAGGATCTCTTGCAGTCTCTATAATTGGTATAGGATCATATTTCCTTGGATGTATTCATGCATAGTGATTTGACATAGAATCTTTTATTCACTGCTAGTTAGTGGAGTGATTTTAGGGTGCACTTCCTGGATTTCAAAATAGATGTTGTGCACCTAACCTGTGAGAAATGTCTGTTCCACAATCCAGGAAGTGAAAGGTAGTAGAGGAGCGATAAGAGTGAAGGGGTGGATGTGGAAGTGGGGAAAATTACTTGAGAGTTCAAGAGAATGGCAGGAAAGTGTAAGGGCTGGTGTTCTGCAGGATTCCTATGGATTAAGAGAGATGACCTGGGAAGAGGGGAGGAGGAACAGGAGTGTCCCCCAGAGAGTCCATAGAGGGTCTGGTGAATGGGCGGGACACAGGGAGCAAGGGTGATCCTTTTCTGAAGGTCCATTGTATAAAGGTCTTTGTATATATTCACTGAAAAACTTTGTTAAAGGGACGTTATGGTTAAGTTGCACTAATGAAACCTATGAAATTGTCATCCGCCAAGCTGAGTGGCGACTAATTCCGTGTTGGCGGCTCCGTCGCGGACAAGTACATCACTAGCTCCAGCACATTCTTTTCCTACGTGCTGTGCAGGTCTAGTTGTTGTCCAAGATGGCGGCCGCCGGGAGGTACTTATTCATCCCTCTCCCGGCGACCGTTGCGTTGCAACCCCCGAGTATTGGCTTTCGCTCATCTTTGGGTAATACGCTAGTGTTTTTTCTCTTTCACGGCTTGCGCTCAGTCGCTTTTTCTCCCGCTGGTTCCCCCCTCTTGCGTTCTGCTACTCTGCCTTTTCTCCAGCCCCTTACCTTCTCCTCCGGCTGTCCTCCCTTGCCCGCTCGGCCCCGCCGTGGCAAGTCCTTCTTCCCGCTTTCTCCTTCCGCCTTCTATCTATTGTTTTCCTTGCCGTCGCCTCTGGTGGTACACTTCCGCTAAGGGACCTGGTTCCGACCCCTCTGTGGTCCTCCGCCTGCCGGCTCCATCTACTGTAGCTGGTTTATCACACCTCCCTGGAACCTCATCGCTGCATAAGGGTTTTTTCTGCCGTTCTGGCTTTTTCCCTTTTGGCCTGACCACGTGAACGGGGCCTCAGGGCTGCTGGTTTGTTAGCAGTCACTGTGGCTTCCTCTCGTGGCAGGCACACACCACCGAAAAAGGAGAGAGATTACCTGACTCGTCGTCACCTCAGCCCAGGGGATTTGGAAACCCACGACGCAGGTGAGGAGAGTGGGGAGGAAGAAGGGCTTGAAGTAACAGAACAGGTCAGAAATTCACTGAAAAAAACGTTGTTAAAGGGAAGTTATGGTTAAGTTGCACTAATAAAGCCATGAAATTCAATGAAAAAACATTGTTAAAGGGACGTTATGGTTACAAGTAAAACCGAAAAAAAACCTCAGAAATTCATCAGTTATGTTAAACTAAGCAACCATAACTCGCGCCACCACCGTGCACTGCCAGGACATGAAAGATGATATCACAAATGTCATTGATGACATCACATATCCGGGCCACTTGTTTTTATTTATTGACATGATTAGGCAAGTTTTTAGTTTTTACTGACAATGAGAATTTCCCAAATTTAAAAGGTGCTATATATCTACACATTAACATTTTTATATGTTCTGTCTTAAAGTACTTTCCGTTGAGTTTAATCTGAGCTCATAGTGCACATATATGGGGCAATAAGCACACCTCAAACACACAATTAATTTGTGTACATGATGATTAACTCCCATGTTATTGTAATTTTTTGGTGCTGTTGTTTCTTTCTTCCTTACTTTAGTTTCCCTATATGTGCCTCTTATTTGTATCTATTGTGTATTTTTATATGTATTTTGTCTACTAACACAAGTGTATGGTAAGTATTCAATTGTTTCCTATTTATTCCATATTTAACATTACTCAAAATTCTCATTAGGTAGCATTTATTAGCAGACAAAAATATTGTACTTCTATGGTGCATGCTGCAACCATTACCTATATTTATGTATTATTAGGTTTCTCTACTAACAACAACACTAGAATATAATTTTTTGTTTACATGAGAACATTCTTTAATACATTAAGTATACTTCTCCCAATCACCCCTAACATTGTTTCCAACGTTATAATCTCAACCCCTTGTAGGGACTGTTTAAACAATTACACATTTTTTAATACATGATGTCATCAATGACATTTGTGATGTCATCTTTCATGTCCTGGGTGTTAGTCTTAGCAGTGCACAGTGGTGGCCGGGAGTTATGGTTGCTTAGCTTACCATAAATGGCGTATTTCTGAGGTATTTCGGTTTTAATTGTAACCAGAATGTCCCTTTACCAAAGTTTTTTAATTGAATTTTGTGGATTTTTATTACTGCAACTTAATCATAACGTCCCTTTTACAATGTTTTTTCAGTGAATTTCATGGGTTTTTACAATCTTAAAACTCTGCCATTCCCCACATTCTAGCATCATTTTTAACACTTCGGTACACTTTTTGCAACTTTTTCCACCGCATTTGCCTTTTTCGACGTCTGCGAACATCCAACGCCATTGCAGACTTTCCTGACAGTGTCACGTAACCTTGCGCACGTGCGATTTGATGACGTGTCTATGAACAGGTCCGCACTTTGCGATCGGGTCCGTGCTCCGCAAACAGTTCGGAACTGCGTTTTCTGCTGATCTACGAACTTTCAAGCTCAAAATGTACCCTTGCAGAGCTCCTACACCTATCCTTACTCATTCCCCATTAACAATCTAGCACAAAGCACATACTTGGAAGAATATTAGAAAAACTGCTATTTATCTTAAAAATGGCATCAGCTATTGCCATTCCTCCTCCCCAAAAGCCACCACCACCACCAGCTGGAGGACCTACACAACAAAAAAAGCGCAGTACTTCCAAAGACAATGAAGAGGACCAAGAAGATGAGGTAGAGGAAGTGCTTACCTCTAGCACTCAGAGAGAATCATGGGTGTGGCCATTCTTTACCACTGTTGGGAATGTACCCAAGGCTAAAGCTACCAAAGTGAAATGCTCTAAGTGCAACTTTTTACTCCTGTAAAGTACTCCTACAGGAACACCTCCATGCGCCGCCACACTAAATCCAACCACTGCAATGCTCTCAGAAAGGTTTTTCCTTTCTTAGCAAGTAGTAAGCTGTCTTCATCCACCTCATCTTCCTCTACCAATACTGTGACCAAACAGCCTACTTCTGTGGGACACAAAATCCCACAAGCTACCTTGCAAGGCTGGTGATCCATATCTTATGATGACAAAGGTACTTTGTATATACTGCAACACACCACTCTGCAGGGGGGGAGTCATTTCGAAGTGCTTGTGAAGCTGTAATCAATGAGCATGAGAAACACTGCCCCCTACCTTAGATGTAACAAATGCGCAACATCTTCCCCTGTCCACCTGCCCCTCCATATTAGTGGTTGGTGTCTCTTCCCTCATTTCCCTCCCCACCTTATTTTCTGACCCCTCCTGCAAAAAAAAAGGTTCCTTTAGGAACCACCTTTCACATAAAAAAATAGAACTAAAAGAAATAATATTCTCCAGCATTGCATCTTTCATGGATTTACATGCTGTGAATATTTCCCGTCGTCGTCATAACTTTAACCTAGCATTTTCCTATGGAAAACTTCGACACCTTAGTGTCCTATCAACGTCCCCCGCGGCTTCCCTGCAGATTTCAACCGTCTCCAAACAGTTGGGATCATCTCATGTTTACTCTTCGTGTTATACACATGCTTTCGTACTATCGGCCATTATGTCATCTGTTGGCCAGAAAAAATGGCTGTTTAGGCCTAGTGCTACCTGCGGCCTAAAGAAGGTCTTCGAGCGGGATGGCATGCAGATTGCCTGTATTGCCTTTATCCCAATCATTTGGTGGATGCGTGTGAGATCTGTCATGGGTTTTCTTAGAAAACACTGAAAGACTGCAACCGCCGGCTGATTTGTTGGCTTAACGAGGGCACTTACCTGGGTTCGGAGGTTTCATCCCGGGGAAGCAAGTCCTCGGCTCCGGCAGTGAAGGCGTCTACGCAGCTAAGGGCGATGTCCGTGGAACCCCCCGCCAATTGCCAACGCACGGAGGTGCCGGCATCAGAGGTGAGGAAAGGTGGTTCCTCGTACTCCAAGTCGCATAGGTCCAAAGGTGCAAGTAGCTCTTTGCTCTCCAGGTCGGCTGGACCAGACAAGTCCAAGGGGTTGAGTGATAGGCCCGAGAAGTTCTCGCAGAAGTCCGTGTCGAAGGAGAAGGCGAGGGTGAGAGAGTCCTCTTCGAAGCACTCGTCGTCTATGGACCGGCATAGGTCCTCTTCCAGCTGAGACTCGTCCAAGCACTGTTCTGGCACTTTATCCACAGGGCCGGTGTCGCCGGAGTAGGCCAGGCCTGTAGAGGCCTTAGTGTTGTCGAGTAGGTCATCGATAGAGGCTCCGACTTCGACCATTGTGGTACAATCCTCACTTCCTTCGACGGGGGTGTCATCGGCTCCATCTACAACCGTGACTGTCAGTGGCCCACAATTTCTGTCGACGATGCAGCTGGAGGCGGATGGTGGTTTGTTGCCGACGGGGGATCCTTGGCAGTCTGGGGTCGGCTTCGGGCCTTTGCTCCCAGTGGTCATTGTCCAACAGGATCCGGCTTTGTATTCAGTCTCCTCGGGTCAGGAGGAGGAGCATGAACCCAGTTTCCATCCATCGGCGTTGGGTCTGCCGGAGGCAGGTCTGTCTACGTCTTGTGGGGTTGGGGCTGCAGCACCCCTGTACCTGTTGGTGAACCCACACTCTCTGCTGTCCATGCAGGTGTTAAGTATGCTCCAGTCGTTGTTGGGGCAATTGGATGCAAGACTTGCAGCGGCTCCGAGCCCGGTGCCTCCAGTGGTGCTTGATGTGCCTGTTGAGGTCCCTCGCAGAGTCTCCCCAGGAATTCGCCTCTGGTACGGCTGACGTTGACATCACCAGTGGGGTTGGGCCTTCCAAGAAGTCATCCAGAGGAAGGAGAGCTGGTAGATTCGGATCAGGAGAGCAGGCCTCGTGACACGTTGTCGACAGTGTCCTTGTTGCCCAGGAGAGATGATATGTGGGATACAGACCTGGAGGTGGAACCGCCTAGTAGCCCAGCTCAGCCGTCTCCCCGAACGATATTGGGGCATTTCACACTATGATGGTGAAGGCATGCCAAGAATTTGGCCTGGCTCCTGAGGAGGAGCGAAAAGATGGTTTTCTTTTCGATCAGATGGGGAAGCGACAGAAGGCAGTCTTCTCGGTCTCCATTTTGGACCATGTGTGGCAGGAGGGCCTGCACACAATGCGCCATCCTTTTTCAGAACTAGCCTTGAAGGGACGGCTGGTGATGAAATTTAAGGCACATGATTCGACCCCCAAGTGCCTCATGTCTCAGCCCACGCTGGAGTCAGTGGTTTCGGCGGCGGCTAGCCGTGGAAGGCGAGGAGCCAACACAAGTGTGTTACGCCAACGGACAGTGAGGCCAGAAAACAAATGCTTTTGGGAAGAAAGTCCTCACGGTGGGCGCTACGACAGTGAAGGCAGTGAATTACTTGGCCATTATGGCCAGGTATGACAGGGAGATGTGGCACTGGTTGTCCCCGCTCGTGGAACATCTCCCGGAATAACATTGCAAGGAAGCTATGCTGCTGGTTCGAGAGGGGGAGGAGGCCTCCAACCACAGCATCAACATTTCAGTGGACTTGGCGGAGTCGGGCTTCAAACAAATTAATAACAGTGTTGTTCTCCGGGGGCAGGGATGGTTGCGCTGCACTGACTTCTGTCCCGAAGTCCAGCATAAAGTCGTGGATATGCCCTATGAGGGGGAGAAGCTCTTTGGTGAGAAGCTCGATGAGGCGCTCAAGGGTATGAAGGAAGACACGGAGACGGCAAAGTCCCAAGGGGCTCTGCAAACGGGCTGTTCTTTTTGCCCCTTTCGGGCATTTCGAGGGGCCTCTGGTAATGCCAGATTTGCTTCCTCCCGCGACGGAGGAAGCAAATCCTCTTCCCAAGGTTTCAGGCCCTCGTTCCAAGCGGTGCGGGAGAGCAAAGACTACCAGGAGCAGCGTAAGAAGGGTCCTGCCTCCTCAGCTGCTAAGGTACGGCAATATAAGTCTCACCAATCACTGCCATGCGGGCAGTCAACTTGGGGGCAGAGTGTCGCGACATGTCGACGAGTGGAATCTTATTACTACGGACCGCTGGGTACTGGATACTGTACTACTTGGCCACTCGTGGGAGTTTCAGAGCCCTCAACTCCCAATTCCGCCTGTGCATGTGGTGCAGCCGTACTTGCCTGTCTTGCGGCAGGAGGTCGAACTCATGTTGGCAAAAGGGGCGATAGAACCAGTCCCGGGGTCGGAAACAGGCCAGAAGGTGTACTATGTATTTTGTTATACAAAAGCCCAATGGAAAATGGAGGCCTATTCTAGATCATCGGCCGTTGATCAAGAATATGCAACACCTGCAGTTCAAGATGCTGACACTGCAGGATGTGATCGGGGCAGTGCAGCCGGGGGAGTTTCTGGTCTTGTTATATTTGGAGGATGCTTACTTCCACATCCCGATGAGGCCAAACCATCGCAAGTTCCTGCGCTTTCTCGTCGGGGATGACCATTGCCAGTTCTGTGTCCTCCCGTTTGGGCTGCAGTCTGCGCCCAGAACGTTCACAAAATGTCTGGCTCCGGTGGCTACAGGGGCTGTTGCCGGAAAGGGCATGGGAGTCTCTACAGGCATCCATGAACCTGCTACAACGACTGGGCTTTGCAGTAAACTTTGCAAAAATCATTTCTGATGCCATCCAGAGAGTTGGTTTTTCTCTGTGCCCAGTTTCTCACAAAGGACAATCTGGCAAAGCTGTTGGAAGAAAGAGTGGTGAAGATGCAGTCCAGAGCGGCCGAAGGAACAGTGGTCTCGGTCTGCAGTTATGTCACTGATGGGGTCCATGGCGTCCTGCATCCTGCTTATCCTGAACTGTTGATTGTTCATGCGACCGGTACAAGAATTCCTTGCAGACATGTGGTTGCAGAGTCCAGGGTTATGGTCAGACAAGGTGGTCATCTCCAAGGGACTGGTGGAGGCCCTGCGATGGTGGGCATGCACAGACAATCTGGTATGGGGCATGCCCCTGCTGGAGCCAGATTTTCAGTTCATGATAGTGGCGGACCTCGACCAGTCGCAGGTCCAGGGCCTCTGGTCTCGGGAGGAGGCAGGATTGCACATCAACGTACTGAAGTTGCGAGCGGTGCACTGGGTCCTGAAATCCTTTCTCCCTAGCATCCAAGGCACGGATGTTCGAGTGTTGACGGGCAATACCACCACAATGTTCTATTTAAGGAAGCAGGGGGGACGCATTCTTGGCTCCTGTTCAGAGAGGCTCAGGAGATGTCGCATTGGGCCATTTGCTCGGGCAATTCACATTACGGCTTACCATCTGCCGGGAGTCCAGAATGTGCAGGCAAACGCTCTCAGCAGAGACAGGGGGCAGGTGCACGAGTGGATGCTGAAGAAGGAGAAGGTGATGAAGATCTTCAGGAAGTGGGGGTTTCCCCCCCTCTCGACTTATTTGCCACGCCGAAGAACAAGCAGTGACCATTGTTTGCCAGCAGAGTGGCTCACCCAGGGTCAAAAGAGGACGCGTTCTCGATCCCATGGACGGGCCTCTTCGTGTATGCGTTCCCTCCGTTTCTGCTTTCTTCCGACGGACGTTCCAGTGGGTGCACAGATACCAGTGCAGAATAATCTTTGTCGCCCCATTCTGGCCCAGACAGACGTGGTTCTCAGATCTTTTTCATCTAGCGCTGGAAGAGCCGCTTCGTCTGGGGGCGGAAGAGGATCTACTATTACAGGACGAAGGGGGAGTGTGGCATCATGATCTGGCATCTCTGAGCCTGGCTGCCTGGCTCCTGACCACTCCGAGTTTGGTCATTTAGGTATTTCACAGGAGTGCCGTTGTATCCTGGAAGCGGCAAGAGCACCTTCCACTAATGTCTCTTACAGTAGAAAATGGGCGAGATTCTGTGCCTGGTGTGAACAGCAGCCGGGAGTGCGGCCATTGGAGGTTACTCCGGACCATGTTCTCCCATACCTGCTGCATCTGGTGCAGGGGGGCCTGGCGTTGTCTTCCTTCAGGGTGCATATAGCGTCCATTTCCAGAATCACCAAGCGGCGTCATGCTACTCTCTGTTTAGCAACAGATTGGTTAAGCATTTTTTGAAAGGACTTTTTCTGACATTTCCCCCAGAGAAAAGGTTTGCTCCGGTATTGAGTCTCAATGTGGTTCTCGCTGCTCTCATGAAACCGCCGTTTGAGCCCATGTCGACGGCGTCCTTGAAGTTCCTCTCGTGGAAAGTCGAGTTTCTAGTGGCTAACACATCCACCAGGAGGATTTCAGACCCACCATACCTGCGATTCATTAGGGACAAGTTTCTACTGTCTACTAATCCACTTCATACCAAAAGTGCCTTTGGAGTTTCACAAACACGCTACAATTGCCTTACCCTCGTTCTTCGCTAAGGCGACCATGTCAGCGGAAAGAGCCCTGCATTCTCTGGACGTTGAGAGGGCATTGAAGTTTTATCTGGCCCGTACTCAGGATTTGAGGCAGTCGAAACAGCTGTTTGTGGCGTTTGGTCCCTCCAGTAAGGGACAATCCATTTCCAAGGAAGGACTATCCTGTTGGGTCTCGTCCACGATTTTGTTTTGTCACGAAAAGTCTGCAAGCCCTTGAGGGGCAATCCTAAAGCCCATTTTACAAGGTCCACGGCGTCGGCGGCAGCGCTCTGGGCTGAAATCCCGCTCATTGACATTTGCCAGACGGCTTCTTGGGCGGTGCTGCATATCTTCACCGGACACTATTGTTGGGGTCAGCAACATGTGGAAGATGTACAGGTGGGACAGGCGGTCCTTGAACGCCTGTTTCAATAAGGTAAGCCCCACAGCTTCCGGGGTTTGTGTTTTACTCTCTCACTTGCTGGTTCTGTTATCATGCATGTTGTTGGATGTTATTGGTTATGTTCGTGCTTATGGCCTGAGGGCGTTGGGTTGATTTGCCTGTCATGCACCTCCAAGGGTTATTCGTACTGCTATGTAATCTATTCACAGCATGTGAATCCATGAAAGATCCAATTCTGCAGAAGCGAGTAATTTCTTACCTGCAACTCCATTTCTCCAGCGTTGGTATCATTTATCTATTCACATGTGCCCGCCGGCCTCCCCCTGCAGGCAAACTGTGATTCGGGTTTACTCTACTTTGGAGGTTAATATCTGAAGGGAAGCTGCAGAGGCGGGGCTATTTATACCAAACGTCCTATTGGGTAGCCTAAAGCACCCAAAAAGGACGTCGATAGGACACTAAGGTGCCGAAGTTTTCCAAATAAAAACGCTAGGTTAAAGTTACCGAGGTTTACCATGCTGACGACGGGAAATATTCACAGCATGTGAATCCATGAAAGATACAAAAGCTGGAGAAATGGAGTTACAGGTACGAAACTACTCCCTTACAGTCTCCGTCTGCTTTACATTTCTCAAAAAGTAGATAGACTCAATAAGATTCTCCAACATTTCCATTAGCATTTTGTGTTATGCTAACGGAAATAATGTGGTGTATATCCCCTGTTCCTAAGGCTGCCAAGCGAGGGCGGATAACGAGGGCTCCGGGCCGTTATCCTCTGTTCCAGCCCCTGCAACGGGGATAAAGGCCACTAGCACCCCGGGTTGCCAATGCGGTAAACCAGGGTGCTAAAAAAAAAGCAAGTTACTTCCTACAGCGGGACATGCGTGGTGTCCCACTGTAGGAAGGAAAATCCTTTTCTAAGATGGCCCCCATGGAAAGGAAAGGTGGGCCTCAATACGGAGGCCCTCTTCCCTTTCCATGGCAGCCTGCGGGGGTGAAGAGAAGGAGCAAATGCGGTGGCGGCACCCGCTGCTGCCAAAATAAGGTAAGTATGTGGGTGAGGGGTTAAAAAAAAGAAATAGAACGAAGAGTGGGGTGACGGGAGATGGCGGTGGGGAGAGCCGGCCACCAGGTGGCTTGAAACGCGGGCTTGTACCAGTTGTTCAAGCCCACGTTCCTAGCCACCTGATTGGCTGGCTTCCCCGCCCGGGGTGCTAATGGACAATAGTATACTAGAGAAAAATATAAAAGGAAAGAAACAATTTTCTGTCCCAAATACTTTACTCTAGCATACAATAAGGACCATAATAGATGGACCTTTACAACTATCCACTGTCTCCACAGTCCCCTTTCCAGACCATGGATCATTAAAAGACCTGGATATCACATGCACACCATCGCACAGGGCAGCACTTCTACCCTTTTTAATTTTATATTTGTAACACTCCCTCAATGCCTGCTTTCAAACAGTCACACATCCATCCACCAATTGCTTCCAAAAATTGTACATTTAACCCTATGACCCTATTAAGCTTCCACACACCAACTATCACTTAACAATCTTCTACAAATCTTTTGCATCTGCATTCCAGATGCCAAGGTGGGGCGCCACTGGCTAACTACTGGAGGAGAGGAGTCCCAAGGGTGGGATACACCTTAATGGTAACATCCCTTTAACATAGTTTTTTTCTGTCAATTTAATAGGTTTTTATAAGTGAAAATGTTTCATGGTGTTACATCACTGTATATAAGTTATTAATAATTCCTCTTTTCATATATATGAAAGAACTGTAAACCTCCTTTAAGAAATTCATTTTTTGTAACACATACTTATGTCTGTCGTTATCAGCAGTGCATGCTGGGGATGGAAATCATTGTTCAATTGCCCACGGCATAATGCTCCACCATGACCCCAGCCAAACCAAACCACCCCTGTTATTCACTGCACCTACCCTGCATCCTAGCTCAGTGTTCACTATGCCCTAATAATGTAAACAATGGACAGTGCTCAAGGCTTGAAGCCATGGGCAGTCTCCAAATCCATGGGGTATGGGCTTCGGCCATGCCGCATTCCCCAATAAGCAAATCAGAGTACACATTTGTGTTTGCCGAGGTCCAGGCCCACTACCCAGACACCAAATGTATATCACCAGTTTTTCTACTTACATTCTTACACTTTGGAAAAATAAAACACAAGACATATTTCCAAAAACATGGTTTTATGTCCTTGCTAATGCTTGTTGCGCAGGTTTGTTGTAATCTAGCCCACCACTGCAGACTGTAAACGCAAACAGAATATTATTTCCCATTAAAACCTACCACTTTGCCCATGCCGCATGCTCCAATAAGCACATTACAATACACATTTCTCCTTGATGACAGCCAGGCCCATTGCCCAGACACCAATTTTATATCACGGTTTTGTATACTTATATTTTCCCACTTTCCAAAAAATAAAATACTGGACATATATACCAAAACCATGCTTTGAAGTTCTTGCTCATCCTCCTTGTGCATATTTACTGTAATCCCATCCAGCATTTCAACGTGTACCCACAAGCAGAATTCTTTTCCTCCATTCAAAACTATCCCGATTTCGCAAAGCATTACCGCATAGTGGCCATGCCCACTTTAACTCCCATTGCTAATCCCTCGTGGTCATGGGCAGTAGCCAGATTGTCTGGGTCTTAAACCATGACCCAGACAATCTAGCCACTGCCCATGGCCACAGGCTGCACCTCACCAAAGGTATATCACTTTTCTTTGGGTACCTATATTATGACACTTTTCAAAAACTAAAACACTGACACATTTTCAAAACCATGTTTTCAGGTCCCTGCCAATGCTCCTTGCATGAGTTTGCTGCAAATCCGCCCATGTTTTATTTTTTGAAAAGTGGCAAAATGTACATATGGAAAATAGACACAAAACTTAGCCCCCACTTGACAAAATCCATTCACACTTTGCACAAACTTTCAAGGTTGGGTCTATAATCTGAATGAAAACCTTTCTACAAATTCGTCAAACAGCAAGAAAGTTATAAGCCAACTAGAAATGTCGAGACTCCCCACATCTAATTGTGCCCCCTCTTGACAAAATCCCACCGAACATTGCAAAAACATTCATATCTATGTCTAAAATCTGTTTGCAAACCTATGTGCAGATTCGTCAAATGGCACCACATCTATAAGGTATTCAAATATATTGGCACCACCCCACCCCGCATCCCTCCAATTTGGTTCCCTCTTGACAAAACAACACCACACTTTGCACAAGCATTCCGAGTGAGGTCTAGAAAGAAATTCCAAGATGTCATGCACTTTCATTGAGGGCCACCAAAGTTATAAGCCATCCAAAAACTGATTTTCACCAACCCAGTAATGCAGAAATAGGCATAGATGCCCCCAGACATCCCAGGTGTTCACGAACATCACAGGATTGCCCCGGACATCACGACTGTTCGTGGATGTCGGAGTTGAAAAAACACCACTTTTTTGGGCTTTTTAAGACCATATCCCATCCCATCCTCATCACCCCTCACCTCCTCAGAGATTGTTTCATTAGTTTGACAAGTGCAATGTTGTGTTTTTTTAATATGGAAAAGCATTCAGTGCTCCAACATGAACAGACGCATGCGTGGTGAGACAGCGTTCTGGTAGTAGGATAGCAGTTGGCTGGAAGAAAGCGAACAGAGGGAGTACCGCTTGGAAACCGGAAGTGAATTTGAGCTGTCAGAAAGGCAGACTGGGTCACAGCGCATCGTATGCTACAGCGCCTGCAGACGGAGAGGGCAACTGCGGTTCAGTACCATGGCAACCAGCGTCAGCACCCAGCATGGACCGAACACTGTTTGAACTGAAAGCATCAGCACACAGCACTGCGAGCGCTGCTCTTGCCGTGCGTGTACTTCCCTACTTCCTGGAGGAGGCGGGGTCAGTCCGTGACACGTGACCAATCACGTGACTTTCTGCCGGCTATTTAGCAAGCCCTGAGCCGCCCAAGTGGTGTATAACTTTGCCTTGTGGAGCTTTGTTTTATCTACAGAACACTGAACTGAAAGCATCAGCACACGGCACTGCGAGCGCTGCTCTTGCCGTGCGTGCACTTCCCTACTTCCTGGAGGAGGCGGGGTCAGTCCGTGACACGTGACCAATCACGGAACTTTCTGCCGGCTATTTAGCAAGCCCCGAGCCGCCCGAGCGGTGTATAACTTTGCCTTGTGGAGCTTCGTTTTATCTACAGAACACTGTTTGAACTGAAAGCATCAGCACACGGCACTGTGAGTGCTACTCTTGCCGTGCATGCACTTCCCTACTTCCTGGAGGAGGCAGGGTCAGTCCGTGACACGTGACCAATCACGTTACTTTCTTCCGGCTATTTAGCAAGCTCTGAGCCACCCTTGCGGCGCTAAGCCCTTCTGGAGCCAAGGCCACTGGCTGTTGTGCGGCTGTCAGGCGCTAGTGGCGGCTCACCCGATCGGGAGACTGCGGAGGTATTCCCTCTTTGATCCCTTTCGGGCATCTTGCATCTATTAAGCGCCTTGAATGATTGCACTGCGCAGGTTATTTAATTAGTCCCCTGGCTTTTGTAACTACCATGGTAGCTCGCAAATTCACGTTGAAAACCGGCATGCCTGAAAATATGGTGGGTCATGTGAGCACGGTGGCCGGTTCATTATTAAAATAGTCAATTTTACCCTTTGCAACTTCCACTGGTCCCAAGTATCAACGTTCAAAATCCTTCTCATCTGGGGTAGGTTGTCATCGTCTGTATGAAACCCTCCCAGGTGAGACATTGCTTGTTGCGTCCCAAGAGGCCCCAATGGTTCCCTCAGCTATGACCAACGGTGGGGAACAAGAATCGCCACTTGTAGTGGCCGAAACCCTTTCTAAGGTGCCCGAATCTAATAGGCCAGTTCGACTAGAAATTCCTCTCCCCCCCCCATGCATCGAGATAAGTCACATCAATCTCGAAAGATGCGCAAGTAATTATTCCATTGCGGAAGTCACTGACATAACCTTAGAAGCCGCCTGTCTTGCAGGCGAACTACATACTTGCAGGCGAACTACATGCTGATGCTCACATGAAACCAACCAGCCCCGATCTGGTTAACCTAGTTACTGATATAATTACCAATAGCAGCCCACAGGGCGCACTAACCACAGCACTCCCGATGAAACCCGTGCTGTGCTCAGTGGCTGCCCAAGTGCAACTACGTCAAGCTCACAAGCAACTCTGCATAACGGGTGAGGTCGATGATGAGGCCTTAGAGTTTATGAATTTGTCTAACACCTCCTCTTGTCCTACATCTGATGTACTATATATATGTTCAAATACAGGGGACCTAATACAGTTACAGGAAGATCTTTCACATAATATTACCATCATTCCTGCTAAAAACTTTCTCTCACCACAATCCACTCCGATTAATTCCTCAGCATCAGTTACCTTGAACAAATCTATCATAGATATTGTAAATGAATCACCATCCTTCATAGCGCCCACTCCTCGTCGTACAAGATTCCGAGAAGACGACAAGACATCAGAATTCTTTATAGATACAGCACAGGACAAGCGCTTCTCATTTCCGGAGGCCCCAGCTCTGAATAACACCTTGAGTGCAATGAACACCGCCTTATTAACCATTGCAAAATTGTATGAGGCCCTAGACAATAAGGTCACTCGCCAATCAATGCTCATAGAGCAATATTTCAACAGGGACCTTTTAGATGAAAATAAAAATTCCATACATAATGCATCAATAAATCCTATCAACTTAATGGCCGTAGAATCTGCCAATCAGATCCAGGCGAACAGGTGCCTTCAACCTGCACAAACATTAATGGTTCAGAAAGATAAGTCCAACGTTTTAGCAGACTCTACTAATGCCTTTCATTCTTCACCTCCCCAGATCAATATTGATAATATTACACAACCATCAAGTAAATTTGTATTAACTCCAGATTCCAAATTGCCTCTCAAAGACTCTGCTAACATTTTAGAATTATTTGCTCCAGCTGTCACCAAACCCTCATCCAAACCCTCTACCTCTCGTTGTTCGAGGAAAGATTGGAAAAGAATGAAAAAAGCTGTGCAAAAAACAAAATCTTGTATAAAAGTAAATGAGAATTCCCGAAAGTTTATTAAAATCCCATCTCGACTAGAAAAGTCTGTAATACCACTTATCCCTGAAGTTCTAACCAATGTGATTCCAGCGACAATACCACATCAACCACTTGATGATCTGATAGCCTTAGCAAAGCAGGCAGTCACTCCCACCGTCATACCTCTATCCATGTTTCAAACTAAACCTGGACCTGGGACGCTTATGCTGCCTGATTTAAGAGTCCTAACAGGCGCCATCCCATCCACGTCAGCAGCCACCGTCCCAGATCCCAGTGTACATGTTGAATCAGTCATCGCACAATTAAGAGAAGAAATAAGAGCTTCGATTAATGCTTATACTGCGCATTCTTCCCTGACTTTGCAATTCACTCTTCCATCGTGTTTAGATCAAACACAAGGCATGATGAATCCAACCATACAGTCACCCATGAGTCACACTGAACAACTCCCTATTTCAAAGCTTGCTACTGCATGCTTGCCTATTGGCACACATGCAGAATATGTGCAGCCTATTGTAGCCGATCCTGTAAAATCTGCACAGATGCAAGCAACCTCTGTATTACACCCTATACCAACTAATGATCTGCATATGGAATCTGTCTCTCAATTTCCAACCTTAAAGCAAGATCTAAGGGAATACATTAAATATTCCATTGAATCAGAATTGAAGTCCACTAGTCAGGACTATAAATTAACTTCTGCAGCTTTTTCCTTGAAAACAAATATGGCTCAACAAAATTCTAAAATATCAAATAAACAGCCGAATCATGCCCTGACCAACCCCATGCCTTGCAAAACAAGTATGCAAAAGTTAATTGTGAGTCCTCAAAATTTGTGTTCCACTGGTAAACTGCAATTATATTCATTGAATATGAAATGTCGTGCAGCACCTTTTCCAACGTATGTTCTTAAAAGATCAAGTATATTGAACATCTGTGCTGATATTGTGACTCTTAAAGATCTATCCACCACTGACATTGAATTTATAGAGTTTGTCAATCAAGATGACTTGTCGGAAGCTAAGATACATGTACGTTCAGGTCTAGTGTTTAACATGTTGTGGCAGGCGCGAATGTCATTATTTGACCTGGGATTCATTTTGTCCCAAAATATTAAACCAGTCATTGACAAAATGGAGAAAGTCAAAGTCCCGACGTACCAATCAAAACAGCTTGCCACATCTCAAAGTCTAACCCCTTATCATGCTTCCCTAGTCATGGGACCCCAAGAGTATGTGAATCAATCATAACTAACTCTCAAACAAGATGCTGTTAGCTTGCTGTGTTGGAATACCAGAGGTCACACTCACTTTATAAATTCAGCCACAAGTGACTTGCATCGATTTGATATTGTAGCTTTGCATGATTGTATCATGACTGCCCCAATCTGTGCCTCGCATACAGTTATTTCCTCATTTGCGGTCAAAAAATCTATGGGACGCCCCTCTGGTGGCCTGCTGCTAGCAGTTAAGCATGATAGTGGCTTTAAAGTGGTCCAGTATCCCTCCTCATCCCTGTATTTCCAAGTAGTTAAATTAACTCGGGGTATGGCGAGTCTAGCCATTGTCAACATATATTGGAGTAGGCAGAACATAACGGATGAGATGTTTTTCATGCACTTGACCCTCCATTTGGATAAAATAATTGCTGACACTAGCATCATGTGCTCTATTGTTCTCGGTGACCTAAACTTACACATGCTGCCAACGGTCAATGGCAGGTCCAGGCCCGCAGAGCAAACGTGGTGCACCATTATGAAAGAAAGGGGGTATGCTATGGTAAATAACACTGTGGCTGTTGATGTACCTGTCTGTGTAACTTGGTCATGCAGTACACGGCAGGCAATCTTAGATTATATCTATATAAACAAGAAATGTTTACCCCAGGTGCAGTCTATGGATGTGATTCCCTCATCAGTGAGCGATCACAATAAACTCGTCATGCACTTTGGTTTTCCAGTGGGGCAGCAATCATCAAATCGAAACAGCTATCCATACTCTCTTAAAGGGAATAACAGCGGCACCCGCTTATGCTGGAATCCAATGACATTGAATCAGCTTAAACAGGACTTGATCGATTCCCATAGATCTCTTCCAAAGATCCTCAGTGCTACGTCACTACGATGCAAAACTTCAGGCAAGTAAAAATGCCTGACTCTAGCATCAGACATAAGCACACACATAGTTATGATGCTGAACTCCAGCAAAGAAAGGCAAAACTAAGGCAAGCCATTAGTAGGCCAACATTGAAAAGGTCTCTGAAAGCCAGTAATAGACATTCGCTGAAAGGCCATAAGTGTTTGCGATATCAAGAAGATGGAGAGAATATGTTGAGGCAGATGCTCACTAAATCCACCAGTGGCCTCTGGAATTGCCTAAATACAGCCACTCATAGACTACAGTCTGCCGTGCTTACTTCTGCACTCCCAAGTGAAAAATGGTCTGAACACTTCAACATCATATATCGTTCCCCATTTCCAGATTTATTATGGTAGTTTCAGAACATAAAATCACCACACATTTTCAGAATAGATCAGGCAGATATACTAAATTGTATCAAAAATCTTAGCCGATCCAGAGCGGTTGGCCCTGATGGCCTCCATAATGGCATGCTCAAAGATCACCCTTTTGAATGGGCATCTATTCTCCATGAGATTTTTCAGCACATTTTCTATGTTGGCGAAATCCCTAAATCAGGGAAGCGCTCTATCATTCTGCCAATTTTTAAAAAGGGCGATAGGGCCGATCCTACAACTTATCGTCCCATCGCCCTTCTCGATTGCCCGGGAAAAATCTTTGCCCGCTCAGTCTTAATACAGTTCAATCTTTGGCTTGACTCGAGTAATTCTCGAGATCCATTGCAAACAGGGTTTTTACCTGGCTTAGGCACCACCATCAATGTCATCACAATAAATTCTGTCATCCAACAGGTGCGTCAACGATGCCAAGTGTTATACATGGCCTTCGTTGACTTCCGCATGGCGTTTGACGCGATTCCGCGTGAGCTAATATATAAAAAATGTATAGACAAAAGGCTGTCCTTGGTTTATCCTGAAGTGGATTATCCAGTTGCACACGGGCACCTCTATACATGTTAGATTGAATGGTGAAGGTTTATTGTCGGAACCAATAGAGACTGCTCGAGGCCTCAAACAGGGCTGCATCTTGGCGTCAGAGATATTTAATTTCTTTATTTCTGATGTAAGACAAGTCTTTGCCTCACTCACCACAGACTCTCTGAAATTTAATGACATCCTAATCAGGCATTTGTTGTATGGCGATGATATGGTTTTACTTTCGAAGACTGCGAATGGCCTCCGTGTCCTATTGAATGCTTTGGATCGCTATACTGTGGAAAACCGTATAACTGTTAACATAGCAAAAACCAAGGTCATCCAATTCGGCACGAGAAAACAACGATGTGTTAATCATCAATGGCCCTTACAATGTACAACTTTGGAAACCGTACCATCCTACATATATTTAGGCACTTTTGTTACAAACAACATGAATCTTAATGCTCATGATTATCATGTAAAACAAAAGATTATAACAGCAGTATCCCGAGCCACCTGATCAATGCCAAATAATGCAAGTTCTCCTTAGTCCCGACAGTTGTTTATTACAAGCAAAAGTTTGTTCCAGTAATAACCTATGGAGTTGAGGCTTCTTTGAAAAAAAACTATATTTACTGGACTGCCATAGAGGGACGTTATTGGAAACAAGTCTTGCCTTTACCACCTTCCTATCCTATATGTATCGTGAGACACGAATTGGGACTAGTGTCTTTATATGCCATTTGTAAATGGAAAATGTGCTCACTTTATAGGAAATGTGTCATGGCAGATTATAAATCGGGTTTAATTAAAGTCATTGCAAAGTATCTCTTACATTCAATGGATGCATTCCCCCTTGGTTGGTGGCAAAAAGCACAGGAGATCATTAGTGATACCGGGTTTACAATAACACTATTAATAGAGAATCCGAACCGAGCAAAAATACGATTATGGGAGTATGATTGGATACAGACACGACGCGCGTGTACCCAATATCAGGCCTTTGTAGATACTCCATTTAATCTGAAACGCTACGGTGCAGTCGAAAGTTACTTAGCCCTCTTTCCCAGTCCACGACGGCGGGATGACTTCCTATGCTACCGATTGAATCTTTGGCCAACAAACAAATTACTTTATAAACGCAAACTAATATATGAGAACGAGCGTTTCTGACGCTTTTGTAAGGTATCTTCAGAAACTTTGAAACATCTATGCTCAGTCTGTCCTGCGTTGCTTATGCAAAGAATCAAGTATATGAAACCTTTGTTGATGGATCACATAATACTTACTAGTGACAGATTGTGGGATTTGTTGTTTCATACTACCAGCCAATCATTGAGATATGCTATATTGAATTTCTTGCATAGTTTGAAACTGACAGACAAGAGATCAACCCAGAGCAAATTATGATCACATGCCTCTCTTCTCTGTTATTACCCTCTGAACAAGGTTGGATATCTCATTGCTTTTGTTATTACTGTCTAAAAGTAGAGTTGTTGCTGCTTCATTCTGCTGGTTTGACTTGATCAAATTGAATTGTCAAAAATACTTCATTATTCGTCTTTTTAGGATTGTTTAAATCATTTCAATGAATTTTAATAATATTATGTGATTGTATTTGTTGAAAAATCAAGTTTACTTGATTAAAACAACTTTCTAATAAAAAAATATATATATGTTTTCACTCTGATGTTCGCGTACAAAGGGCGCTGTCCATGAATCCAACATGGCGGGAATTCCCCAAAAATGACGCACCTCACATTTTTTACTGACCAATCAGCGGGCACGTCCGATGTCTGCAGACCTCACGCCGCCCTGTGGTCCAATCGGCTAGTCGTTCGTGGACCGAACAGGGAAGTGAGTCCGCTGACCGAAACCAGATATCACACATTTCTTGGACCTACTTTTCGGTCGTTTTAAAGAAAACTACTGGATGGATTTCCACCAAATTTACAAAAGCACGCTTTCGGACGTTTTGTCTCTATGGCAAAAACCACACATTTTGGGCCCCCACCTGAAGCTTTGCCCCCCCTTAACAAAACCTCACCAAACTTCGCAGGCTCCATCTGACGAGGCCATATACCTTTTCATGAGGGGGGCAAAGTTATAAGACGGCCCAAAAAGTGCTCTTCCTATGGGTTGAGCAACTTAACCATAACTACAGGGTCGCTACCACAGTCCTGTAATATTACAAGAGGGGGCTAAATTAGAGGGGGGTCTCAACATTTTTAAATGGCTTATAACATTTTTGCCATTTGACAAATGTGTACTAATGTTTTCAGAAAGATTATAGACCCAACCTTGAATGTTTGTGTAAAGTCTGAATGGATTTTGTCAAGTGGGGGCTACGTTATATGACGTTATATGACTATTGTATATACATACATTTTGACACTTTTGAAAAAATAAAACAATGGGTGGATTTCAAACAAAACTGTGTAAGGAGTATTGGCAAGGACCTTAAAGCATGGTTTTACAAATATGCCAGTGTTTTATTTTTTGACAACTGTCATAATGTAGAATGTAGGTACAAAAAATAGTGATATACCTTTAGTGACTGAGGTGTAGCCTGTGGCCATGGGCAGTGGCCAGATTGTCTGGGTCATGGCATAAGGTCATGGCCCAGACGATCTTGCTACTGGCCATGACCGCAAGGGATGACAAATGGGATTAGTTAAAGTGGCCATGTCCACCTGGGACCAGCTATGTGGTAAAGTTTTTCGAATGTGGGATAAAAGAAAAAGAAATGTGCTTGTGGTAATATGGTCTTAGGGTTCTCTCTTTGCCTTCTGCAGGCTGCCATGGAAAGGGTAGAGGGGCTCTGTATGGAGCCCCGCTTTCCCTTTCCAAGGTTGGCCATTTTGGAAAAGGATTTTCCTTCCTACAGCAGGACGCCGCAGGAAAAGAAATCCTTTTTTTTAGCACCCCGGGTTCCCGCTTTGGGAACCAATGATGCTCATGGCTTTCATCCCCCATTGCAGGGGTTGGAATGTGGGATAACGGTCCGGAGCCCTGGTTATTTATATATTTATAACCCGCCGAAGCCCGCAGGAATCAGGGCGCACACAGACACACTTCGCTTGGGCTGATAACTCAGGCTGCCGGGCTGTTATCCTCCGTTCCAGTCCCTGGAACGGTGGCTGAACACCACATTATTCACATTAGCATAACAAAATGCTAATGGAAATGTTGGAAAATCTTATTGAGTCTATGTACTTTACTGAGAAATGTAAAGTAGATAGAGTCTATAAGATTTCTTTTTTAGTTCATTTTTTTATTGTGAAAGGTGGTTCCTAAAGGAACCTTTCTTTTTTTTTTTTTTTTTTTAATGTAATTTATTTTGCTGGGGAGGTTAGAATGTAAGGTGGGGAGGCAATGAGGAAAGAGGCACCAAGCACTAATATGGAGGGGCAGGTGGACAGGGGAAGATATTGCGCATGTGTTACTTCTAAATTAGGGGGCAGTGTTTCTCATGCTCCTTGATTACAGATTCAAAAGCACTTTGAAAATGCTTTGTGTTGCGGTATATACAGAGGACTGTTATCTTTGAAATATATGGATCAACAGCCTCTTTCATTGCTTGCAAGGTAGCTGGTGGGACTTTGTGTCCCACAGAAGTAGGCTGTGTGGTTACAGTATTGCTTGAGAAAGATGATGTGGGGGAAGACAGCCTACTACTTGCGAAGAAAGGAACAACCTTTCTGAGAGCATTGCAGTGGTTGGATTTGGTGTGGCTGCACATGGAGGTGGTCCCGTAGGAGTAATGTCCAGGTAGTCTGCCACTGAGTGCATTTCACTTTTGTAGCTTTAGCCTTTGGTATATTCCCAACAGTGGTAAATAACTGCCAAACCCATGATTCTCTCTGGGTGATGGAGGTAGGCACTTCCTCTACCTCATCTTCTTGGTTCTCTTCATTATCTTTGGAAGTGCTGTGCTTTTTTGTTGTTGTGTAGGTCCTCCAGCTAGTGGTGGAGGTGCTGGTGGTGCCGTGGTGGTGGTGGCTCTTGGGGAGGAGGGATTTCAACGCTGATGGAATTTTTAAGATAAATAGCAGTTTTGCTAATATTCTTCTAAGTATGTGCTTTGTACTAGATTGTTAATGGATAATGCGTAAGAATAGGTGCAGGAGCTTTGCAGGGGTACATTTTGAGCTTGAAAGTTCCTGGATCAGTTGAAAATGCAGTTCCAAATTTTTTTTTTATTTAAAAATGTGTTTTTAGTGTAAAACACCTTTACAAATTAATTTCCATAAGTACATCATTCCATATAAAAAAAGAATAAAACAAAGAACATTCTTCAAATCTAAAATATACATTTTTCATAATTCATCATCCTTTTGTACTAAAAAGCAGTCCTTTTCCATTTCAGTTCTAATGTAATTTACACGACGGAACGTTGCTATTATGGCCGTGTTACTCGAATCCCACATGCAATGCTTCCATATTCAGTTTCTTGCGAAAATCGTATTGGCATTTGTAAATTCTTTCAACATGATTACACACATTTTTTCAAAATGAGAACAATAACGAAATAAATGTTTTAGAGATTCTTCTGTCTCTTTACAGAATCTACAAATTTCATCCATTCGAGTGTCTTGATTCTTAGTCCAGTATCTGGTTCTGACTTTAGTGTGAATCAGATCCATTCGAAATGGCATATATGTTCTACAAATCATTTTATCAGGACAAAGCAATAAATATGCCAAACGAGGGCTTTGTGGATGAATGAATTCTGCATATTGACCGAAGGACGAATATGACTGTACTTGTGTTATGCATTCTGCCCAATCATTAATAAATAGTTTTATTTTCATCTGGTTTATATTCAAATCGAGATCACATGCTTGTATATTGATCTTATCTAGAAGCTTGTCCATTCTATCCTTAAATTTTGCAACTGTTAAAGGATTGTTCTGAATTAACATTTTGGAAAATTCTGTATAGATAGAATTATTTGGAGGATCTAACATTTTGAAATAAAGAGACAGCAGACGCCAGTGATAGCGTGCTTCTAAAGATGTTAGCCCTAGTTTGTATCTTAAGATGGCATTTGGAAGGGAGACCGGCAGGCCTAAAGCATTTTTCCATAGAATTCCTTGTAAATGGTTGAAGAAGGGTCCCAAGTCCCCCAAATGTAATTCCACACTGTATAATAGAATTGCTTCAGCGTTCTTATTATAATATTCATAAAGTGGGATAAGCGAGAAATTGCAAAATTTGTGATAAATCATTTTCATTTGACCTTTGAGAGGTCGCAATTTCACCATCAACTGTCCCTTTGCTTTTTTCAAGGAGATGTTATTTGAGACATTGTAACCCAAGTAGGACAGTTCTTGAACCACCTTTATCTGTGTTGCATCAATGTTCCATGTGAAATGGCGCACTTTCTTTCGGTTTGAGAAGATCATGATGTTTGATTTTTGAGGATTGACCATGAGATTGTTACTTTTGCATAAAGTAAGGAAGCTCTCTAGTTTAGCTTGTAGTCCCGATTGAGATCTGTCAAAAAGAAGAACATCATCTGCATAGGCTTGCCATGATAACTTGAGATTTCCCAATCGCACTGCAAACGATTTTTTTTCATTCCAAATATTGTCAAGATCAGCCATGTACAGATTAAACAATATGGCTGCCAAGCTACACCCTTGCTTTACACCTATCCAACTGGGGATGGTTTCAGTGAGAGTGCCTTCACAGTTAATCCTTACTTTAAAGTTTGTTTTATAGTGAAGCATGGAAATCAGTGTTACTAAATATGGCGGAAAGTGAGCATTTATCATTTTTTGCCATAAGATCCCTCTAATAACACAATCAAAAGCAGCTTTCAGGTCCAGTGATGCAACAAAGATCTGACTTTTGTCTGATGATTTACAGGATGCTATCAGGTGGGCAAAAATACTTGCATTTAAAGTTGTCCCCATTGCTTTTCGAAAGCCTACTTGAGCTGCACTTAGACAATCGGTATTGCAAATCACAATATCTACTTCTTGCAAGATAAGAATGGCAAATATTTTGGCTGCCACATCTATTAGGGCTATGGGCCTGAAGTTGTTAGGGTTGTCAATGGGCCCTTTTTGTGTAAGGGTATAATGATGGATGTGAGCCAAGACAACATAATTTTTTGTTTCTAAATATTGCTTTGAAATTGTCTAGGAAAATTTGTGCCCAGAATACTGGATCGTCTTTAATGACGCATGGGGGCAAACCATCAGGACCCGCACATTTGGCCGCTTTTAATTTGTGAATGGCATACAAGATATCATCAATATCCCACGGGCAAATGTCAGGAATGTTTATACAAGTAGGAGATCTTTCTAGGTGAGAAAAAGCAGGAGGAATTGCATATTTATGGAGGAAAAAGGAGGTCCATGTTGCTCCGTCGATTGCTGAATCGAATTCTAGATACTGTTCTTTATTCATGGGTCTGAGATGTTTCCATATATCTTTGATGTTTGGTTTACATAGCATCACAACCATGTTTTGATTTTGTTTAAGTAAAGTAATAGACCGAATACGTGATAAATCATTTTTAAATTGCATAAGTATTTTTATTTTTTTTGCAATTGCAAAGCAATTTGAATCATGGAGCACAAGGGACTTCCTTATTTTCCTCAATTCCATGTTTTTTTTAACGTTTAAGCTCTAAAATTTCAGGAGAGCCATGAGAAATTGCATATTTAGTGCGATCCTGACATTTTTGTGCAGTGGCTATGGATCCTGAATGAAAGGCAATCATCTTCAGATTCCATTGCATGATAGATTCCATCTCTTTAGGTATCAGGCTCTTATATATCCATAAATCACGATTAACCAGAAATGAAATTTTTCTGCATGTACTTGTGTTCCAATTAATCGAGAGCCTTGTTCTATTGCTCTGTATCTTAGTCAGTGTGGAGTCACATACATATTTTTGTAATTTTGCATGCCATCGAGGAGGCAATCATTAAGTGGTCACCTAATGCGGGATCAATAGTACTCGAAAGAGACATCCACCCAGATAAAGTTTTGGATCCTACCAAGTAATCGATCCACGAAAAATATGAGCCTCTTTTCCATGTAAATACTTTGTAACATCTGGTTGTATGGTGTATAAGTCCTGACTATCTAAATATTGCAGCCACATTTCCCCTTTTTCATGCGTGAGTCTTGAGTGATACTTGGATTGGCAATTAGTTTTGGCAACAGGAGAAGATAGAAAGGTTGCATTAAAATCTCCTCCAATAAGAATTTCTGCTTGTGGAGTTTTTTCATACGCCTCCATTAGAGCTGTGTCAAAAATTTCACAAGCTTGTGAAATTAACATAAGAGACGGATTCCAGTATAATGAAATCAGAAAAACATTGAGATTGTGCAGGGAATTTATTGTCACATCTACCAAAAGTAGCAAATCTGAGTGGTAAATATGGTTCACCTTAAATGAAAGTGCATTGTTAATAAGGATAGCCAAGCCACCTGCCGGTCTACCACCTCTTCCACCAACTGCATGGTGTACAAAGGAGGTAAAACCGTCAAAGTGCATTTCAAACGTAGACATGGTTTCTTGAATTAAAAATATATGTGGTAGTATGCTCCACTGAGCATTCTGCAACCATTTTCTAAGATTATTGAAACCACAACAATTCCACGTGATGATTTTTAGATCTCTCAATTATGAGGGTGCTTGCGTAGAACTTATCACAGAAGCGGCTTTTATCAAAGGTTCCAATCAAGATAAACCGTTTAGTACTGTAGTAAAAGAGGCTAGATGTTCCATCATTTGTTTTGAGGTATCTATATTATAAGTGTCCTAATTTACATTGTTAACGGACGTTGTTACAATTGGTGGCTGAAAATCAAGAAAAGCCATTGCATCTTCCACTGAGGAGAATGTATACAATTCTAGACCTAACATCATTAGATCAGTTTTATGTTCCTATAATAATTTTGCGATAATGGGGGAAAGCATGGTTGAGTGCATGCGTTTATTGTTTGTATTGGATAGCCGAATGCTTTCAATATCATTAGAGACTACATTTCCAAGAGATGGAATTTTGTATAGAGATTTCATTAGGAAGGAGCGATTAATACGTTCCTTTCCATTCATCGTTGGATCACTCTTCCATCCAATAGTTGTTTTCATAGCCTCAGAAATATTGTTAAATGCTGCAGTTGATTCGGAAATAGTCAAGGGTTGACTAATTATTTCCTGCCCAGCAATAATAGACACTGAGTCACTAGGCAAGGACATTTTTTCAAGCAGTGGCAAATTATTTACTGAATTACATGCATCTGGGGACGATACTAATGCTCTTGAACTATTTTTATTTTCCACAGGGATGGATGTAGCAATCGATTTCAAGTTGATGGGATTGCTCACTTGAGGAGAAGTGGCCGGATTCTTTGGAGACTGGGCATTATTTAGTACATCTGAAAAGCTTGATGCTTGCTGTTCAATAGGGGCTGTTTGGATTTCAGCACATGTTTGTACCAAAGTAGAAACTGTCAGGGGTTTTTGTCGAGTTGACATACTTGGTACAGAGTCTATATCAGGGGTTTTCAGAGTACCACTCTTTGGAGTTGCCTTTTCTCTCCCCGCCTGGCATTCTGTTTTCTTAGGATTTCCAGTTTTTTTTGTTTGCATTTCAGGAAAATATGCCTTCATTTTAGTTTGGGTTATTTGTGCCACTTTAAGCTCTTCATGGGCAGTCGGTTGATCTTTTTCCTCCACCCTGGATTCCCCATTAGCGTCTTGCAGGGGTATTTGAAGTATAATTTTGCTTTCTTCGTTCAGTTGGCTTAAATTCAAGGCATGATCGTCTAAATTTGAGGTGGGGAGTTGTTTCTGTGTTTTGCCTTTCTTGGGACAGACTGTGAGTTTCTTCACTCCTATATGTAATCCATTCTCACTTCCGCGTGTTTTATGCCTTCTTTTTAGTGCTCTTTGATAGTTTTTTTAGCCCTTCTAGATATGTGATAGGGCCCTTTGGCGGATGCAAGTGTATTCTCTGCTTCTCCAGATATTTTCTCTAACTCCATATCCTGCTCTATAATTTCTTATATCGCAGAGGGGCTATCAGGAGAGGAATTCTGCATTTCAACCTCAGGTATTAAAGGTGCAACCATTTGTGGCGTTTCAGAGTGGTGCAATTGAGAATTTGTTTGATACAAGAATTGTTCAATCTGCCACAATCGCTCATGTTGTAGTTTAGCTATTTCAATTATGTCAATCGATTCCCCATTAACGCCTGTGGTTGTGGATATAATCGGGTTCCTTGCCATATTTGCGAATGACCTCGGAATTCCATGGTGCAGTAGGGGATCATTTATCGGTTGTGTCCCTATAGAGTTTTTTAGTATTGATTCAGATACTAAGCCTTCCTGTTTTACTATCAGGGCAGCTCTTGTAGGGCATTCCAAGTGGAATTTGTGACAGGCTTCATGTGCCAGGATGTATCCTTCTACTTGACTTAGTTGTTCTGAGTTTAATGAGATATTGTTTTTATATCCTTCAGTAAAGTATGTGTAAGTTCGTGCCCCTTGTCTAACAGGTTGAGAATTCTAGTTATTACCGGGAACTCTTGCATTTCTTTCTCTAGGGATTCTGAAAACTTCCTCTCTGCTTGAACAGGCACCTTTGATAAGTGGCTGCTATTAAATACAGGGACCGAAGTTTCTAATTCACCTGACATATACCTCTCTGGTGTGGATTTATGCTTGTTTGCCAATAACGAGGACAGTGAGCTAGTAGATCGGAATGGATCTTTAGAAGTGAATTCTTCTCCAGTTTGAGAAAAGCTATGTGAGAGATTACCATGTTCTTTCATATTCAGTTTGTGAAAATGGACATGTTCTCGAAAGTGTCCAAAGGTGGACACTGGCGTGGATGGACCTAATGAAAGACGTACCCTTTTATCAAGGTCTGCCATAATGACAGGTGCTAACATAGATATATCCGCAGCAGGCAAAAACTTGTCTTTGTGAGTGTCTACATCCTGTGGATATGTTTTCTTTATGTTTTCTTTTTCAGAAAAAGGGTCGTGAGTAATATCTTCGTTTGCAGCTTTCAGGGAGCACAAAACTTTACCTTCTTGAGTGTCTGCATTGTGACTGATTTCGCCAGCATTGTCAAGGAGTTGATCGTCTTCAGCCACTTGGACTGACATTGAGATGAAGGTGCGTTCTTCTTTTAAGAGAGAGGCCGAACTTTCAATTAGTTTTTTTTTGTTATTTTTAGTCATTGAAGGGCTTGTACCTAAAGGCTCTTTTAGGACAGAGTCTTTAATTTTTTTTTCATTACGCAGCGTGATTTCCATCTTTGTGTATGACTTATGCTGCTAGACAGACTGATGTGTCACAGGCTTTACTTTAAAAAAATTCATCAAAGGGGGCAGTTTGCTTCCGTCTAAGTAGATAAAGGCGCAGACTATCTGTGGACGTGAGCCACACACTGCTCGCTGCAAATATATATAATGTGAAGGCTTAGCTGGATAACCTTCAAACAGAATTTGTCTTTATAGCAATGTGCTTATTCCTTATTGACAAAAGTTTGCGTACCATAAAGCTTACTGTTTAACAGAGTGTCAGCCACGTCCCACGCACCTCGCCACCAAACACCACACTTAATGACACTTAAATGCGCGCGCGAAATGCGCATGCGCACTGGCTTATAACGTGTCACTGGGTGTTGCTGTAGAGTGGTGGGCGTGGCTTAGACATGAGTTGGCTCTGAAACAAGGAGAAAAAGAAAGCAGGTCAGCGAGAGAGAGCAATAAGGGGTGTGCCAGTTCAGAGTAAGGGGGAGGAGACTCTATACCAGCCCAGCCCAGCCCCTGAGGTGATTACTCTCAGCCCAGCCCAGCTGCCGCTGCTATAGTCACACCCGTAAAAAGCAGTTGATATATTTACTTTGGGTGTTGAAGTCCAATGTACAGGGCATAAAAGTCAGTGTTTCGCTGAAGACGAGCGCAGCAAACCTCCTCTTGCGCATACGTCGTTTAGCAGGTAACAGAAGAGTTCGTAGGAGGTACAATCCATTTAGGGACCGCTGCAAAACACCAAACACCACACTTAATGACACTTAAATGCGCGCGCGAAATGCGCATGCGCACTGGCTTATAACGTGTCACTGGGTGTTGCTGTAGAGTGGTGGGCGTGGCTTAGACATGAGTTGGCTCTGAAACAAGGAGAAAAAGAAAGCAGGTCAGCGAGAGAGAGCAATAAGGGGTGTGCCAGTTCAGAGTAAGGGGGAGGAGACTCTATACCAGCCCAGCCCAGCCCCTGAGGTGATTACTCTCAGCCCAGCCCAGCTGCCGCTGCTATAGTCACACCCGTAAAAAGCAGTTGATATATTTACTTTGGGTGTTGAAGTCCAATGTACAGGGCATAAAAGTCAGTGTTTCGCTGAAGACGAGCGCAGCAAACCTCCTCTTGCGCATACGTCGTTTAGCAGGTAACAGAAGAGTTCGTAGGAGGTACAATCCATTTAGGGACCGCTGCAAAACACCAAACACCACACTTAATGACACTTAAATGTTCCAAACTGTCCTCGAAGTAGCAACCCGATTGCTAAGTGGACATGTCATCATGCTGTCCGTGAGCGCATGGTCACGTGGCACTGTCCGGAAGGTCCGCAATGATGTCAGTCATTCGCAGATGTCGATGGATGTAAAAACAGTGCAAAAAGTTGCAATAAGTGTATAGAAGTGTTAAAAATGATGCTGGAAGTTGGGAAATGGCAGAGTTTTAAGGTTAAACTTTGTAAATTGGACACACATGTGGCTATATTAGGGTAAGTATGGTATTAGTAAGTTGTAGGAAACTAGCATGCACTGGTGAAAACTCCTGAAATTCACTGAAAAAACATTGTTAAAGGGATGTCATGGTTACAAGTAAAACCAAAAACCCTCAGAGATTACACACACACACACTCTCTCTCTCTCTCTCTCTCTCGCTCTCTCTCTCGCTCTTTTTTTCTTTCTCTCTCGCAAAAGAGAACAAAGGGCATTATCCACTGTGGTAGGTCAGAATCTGGACTCTGACAATGAGACATAGTTTAGAGGGTTTTTATTATGGTTAATTTCAAATATTCGTTCCCTAACTCTACAAGCTTAATCCCTATTCTATCAAAGAAAGTCTAAAGGGTGCTCATCACGCCATCTGTAACAGAATAATAAAGTCCTCTGTCTACCCTGTTCACTTTCCCTATCTACAAAAAGAAGAAAACATATAAACAACAAAAACAAGAAAGGGAGACTTTGTCAGGGATGGCTGTTGGGTCTGACCCTACCCTGTGCCCTTTAGTACAGGCCTTTGCACATAGTTAAAAAATAAAAAGGCAATTCTTAGTGTGCTGAAAGGTTGTACCCTGGCTCTAGCCCAGGTCTCTCTCCGTCCCATCCCACTGGGATTCTTTCAGTCTTTCTCACCTTTGCAGTTATCAGTCTCTCACCAGCTTGGGGTTCTGTTTCTTCTCACTCCCCACTCTAGGGTTTCAGTTTTTGTCTCTCCTCACTCTGGGATTCAGTCCTTCTCGTTACTGTCCACTCTGGAATTTCAATCTTTCCACACTCTGGGATTTGTTTTCTTCTCATTCCCTGCTCTGGGGATCTGTTTCGTCTCGCTTCCAACTCTGGGTTTTCAGTCTTTCTCTCTCCCCAGTCTGGGATTTCAATCTTTCTCCTTCCCCGCTCTGATGTTTGTCTTTTGCTCGCTGAATCAGCCATCTCCCTCTATGTTTGAGCGACCAAGTACCTTGCTTCTGGTGGCAGTGGTCCTGGGAGGGCTGTCGAGTTTCTGCTTCTACTCTGCAGATGCGGAGCCGCTTACGTGACTTCATCTGAGCGTTGCTCTTCTTGGGATCTCTTGCTTCGATGCAGCCTCTCGGTGCTGCTACTACCAGGTGTCTTCTGAGTGCCTTTGAGCAACTGTGAACTGGATGTCCTGTAACGGTGCTCTTCAGTCTCTCCTCCTCCGCCGATGCGGTGCAGCTTATGTGACATTGGGTGTTGCCTCGTTCTCTCGTGCAGCGTGTCCTGGCTCAGATCTCCTACTCTAGTGTTTGCTCTTGTTTCCTATGCCCACATTCTTTGGCCTGCATCATGCAAATAAACTCTGTGGAGCATGCTGTGGCAACTCTGATTGGTCATCTCATGAACACTCCTTCACTTGTCTGTTCTCATGCTTTGTGGAAGATTGGGCGTATTTGTGGTCAGAAGCTAAGTCAGCCATGAGTAAAGGAAGTTGGCGAGAACTCCCAGGTATGCCAGAGCGATACTGGAAGTCTGTAGACTTGGAGAGAGAGCCCAGCTCCCTCCCCCAGTCTACACAGAGGACTCGGTCAATGGCAAGTTCAAACTGTGGTTTATTACAAATAAAACCAACAAGGATCAATACAAGAACACGGGTGGATTCCAGTACTCCCCGACGTCTCCTGGCTCACAGGCCAGTTTTATTCTAAAACTATGTCATTACTTGGGCCCTTCCCCAAAAACCTATTGGTGTGAGGGATTGGCCATGGAGAGTCTAATAACGTATATGGTTACCTATACTTGTTATTCTACTGGCCCTTACATGCCAGGTGGCTGGCCTGTCCCATCACCAATTCACTATCTATTACATTGTTGCAGAGTAGTGGGCTTACCATTGGTTCTTGTCCTTTGCCATCCACCCCTTGGATACTAAACTTTGATTGGCTAGAGCTGATCCCACCAGGCCTGGGTCTCGAACAAGTCCTCAGCTCGTGGTGTACCTCTTGAAGGTAATGTGAACGATTATGTGTCTGTATTGTAACTTGTGTGCACCACCTTTGCCTTATGAGAATATTCTCCTAACGGTATTAACACTTGTTGCAATCCACGTCTGGCTGCTGGGACTGACTTCTCTTTCCCACCATGGAAGACTATCGATTGTTTCATTTGGTGGCAGCATGTGTTTGGATACTGCAAAATTGAACTCTGCAGTTCCTAATTATGAGGATTTATTCTGTTTCTTTACAGCTGGTCCCTTTGTTGTCTGGAGATTGGAATGTCTTCATAGCTCTTGACCTTGGCTGTGGGCCCTGTCTCACACATCTTGCTCTCTGTCCAGCCTGAATCGGCTCAGCTTGTCTCTTGCTGAGTGATTTGAGGCCTGCTGTAATTTCCCTAAAAGTTATAATGCGGTTTCTACATTGTCCATGTTAGGCTACATTCCCTATGGGTTAGCTATACGTGGTTTGATCAGGGTCCATGTTTATTCCTGTATGTCTATACGACTATTGGCTTTAAGCATCAGCAAGCTTGCTCAGGATCTCTTGTGCCTTGTGGTTCTGTGTTACTGCATTTGGCTAATGACAAAATAATAAAAGCAATGACAGCATGTATATGTATCTGTCCTCTAACTATAGAACTGTGCACTCATGTTCTTCATGTATTCAAGTGTGTGTTTGTGTGGTGCAGTGTGGACTGCATGTGTGTTTCATGTCTAACGCTACTATGTCGTGGTGTCTATAATGACATCAGTAACATGGCTTCTTGGTGCCTAGTCCAGGCTCTCCATATAGGTGTCTCTGATCACGGTCTCAGGCTCTTCTCCCACACATGGATAGATTTTTACCACACTTGCTCTGTATGGCTGACTGAGAGGGTATATCTCTGTGTATTTGTCGATCGTTGGTGCATTCTGGATTCATCCAAAATAGTATGGGTGGTTGCAGGCTTTTCTGGCCTTCAATCTTGTCATGAACATGATGGGGTGTGGGAGGGGTGGTCCCAGGATCCCGACTATCTCTTCAGTCCCCCCTCTGGTCACCCTCATCCTCATACGACAATCCTTTTGCTCTTGGCTGCAATATCTTCGTAATCACTCTGAGGTGTCCATAGTAATTTATATGGTCATAAAATGTCCATTCCAAATAACTGCACACTCCTTCAGGGTTACGCCACACCCACTTTCCTTCATAATAATTTGCATCGAAGAGGTTATCCAATTTCATCGCTCCAAGCGGGAACAATTCACTTGTTGCTATTTTCTCTCTCAGCTTGTCTCTTTCTGCCACAATCTGGTCTTTTGCTCCTCCTATGTTCACATCCATCAGGACCGGCATCCTGATAGCTTGCTGCGCCGTCTTCTGCCACTTTGTGAGGCAAATATTTACTCCGCACATTGGCACTCCTGCCAGTATCAGTGCTCCCATTATCACCTTTAGTCCATCTTACAGCCATGTCGGCATCCATGACCATATGTACGCTATCGAGCTCTGGTCCTTTCCTGTCCCCTTCGCTTCTTCTTCCATTTTGGCATGCATCTGGGATAGCTGAGATACCACGTCTGACAGGGTACCGTTGTCTTCGTCATTGGCAGGTATGAACGTGCAACAGGAACTCCTAATCATTGCGCAAACTGCAGATCCAGAATGTATCTATTCTGGAGCACCACCAACCTCACTGCTCGGAGCTCTTCTTTATTACATTGAACCCATTAACTGTGGAGTTGATTGTCACCATCAGTTCCCAACTGGTTATTTGCAGGCATTTTGCATTTGTGTATGCCTGCACAGAACTGCTGCAAAGAACATTTGCGTCCCACTGAACAATCTGTGTTCTGCCAGAACTTCATCTAGTGCTGTCTCTGATGCTTCTGAGAAGTAATTACCTCCTCTCTTAAGTCTGCTCAATTGAACTGGCTTTTCTTTCTTTCCTGTTTGCTCCTCTTCCACAGACCTCTTCTACCTTTTGTTAGTGTCCATTTTCGTGGCACGACCAATGATGGCATATTGACGTGTACCAACAAGCAAACTTCTCCCCAGTTGGGTGGAAGCTTCTTGTATGCCTTTGATCTGCACGCCCGGTAGTTATCCATCAGTACTGCTGTGCCTGCCTTCATTGCTGCATGCTTCTCTATGCTTCTGCATGTGACATTTTCGCCAACTTCCACTTCACGATTATTCTAGTAACAGAGCACTGGTGTCTTCAGGGGTATTATCGGCATTGGCCCAGCTTCATCCTCCACCCATGTGAGCAACTTCGCACTGGTGTCATATTCCATCAGGCATTTGTAATTTTCTTCCTGTACCTTGTCCACTGGTGATTGTGCTAGTCTCAATGCTTTACTTCCCACTACTCCATCCTTCCTCAGTGTATACTTGGCCATACACAATTATCTGTGGCCTTTCCCAGCATCCAGGTTCTCCTCATGTTTCCTTCACTCTTGTCCATGGACATGGCAATTCCTTCAGTGTTATAGTCTTTGTTTCTCCTTTGTAGGGCCCATCAGTTATGTATTGTATAGCTTCCTCTAACTTCCAATAATTGTTCATCATGTCTTATATCGTTATATAACTGTTTTCGTATGGAACGTTGCTCTAGACATCCATCTAAATGTTGCTGTCTTCCCTTGAAATTTCCACCGAGTTGGTACCATTGACAGGTATATTAGGCATTGGGCTCTTGCAGCTGCTATTTCAGTTGCTATGACCATTCTGGAGGCACTCATGGCATAGGGGCTTCATGAGAAAAATGTACAATAATAGATGAACATTGTAGAGAAAAATATGTATTCTTGATTTGAATCTTGAATTGTTTTATTTTGTAAAGGTTGCTGTTCAACCAAAAACAATTTAAAAAAAAACATTAATGAGCAGACATAACAGATCTCCCCAGTGCTTTCTTTACCTACTTTGGTCATGTGCTTGTACCACATATTATTAGACACTAGAGCCATGTCAGTGAGATACATGTTTACCCCTTTCGTGTCTGTGTCAATACTGCGCTTACCACTCCTTACCATGCTTGCAGTGCTCTCCTGTCCACCTGACATGGTAGTTCCACCTGCTTGGTTTGGGGGAATGTTATTAGAGGATACAGCTGTAGCACTAGCAACAAAGGAACTCCTCCAAAATATGAAAACAACAACTCCACTGGGAATAAGGAGACACAACAGGATAATCACATTCTTTATTATTTCACTCATCTTTACCTGTGCTGCTGATCCCCGAGCAGCCTGAAAATATAGTTGCCCGCCTGATATGCATGAAGAAATGTGTTATTGAGTTAGTACTGTAAGTTACTCCTTAAGCCCCGCATACCAAATAATCATTGATGGCAAAAACAAACACTTCTTCCCACACTGCCCTTACTGCTGAGTCTCTTAGCGTGGCAAGAATAGGAGGATTGCTGTGTTTGAGTTGTGGGTATGTTTGGGCCAAATATTCTACAAAAACAAGGTAATACACTCTGGGAGATCGTGCTCTGAACCTAATGGGTCTTAGGTGGTAATGGGTCAGGGTGGTAGTCAATGGGTAACATGAACAATCATCAACAATTGCACAATTGCATCAGCTTTCTCGTCGAAAGTATGTAGAGAATAAAATAACAAACATTGTATACTCACTCTAAATATATTAAGAGCCCAGTCCCTAACTCTGCTGCCTGTGAGCGAGCAACCATTGGGTGTCCTCCACTCGGCAGTGTAAGTTCAGAATTGTTTTGATGCTCTTCTTGCTGTTGATCATTGGCCGTTTTGAAATCGTTGCCAGGTGAGTCCGCTGCTTTGTAGGGCATGAGGCATGTGGTTCCATACTGCTTTGCCTGCCAGTTTCACAGCACAGTCTGCCACTTTCTCCATTGTGTGAGGACCTGTAAAGCGTGGTGCGTTCCACCTGTGTATGAAATTCTGCAGTAACACTAGGTCTCCCACATTTACTGATCCCTTAAGTTCTAAGTCTCTTGGTGTGTTGTCACAGTTGCACTCTCTGCTGTCTTGTGGGCCCCCCTCGGTGTCGTATCTGCCGAGAGATAAAAGAGGCACTAGCAATCAAAGAAGTAATGTATTCATACATCTCTTGTCCTAACACATCTGCACTACTCTAACAGTTTTTCAGTGCTCTAGTGGGAGGAGCCAGTGGGAGTTGCATGCGCCATCCTTTCACCACCTCATGGGGTGTTGAATGGTGGTCAGACCCAGGCTTATTGCGCAATGCAAACAAAGCAAGAAGTAAGCAGTGCAGCAACTTTTCTTTGTGTTCTGCTGTGTTTTGGCTATGGCCTCCTTCAGCAGGCCGTAAAGACTTTTGCACATCCCATGTCCTTGTGGGTGGTACGCACAGGCCAATTTGTGTTGTATGCCCAACAATGTGGTTGTTACGTTCACCTGGTCTCTGCGGAGACGTTGGGGCATGGTTGCAGACCTCCCTGAACTTGAATCACCCCCTTCAGGCCTCTCCCCCAGTAGAAAAGTTGTGAACGGTGGTACATGGTGATACTGCTCCTGCATGGAGATAAGAGTGTGTGAGTTCCCCAAACTGTGATTGTTGTACCTCTCGAACCCTTCACCCCATAGTACGGTTTCTGTGAGCATACGCCGGCCCATAAAGCTCACCTGTGAATTATGGAAGATAAGCTCTCCGTCCTGCTACTTCTGGCAGGGGCACGTCGAATGGAATCTAGTTCCTTCACTGATCCCTGATAAGGATTAGTCCAGTCCAGCTGCGACTATGCTTCTCCTTATGATTGGTAAGTCTTTCTTGAGCTCTTGTGATGCTGTTCGTTCTGTTTATTGTCTTTATATGTTGCTCCTATTTATGCCCGCAATAATGTCTCTCTTCTGTTTTCTTCCCTTAGATGGAAATGCGGCCTCAATGCAGCTGTGAGACGCGAGACGCGGCCGGATGGAGGATGGATGCTACCGCAATGTTCGACAGCAGGAAAGTGATGCTTTAAGGAAAGCGCAAAGTATGGTGAAGCGCAACCTTAAACTGACTGTTTTTTCAATGTCTAACCTTGTCTTCTGTTTTTCCTTGCAGGCGCTGCTGTCTACGATGGAGTGTGTCGTGCTGCAGTGCCAAGATGAATATTTCGGCATTCCGGAAAGTGTAAAGATGAATACTTGGTTCGCCGACGAGATGTACAGGTAAGATCAGCTTCCCCCAGTTGGTAAGTATGCTGGCAGGAAGCAGGATGTCCAGGAAGCAGGATCTTCAAAGGTAAGTCTGACCTCAGGCGACGGTGAGCGTTACGCTGCTTGCAAGTGCAGAATAACGCAAAGCGTTTGCCTTGAGGATCGTGGCAGCTTATATAGCTGAGATCGTGGGCACGGCCATTAGGGCCGGCTTACCAGCCACACCCTGCCACTCCTAGAGAGTGAGCAGGTGCGGAGGCAATCCACTAGCAGCCACACCCAAGAATACACTTGGGGCTGCTTAATGGATGGAATGTTCAAGGTTAATGCATCCTGCTTAATGGTGGAATGATCAAGGTTAATGCATGTGAAGTGCTATGTCAATAATAAAAGCTTTTTGGTGTTAAATGGATGTTCTTGTTTACTTTTGTTCATGAGCCTGGTGCCAAAGGCGCCAGGATAGTGTTCACCTGGGTCTCCTGTGCATGCGACCCCTGCATGCCTATGCCCCTTACTTCATGACCATGACAGCACTCCCCCTCAAGGCCCCTCTCAAGGGTGGTTCTCCTCCCGGTACTGGTTTGGTGGGATTATTGCAATGGAACTGTCAGTTTAAACAAGGAGCATGGATGTGTTCACTGGGTTCCCAAGTTCGGTCTTGAGGCCCGTTACCTTTCCAGTCAATTAGATAATACAATTCTGATTGAACCACCTTAGAGTACAGGATGGATTTGACTTCATATTCTGGTTCTCCATCTATTACTTCGGGCTCTGGTGGAGAACTAAGCCGTGTATTGGACTTCATTGATTTGAGTAGAGAGACATGAAATACGGTGTGAATTTTCATGTGAGATGGTAACTCCAATTTCATGGCAACATGATTGATTATGGACTTTATAGTATAGCTGCCCATGTATCTTGGGCGGAAAGCTCTTGGCCCCTTCAGGGGAATATATTTGGATGCTAACCACACCCTTTCTCCAATCTGGTAGGCGGGAGCTTCCTTCCAATGTCGATCAGCAAACAGTTTTTGTCTTTCCTTAGCCTTGGTCAGATGCTCTGTCGCCTCCTTCAGAACCTGAGTGATGGTTTTATGCAAGGTTTTTATGGCTGGCATTTCCAGGGTATCGGGTGGATCAAATACTGATGTCCTCAGATGTCTTCCGTGCACAGTGAAGAATGGAGTTTGCCCTGTGCTTGTGTGAATTGAGTTGTTGTATGCATACTTAGATATCCAGAGTATATTTTTCCAAGAATCCTCGGACTGTTGCAATATACACCTGAGTTATTGCTCTAAAGTTTGGTTGGTTCATTCAGTTTGCCCATCAGTTTGAGGGTGATGGCTTGTGGACAACCAGAGATCGATTTTAGAAATCGTACAACACTTTCTCCAAAAGGCAGAAACAAATTGCGTTACGTGATCAGATACTAATATTGATGGAAATCCATGCAATCAAACAATTTGCTCTAGGAACACAGAAGAGAGAGTTGACGCAGTTGGGAGTCACTTCAGAGGGATGAAATGGGCCATTTTGGAGAATAAATCCACAACGACTAATATGGTGTTCTATCCATTGCAGGGTGGAAGATCTGTGATGAAGTCCATCGACAGGGTATGTTAAGGTGCTGGCGGTACTGTTAGGGGATGTAGTAAGCCAGCAGGGTTCTGTTTCTGAGACTTGTGTTGTGCACAGACACCGCAGGTTTCAATAAATTGGGCAATGTCTTTTCGCCAGGTTGGCCACCAGTAGTTTTGTTTTACCTTAGCCTGAGTTTTGGCTGTTCCTGGGTGTCCTTCCACTAATGAATCATGGTAATTTATGATGATTTGCTTTTGCAGTTCTTGGTCTTGGACATATAATCGTCCTTGGAAATACGGTAGATTGTCTTCGATGGTGTACTGGTCACCTTTTAACAGCCATTCCTGTTGTGTTGATTGATCTATCGGGATTGCAAACTGGTTCTTTGGTTATCCACAGACGTGGTGGCAGCTATTCTGGTTTGAATCCTTTCCTCAGGAATTATGGCCATGGGGTCGGATGCTGTAAAAGCCTCTTTTTCTTCACTCGTGCGTGATAGAGCATCTGCTTTCCCATTGCATACTCCAGGTCTATAAGTGATAATAAAATTGTATTCTGTGAAAAAGAGAGCCCAACGCAGCTGACGCAGGGATTGTGCTTTGGTGGTTTTCAAGTATTGCAAGTTACGGTGGTCCGTGATGACAGTGACCGTATGTCTCGCCCCAAGAAGGTAATGTTCCCAGGCCTTGATTGCTGCTTTAATCGCCAGTAATTCCTTATCTGTGATTGTGTAGGTCAACTCGGGGGCTGAAAATTTGCTTCACCAGAATGCAACGTGGTGTAGTTGCCCTGTTTCAGGGTCTCGTTGTGACAATACTGCTCCCATGCTATTTTTGAAGCATCTGTCTCAACTATGTAAGGTAGGACTGGTCGTGGGTGTCGAAGGACTGGTGCTGTAGTGAATGCTAGTTTCAACTTCTGGAAGGCTTCTTCAGCTTCTGTCGACCAATGGAACTTTTTATTTTTCTTTAACAAGGAGGTAATTGGATGTACAATTTGTGAAAAGCCAGGTATAAACCAACGGTAAAAGTTGGCGAATCCGAGCCCGCTTTGCACTCCTTTTGTGGATGTTGGTGAGGGCAATTGGAGGATTGCATCGACCTTTCGTGTATCCATATGTAACGCCTTGTGGTGTGAGCATGAAGCTGAGAAACTCGACCTCGTTTACATGGAAAAAACATGTTTCCAACTTGGCATACAATTGGTGTTGTTGAAGCTTCTCTAAGACTGCCCGGACATGGCCTACATGTTCTTCCATGGAATTTGAGTAGATAAGAATGTCGTCAATGTAAACAAGAGTGCAAACGTCCAGTAGTTCACATTATTCATAAAGAATTGGAACGCCACAGGGGCATTGCATAGCCAGAAGGGCATGACCTGTTTTTCAAAGAGGCCGTACTTTGTGCGGAAGGCCGTTTTCCACTCATCTCCCTCTTTTACTCTTACAAGATGGTATGCTCCTCTTAAATCCAGTTTTGTGCAATCAAGAGGAAATGTAAGAACTTGTTTTCGCCAGTTGATCCCAGGATTGTGGGTCTCCAGCCAGGGCATTCCCAATATCATCTGGAACTGAGGAGCACCGATGAGATTGAAAGTAAAGTCCTCTTGATGCCCGTCCTGACACAGAAGCATGACTTTCTCAGTGTATTGTGCCACTGGGCCGGATGATAGCTGAGAACCATCCACAGCAGTGACGTTTTCCGATTTCTGCTTCTGTCTGAGAGAAAGGCCCATTCGGAGAGCCAAATCTTGGTCAATGTAGTTACCCACAGCTCCACAATCAATATATGCCTCCAAGACATGTATTTTTGATGGTTGCTTGTGATTCACCAAAAGCACTGGAAAGACGAGATGTGAGGTGTGTACGGATTCCTTTTTTATTCTCGACAAGCGGACCCCTACACTTGCCAGGCATTAGCATTTCCCGAGTTCTGTTCTTCTTCATCAGTTTTGTCTGTTGCCCCAACTGTTTTCCTGAGTGGTTTTACCGGGCAGTCACGAAGGAAGTGACCTGCTTGCCCACAATATAAGCAAAGCTGTTGTTTTCTACTTTTTTTCCATTTCTGCTTTGGTAAGGGGACTTCGTAATCCACCAATTTGCACCGTTCATGTGGTTTAGTCTGATTCTCACAAGGTTGTACGTAAACTGACTGTCCCTCTGATCTAGCTCGATCCATTTTCTGATTCTGCAACCTATGATCGAGTTGCACCGTCAGGTCTATGTAGTCTGCACACCTCTCAGGGGTATTCACAACTTGCACCAACACATCATTAAGTTCTCCACATAACCCTCGGTAAAAGAGTGTAGTCCTCTTCTCTACTGGCCAGTTGGTCTGGGCTATGAGACGATTGAAGGTTGCAATATAGGTTAACAGATCTTGACTTCCTTGTCTGAGTGACAACAACTCGCTGTCCAGAGCTTGTCCTTGAGTATGACGGGTAAACAATTTCTCCATCTCATGTTGGAAATTCCCAAAGTTCCGGAGTAAAGGGTCATCTTGATTTACCAAAGGTATAGACCAGTCCGCTGCACTACCTCCTAAATACAAGAGTACAAACGCCCTTTGGCTTGGTCATTAGGAAAGGCTCCCGGTCCGCACAAGAAATGAACGCAACATTGGTTCATAAATATAGAAAACTTGTTTGGGTCGCCGATGAAGCATTCGGGAGGGGCTAGAGCCACTGCTCCTGGAAGATTATTGTGGTGTGGAAGAATGGGTCACTCCAAGCAGTGGAACTTGTCCTGCTTGTGCTTGTAGCATTAGTCTTGCCAATTTGTCAGTTCTTTCTTGAGTTACAATAAGATCCCTCCGTAATGCATTGGTTTCCTGTCTTGAAGCATGTACTTCAGCCCGTAATTCCCCTAGTAAGAGGGCTAACTGATCTGTTTCTGAAGTTTCCATGACGGCCAGGCAGAGAGTATTAGAGGCTTCACGTTCTGTTACGCTCACCTGGTCTCTGCGGAGGCGTTGGGGCACGGTTGCAGCCCTCCCTAAACTTGAATCACCCCCTTCAGGACTCTCCCTCAGTAGAAAAGCTGTGAGCGGTGGTACGTGGTGATACTGCTCCTGCGTGGAGATAAGAGTGTGTGAGTGCGCCAATCTGTGATTGTTGTACCTCTCGAACCCTTCACCCCAAAGTACGGTTTCTGTAAACATATGCCGGCCCATAAAGCTCACCTGTGAATTATGGAAGATAAGCTCTCCGTCCTGCTATTTCTGGCAGGGGCGCGTCGAACGGGATCTAATTCCTTCACTGATCCCTGATAAGGATTAGTCCAGTCCAGCTGCGACTATGCTTCATGGTTAGTCTTTCTTGAGCACTTGTGATGCTGTTTGTTCTGTTTGATGTCTTTATATGTTGGTCCTATTTATGCCCACAATAATGTGTCTCTTCTGTTTTCTTCCCTTAGATGGAAATGCAGCCTCAATGCAGCTGTGAGATGCGAGACACAGCCGGATGGAAGATGGATGCTACCGCAATGTTCGACCGCAGGTAAATGATGGTTTAAGGAATAGCATGAAGTATGGCGAAGCGCAATCTTAAACAGACTGTTTTTTCGATGTCTAACCTTGTCTTCTGTTTTTTCTTGCAGGCGCTGCTGTCGACGATGGAGCGTGTGGTGCTTCAGTGCCAAGGTGAAGATCCGGCGTTCCGGAAAGTGTAAAGATGAATACTTGGTTCGCCGAAGAGATGTACAGGTGAGAACAGCTTCCTCCAGTTGGTAAGTATGCTGGCAGGAAGCAGGATGTCCAGGAAACATGATCTTCAAAGGTAAGTCTGACCTCAGGCGACAGTGAGCGTTACGCTGCTTGCAAGTGCAGAATAACGCAAAGCGTCTGTCTTGAGGATCGGGGCAGTTTATATAGCTGAGATCGTGGGCACGCCCATTAGGGCCAGCTTACCAGCCATACCCTGCCACTCCTAGAGAGTGAGCACGTGCGAAGGCAATCCATTAGCAGCCACACCCAAGAATATACTTGGGGCTGCTTAATGGATGGAATGTTCAAGGTTAATGCATCCTGCTTAATGGATGGAATGTTCAAGGTTAATGCATCTGAAGTGCTATGTCCATAATAAAAACTTTTTAACTTTTTGGTGTTAAATGGATGTTCTTGTTTAATTTTGTTCATGAGCCTGGCGCCAAAAGCGTCAGGACGGTGTCCAACCAAGTCTCCTGTGCATGCAACCCCTGCATGCCTGTGCCCCTGACTTCATGACCATGACACCATGATGGAGAAAATGGAATCCTGACAGAAGCAATAACTCTGTTGTCAATCCTGTATACTAATATGGTGGAAGAAGTAGATGAAACCGAAGATGATGAGGACTGGTTTTCATCCTTATACTCTTATGGGTTCCAACCTGGCTGGAAAATGCCTTCAAACTACTGGGAGCAATACTAGTATTGGTGTTGCTAGGGTTATATCTTACAAGAATAATCATAGGACAATGTAAGAAGACAGCAAAGAAAGCTATTGGGAGGAAGATAATGATCGATGTAAATGCTGTGACTGATGAACATACACCGACTGAAAACACCACCCGTGAGCACATGAAAGCAAGTACACTAGCACCCCTAGGAACAAAGTTTTATTATCCCAAGCATCATAACAACTATGTGGGACGTTGAGTGTTCTGTCAACCAACTGGAGAGTGTTGCCATATGACCTGGAGTGTGGATGAACATATAAAAAAATGCAGGTGACCTGAGGGGGGTGACAAAGATATGGATTACGAAGAAACCACAGTGTGAAGAAAAGGTGAAAAAAATTGAGGAGGTGGTTGAGGACTCAACCATAGGGAGGGGGAATGTAGAGAGGCAGATGTACACATCATCTATATAGCCCACCCCCTCACCTCTGTCATATTGGAAGCACAGCAAGAAAGCACTGTGTTTGACACCTGGTATCATTCCAGTACCACATCAAAGGTATGCAAGATGTTATGCGCTCAGACAAACTTACAGAATGTACCCTCAAACTGAGGTGGCAGACATGAGTCTGCAGACACCATTGGACATAGAAGAGCTATAAGTAAAGTCGGACAGAACAGAAGGAACACCACAAAAGAGAGAAGATACATGGGAGCGCTAAACCTGATGTATGTTAAATGTTAAGGGTATTTATATTGCGCACAGTCACCAAAGGAGTCGGTCCCCAGGCGCTCCGGCGGATCTATAAAACAAGAAGGCGGGCGAGTTAGGTTAGTCGGGTGAAGAGGGAGTAGGAGAGTGAGAGAAGTGGTGTTCGGTTGGTGGCCTCAGTTCAGGTTCCACCGTGTGCTGAGCTTTGGTGTGAGTAGCGGACCGAAGCGAGGCCTTGTGTGCTGTTGGTGTATTTGTTGTTGTTGCAGTGTGGTGAAGTGCATGCGGTTTGCTGGGCGAGAAATGGTTGTGTGGATATTTGGGTGAATTAGGGATGCAGAGATGTGAAGTTGGGTTAGTGCGTTGTATGTCCTGGTTCTAGCAGATCTTGTTCTGTTTAACTAGCATTCCTATGGGTAGGCTTAGTTGCTGCTTTCCTTTCTTGACCATCTAACTGTTGTGGGTGATGGCTCAGCGCATTCCTGGCTGTACTGAATTAAATTTAGTATAATGGGATTGGATTGGATGTGTCTAGTCCCCCCCTCTGGTGTTTGTGCTGTGGATTGGCTGCCCCCTATTTCCTCACTATCTAATTTGATGGAGGTCTGTTGGAGCTTGGGTGTAATTCAGGGGCCAGGGTGCTATTGCTGAATCGTCTTTGTACTTCCATCTTGGTCTGACTATGTATTCAGTCTTTAATGTCATCCTATCATAGCTATCTCTCGGTTTGTAGTTTCGTATGTCATAGAATGTCTTCCTTAGATTCTGTTTGTAGTTGATTTCTCGTTGGGATCCAGGATCGGTATCTTCACTAATCATTGTTTCAGCTATGTGTGTGCCCCTTAGGCGGCCTTCTAGTTATGCATTGAGGAGCCAGGATTTGAGCAGTTTCCTGAATAGTCGGTGGTTTCTTGTGTTGCGTATGTTCTTTGGTAAGTCGTTCCAAGTATTCGGTGCTTGGTGAGAGAAAGAAGAACCTCAGAGTTTTCGTTTGTTGTAGGGTTTTGGTTCCAGCTGTTGCTTGATCTGAGCGTTCTTGTTGGATGATGTAGGCGTAATTTGTTCTCAGGAACTCTGCACCTTGGTTGTGGATTGCTCTGTGTGTGATGAACATTGATTTGAATTTGATTAGTTGTTTTATTGGTAGCCAATGTAGTGTTTTTAGCACAAGTATGATTTATTCTCTTCGTGGTAGTTTGAGAAGCAATCCGGCCGCCACATTTCGTATGAGTTGTAGTTTTTTTTAGAAGTTGTTCAGTCATACCAAAGTATAGGCTATTGGCGTAATCTACTCTGGACATGACGAGACTGATGATGTAAGTGTTTTGTTGGCGAATGGCAGGAATGGTAGGATCCTTTTTGCGCTCGCAGGAGAAAGAAGCATTTCTTGAGTAGAGTGTTTACTTGTGGCTCTAGAGTACGTTTGTTGTCCATCAGGACCCCCAGGTTTTTTACAGTCGACGATGGGGCGGCAGTTGTACCGAGTTCCCTTGGACAAGGGATGTAGTGGTTGTCTCCTCCGTTTTTTGTGATGATCATTATTTCTGTTTTGCCTGGGTTAATTTTGAGGAAGTTCGAGTTCATTCAGTTGAATACATCACAAAGGCAGTTCTCTAGTGTTGTGTTTTCTTCTTGAGTGTCTTGTATTTTGAAGACTATTCATGTGTCGTTGGCATAGTTGTAGGCAGTGAGGTCGTGTCTTTTGACGATTTTGATTAGTTGAGATAGGTAGATGTTGAATAGTAACAGGGAGAAGGATGATCCTTGTGGTACTCTGCATGTGGATTCTCTTGGGTTGGATCTAAAAGGTTTCATCCATATGATTTCGGTTCTGTTTGTTAGGAAGGATTTGATCCACAGTAAGGCAGTGTCTGTTATTCCCAGTCCTTCTAATCTCATGATGAGGATGTCGTGGTTAACTGTGTCAAATGCGGCAGAGAGGTCTAGAAGTATCAAGGCAGTACGTTGTCTGAGTCTGCGTTTGCTTTTATGTCATCCCAAATTGAGAGGAGAGCTGTTTCGGTTCCTCTCATTGGTCTGAAACCAACCTGTGCCATGTCTATTGGGTAGTGCTCTTTGATGAATTCTTGGGTTGTTTTGTATATGTATGTTTCGAGCAGTTTGGCTGTGTACGGTATGTTGGAGATGGGTCTGTAGTTGGAGAGATCCTCTATGTTTCCTGCTGTATCTTTGAGTAGCGGCCTGATGTATGTTGTTGATTTGAAGGATTGTGGCACTTTACCAATTTAGATTGAAAGGTTGAGGACATTCCTGTGGTATTCCATGGGAGTTCCTTGTTTTATGATTGATTTGTATTTGTCCGGGGGGCAGAGATCCTCAGAAGTACCTGTTTCGTTGCTTTGATTTACCAGTTTGACAAACGTCTCCACTGATATTTCGGGGAAGCTTTGTAGTTTGCTCGGATGTTCCTCGTGAGGATAGGTGGGTTCCGTAGTCTGATCGCTTGGTCTGTTTTGTATGGTTTGTTGGAAGGTAATGATTTTGTTTTTGAAGTGTCTGCTAGGTCATTGCATAGTTTCATCAATGGTATTGGCGTGTTGTTGCAGCCAAGTGGATTTTTTATTTCATTTATGATTTTGAAGAGTTCTTTTTGGGCATTTGGTGCTTTGAAGTTTCGATTTTCGTAGTATTTCCTCTGTGCTTTTTGTATTTCCTTTTTGTATGAGCGGCTATGTTGTTGACATTTCAATTTATTTCCAGTGTCGTTTTTGATCCTCCATTCTAGTTTTCGTTTTTTTCTTTTCATGGCGCTGAGTAGTCGGGTGAACCATTTTGCCATTGCTCTTTTAAGTGAAGGAGTGAAAGGTTTTTCTTTGGTTATTTCGTCGATCGGAATGATCCAGGTGTGGAGTAGAGTTACTTTTTTGTCCCAGTCAGCTTCTTCCATAATTGTTGCTTGTGGTTTGCTTAGTTCCAGAAGTTCAATTAGGTTGGAGTTTTTGATGGTTCTCCAGTTTCTTTTCATGGTGTGGTCAGTGTGATTACGAAGGGAATGATGAGGTGGTTGCTCCAAAGTATTTGAATTGGGGGTGCCATGAGTTTTTTATTGGCAAAAATTGCATCAAGTGTATGCCCTGCCGAGTGGGTTGCTCCTTTGACTAGTTGTTGTAGATTCATTGCTGCTAGTCAGCTGATTATAGATTTTTGTGTGGTTGGGGTTTCTTCATCGAACCAGATGTTGAAATCTCTGAGGAATATCAGATGATTATGCTCAATGGCGGGGATGGTGATTGCTTCTGTGAAGGCGTCTACGAAGGTTGCATTGTAGCTTGCCGGTCTGTATATCAGTATGAATTTCAGTTTTGTTTTGGGGTTTACTGATAGGCGTAGGATTAAGGATTTGTATTTATCAATGTTTAATGGGTCTTCCAATTTGATAGCCAGGTGTTCCTTATGGATGATTGCCAGTCCCGCACCTGTTTTGGTTTTTCTTTTTGTATTTGAAATATTCAGGCAGGCAGTTGTTGGAGGTGATCTTGTAAATGTCGTCTAGACATGTTTCAGATACAAAAAGGATGTCAATACCTCTGTTACATAGGAGGTCGTATATTTCAGTGCCATGTTTGGACATTGACCTTGCGTTGATTAAATTGCAGTGGATCTTTTTGGTGTGTTTTTGTTTATTAGTTGTTCCTTGTTTTGGTTTGTAGTTGTTCCGTTGGGGTGCTTCTGTATTGACGTTGATTAGATGAAGATCAGCAAAGGCTGCTTCTTCTTTGAAGCGGTCTGCTAGATTGATAGCTTGGCTGTTCAATCACGGTGCTTCTATACTGATGCCAATTTGTTGAAGATCAGCGAAGGCTTCTTCTTCATTGAATCAGTCTGTTAGGTTAATGGTTGGGCTGTTGATTACTACAGCTTCATTGTCCTGTGTGGTATGTTGTGGTTATCGATAGTGCCCTTCTGTTCTTGTGATGTAAGGGGTGAGGGGGTTGGAATCTTCCCACTCTTTTTTTGGGTACTCCTGTCTTTTTTCCAGCTGTTTGGGGGATTCTTTGCTTGTCTTGAGATGTCAGTGTCATTGAGGTATCGTGGCTCTGTGGTTGTCGCGAGGTATGGTTTAAGATATAAGGATTTTTCTCTTACGAAGTTTCTTCTGATGATAGCAGTGTTTGGCGGGATGTTTTCTGCATTTGAGGCCGCTTCTACTGGGGGCAGTTGGATTTGTGTATCTGTGTCCATTGTTGCATGATCTTGCTCTCTTTCTCGGCGTCCATTTCTGCGTCGGGGCATATTGGTTCTCGGAGCAGAGTTAACAAGGCAAGTGACTGTCTGTAATGTCTTGTGCTAGGACAGTATTTGTGTTTCCTCTAATGTTGATATGCTTGGGTGCTTTCGGGTGCCGTCTGTCCTTCCGTCGGTGGGTTAGGTGTTTTTTCTACAGGTGCACTGTCCGCGGGGTGTTGGGGGAGTACTGGGTGTTTGGTTGTCAGGGGGTCTAATACTCAATTAAGGTTGGTATCGATGGGGTTCCCAGAGGTTTGGGTGACTAGACGGTGGGACCTAGGTTTCACCGATGTTATAATAGAGAATGGCATGCAGTACATAACGCCTCAATAGGGGACCTAAGCGGCAAGAGAGAGGCCCGTGTTTCAGACGGTCTCAGGTAGTAGTTCAAATAGCTAGATTTGAGACCCCTTGATAACTGGAGGAAGGTCTGGGTTTCAAAGAGTGGCAGGCAGTAGTATAATACCCAGATCTGAGGCGACCAGAAGGCAGGAGGAGGCCTAGGATTCAGGGAGTGGCAGGCAGTAGCAAATAACCTGATCTGAGGCAACCAGACAGCGGGAGGAGGCTGAGGCTTCAGATAGTTGCAGGCAGTATTTGGGACATCTATGATTAAGGTTAATATGATCTAATTCCTAGAGTTTGACGCAGGCTAACATTCAAAGTACTATCACAGTGTGGACCCTTCTAGATGTGAATCAAGTTAATCTCAACAAATTCCCCAGTGTGCGGCGAAAGCCTAGGTTTCAGTGAGTGGCAGGCAATAGTAAAATACCCAGATGTGAGGCAGCAAGACAGTGGGAGAGGGCCTAGGCTTCAGATAGTGGCAGGCAGTATTTGGGACGTCTAGGATTAAGGTTCCTGAGAGCGGGAGAGAGGCTTAGGCTTCAGACAGTATTCCCCAGTGTGCAACGCAGTCTAGCAGTCACAATACCATCACAGTGTGGAGCAGGCTAGCATTCGCAGTATTATAGCAATGTGTGGTAACTTCTAGATATGATTCGAGTCAATATGAACAAATCATCAGGGCGCGAGGCAGATTAGCAATCACAATCCTATCACAGTGTCGAGCAGGCTAACACTCATAGTGCTAGCACAGTATGTACCCTTTTAGATGTGAATCAAGTCAATAGGAGCAAATTCTCTGGTGTGCGACGCAGGTTAGCAATTACAGTACTATCACAGTGTGGTGCAGGCTAACATTCACAGTATTACGACCATGTGTGGTAGCTTCTAGATATGATTCGAGTCAGTATGAACAAATCTCCAGGGCGCAAAGCAGATTAGCAATCACAGTCCTATCACATTGCAGAGTAGGCTAACCCTCACAGTGCTAGCACCCTGACCCTTCAAGATGTGATGTGAATCAAGTTAATCTTAACAAGTTCACTAGTGTGTGACACAGGCTAGCAATCACAATACTATCACAGTGTGGAACAGGCTAGCAATTACAATACTATCACAGTGTGGAGCAGGCTAACCCTCACAGTGCTATCACAGTGTAGACCCTTCTAGATGTGAATCAAGTTAATCTCAACAAATTCTCTGTTGTGCGACACAGGCTAGCAATTACACCAAAATTCAAAACTCAGCAGCCAATCCACCAAAAATCAATAATGAATCTATCCAGACACTAATATATGCTGATGATATTATCATTTTGGACAAAACTGTATCGGGCTTACAAAAATCTCTAGATAAAACTCAAGAATTTATGCATGAGAATGACCTGGTGATTAACAGCAACAAAACGAAGACGATGAAACTTGCCTCGCAGAAAAAGAATAAATCCACTCTAAAAATATATCTAGAAAGAAATGAGATCAATATAACAATGTCAATGAAATATTTGGGTGTGATGATCAACTCTTCCACAAATGAACAAGAATGGAAGAATCATATCGAGGAAAAAGCCAGATCCCTGGCCAGACAAGGCTGTTTCTTTCATAGGAAGTATGGAACATACTCCATAAAACCCACAATAGCCTTGTATAGTAGCAAAAGGTGATCCCAATACTAACGTATGCGTGGGAGTCCATGATCAACCAAGAAACCATAAAATGGACCAGGTATGAAGCGTTGTTTTGGAGGAAAACTCTATCTCTCCCAAGGTCGTTTCCTATGGCAAGAATTTGTTACGAACTAGCTATTCAGTCCATCAAATCTATAGTCTTGTGGAAGCAAATGGACCTTCTTAGGAAAATAATCTCAAAAGACAAGATCCCGTCACTGGAAATATTGAGAGAAAAAAAATCAGCTTTCCACAACACTTGTCATGCATGCTGGACGTGGTTCTACCTCTTACGCTCATAGAACAGCTAGACCGTTCTATTCCAAATGGCGGTTGTTCGATTCATTGCCGGGAAAGAGACGTCTGCACTTTTCACGTCGCTAAATTCACGTGAATTCTGCTTCGTCACGTGAGCTACGGCATTACGTATATAAGTAGCATGGAAACTTTACTCGCTGCTTCTGATCGAATCATTTGGCGTTGTGTAGCTGAACCTCCGATCTGCGTCCTTGCAGTTTTCCTCAGCTGCTTCTTGGGCCTTCTATAGTGTGTTTTCCGCCACGCGCTGATTCCTGGAGCTGTTTGTTCGCGTGTAATTCCACATGCGCACGTTGTCTTCAAACGCGGCTGTCCTGGGCTGCGTGTATCCTGTTAGCGTGCAAATCCACAAGCGCACGTTGTCTTCAAGCGCGGCTGGCCTGGGCTGCGTGAATCCTGTTCGCGTGTAATTCCACACGCGCACGTTGTCTTCAAACGCGGCTGTCCTGGGCTGCGTGTATCCTGTTAGCGTGCAAATCCACAAGCGCACGTTGTCTTCAAGCGCGGCTGGCCTGGGCTGCGTGAATCCTGTTCGCGTGTAATTCCACACGCGCACGTTGTTTTCAAACGCGGCTGTCCTGGGCTGCGTGTATCCTGTCAGCGTGCAAATCCACAAGCGCACGTTGTCTTCAAGCGCGGCGGACCTGGGCTGCGTGAATCCTGTTCGCGTGTAATTCAACACGCACACGTTGTCTTCAAGCGCGGCTGGCCTGGGCTGCGTGAATCCTGTTCGCGTGCAATTCCACACGCGCACACTATTTTCTTCGCGGCTGTTCAGAACCGCGTGTACTTTGTTTATTCCACAAAAGGGCGCTATTTCCGACTCCTGCATCTGTGATATTAACAGGTGGATTTATTCTTTTCTCTACGTGGGAAGGAAGCTTTTCAAGGACTGTTGGAAGGTGACAGTGAACAGTACTTTGGACGCTATCCTGTGGTGCAGCAACCCGGTATCTAGCGTGAGCCTCGTGCCGTTCGGGATAAGTCTCCCTTACTAATCTTCCCTTCCTTGTCGTTTGTTCCAATTCCGGATTTTCCTCAAGAGACTTCTGCTGGATTCTTCTACACCAGTCATAAGGTCAGTGTGTGAATTAATGCCAAATACTGTTCTATCATAGAGAGTCGATTTGGGGCAGTTTCTTATGATACTTTATTTTGTTCTAGGCTGACTTCCTATACTTTCCCCACGCCCTTTCCAGTGATCCATCTCTCTGCCTGTTTCATCAGTCAGAGAGTCGTATCATTTGGAAGGTCTAAACTTGACTTCACAACTATCAAATCGTGTGAACAGGGATCCGGAAGACCCTACCATCTGTATCCTTTTGAGTACCGTATCCTTTTCAGTCAATACTTTGGTGCTTTATGACATCACTGCACTAACAAAATGGGTTTCTGAAATCAATATGAAAATGCAAGCTGAAGATATCTCTGAGGAAATGTTGATCAATAGACCTCAGCACGCAAAGCGTAAAATACAGACTAATGATTGGATCCAAACCATCGCTGATCAAAATAAATACAAAAGACATCTAAAATGCCAAATAGAAACAAGAGCTCTTCATGAATTACCTGCTTATTTAAACCCCTTTCCGGATTGCAACATTTGTGATCTGTTTCTCCGATTTAGGTTTAACATCTTACCAACGCGGGACTATCAGTCTATGATGGACAAAACAAAAAAAATAACTCCTTACTGTCGCTTTTGTAAAGTCACAAATTGCAAAGAAACCTTGTTCCATTTGATTATGATTTGCCCAGCACTGAAGGACCAAAGATCCTTGCACAGAGACTATTTTGGCTTATAGCAGAAACAGCTATCAACTCAAGAAAGATGGGACAATTTGTTAAGGGGTCAAGATAAAAACTTAATTTTGACAATAATTAAATTTTGGCTTGCAATAACTAAATGAAATTCGAAATGAATGAAATATAAATATGGATTTTATGATACTCTCATTTTCCTTTTCACTCTTTTTTCTTTTCATTCTTTCTCTTTTCTCTTCTTCTCTTTAAATGTATTACTTCATTTTGTTATGTAGAAATGAAAAGTTTGTAAAATCAAACAAAACATTTTAATTAAAAAAAAATTACACCACTATCACAGTGTGGAGCAGGCTTGCAATCACAATACTATCACAGTGTGGAGCAGGCTAGCAGACACAATACTATCACAGTGCGGAGAAGACTAGCAATTACAGCACTATCACAGTATGGGGCAGGCTAGCAGTCACAGTGCTATCACAGTGTAGACCCTTCTAGACATGAATCAAGTCAATCTCAACAAATTCACTAGTGTGCGACGCAGGCTAGCAATTACAGCACTACCACAGTGTGGAGCAGGCTAGCAATCACAATACTAACACAGTGTGGGCAGGCTAGCAGACACAATGCTATCACAGTGTGGAGCAGGCTAGCAATTACAGCACTATCACAGCGTGGAGCAGGCTAGCAATCACAATACTTTCAAAGTGAGGAGCAGGCTAGCAGACACAATACTATCACAGTGCGGAGCAGGCTAGCAATTACAGCACTATCGCACTATGGATTATTTTGCTAAGTGGTAGGGATTGCAGGGTAGAGTAATTGCTCTAGCCTTCACTCTGGCCACTCCTACCTCGGTGGTTGCTGCTGGTAACGGCTGGCCAGTGACTTTCCCTGCTGACACCTGCAGACACTTTCTGGAGCCACCTCTGTTGGAGCTGCCCTTTGCCTTAGGGCCCTTAGCCGCAGGGGCTGCACGGCAGAGGGCTGCCCTGGTAGGCTGCATATAAGAGCTGCAGATCACCCAATCAGGGCGGAGGCAGGAGGGCAGAGGGACAGGCCGGGAAGGCGGATGCGGGGAGCCAGGGACAATCTCTGTGCACGGGGTGCAAGGAGAATCAACAGGCCCAAAACAAGATGTTAAAATAAAGGAGGACCTCAAGCTATGGCACGCTCACCTCTGAGACACCAGCAAAATGCTGGAAATGCTATGGTGCAGGCCCTACAGCATCGCTGGACTCGGCTGCAGATCAGTTAATCAGGGCGGGGGACGGGAGGGAGGAGAGAGAGGCCAGGAAGGTGGCAGCGGGGAGCCAGGGACAATCGCTGCACACAGGGTGCAAGGGGTATCAACAAGCCCAAAACAAAATGTTAGAATAAGGCAGGACCTCGAGCTATGGCGTGCTTACCTCTGAGACACCGACAGAATTCTCGAAATGCTGCGGATGAGGCCCTACAGCCTTGCTGGACTCGGCTGCAGATCACCTAACCAGGGCGGGGGCAGGAGGGAAGAGGGACTGGCCAGGAAGGTGGAAGTGGGGAGCCAGGGACAATCGATGCCCACGGGGTGCAATGGGTATCACCAGGCCCAAAACAAGATGTTAAAATAAGGCAGGATCTTAAGCTACAGGACGCTGACCTCTGAGACACCGGTACACTGCTGGAAATGCTGTGGTGCTGGACCTACAGCCTTACTGGACTCGGCTGCCGATCAGCCAATCAGGGTGGGGGCGGAAGGATGGAGGGGCAGGCTGGGAAGGCAGAAGCAGGGAGCCAGGGACAATCGCTGGGCACGGGGTGGAAGGGGAATCCCTAAGCCCAAAACAAGATGTTAAAATAAGGCAGGACCTCGAGCTATGGTGTGCTCACCTCTGAGACACCGGCAGAATGTTGGAAATGCTGCGGTGCAGGCACTACAGCCTCGCTGGACTTGGCTGAAGATCAGCCAATCAGGTTGGGGGCAGGAGGGAGGAGGGACAGGCCGGGAAGGCAGAAGCGGGGAGCCAGGGACATTCGCTGCACACGGGGTGCAAGGGGAATCAATAGGCCCAAAACAAGATGTTAAAATAAGGCAGGACCTCGAGCTACGGCGCGCTCACCTCTGAGACACCAACAGAATGCTGGAAATGCTGCGGTGCAGGCCCTACAGCCTCGCTGGACTCGGCTGCAGATCAGCAAATCGGGGGGGCGGGAGGGAGGAGGGTCAGGCCCGCAAGACGGATGCGGGGAGCCAGGGACAATTGCTGCGCACAGGGTGCAAGGGAATCAATAGGCCCAAAGCAAGATGTTAAAATAAGGGAGGAGCTCGAGCTATGGATCGCTCACCTCTGAGACACTGGCAGAATGCTGGAAATCCTGCATTGCAGGCCCTGCAGCCTCGCTGGACTCAGCTGCAGATAGGCAAATCAGGGCGGGGCACGGGAGGGAGGAGGGATAGGCTGGGAAGGCGGATGCAGGGTGCCAGGGACGATTTCTGCACACAGGGTGCAAGGGGAATCAATTGGCCCAAAACAAGATGTTAAAATAAGGCAGGACCTCGAGCTACGGCGCGCTCACCTCTGAGACACCGGCAGAATGCTGGAAATGCTGCGGTGCAGGCCCTACAGCCTCGCTGGACTCGGCTGCAGATCACCTAACCAGGGCGGGGGAGTGGGAGGCACGAGGGACAGGCCAGGAAGGTGGAAGCAGGGAGCCAGGGACAATCGCTGCACATGGGGTAAAAGGGGTATCAACTGGCCCAAAACAAGATGTTAAAATAAGGCAGGACCTCGTGTTACGGCACGCTCACCTCTGAGACACCGGCAGAATGCTAGAAATGCTGCGGTGCAGACCCTTCAGCCTTGCCGTACTCGATTGCAGATCAGCTAACCATGGAGGGGGCGGGATGGAGGAGGGACTGGCCAGGAAGGCGGAAGTGGGGATCCAGGAACAATCACTGGGCACAGGGTGCAAGGGGTATCAACCGGCCCAAACCAAGATGAAAAAATAAGGCAGGACCTTGAGCTACAGCTCGCTCACCTCTGAGACACCGTCAGTATACTGGAAATGCTGTGGTGCAGGCCCTACAGCTTCGCTGGACTCGGCTGCAGATCAGCCAATCAGGGCGGGGGGCGGGAGGGAGGAGGAACAGGCCGGGAAGGCAGAGCCAGGGACAATCGCTGGGCACAGGGTGCAAGGGGTATCAACATGATCAAAACGAGATGTTAAAATAAGGCAGGAGACCTCGAGTTATGGCGCGCTCACCTCTGAGACACTGGCAGAATGCTGGAAATTCTGCGGTGCAGGCCCTCCAGACTCGCTGGACTTGGCTGCAGATCAGCTAACCAAGGCGGGGGAGCGGGAGTGAGGAGGGACAGGCCAGGAAGGTGGAAGCTGATAGCAAGGAAAAATTGCTGTAAAAGGGGATAAAAGGGTATCTGTCAAAGGTTTCCCCCCGGCTCACCTGAGTTCTCTTCTTGTGGCGTTCCGGGGAGGACTCCTTCTCCTGGCTGGACCGGGACTTGTATAAGTGCGCGCAAGTCGAGTCTGACTCCAGCGCGAGCGTTCAAGGTTCCAGGAAGTCGCGTGTTCCAGGACGTCCAGGAAGAGGATCGAAGAAAGGTAAGAGATACTGGAAACAGGGGAAAAGGGAAGAAGGAATAAGGGAGTTGGCCAGGAACTTGGAAGGGTAACGCCGAGCAGCACACACACGTCGAGACACTACCTAGAGATAGCGTTGAGACTCGCGGGGGCGTGGCCCATTTATAGAACGTGCCGTGTCCGACGTACAGGCTAGTACGGAACATGGCACTGGGCACGGCCATGTTGGAAGTATCAAGGAGCACACTCTCCGTCTGGACCAGGACCAGGAAGACCAGAAGGGGCTATGTCCATGGTTCATGACAGCATGCCTCCTCCGAAACCCCGTCCCACCAGGCTTGCCAGGGTGTATGAGATGGAATCTTCTCAGCAATCGAGGGGTGTTTAGGTTGGATAGTGGTTCCCATGTTCTCTCGCTAGGAGGATAGCCTTTCCACTCGACCAGGTATTGAAGCCGATCCTGTTTGTACCTGGAGTCACATATTCTGGATACTTCATATTCCAACTGATTGTCCACAATCACAGGACTGGGTCTGCCGGTTTTCCGGGTGGAGTGGATATAGGGTTTGAGTAGAGAAGTGTGAAAAACTGGATGTATTCTCTTCCAGGAGTCTGATAGCTTGAGCCGATAAGAAACAGGATTGATGATTTCTTTTATGGAAAATGGACCATAATATCGGGGGGCTAACTTGCTAGGGCGTAGATGTCGTAGTAATAGTTTCGAGGACAACCAGACCTGGTCACCAATAGAATAGGAGGGTGCTGGTCTTCTTTTGGAATCAGCATTTCGCTTAGTGCGAATCTGGGCCTTTCCCAATTGTTCTTTGGCTTCCTTGTAGATGTTGAGGAGAGTTTCAATCCAGGAATCAAGTGAAGGTACTGGAGTTGGATGTGGTAGAACTGAAGGTAACACGGAGGGATGAAAACCTTGACTGCAATAGAAGGGGCTAACGTTGATCGCTGAGTGATTTGAATTGTTATAGGCAAATTCGGCCAAGGGTATAAGGAGGGACCAATCATCCTGTACCTTGGTTGCGAAACAACGAAGATATTGCTCCAGGTTTTGATTAACACGTTCTGTGGCCCCGTTGGTCTGTGGGTGATATCCAGATGAAAGAGCGCGTTGAATCCCTAGAACACGACAGAGATGTTTCCAGAATTGTGAAATATATTGCGGTCCTCGGTCCGATATGATCTTGGAAGGGAGTCCATGAAGACGGAAAATGTGTTCTAGGAAAATTCCTGCAAGCTCTGAAGAGGAAGGAAGTTTATAGGGAGGCGTGAAATGTGCCATATGAGTAAACAAGTCTATGGTTACCATGATGGTCGTGTAACCCCGGGAAGGTGGTAATTCCACGATGAAGTCTGTAGCTATACATTCCCATGGTCTTGTTGGCAGTGTAGGTTGCAATAGAAGGCCCGCCGGTCTCTTATTGTCGTGCTTATTCTGACTGCAGACAGTACAGGTCTTGATGTACTCTTGTACCTTGCATTTCATTTCCGGCCACCAAAACTGTCTTTGTATAACACGGAGCGTGTTGGTTACACCACGATGTCCAGAATGAAAAGTATCATGGCAGAGAGTTATTATTTTATGTTGAAGTTTCGGTGTGGGAATGACCAAGGCATTGTCCTTGAATAAGTATCCTTCCTTGATTCTTAAGTTCCAGGGATTCTTCCTAGAGACGTCCTTCCAGAGGTCAGAGGACTGGGTTTTGGCTCGAATCTCTTCCAAGAGGTTGATCGCTTGAGCTATAAAGATTGTGTTGGGAAACATTGTAGGATAGGTCCTATCTTCAGTGGTTAAATAGTCAGGACGTCGGGACAAGGCATCCGCAATCACGTTTTGTGATCCAGGAACATGAGTGATTTGGAATTGGTACTGGGCGAAGAAGTAGGCCCAACGCGCCTGACGACTGTTCCTGCACTCCATAGATTGGAGAATTTGTAGATTTCGATGGTCCATACGGACCTGGACTGGATATCTAGCACCCAGGAGTAAATGTCGCCATTCTGTGAAGGCTTGGCGGATTGCCAACAGCTCCTTTTCCAGGACAGAGTAATGGGTTTCGCTGGTTGTTAGGGTTCTAGAGAGGTAAGCCACTGGGTGGTCCATCTTGTCCTCAAGCACCTGTTTCAAGACTGCTCCTATGGCATGGTTGGAGGCATCCGTTTCCACTATGAAAGGGCGATCTAAGTCAGGCTGAGCCAGGACGGGGGCTTGCGTGAATCTTGTCTTCAAGCGTTGAAAAGCCTTCTCTTGCGAGGAAGACCAGATGAAGGGAACATCCTTCTTCAGCAGAGCAACGATCGGTTGGACGAGCTCAGAAAAGGTAGGAATTAACTTTCGATAAAAGTTAGCAAGTCCCAAGAAAGACTGAACCTGTTTCACCAATGTAGGAGCAGGCCAGGCCAGTATGGCCTTTACCTTTGAAGGGTCCATTCCAACTCCTTCTGGGCTGAGGATGAATCCAAGGTAATGAACTGAAGTCACATGAAAAAGACATTTCTCAGGTTTGACCAAGAGCTTGTTTTTACGGAGCCGTTGTAGTACCGCCATGACATGTTCTTCATGTTTCAAGGGATCCTTGGAATAAATCAAAATGTCGTCTAGATAGACAATGACAAAGAGACAAAGCATGTCAGAAAACACCCTATCCATGAAACGTTGAAAAACTGCAGGGGCATTAGCTAATCCAAAGGGCATGACTAGATATTCAAAGTGACCAAAGGGCGTTCTGAAGGCGGTCTTCCATTTGTCCCCTTCCCGGATACGGATTAAGTGATAGGCACCCAGGAGGTCCAACTTCGTGAATATTACGGCGCCTCTAACAGCTTCCAGGATATCTGAAATCAGAGGCAGAGGGTACCGATCTTTGAGGGTGCATTGATTTAGACCACGGTAGTCGAGGCAGGGTCTGAGTTCCTTGGAATGCTTCTTAGGAACGAAGAACAATGAGGCACCCGCTGGAGATTTTGAGGGTCTTATGGTGCCATTTTCCAGATTGATGTCCAGGTATTCTCGGAGGGCCTTTTTCTCAGGTTCTGAAAGGATACACATTCTGCCAAAGGGAATTACTGCCGAGGGATCTGTCTCAATGGCACAATCTTCGGGTCTGTGAGGGGGTAAAGCCTGGACTATGGCAGTCGAAAAGACATCAGTATATCCTTGGTAGACCTCTGGCACTTGTACAATGTTGGAAACCATGAGTGAGGTTTTTTGCTCTCCTGAATGTTCAATGGCTGGTGTTAAGGAGAGATCCAGGGATAAACAGTGGGACATACAAAACTCAGAGCCCAGAAACAATGACCCTGCTGTCCAATTAATGTACGGATTATATCTTTGAAGCCAGGGCATACCCAGAACCATTGGGTAATGGGCTGATTTGATGATGTTGAATGTTATCTGCTCTTGGTGGTGGTTTATGGAGAGACGGACCTCTTTTGTCTGTAGGGTTATGGGTCCTGAAGAGAGAGGTCTCCCATCAATTGCTTCTACCGGCTGTTTAATGTTCCATGACTCATATGGTATTTTATGTCTGATAACCCAGTCTTGATCAATGAAAATTCCCATAGCTCCACAGTCCACCAGGGCCAGTATGGGATAGGTCTTGTGCTTGGAGGGCGATAGAAAGGCCTGTAGCACCACCAGGTTATTCTGTCCAGGATAGTTCAAGGATGTGATTGATGTGGAGCAGACATCTTTCTCCTGAAACCTCGCTCCATCTAGGGCCGGGAGCTGGCGTTTCCCGAACGCCGTGGAGGGGCTAAAGGACAGTCTCTAACGAGATGCTTGTCTGAGGCACAATACATACACAGGCCGGTGTGAATTCTTCTCATCCTTTCTTGTGGAGTAATTGGCCCACGAAAGGCGCCTATTTGCATTGGTTTGGAGTCGTTATCAGGGGTTGAGACAGGATCGGATTTCACAGTCGACTCCGGAGGGGTTCGTTGAAAGGCAGTCTTAGCCTTTTTCCTTTCAGCCCTTCTTTCCTGGATACGAAAGTCTATTTGTAAGGCTAGATCTACCAAAGCCTGAAACGAACTGGGGCGAGCCACTCTGGCTAATTCATCCTTGATATCGTCATTTAGACCCCTGCGAAATAAGGTGAAACTCGCTTCAGGGCCCCAATCAGCCTCCTTTACCAGCTGTTTGAATCTGGTAACGAACGTTAGCATATCCTGGAATCCTTGCCGAAAATCAAGTAGGCGTTCCTGGGTGCTGAACACTTGTTCGGGGCGGTCAAACATAGATTTGAGCGCCTGGATAAATGCATCATAATCGTCCAGGAGGACGTCTCCAGAGTTCACTAGGGGAGTGGGCCAAGATAACGCATTCCCTGTAAGATGGGAGATTATGAAGCCCACCTTGGCCCTGGAAGTTGAAAAATAATAGGGCTTGAATGTAAAATGCACCAAGCAGGAATCCAGAAATCCACGTAAGGATGTTGGCGAGCCATCGTATTTGTCTACCACTCCACCCAGTATCACGCTTTCCTTATTGGCAGAGTCACGTGACAGCACTAATTGTTTCAAGGCTGCGTTCTCTGCCTTTAAGTTCTGTACCTCGGTTGTTAGCCCCTGCATGCCGCGCATGAGGTCCTGGACCGCTTTCTCCATAGCGGTATCAGTGTTGATCGTTTGGTGTCTCAATCTGTCAAAGGTTTCCCCCCGGCTCACCTGAGTTCTCTTCTTGTGGCGTTCCGCGGAGGACTCCTTCTCCCGGCCGGACCGGGACTTGTATAAGTGCGCGCGAGTCAAGTCTGACTCCAGCGCGAGCGTTCAAGGTTCCAGGAAGTCGCGTGTTCCAGGACGTCCACAAAGAGAATCGAAGAAAGGTAAGAGATACTGGAAACAGGGGAAAAGGGAAGAAGGAATAAGGGAGTTGGCCAGGAACTTGGAAGGGTAACGCCGAGCAGCACACACACGTCGAGACACTACCTAGAGATAGCGTTGAGACGCGCGGGGGCGTGGCCCATTTATAGCACGTGCCGTGTCCGACGTACAGGCTAGTACGGAACACGGCACTGGGCACGGCCATGTTGGAAGTATCAAGGACCACACTCTCCGTCTGGACCAGGACCAGGAAGACCAGAAGGGGCTATGTCTATGGTTCATGACAGTATCAACAGGCCCAAAACAGGATGTTAAACTAAGGCAGAACCTTGAGCTACGGTGTGCTCACCTCTGAGACACCGGCAGAATGCTGGAAATGCTGCGGTGCAGGCCCTACAGCCTTGCTGGACTCGGCTGCAGATCAGCTAATCAGGATGGGGGGGGGGGCGGGAGGGAGGAAGGACAGGCTGGGAAGGCAGAAGCGGGAGCCAGGGACAATCGCTGCGCACAGGGTTCAAGGGGAATCTATAGACCCAAAACAAGATGTTAAAATAAGGCAGGACCTCGAGCTACGGTGCGCTCACCTCTGAGACACCAACAGAATGCTGGAGATGCTGCGGTGCAGGCCCTACAGCCGCGCTGGACTCGGCTGCAGATCAGCCAATCAGGGCAGGGGGCGAGAGGGAGGAGGGACAGGACGGGAAGACAGAAGCGGGTAGCCAGGGACAATCGCTGCACACAGGGTGCAAGGGGAATCAATAGGCCCAAAACAAGATGTTAAAATAAGGCAGGCCCTCGAGCTACGGTGCGCATACCTCTGAGACACTGGCAGAATGCTGGAAATGATGCGGTTCAGGCCCTACAGCCTCACTGGACTCGGCTTCAGATCAGCCACTCAGGGCAGGGGGAGGAAGGAGGATGGACGGGCCGGGAAGGCGGAAACGGGGAGCCAGGGACAATCGCTGTGCACGGGGTGCAAGCGGTATCAACAGGCCCAAAACAAGATATTAAAACAAGGCAGGACCTCGAGCTAAGGCACTCTCACCTCTGAGACACCGGCAGAGTGCTGGAAATGCTCTGGTGCAGGCCCTACAGCCTCGCTGGACTCGGCTGCAAATCATCTAATCAGGACGGGGGCGGGAGGGAGGAGGGACAGGCCGGCAAGACCAAAGCCGGGGAGCCAGGGACAATCGCTGTGCCGGGGTGCAAGGGCAATCAATAGGTCCAAAACAAAATGTTAAAATAAGTCAGGACCTCGAGCTACAGTGCGCTCACCTCTGAGACACCGGCAGAATGCTGGAAATGCTGAGGTGCAGGCCCTTCAGCCTTGCCGGACTCGATTGTAGATCAGCTAACCATGGAGGGGGCGGGATGGAGGAGGGACTGGCCAGGAAGGCGGAAGTGGGGAGCCAGGAACAATCACTGGGCACAGGGTGCAAGGGGTATCAACCGGCCCAAACCAAGATGTTAAAATAAGGCAGGACCTCGAGCTACAGCTCGCTCACCTCTGAGACACCGTCAGTATACTGGAAATGCTGTGGTGCAGGCCCTACAGCTTCGCTGGACTCGGTTGCAGATCAGCCAATCAGGGCGGGGGGCGGGAGGGAGGAGGAACAGGCCGGGAAGGCGGAGCCAGGGACAATTGCTGGGCACAGGGTGCTAGGGGTATCAACATGATCAAAACGAGATGTTAAAATAAGGCAGGAGACCTCGAGTTATGGCGCGCTCACCTCTGAGACACCGGCAGAATGCTGGAAATTCTGTGGTGCAGGCCCTCCAGACTCGCTGGACTTGGCTGCAGATCAGCTAACCAAGGCGGGGGAGCGGGAGGGAGGAGGGACAGGCCAGGAAGGTGGAAGCTGATAGCAAGGAAAAATTGCTGTAAAAGGGGAAAAAAGGGTATCAACAGGCCCAAAACAAGATGTTAAACTAAGGCAGAACCTTGAGCTACGGTGTGCTCACCTCTGAGACACCGGCAGAATGCTGGAAATGCTGCGGTCCAGGCCCTACAGCCTTGCTGGACTCGGCTGCAGATCAGCTAATCAGGATGGGGGGGGGGCGGGAGGGAGGAAGGACAGGCTGGGAAGGCAGAAGCGGGAGCCAGGGGCAATCGCTGCGCACAGGGTTCAAGGGGAATCAATAGACCCAAAACAAGATGTTAAAATAAGGCAGGACCTCGAGCTACGGTGCGCTCACCTCTGAGACACCAACAGAATGCTGGAAATGCTGCGGTGCAGGCCCTACAGCCGCGCTGGACTCGGCTGCAGATCAGCCAATCAGGGCAGGGGGCGAGAGGGAGGAGGGACAGGACGGGAAGACAGAAGCGGGTAGCCAGGGACAATCGCTGCACACAGGGTGCAAGGGGAATCAATAGGCCCAAAACAAGATGTTAAAATAAGGCAGGCCCTCGAGCTACGGTGCGCATACCTCTGAGACACTGGCAGAATGCTGGAAATGATGCGGTGCAGGCCCTACAGCCTCACTGGACTCGGCTTCAGATCAGCCACTCAGGGCAGGGGGAGGAAGGAGGATGGACGGGCCGGGAAGGCGGAAACGGGGAGCCAGGGACAATCGCTGTGCACGGGGTGCAAGCGGTATCAACAGGCCCAAAACAAGATATTAAAACAAGGCAGGACCTCGAGCTAAGGCACTCTCACATCTGAGACACCGGCAGAGTGCTGGAAATGCTCTGGTGCAGGCCCTACAGCCTCGCTGGACTCGGCTGCAAATCATCTAATCAGGACGGGGGCGGGAGGGAGGAGGGACAGGCCGGCAAGACCAAAGCCGGGGAGCCAGGGACAATCGCTGTGCCGGGGTGCAAGGGCAATCAATAGGTCCAAAACAAAATGTTAAAATAAGTCAGGACCTCGAGCTACAGTGCGCTCACCTCTGAGACACCGGCAGAATGCTGGAAATGCTGAGGTGCAGGCCCTTCAGCCTTGCCGGACTCGATTGTAGATCAGCTAACCATGGAGGGGGCGGAATGGAGGAGGGACTGGCCAGGAAGGCGGAAGTGGGGAGCCAGGAACAATCACTGGGCACAGAGTGCAAGGGGTATCAACCGGCCCAAACCAAGATGTTAAAATAAGGCAGGACCTCGAGCTACAGCTCGCTCACCTCTGAGACACCGTCAGTATACTGGAAATGCTGTGGTGCAGGCCCTACAGCTTCGCTGGACTCGGTTGCAGATCAGCCAATCAGGGCGGGGGGCGGGAGGGAGGAGGAACAGGCCGGGAAGGCGGAGCCAGGGACAATTGCTGGGCACAGGGTGCTAGGGGTATCAACATGATCAAAACGAGATGTTAAAATAAGGCAGGAGACCTCGAGTTATGGCGCGCTCACCTCTGAGACACCGGCAGAATGCTGGAAATTCTGTGGTGCAGGCCCTCCAGCCTCGCTGGACTCGGCTGCAAATCATCTAATCAGGGCGGGAGGGAGGAGGGACAGGCTGGCAAGACCAAAGCCGGGGAGCCAGGGACAATCGCTGTGCCCGGGGTGCAAGGGGAATCAATAGGCCCAAAACAAAATGTTAAAATAAGTCAGGACCTCGAGCCACAGTGCGCTCACCTCTGAGACACCGGCAGAATGCTGGAAATGCTGTGGTGCAGGCCCTAGAGCCTTTCTGGACTCTTCTGCACATCAGCCAATCAGGGTGGGAGGAGGCACATGCCAGGAAGGCAAAAGCAGGGAGCCAGGGACAATAGCTGCCCACGGGGTGCAAAGGGAATCAATAGGCCCAAAACAAGATGTTAAAATAAGGCAGGTCCTCCAGCTACAGCACGCTCACCTCTGAGACACTGGCAGAATGCTGGAAATGATGCAGTGCAGGCCCTACAGCCTCGCTGGACTCAGCTGCAGATCAGCCAATCAGGGAGGGGGTGGGAGGGAGGAGGGACAGGCCAAGAAGGTGGAAGCAGGGAGCCAGGGACAATCGCTGCGCACGGGGGAAAAAAGGGGTATGAAGAGACCCAAAACAAGATGTTAATATAAGGCAGGACCTCGAGCTACGGCACACTCAGATCTGAGACACCGGCAGAATGCTGGAAATGCTGCGGTGCAGGCCCTACAGCCTTGCTGGACTCGGCTGCAGATCAGCCAATCAGCACGGGGGTGGGAAGGATGAGGGACAGGCCGTGAAGGCGGAAGCGGGGAGCCAGGGACAATCGCTGCGCACAGTGTGCAAGGAGAATCAACAGGCCCAAAACAAGATGTTAAAATAAGGCAGGACCTCAAGCTATGGCAAGCTCACCTCTGAGACACCGGCAGAATGCTGGAAATGCTATGGTGCAGGCCCTACAGCCTTGCTGGACTCGGCGGCAGATCAGCTAATCAGGATGGGGGGGTGGGAGGGAGGAGGGACAGGCCAGGATGGTGGAAGCGGGGAGCCAGGGGCAATCGCTGCGCACAGTGTGCAAGGAGAATCAACAGGCCCAAAACAAGATGTTAAAATAAGGCAGGACCTCAAGCTATGTCATGCTCACCTCTGAGACACCGGCAGAATGCTGGAAATGCTATGGTGCAGGCCCTACAGCCTTGCTGGACTCGGCGGCAGATCAGCTAATCAGGATGGGGGGGTGGGAGAGAGGAGGGACAGGCCAGGAAGGTGGAAGCGCGGAGCCAGGGACAATCGCTGCGCACAGGGCAAAAGGGGTATGAAGAGACCCAAAACAAGATGTTAATATAAGGCAGGACCTCGAGCTACGGCACGCTCACACCTGAGACACCGGCAGAATCTGGATGTCTGAAGAATGAAGATGTAACTGAAGCAATGAGGTAAACCTATATGCGAATATGAAGAAAACCAAATGCATTTAGAAGATGTAGTAGATGTATATATGCAGAGGAATGCAAGGTAGATAAGACAATCTAGAAGCTTGCTAAAGTAGGAAATATAACGTGAGTAAAGTAGCCATGTTGAGAAAATGGGGGTTGGCATTGTATGATAGTAAGCGACAAACCTTAAGGAGAAAGACCAAGGCCGCAGAGCTGACCGGTACTGGAATACCGATTTGTGCAAGAACAGAGGGTATTTGTTTGGCTCAGAATCAAGGATGCCACAGCAAGAAGCAATTGTAAGGATTGAAAGGAGTCGAAAGAGGATAAGCCATGCACGTAAGAAATATTTCCCTAAGATTAAGTATAGGAGTGAATAATTATCAGTGCCAAGTATTGAACAATCAAAGATGCAGAAAGCACATGCAGGACAGAACAACCACGTCCCCAGAGGCCAAGAGGAGTAATAGAACCCTATATAATTGAATAAAATAGCACTAAATTAAAGGACAGAATAGACAAAATCATGGTCTCTTCACACTGGTGTAAGGACAGAAGACAAGGCCTGTTCATAAAGCTCCAGACGAAGATAGCAATGCACCTTCACTCCCTTTAAAGTTCTGAGGAAGAGAATAGCCAGCAAGGTCAACTACAAAGAGGAAACCCTGATTTAGGGCCTAACTGATGAGAGATGGTACGCTAATTAGCTAAGAAAGACAGTTCTCTGACGTCGTTCCCTTGCACCTGGGTTTTGTTGCTTACGTGCTGCTAACAAGCCAAATGTCCAAGGTTGGAAGAGAGTGCCAACTAATCATGAGGACCTAAGTAATGGTGGACCATACGTTGTTGCAGAAGCCTATGCGCTGCTGTTGTTATGCTATTGTCAGTATTTTACGTAGTTAGAGGTTGTTCAAGGCGTGCCTTCCAGATAAGGGGAAGCCAATGATAATACTAACATTTATATGAGCTATAGGTATATATGTTCCCTTAACCAATCCCTCCACCTGGTATGTTTTTACCGTTTGCCACGTAGGATGACGCCACAGCTGACGTATAATGAGGTATAACATCTTTTGTGTAACTGAAATGTGCTGAGAGTGTGTGAGCTACAATCTGTTTGTTGACCAGGTTTCCCTACTTTGTTGAACTGATAATAAAGTAGTATTTTGCCATATTCTTTGAGTCTGTTCGGTTATTTGGGCCTGAGATCATTTATTTGGTAATCCCATTCGGCACTTGGAATGCTCCAGCTGCTATTGCACAGAACTGTGGAATGGGATATTTTTCTCTCACTGTCCTTGAAGTAATTGTTGACACATCCTAGTACAGCACCCATTAAGAGTAAGAGTCTTGAGACAATGCATTGGTAACCATGTCAAATGGCAGTAGTGAAGGTAGTTCGGAATTGTATTACCTCATTATGCCTGCAAAGGACTAAGCAGTGTCGACAAGGGCAGGTGTAGCATAATTTGAGGTAGTCATACTGGTGTTAAGTAGGCCAGTGCGGGCAGCTTGAAGCTAAATGCACCCAAAATGGAGATGGGACAGCAGACACATACAGGCTTCTGGCAGGAGTACAGTGGCTGAGCTCCTAGACAGTAATGTAGGGCATGTAGGAGCACTGACCGAGATGCAGAGAAGTCGTGTGGCACTTGCTGCTTGTTTTTGATTCTCTTGCACTTTAGCCGAATCACAAAGAGCAAGGCCAGAAATAAAAAGCACTGTTTTTTCTGAAGTTATGTATACTGTGGGAACATGGAGAATCTAGTAGCCAGCCAAAAGTCTGCTGCTTAGGAACAATGTTTCCCTAGCCAGAGTAAAACAATCATGCTTATTGGCCTGTTAAAAAAGAGAACATATTTTTTATTGTGTAGGTTTTTATTATGCAGGTTCCGTATGGGCTCTGTGAATAAGTGATATCCTATGTATGCATACCATTATCTGGGAATTAATAAACTAGGAGTTTTAAAGGAAGGAAGGAGGCTAATAGTTTTGTTCTTCGACTTGCAAAGGACAAAGGTATAATTTAAGATGGAGACAGTAAAAATCAAATGGGTGCTAAAATATTTATAGAATAACGACTGTGAACATTATGGACCTCGTTTAGGGATTGATGGTATTTCTTCTAGAAACACCGTCAAATTCAACCATAGCTGCATTCTATAGAATTTTTATAAGGTCTTATTTTCAAGGCAGAACATGATGGAGGAGTATTTGGATTTATGGGCATGCTTTAAGAGCTATATGGATAATTTGGGTAGCATGTTACTTTATGCTGTGGGGTAAGGGTCTCACGGGATTGTTTGTGTTTGTTGTTGGAGGAGGTGTTTGTTGTTTTTTTCGTGTGTCTATTTGTTTGTGTGCCTTGCGTTCAGACTTAGTTTAGTGTTGAAGTCAGTGTTTTCTTTGCGACTATCAAATGATATTAATTTGGAATCTTGTGTCTTATTGCTATGTTTCTTATAATTTTGCTTTTATGATGTAGAATGTATTCACAGTTTCTTTCAACTGGAAACTATTTTTTTCTTTTATTGAAAATATATAAATAAAATTATCAACCAATAAATTATAATTCAAACACCTGCATGGTGGGGGGAGTAGTGGGGGAGTACATGACTGAGAGTCAGAGTCACGCGGACCTGTCAGTCATTCCCATTTTGGAATCCCCTTGGACTCCATTGGGCGTGCACATTACTACATCCGGAATACCCCTCAACTCACACGCTTTTGGCAGGTAGTCACGCGCCTTGCAATCAGCTGTCCACACACTTCAATGGGCCCTCATCCGTCTTAAACGAAATCAGGTGTTTTCATCCGCCCTGGTGACACTAAAGGTTGAGAGCTATGCACATGTAATAATTTGTGGCGAGTACATTTTCTTCATACAAAACCAGTGTGCTTTTAAATGCATTTCAATTGGAAACTCTGAATTAGGTGGTACAAAAGAGGCAGTAAATCCTCTCACCATCACTTTTTTAATGGCCAAGCCCTACTTTGGTGTCCCGCCATGGACGGCTGTATGTGCGAGGTGCACGCGGATTTCCACACGGATCCCCCCAACCCAGCGTGGGCCTAACAGAGGAGCAGAAACAAGGAATATATAGAACAGCGACTTTATTAACTGACTGTTACTCCCCAAACTGAAACTTCCCTTCCATCCCCCCACCCTTCCTTGTCATCACTTCCCTGAACAAGTGACTCGGCCGCGGCCAACGATGTCACAACCCCGCCTTTCATAACAAAACGTTATTCTACTCCATCTCCTCTATGAGTCGCTGTGTTCGCATTCGTGCCCTTTGGGGTCTTCTGGTCTCGCTCACCTGAGAGTGCCTTGGACTTCTTGGTGAAGGCGCCATCTCTTGTTCTCCACTGGGATCCTCTCCATCTCCTTCCTATGAAACATGCCACTCCTTGGGATCAGAATCCTCCTTTTGTGCTTGTGTCACAATGACTCCTGGCATCCTCTTGGAGTGTGATGAGTTGCAGGCTACTTTCCTCCATTCACCTTCTGCTGTGATGAGGGATCCTTTCACCGGCTTAACGTTCAATGGCTCACTGTCAAAAGCGGCTGTGTGCTTGTGGGTTGGCACACTATTACCCCAACCTCTACTTCTAAGTCGTTTGCCTGGGCCTTCCTAGCCCGATCAGCTCTTTCCTTCAAGTTTTCGTTGGCCTCCTTGTCGTGTCTCTGCATCTCAGAGTCCTTCTCGTATTCTTCTCCTGGGCCTGTGACATGGGTTATTCGTGTGCGAATGTTCCTGTCAAACATCAGCTCTGACGGTGCCTTTCCAGTGATGCTGTGAGGGGTATTTCTGTACTCTCGTAAGAGTTGATATAATATATCTTCCACTGGTTCCCCCATCAGGCGTGCGATATGAACGTTCCGTTTGATGTTGCTCATAAATCTTTCTACCTTCCCGTTAGCCTGAGGCATGTTGATCTTTCGATGTGTGAGGCTTTGAAATCTTACCCAGTAAATGGGGGCCCATTGTATGACTTGACTACACGTGGTATCCCGTAAGTGTGCACCTGCCCGCCAGATCCCCGACCCGGGATTACAATCAAGTGTGTGTGAGACTGCCTGCCTTGTCCCCAGTTTGGTGACCCGCCAGGGACGGCTATTTTTTTTTTGTAAAGTATTTTATTGGTTTTTTCAAGAAAGTGAGAAACATTACAAACTTACAAGTGTGGTAATAAAGAAACGATACAACAACAAAAAAAAAAGTAACGTGAGAACAACCAAAACAACAGCAGTCTACATGTAGCGTAAATTATGAGATGTTTGGTGGCAAGTAAAAATTATAGTTCCGATATTACAGGAAGCGAGGGGAACAGATTCGGGTAATTCCTTCTCCGTATCAGTATGAAAAATCGGGTGTTATAGGACGCTACAGTCCCTCAGGGAGGCTTATAGTCTGCCTTGAAGCGCATGTCACTCAGGAGGGCTTTCCAGGAGTCCAGGGTTCCACTTGTGGCTTCTCCGCTAGTTGTGATCCCGTTTTGCCAGGCCCTGGTTTCAGCAGTCGTCCATCTCGCCAGTTCGCTCAGCCACCGGGCATGGCTGGGGCCCGCTGGAGTCTTCCAGGCCATCGCTATTGTTCTCTTGGTCAAAATGCATGAGATATCCATTAGTTTCACCAAATGTTTAAATTTGCCCGGTCTAGGATATATACCTAGTAGGCACTCTCCGGGCGTCCAGTCGTATCTTACCATGCCAGCTTCTGCGCAGGATTGTTTGGCTTTGAACCAGAGTGATTTCACTTTGATGCAGGACCAGAACATGTGGATCATGTCTGCCTTGTCATTTCCACACCATGGGCACGTCGGGGGTATTTTCGGGTTGAATGAGGCAATCCTGTGGGGAGTCATATATGTCCGGTAAAGGACATTCAGCTGTATTTGTCCGAATCTGGAATTCCGGGACACTTTCTTGGGGTAGATCAGTGCTCTCTCCCATTCCTTGTCAGTAAGTGGTGATTCAAGATCTGCCTCCCATTTCGCCTTCAGTGCCTGACCTTTGGGGTTAGGCTTGTCTATGAGTCTGTTGTAAAGTCTGGAAACAGGTCTCCATCCATCTGAGAGGTCGTGCATTTCCTGTAGCAGTGGGTCTGGGGTGGGCTCTTCCAGCCAGCTGTTCCACTGCTTCTTAGCGATCTGTTTGATCCTGTGGTACCAGAGGAACTGGCCCTTGGATAGTCCTTCAATGTTCTGTAACGACTCGAAGTCCCTGAATTCCCCATCAGTGAACATGTCTCCCCATGTATATATGCCTGCTTCCTCCCACCTCCTGGGAGTGGAAAGTTCCGCCTCCGACTTGCACACATCCACCAACATGGGGTTATACGGTGAGTACGGATGTTTCACTTGCCTTATATGACAGGCCCTGGCCCATATCTGCCTGCCCAGCTTGACAATCAGCAGAGTTTCGGGTGGTAGCCGAGGGGGAAACCATAGAATTTCTTTGGGGATTAAGTTTGTGGAAGACTGCCTGAGTAGTTCCAGTTCGGCCGATGTGTCATCAGACAGCCACTTCGTAATGTGGCTGAGCTGGGCCGCCAAGTAGTAAAGTTGAAGGTCTGGGAGTTTTATTCCGCCTGCCTTATGTGGGAGAGACAGCGTGGCCAGTGTGAGCTTGTGTCTGCGCGGACCCCACAAGAAGTCTTTGATGATGGCCTCTAGTGTCTTGAAGAAAGGCGGGCGAACGTAGTGGCAAATATTGGCAAAGAAGTACAGGAATCGAGGAAGGATTATCATTTTGGCAATCGCCGCTCTACCCACCATTGACAGTGGTAGTTTGGACCAAAATTTGATTGAACGCCGAAGGCCGGTGACAGCTGCTATAGTGTTATGTTCGTGTGTGAGTAGCGGGGTGTGGCCCACATTGATTCCCAGGTACCGGAACTTGTCAGGTTGCCACTGTATTCCGATAGGAGGGAGGTTGTCTACTGCAGCGCCCCTCAGGTTAGCTAGGGGGAATGCAGTTGATTTGTGTCTGCTGAATCGTATCCCTGAGTACTTTGCATAATTGTCGAGAACTTCTAGCGTTGTGGGTGCGTTGAGCTCAGGGTTCCTCAAGTAGAGAAGTACATCATCAGCGTATAATGAAATTATGTTGTAAACGTTGCCCACCTTAATGCCTGCATCAAAAAACTGTTGGCGAAAGTATATGGCTATTGGTTCTAGGCCCAATATATACAGCATGGGCGAGAGTGGGCACCCCTGTCTCGTGCCTCTTTGTATTGCCCAGGATCCCGAGACAGTTCTGCCTGTTTTAACCCTTGCCATTGGCGAATTATAAAGTACCTGGATCCATCTGATGAAGCCCGCACCGAAGCCGAAGCCCCTCAAAACCTCCACAAGCCACTCCCAATAGATAGAGTCGAAGGCCTTGATGGCATCGAGTGACAGTATCGCCAGGTCCTCCTCTCGATCATGGGTTTCGGCCATGATGTGTTGTAGTCTCCTGAGGTTGGCCGTGGTGTTGCGTCCTGGGACGAATCCATTTTGATCTTCGTGAATTATGGATCCTACCACTCTGGCGAGTCTGTTGGCTAATATAGTAGTGAGGATCTTGCTGTCGTAATTCAGCATGGCCAAAGGTCAATAAGAATCGCAATCGGTGGGTGACTTGTGCGGCTTGAGCATTGGAATAATTATGGTCTCTTTCATGGTGTTGGGCAGGATGCCGTTTGTGTAGGCTTCTTGATAAACTTCATGCAGGATGGGGGTGAGAATGGGTTCGTAGGTCTTGTAGAATTCGGGCGGGAGACCATCACTGCCGGGGGCTTTGCCATTAGCGAGCGATCTGATGGCCGCTGTCACATCTTCGGAAGTGATTTCCGAGTCCAGTTCCTCCCTCTGCTCGCTGGAGATTTGAGGGAGGCCTATCTCCTCCAATGTTTCGATTAATTCTGCGGCGGGCACCTGGGACTCGTGGGCATACAGTTTGGAGTAGAACTTAGCAAAAGTCTCGTTAATCTCCATCTGCGTCTTGTGTGTTACTCCTTTTTCGTCCTTTATCTCCGTTGGCAGGTGTTTGGGGTGTTCCCGCCTGCAGAGCCAGGCAAGCAATCTGCCGGGTTTGTCAGACTCGCTGTGGGATCTGGCGGTATGTGTTGCGAAGTCAAATTTCTCCAGTCTGACCCATGATTCCTGACATTTTATACGGGCTGTTTTAAGGATCTTCTCGGACTCTGGGGAAATGTCAGGGGCGGACTCTAGTCTTGCGATCTCTAATTCCTGGGCCTCAAGAGAGGACTGTAGTTGTCTGCGGGTTCCACCCGCTCTTGAAATGACTTCTCCCCTGGTAACCACCTTCATGGCCTCCCACAGTGTGGACCAGGTAGCCACCGATCCCTTATTGATTTCGACATATTCCTCTAGCTTCTCAGCAAGGTCCTCTCTGAACTCTGGATCATCCAGCGCTGCTGTAGGCATCCTCCACATGGGAATTGGAGGTTTGGGTCCACGCAGCTGCCAATGCATGGCGAGCGGGGAGTGGTCGGAGATCGATCTCCCGAAATATTCAGTGGATGTGGCCAGTGGAGATTGTTCCTTATCAACAAACAAGTAGTCGATCCTTGTGTGGACACCATGTGGAGCTGAGTAGTGTGAGTAAATTCTGGCCTCTGGATGTTGCACTCTCCAGATGTCTACCAGGTTGAGCTGGTCGAGTGTTTCCGTCAAGGAGGTGGATGCGGGACTGCTTGGCTGAGGAGGAGGGCGCGATCTGTCCTTGCTTAAGTCGATGACGCAGTTGAAGTCTCCCCCCCACACGAAGGTCCTGCCTCGGTGTTGTGCCAGTCTAGCACTCAACGTGCTTAAGTATGACGGGATTCCATGCTGCGGAAAGTATGTGTTAATGAAGCACACTGGGGTTTGTTCTATGGTGCCCCACATTGATGTATATCTCCCTTCCTTGTCAGAGTCCCAGCCTTCTAGCTGGAAAGGCACATTCGGGTTCACCCATATCAGTACGCCTCTCGCATATTTGGAGTAAGGAGACCCCCTCGTGGTCCCATCCCATCGATCTGTTAACTTAGACATGGAGTCCGCTGTAAGGTGGGTCTCTTGTAATAGCGCAATCGATACCTTCTTCCTCCTGAGGTAGGACTGCACGCGGTTCCTTCTGAGGTATGAAGCCATTCCCCTCACATTCCATGTCATCACAACTAGTTGCGACGCCATCGGATCGGTGTTCTGAATTCGTCTTGGAGTTCTGGCCCGCTGGCCCGGTGGCACAACGAACCACAGGTGGCGTTCTGCGGGCGGGGGGCCCCTGGTTCATGAAGTCTTGTGTCGTAACCTGCCGCCATCTTGTACTTTACCAACATTGATGATTCGTAGACTGCAAAGCCAACTAAACTAATAACATAACACGAACTGGTGCGCCCAGCGACTACAACACTGTCGCGGTGCTCAGGCGCTCTCGCGCCGTCTGGACCCATCCGGGTATCGGGCGTGAGCTGGGTCGGGCGGTGAACTGGCCCAGTTGGATTTTCTGCTGGGGGTAGGGTTGGTGCGAGGCGGCAGGGCCGTGCGAGGGCCGCTTCCGTAAGTTAAACTGTTGTTTGGATTACCTGCTGGGGTCCGGTTACTGGTGGTGCGAGGAGACTCGGGATTTAATCATCGTTCCGAGGAGGATCCTTGCCATCGGCTAGGTTATTATCTTCTAGCCACATATTGGCCGCCTCCGGGTTTTCGAGAAATATCGCTCGCCCATTATAAACAACTCTCAGGCGCGCGGGGTACAGCAGCCTGTATTTAATGTCCAGTTGGCGAAGCTTCGCCTTGATCGGGACGAATGAGTTCCTTTCCCTCTGCACTTTCTGCGTGTAGTCGGGGTAAATAGTAATTTTTGAGTCCCCCCTTTCAATGGGACCTGCTTCCCTGGAGTGCCGTAAGATGGTTTCTCTGTCTTGAAAATTCAATATTTTGGCTATTATTGGTCGTGGACGCGAGCCGGGGGGAGGACGTTTCTGGAGGGATCTATGTGCCCTTTCGACCGCAAAGCCTTGGGTTAGTTTTCCGGCCCCAATCTCTTGTAGCAGAAGGGTTTCGACATAGGATGTGGTGTTTAGGCCCTCTGTTCCCTCCGGGATACCCAGGATCCTGATGTTCCCCCGTCTGGCCCGTCCTTCGGCTTCCTCTGCCCTTTCCTCCAGGAAGGCGACCCTCCTCTTTAGATCGGAGACTTCGGACTTCAGGGTTGTGGTGGCCCCGGACAGCTCCGTCGTGGAATTCTCAACGGTCGTTACCCTCTCCGTCAAGTTGCGGGCATCCTGGCGGATGAGTTGTATGTCTATTTTGAACTCATCAATCTTGGAGTCAATGTGGGTTCTCAGTGAGGCAATGGCATCCAATATTTGAGAACGATTGTCGTTGACCTCCCCTTCGTTCGGATGAGTGATTTCGGAGAGGCTAGGTCTGGGCTGGGTGGAGGTCTTCGGCTTGGTCGAGACAAAGGAGTCCATGGTGGCGGCCCTGCTCTTGTTCTTGGTGGCCATCTTGAAGCCGCAGGATGTAGATCGCCGAGTCAGGGAGCCAAGTGGGGCGGCCCAAGGGTGCGGTGGTGGTCAGGGGCCCACCAAAGGGTTTTATGTTGGCTCACGCACCTTGAGTTTCAGGGCCCCCCGAGTGCTTCGGCTGGAATCAGGTCGTTCGGGTGATGGCCGGGGGGCGGGGTGCTGCTTCTCAGAGGTGGCGAGTTTCTCCTTATGTGATGCCCTCCGCGTGGTTCTGGTTGTAGTCCGCGTTGCATAAATTGGGCCAGCCCAGGGGTAGCGGAGTCAGGGGCCTGGGGGCCTGTGTCGATTCCGAACCAGTCTCAGACAGGGGTCGCTCCCCCCCGGCCTTGTTGCCGGTCCCCAAAGCGCTCCGTCAGGGGACGCTGGTTCAGGGGCTGCGTGAAGCTGTGCGAGGCGCCATCTTGGATCAATGCGCGGCGGAGGGGAGGGTGGGATCCGGAGCCCGCTCTTCCTCACGGGGGCTCCGAAAATACCAACAATCGAGTAATTCCTAATGGGGATCACTTCCCCCGCCGATGCGTGCTTTTCCGCTGGCTGCAACCACTCTTGTACCGGAGAAAAAGGATCAGGAAGCGGCGTCTCGGCCGGAGCCCGGCAGATCAGCCTCTGCCCTCCATCGGCTCCAAGCCACGCCCCCCCCGCCAGGGACGGCTATATGTGCTCGGTGCGTGCGGATTCCCACACGGCTCCTCCCAACCCAGAGTGGGCCCAACAGAGTAGCGGAGACAAGGAGTATATAGAACAGCGTCTTTATTAACAGCGTCCCAAACTGAAACTTCCCCTCCATTGCGCGCATCCCCCCTCTCCCCTTCCCTGTCGGCAGTTCCCTGAATATGTGACTTAGCCGCGGCCAACGATGTCACACCAAACATGTTTATTGCCCTCATTCCCTGAAAATCCTACCAGATTTTCAAAAAGAGTCTGAAAAGTTTTAACTAATTCACCAATGTACCATTTCCTTTGTCATTTCTCTGTAACCAGCCAATAGATGCACCCAGGTTTAGTGCGTTGCTATAAATGTATACATAAATAAATAAATATAATTTCAAAAGCCGTCTGGCAGTCTCGCGTTTCAAAATTTGCCTCTGGTGTGACTGCTAGACATTTCCGCTCTGGCGCAGATTGGCCCTGTGCCTTTTGGCTTGACAAGACGACTGAGCCAGCGGATCCCGGTGCTCTGTATTGTTTTTCGAGGAAGCTCGCTCTTGTTGGCTGTGCATCTGCCTTGGCTCCGCCTTCCCATATCACCTTATTTTCTGTTTACAGTCAGCGCTCTGACCCCGCCTCCTCCCCCACCCATCCCTTGTAGTGTCTCTATTTTGCCCCGCCCACTTCAGGAGATCCGAACGAATGGTTTGTTCTGTTGCCAGTCAAATCAGAGTTTTTATCCTGTTGGATGCAAGCCTTGTCACTCGAACGCATTCTTAACATTGGTTGGTTAATGGTTTGTCAGTCCTCGAGTAAACTACGCCTCTGATGGAGCTAGTACGTGAACTCGGAAAACTGAGCTTCTATTTGCTGGCGAAGCCTTTGCTGTGTCTGTGATTGGTAAGTCCGCCTGTCAGTGGCTGACTGGGCGGGGCCGTCGGGGGAGGGGCAGCTCAGTGTCAGGAGGGTCCCGGGAGCGGCACAGGAGCAGCCTTGGCGGTGAGTGTACGCTGGGGGTCGGAATCAGCCGATCTCCCCATAGTGAGCCTCAGTGCGTGACATAGAGGAATGTAGACACGCAGGGGAGGCCCCCAGTGAACCTTCAATAACTTGCAGGGAGACATGGGAAAACCTGGGCCTGGGAAAGAGAGACTAGGTGAATCATTTGCCTGCTGGAACAGAGGCATGGGAGCGACGCACACTTGAAGGAATTCAGTCACGAAGGCATGGGCGTGGGGAGGTAGTTAACATGTGAGAAAACATTGGAGATTCTTTAGACCTGATGAGTGGAAGGGAACCCTAGGCCTGATGATGTAAGAGAGGGCCATTGTGCTGGACCTAGGCCAAAGTGGTGGCCTTGGGAGGAAGTAAACACGGAGTGTGGGTAGTTGTGTAAGAGGAAGACTTTCGGGACCTGAGGGTTTAAGTGGGGTAGACACTCGCGAGGGAGCCTGGCATTGGCTTACGGTGCGGAGGCGTGAGTAGGGAATTCTAGGGGGAATAAGGTCTCAAGGAATGCAGGCAGGGCTAACTATGAAGAAGGAAGAAAAGTAGGAACATCTCAAACTAAAGGGGAAGTACACTTGAAGGAACCCATTCTTCATGATAGTAGAAAGAGAAACTATACCATTTGAAGAGAGGCATGCCAGTTTTCAAAACAAAGTGTTGACGGACAGGAGCTAAAATAAGTCCCTGGTTCTAGGATTTCACCTGGTCAAGAGCAGTTCGTTTTGGAGAGCAAGGGGACATTAATGCGGGTACAATGTACAACAAATGTAACTTCAACAATATATTTAAAACACTGCCACTTTGCCATCAAGTACAATAACACGGTTATTGACGCTATGTACATTCTAGAGGGCTCTAAATGTAGTCATGTAAACATTAACTGAAATATTTCTCATCTAGTTATTAAAATTACGCAAAATAATAATTGGGATTTCATGAATGGTTAACTGTTAGGTTTTCTGTTTATTGGTCAACCACTGACTTTGAGGCATTGTGAACTCCAGAAAGCACATGGTGTCTAGTTAATTATACTGAATAATTTCACATATTAAAACAATTCTAAATGCCTCTAAAGTACATATGGAAATGTCAAACACAGGTGTATCACATGTACATATTTCAGTAGAACCTTTTTGTCTTGGAGTCAATACTGATTTTAGATAGAAGTCTTTTGTGAAGTCACCCAAGCTCTTCTACATAGCTCTCAACCATTTGTGTCACAAAGGCGGGTGAAAACACCCGATTTTATTTTTGGCGGGTGAGAGGCCCATTGAAATGAATGGGCATGCAGGAGGCTTGGTGGGTGAGTCAGCTGTTTAGAAGGCGGGTGACACCCGCCAAAAGCGTGTGAGTTGAGAGCTATGCTTCTATGCTACAGGCAGGAGCCCCATAGCTCAAGGTTATTCCCAGCCCTGTATGAGGGAACCCAGGTTGGATGCTAGGGAGATATGGGTAACCTCGTCCTGACCGAACAATGATGTTCATGAATCCAGGTTTGATGGGAGGGCAGATAGTGGGTCCTATGCATCACATAGATGAGAGCATCAGAGTACCTAGGTTTCAAGGGATGAAGACATGAGGAAGTCTACGCCTAAGGGGAAACTCTGGAGGTGGTTGATTTTGGGAAATATAGGCTTGATGGCAGGAACATACTATAGGTGGTGGAAAGGAACCTCAAGGGATGCACACATGGGTAGGACTTGGGTCTCACAAGCAGGGACATTTGCACAGCCATAGCTGATTTAATGGAGAAACTGCAAACCTTGACCAGAGGGGAGATCTTCAGTTGAAGCAGGATGGTTACATGCCTGAAGCTTTGGACACCGAGGGTTGGTTGGTGGACATTGGCTTTATGGTAGGGAAGTCATGTAACCTTTACTTTGAAGTTGGCTCGTGGGGTCAAGCAGAATCCACCCTCCAAGGAGTAGTATCTAGATCTGCTGGGATGATTCAGAGAAACTAGGCATGAGTGGGAGGGAGTCGCAGGGTAATTTGGACTTGGGTGGATGCAGGATACCTAAGATTGAATGGGAGGAAATGGTGATCTAATCCTGCCGGAGCAGTGGATATAAGATAAACTTCAGGCTGAGGAGGTTCCAGTCTCTAATCTTGGCCTTAGGTGGAACTTTGGGTCAGGAAGACGTGGGGGAACGTTAGTCTTCAAACGCCGGTTCCTGGAGCTAGCAGATGGAGGCACTGGGTGGAAGAGGGCATTGGCTTAACATAGGCTAGGAAGAGTATGACATGTGAAACTTAGAAATGTTTTTTTTTATGTAGGCCTGAAAGCAGGAGATCATGCATAGATTCGGAGCCTCATGGCAAGTAAGACAGTGGGAAACTGCCTGTACGAGAGCTGCATTTTACTATGTAAATCTGGGTTTGGGAGTAATGGGGGATGCATGGTTATTATATTCATTTATTTTTATAATTATATAAAGAGTATGCAAATGAATTTGGTATCACACAAGGTTCATAAAGTACGCAATTTGGATGGGTTTGGACAACTGCGATTGTTTACATTATTTTGGGTTTCTGTGGTTTATTCAGATCATGAACAAAACAAGTTAGAAGTGTTAAATGTAGGGACACTGCGCTCCCCTAGCGAATGATAAAAAAGTTCCATTTAATTTGAAATAAGGACAAAAACACAATTACCCATACATGGAACCAATACTGCAGCAACAGTGATCTGGTGGTTGAAACACTACAAAACAGCCAATGTAAACGACAAGATAAAAGGGGACCAGACACTTGATGGGCTGTGGTTCAGAATTATATTCAATTTTCATGACTTCGACCAATAGTGATAGCCATATCCTGATATCCATATCATACAATAAATGATTAGACAGCATGTGCCAATGTTTCAGCTACCTGGGCTTTGTCTAGGTAGTATCAGAATTAAGTCATACAATTAAACACACACAATAATAGATATCATACAAAAGCCACATTCTTTTTTTTTTGATAAAACATTTTTTATTGTTTTACATTCAAAAGAACACAACATCAGCTTTTGTGGATTAGCATGTTCTTCCCAAATTCAAATCTCGTTAGATCAATTGACAATCACCCATGACATTACCCCTGGTTTTGTGCGATTAAACCATATCCTCCTCAGTGCACACCGCCGAGCCCAGCCGGCTCTAAGGTCCATCCTCTTCCCACCTCCCCCATATTTTGTTCGCCTTAGTAGGGCATCCTCTGGCGGTATATACTCGGTGCTCTATAGTGGCACAAATGTTCATATCTGTTGCCCATTGCTCCATCGTTGGGGACTCCGGGGCTCCCCATTTTTGCGCTATATTACGCTTCATCAATCCCGTTGCCGTGTTCAGTAGCAATTTGCCCCATTTAGTAAGTTCACTCTCATCCGGAGCCCCCAAAATGAGAATCTTCGGGTCTAGTGGTATACGGCACGCCAAAACATTGCCCAGTACCGCACAACACTCTCTCCAGAAGGTGCGAATTTGGGGGCATGCCCACAGGATGTGAAAGAATGTTCCCTCCTCCTCCCCACAGCGGAGGCAGTTTGGGTTCAAGGCTCTCTCCCATCTATATAGTACCGTTCTGGGGTAATAAACCCTGTGTAGGATTTTTAGTTGAACCAGCCGGATCCTGGAAGAAATGGCCACCTCCCTCGGGTGCATTAGTACTTGGATCCAGTGCTCTGGATCTATCACCCCTACATCCACCTCCCATTTAGCTTTCAAAGTCGTGAGTTCTGGCGTAGCAAAGGATGTAATAGCGTTGTATAGGATGGAGGTGCATTTGGAGGGGATGAGAGCTGGTAGTATGTTACGTTCTATGGGTGTGTACTCCGGGATATTGGTGCCTGCAGGTATATGGTTTCTTAGGGCATGGGCCAGTTGTACATAGTGGTATCGCTCAGTGCCCGGGAGTTGGAATTTTTGCTGGATAGTTTCAAACGATGCTACCCCCCTCTCACCAAGAATGTCCCCAACCCTCAGAATCCCAGCCCTTACCCATCGGGGCCATGGTTGAAGCTTCTTAATCTCAGGGAGGTTACAGTTTCTCCACAGGGGTTGTGCCACCGTTACACTGTTTTCCCACCCAACGAATCTGTGTGCCTGTTTCCAAACCATGATGGTATGAGCCGTGGTCGTTGGTGGGAGAGGTCTCGGAGTAGTGTGGTATAGTAACTGCCAAGGTTCGGTATCGTGCATGGTCGCAATCTCGGCTTTGATGTGGGGGAGCTCCCTGTCTCCATGAAGCAGGTCGTTGACCACTGCCAACTGTGTGGCCCAATAATATGTTTGGAGGCGTGGGGCTCCTATCCCACCCTCCCAGACCGATCTCTGGAGCGTGGTTAGCGCTATCCTCGGCTGACCTCCCCCCCATATTAGTTCCCGAAAGAGGGAATCAACCCTCTTAAAGTCGGAGTCTGGGATCTTTAGTGGGGCATTTTGTAAGACATAGAGAAACCTTGGGAGAGTCATCATCTTGAAGAGTGCCGCTCTTCCCATGGGTGTAAGGGGGAGAAGCCTCCAGTGGTGGACGTCATTGACAAAACGGTCAAGGACCGGTTGAAAGTTGTGTAGTGTGTATTCGCTCAGGTTTGTGGTCACCCAGATCCCTAAGTATCGAAAACCATGGGGTTCTATTCGGTACGGACATTCCCGAGGGTCAGCTTGCACGATGCCTTTCACCGGGAAGAGAACTGATTTTCCCCAATTGATTTTAAGCCCACTAAGTTCACCAAAACGGGTAAGCATCTGTGTCACCCTGGGGCAAGACCGAGTTGGGTCCCTCATGTAAATCAGAAGGTCATCCGCGTACAAGGAGACACGGTCCTCATGTCCCTCAGGCCACCTGAACCCCGTCCATGCAGCGTCCTGGCGAAGCCAGAGGGCCAGGGGCTCAATCGCCAGGGCAAAGAGAAGGGGAGAGAGGGGACAGCCCTGTCTCGTGCCCTTTCCCAACGGGAAGGACCGGGACGGCCAACCATTCACTCTGACCTCTGCCCGAGTGTTAGTGTATAGTAGTTTCACCCATTTCAGGAAGCTGTCCCCGAACCCCATACGCCGCATGACTTCCCAAAGGCAGTCCCACCTGACCGAGTCGAAGGCTTTTTCAAAATCTACTGCCAGTAGGGCGAGAGGGGTGTCAATGATCGGGGTCCGCTCCAGAGCCAGATGGAGCCGGCGCAGGTTCATACGTGTCGATTTGTGTGGCATAAAGCCACACTGATCCGGGTGGATCAGGGTATGGGTCACTGATTGCAGCCGGTTGGCAAGGAGCTTGGCGAGAACCTTGGCCTCGCTGTTAATTAAAGAGATAGGCCGATAAGAAGCACACTGTTCCGGGGGCTTGTCAGGTTTGGGGATGACCACAATGGTGGCTTTACATAAGTCAGGTGGGAGGGTGCCCTGGTCGCGGGCACCAAGAAACATCCTGTAAAGGGGGGTCGCCCAAAAGCCACATTCTTGGTCTACATATACAGTTCATTCCTCTCTTTGACGAACAACCCTAATGGTAGATATCGTGCTCTAATTTTCCTGGATGATCCATGATCTGTTAATTACAATTATCTAGAAGGCCAGGTAGAAAATAATAAATAGCTTTGTGAGATATACAAGAAGAAATGGGGCAAATCAGTCAGTTTCCACATGTACAGCAATACCATGTCTAAAACCATGTCCTGGTCTGGATAATTTGTAGAGGACATAGAGGCAGGAATGTTTAGAAAGAGGCTGTTGCAGTAGTCCAGCCTAGAGAGGACCAGAGCTCTGGAGACAGTGAGCTTCTGAAGGAAAGTGAGGAAAGGCAGAAGACCTCTGAGGAGGTGCAGCTGATAGTTTGACTTCATAGAGACGTCAGAGATGTGAGGAGAGTAGGAGAGGGTGGAGTCGAAGATGACCCCAAAGTTCTTAGCCTCACAGGTAAGAGTATGAAGAGGACCCAGATTGGGCGGCAGAGAGGGAGGGAGAGGAAAGGAGGGAGCTAGTGTTCTGATGAGGAGCATCTCAGTCTTACTGGCATTAAGGCAAAGATCATTGGCGGCACACCACTCCTAGATTGCGGACAGTCTGGAATGAGAGGAGTAGAGGTGGCTGATGGGAGCCTGAAAGAGAGCTGGGTGCCATCCGCATAACACAGAAAGTTGGAGCAGAGAGCAGCAATGGAGTGGGTGAGAGGTGCCAGGTATTGGTTGAACAGCCAGGGAGAAAGGTTGTACCACTGGGGTACACTACAGGTAGAGAGAAAGAGCTAGAAGAGGACCCCAGCTGGACCTGGGAGGGTCGATCAGTGAGAAAGGAGGTCAGCCAGGCCAGTACCTGATCAGTGATACCCAGGTTCACGGAGGCGATCAGGCAAGGCAAGAGGAAGAAGGGAACAGCCAGAGCAGTGTTTAACTCTACAGACGACACTGAATTCTGAAAACTTCCTGCTGACTCCCTTGCCTCTTCCATCAACCCGGACTGCCTACCTGCCATTCAGTCCTGGTGCACTTTCAAGGATCTCTGCCTCAATGCCAGCAAGACTGAGATCCTTCCTATTGGGGACCACTGCTCCCTCTTTCTACCCATCACTCTGGCCATCCTCTATGTGCTCCCCCTTCTCCCTCATCAGAATCCAGAAACCTTGGAGTCCTCTTCAACTCTTCTCTATCCTTCCTCTTTCACATCAAGGACATTGCCAAGAAGTCATGCTTTCAACTCTTCCTTCTTAAAGGAATTCTCCCTTTTCTCATTTTCCAGCAGAAGCTCAATGTTACCGGAGCCCTGGTTCTCTCTAGGCTTCACTAATGCAACAGCCTTCTCTTGAATCTACCCTCTACTCTCTATGACTCCTCCAGCTAATCCAGAATAGGGCAGGAAGACTTATCCCTGGCCTCAAGCCCACGGACCGCATCTCGCCTGCCCTAAAACTCTCCACTGGCTCCTGGTTGCTGCACAGATTAAATTAAAATCCTTCTGCATTATCCACAAGGCAGTCTGGGGCCAGGGACCACGCTATCTGCAACTTGCTATTACTAAATATTCCCCCTCTAGACCTCCTGAACCAACTCTCTGTGTGTGAAGTGTTTCGCTTAACAGAGGGCCGGAGGCCGATCTGTTGCTTCTGCTGGCACCCTCTTGTGGAACACCCTACCCCTTCCTCTTCATCTTGAGCCGGACCTTCTCAAATTCCAGAAGCTGCTCAAGACTGTGTCCTCTGGGCCCTGGCCTCCCACACCCAATCGCCTCAGCTTCTGCTTACACACAGCACTTGCCTCGACACCCACTGGCCTAAGCCATTGTAGGTCTGCACTTAACTGCTTATTGCAGCTCAACGCTCCCTTGCACTTACTATACTCAGCACTTACATCTGCCAGCTCCCCCCCCTGCCTTCCACCCCTTCGCTTGCACGTTCTGGATATTCACAAGGCATAGTAGGTTCTGTCTTTATCCTCCAGTGTATATATTGTTTTTCAATCCCATGTTCCCTCTCTGTTGCCATGTGGGTGCTTTGAAACACAATTTACTTGTTGTATAAGCACCTAACAAAGGCACAATAAATAAATAAAGGCAAGTTAAAGTGTTCGAGTGGGAAGAAAGATCTTGGCTAGAGGTCCAAATTTGGCCAAGATAGAGGACCATGGAATTAAGCTTATATTTTATTTCAGTAATAGATAAAAGATGGGGAAGAGCGAGCGAGGGGAACTGGGTAGACGGTTAAGTGCAGAAGTGATTGGTCTGGAAGGTGATGGGGCAGTAGAGTGCAGAAGATTGAATTCAGGAGGAGAGGATGATGAGATATACTGTGTTGTCATTGTTGTGGGTGGAATGGTGAGCTCTATACAATAAGGTAGGTTGTGTAAATTGACCAAAGAGCGTGCAGAGAGAAGAGTTCAGCAATAGTTGATGGGCCTTGGTCATGTTAGTGAGGTTGAAGTCACCCATATGTCAGGCATTTTAAATGGTAGAGTTTGAAGCAGTAGGTCGAGATTTTAAGGTCCTGGAACTCTGAGGTATCATTTATAAGTACATTAGGAGAGTTATTATAACTTGAAACACATGCTCATTGCACCATCCTTCCTTTTGATACTGATGCCTGGTTTTGTTTTTTTAGAATCTGTTTGTTTGGAATTGACATATCGATATTTTGCGTGTAAAATGTGCAGACAAATGTGTGGGAGTTAAGACAGTGCTCCAGATAATTTTTTGAGGTAGGAGTATTTTACTCCCTAATTTTTAACTTTGAGACTAAATGCGATTTCAAAGGAATACAAAAATAGTTCTGTCTTCCAACAGATAGTAAAAAGTATGCGAGAATCTAGCCGACTCATCCAGAGTTAATATGTGGCAAGGACATGACAAAAATATCGGGTTTCTCTCACAATTAACAGATAAGTGTGGAGTAGAAACACCCTCTCACAAATGGACAGATGAGCACTAGCACTGGGCTTCCCCTGCATGCAAAGAATAGGTGCAAGAGGAGCATAAACATTTTAACATTTCTCTCACACAGAATAGGTCATCTTAAGTCTGAGCCAATCCGGCCTCCCTCACACAAACAGAAATGGCAAATCGGGTCGACAGCAATGCAAGCTTCCATCATATAGAACTGGTGAAATGGATCAGTGCAAGTTAAGTAAGGATAGAAGATACCCACACAGATAAGGAATGGGTCTATAGAACAGGTGCACAATAGTTTTCAAGTGTGCACACTTGCCTCCCAATAATTAGAATTGTTCTTTTACTATGCGCTTAATAGCAGAGATTGGTTTCTAAGCGCGGGAATCGGGATTTAAACCAATGCTACAGAGCTTTGTCTTGCTTCCAAGACAAACGCGTTGCCCCTGAGGTATCCCCCCTCAATGTAGAAGAGGTATGCCATGGACCTCAGTAGATTGATCTTTCCTCACATGTAATAGAAATGTCATGTGTCTCAACAGTACAAGGTTACCACAGAGAAGTCAGTTACAACAGTAGAGGTTCCACTCACAGAGAAGAAACTGCATGGGGATGGAGCAGTTTAAGCACACCGACACTGAAGAGGTAAACGAAGGGAGTCAAAAAATCCACATATACTTGTATAGAACAGAAACAGCATAGGCCTAGGAGTTCAAATTCCCCTCACAAACAACTTTCCCAGCAGGGGGTAAGCGATCCAAGCTCTGCTCACATAGAATAGGAATAGTTAATTACATCTGCAGTGCCAGCTCCTTACAAATGCATTGATAGCGAATAGTTCAAATACGAAGGCTAACTGCTTCCAAAATCAGAAAAACTCCACACAGCAGCAATTTAGTAAACTATATAATTGGGAGGAATTCAACCTTGGAACAACAAACCCTTTCCCGGCCACTCCACAGCTGGTCCACTTCCTAAAGCATGTTGCAGAGGGGATGTTAATATTACAGGAAGCTAAATCACTCAGCAAACCCTTCATTTTTCCTCTACAATGGTCTGCACATTTGATCTCTTCTTTATATATTTTCATTTTTAAGGCACAAACAAACCTGTCAAATAGTAAAGCAAACATGACATGTATTGTGTGCTTTGAGGTTTGATAGCAGAATTGTCTTTTGATGCGTTATGAAAGTCCTCATTTACTGGAACTAGTGGTGCTTAATGGTATGCCAGTGTTGTGATATGAAAATCTCATGGTCACATATTGGCTGGGTTGAGTTATCCTTGCATCCTTCAGAAGTCAGTAAACTATTGACTGAGCTAGTAATAATCATAGTGCTTAGAAGTTGGAGGAAACCTGCATGAAGCGCTGCATAGAAATTGAAATACCTATCTGGATTACCACTACAGTGACATGTTTTGCTGAGTTGCTATTCATTTGCAAATGAAAACTTTTCATTCTTGTTTTGTAATGGCGCTTGCACTGGCTGAAGAGCAAGGTTTTGAATGATTTAAGTATAGCCTTGAAGATTTCAAGGAGGCTGTGACCCCGGTTATTATTGGTGTAATAACAATCACTCGCCATTGAGCAAGGGTCCTGCTGCCGCTGACCATTTATAGTACCATTTTCCACATTGACTGATGGAACTGAGCAAGCAATATAGGAGCATGGATATTGTGTAAAGGTTCCCATGTCCTTTACTCAGGACCATAACCTTTGAAATCCACTAGCTACTGAAGACCACCTTGGCAGAGTCGGGAGTCGCGTATAGCATGTACCTCATATTCATCAGCAGAATCCAAGGAGGGGAGGAGGAGGTACAGATTGGGTAGGGGCAGGACTAGGTTTCAGAAGAGAAGTATGAAAAACTGGGTGGATACGCCAAGAAGCAGGTAAGGAAAGCTGGTACATGACTGGGTTGATAGACTTTGTGATCTTGTAAGGCCCTACAAAGCGAGGGAGCAATTTGCGACACACAGGAATGCTGAGATAACGTGTAGAAAGTAAACCTTATCCCTCCGCTTGTAAATGGGGGCAGGACGTCTATGTTGATCAGGTATGCGTCACATGCTCCACTGAGCTGCCTACAGATGAGAACGAGTGGTGCATGAATAGTTCGTAGATCTCTGTAACAAGCATTGGCAGCAGGTATAGGTGTAGACGGATTAACCGATAAAAGCAAGGCGTGTGGAAGTTGGCCATACATGGAGAAGAAAGGAAAGGAACCCGTAGGGGAATGAGATGAGTTATTATATGCGAATGCCGCAGTGCTCAAAACATTAAACCATGTGTCTTGATTTTGCAAACCCAGGCAACGCAGATACTGCTCAAGAGTTTGGTTAACACGTTCTGTCTGGTCATCGGTTTCTTAACTTAATTTTGGTTCTGAACTTAATTTTGTAGGAGAAAAATGTACATTTTGCATAGCAAGGCGATATCCGTTTAGGTCCTACTCGCCAAATATAACAAAACTGGATTCAGAGCAGGGTGTTCGTGCTCTGCATAGGAGGGTTAGGTAGGATACACTGATAAACTGATAATGGGGGTTTGAAGATGTTTATCTGTGGATTAAATGTTTGCTGCCCACCTCATGGCTCCCCCCTTCCTCCTTACCTCAAGCCTTCTTTCAGCTGTTGTCTGGTCGTCTGGCTTTACTCCAGCTTTCTGTGTCCTGCCAGTATTACTGAAATCCAACTTTCACTTGCATCCAGGCATTTGTGCCTGTTATTCTTGGTGAGAAGGGGTTTTCAGTTGTTCTTTATTTCAATTGTGTTTTATCCCCTTTTAATTATTGTATAAAGCTCACCATTCCAAACAGTTATTTACTTAAATTTGCTCTGCAGTTGTTTTTTGACTGCAAGTTGCACCGTTGCATAGCATGTGATTGCATTATTATATGGGATCTGTGGCAATGAAGGGACTAAAGACATTTTTGGAACTTTATGATGTGCTTGTGTCCATCCACCTTCCACCTACTGGTGCACCTAGCTATATGATCTATGAACTATTAGCACTTTTTATTAAAAAAAAAGAAAAATACATTTTTTGTTTGGACCGAAGCATTGTGTACAGACAATGTTTTGCTCATGAAGCAGTCCCATGGCAAACCGTTTAGGAACTCTTCATGCAAACATCACTTAAACCAAATAGCAAAATTGTGTTTCAATAGTGAAGGCTATTTAATTTTTGTGTGTGCTTCTGGTTTAAAAACAAACCTTAAACATTTTCATGATAAAAATATAATGTGAAAAATACTGATAAACAATGCTCATACATTTCTAAACACCTAAAATATATATCCAACACTGTGTAACATAATATAATGGGCAATATAATGTACATTTAATGCAAATAAACCTTAAGATTTTATCCTATTCATAACTTAATCAAATTCGAGCAATACAAAAATCTCAACAAGGCAGTTGAAAGTGCAAGTGAAATTCCTTGATTAATTCTTTCCCAAAGAGAATCAATAAAAACACAAGAATGATCATGCACAAAATGGCCAAACATGCCAATACGTATGTTAAGGAGAAATCCACATTGTAAAACAAAATGCTTGAGGCTTTGCAAGGAAGTCAGACAATATCTGTATAACGCACCAGACGGGTCTGACTATTGCATCCAGTGGCGCCCCCAGAAATCTTTTATAGGGGTGGCCTGATGAGGCCACAGGAAATCCTGGGGTGGCATACCAAAACCAACACATAACTGAATTTCAGGAAATCTATTATGCCTATGTAGTCCAGTTGAAAACTATGTATATGAGAGTTAAGGAATTGCATATTGATATATTTCCATTTATTATTTAACAGTTAACTAATGTATCTGATGCACATAAACTAATACCAGTACGGTTAACATTTTGAGTTCCACAATCCTGTTTGTGCTGTGTAAGGAATATGTGATGTCTATATACATGTTCGGCAATTTATTGTTCTTCAAACAGAATAGTTGTTCAACTTTGACTTGAAAAGACAACTATACAGCTTTATTTTAAAGGAGCACATTGATTGTAAGGAACAAAATGTTTACTGAGAACACGCCTACAAGTTTAGGAAGAAGTTGAATCTTGCACTTCAGTGCACCGCACTGAACATTCCCTTAAACAGTAGGTGCCTTTGTTTGGAGGTTTGGATTGCGCGTGGGAGGGGGCGTGGCAATGGGGTTTGCGGGCAGCGGCGGCAGGCAAGCACAGAACATAGTTCCACTACTTCTTAAGGTATACTTCAACCACTGACCGCTAGCATCTGTACTCCATTACGCATCTAAAATAGTTGCAAAAAAGGCCCAAACTGTCGTAGACAAATGTGGACCACCTTTCTTTTTTAAATTATGTTCTCTGGCCTTTTTTGGGTCACAGTTTCACCATGTGTCAAATACTAAGAATGGCAAATCTGTTAAAAAATAGTAACAGGTTTGATGCTTTCTACCCCATCGGGTCTCTCAAGTAAGGTTCCTTGATATTTAAAAATGTAACTCCTATCGCCCAGTTGCAAAAATTATGGCAAATGCCCTAGTCGTTAACATGGGAGCAACATTTCACATGCACGTTCAAGAGGCACTTCGCCTGAAAGCCATAAATTCAAAGATTCACATTCTTCAGGCATTTAGCAGTGTACAGAAGCATTAAAATTACTTAGACACATTGCCCTGCATACAATATTAAAAGGACTGCTCTAAGCTACTTCTTCAAAGCAGTTAATGTTATTTTATTAATGTCCAGACCATTAGGCTGTGGAAGGCAAACCATAATAGCAGATTGATGTTCTGTAAATCCTGCGCCTGCCTCATTATGTCCAACATGCATTTTTCAGGAAATCTAAACACCTTTAGATAATTCTTTTTAACGCCACTGATTATATTCCTTAGTTTTGGTTGTGTTCAAATACTAGAAGAAAGCATCACTCTTGGATCCTCCTTACAGGCTGTTGACATTCAGGGATGTAATTTCACCAAAACGCCAGGGGTAGGGGAAGTGACATCACATGACCCTTGACTGCTGAGGACATCACAGGAAGTGGTGTCATTTGACCCCACCCCGAAGTGATATCACAGGAAGCGATGGAACACAATCTTTCACCGCTTGACAAAACAGGCATCACATAGCATTATCCCTAAGCAAGCTACAAAACATATGGTTACGATATCACCATAATGCGATATGCATTTTATATAAGAATGGATCGCCATTTGTAGTGTTAATATCGATGTGTATAGGCCCATATTAGTGTGAATGCAAGAAGATGTCCATGGCCAAATGATAGTGATGTGCTTTATATAGAACAAATATACATACAATATCACCCAACATGTGCTGGTACTCATTTATCGATGTCAGAAGGATGAAAGACTGAGTTGAGGTGTTCAAGAACAGACTAAATCAGTGACTCCCCTCTGAAGTGTACCTGAAATAAACCTTTAATGAGTCTAGCAGTTATTGTATAGAATAGACAGACAAATTAGTTGCTATTCCTACTCTTTCTTATTTAGGGTCACTGCTGAAAGTGAACCCCAGTTCTTAAAAAAAAAAAAATAATAATCTGAGGCCTGCACATGAAAGCCAGCCACTCCAGAAGCAAAGAGCCACATGGCGCTGGCTACAGCCTAGCACCTTGCATTTAATAAAAAAATAAATTTAAAAAAGAGACCACAGGGGTAGCAAGGGAGACCCCTAAATAACATCCCTGTTGACATTCTTTCCAGCCAGGGCCCAGCCATATGTGAGTTATAAGTCGGGGTCGGTGCCACACACAGACACTGCTTAACTCAGTTCCCTCTGAAGTGCTTGCCTGCTGGTGGAATCTCAGCCCAGGTCTCCTTTTCAGTGGCAGTGCCACTGCCTGCCAATCCAAAAATATTGTCAGCGTGTGTCTGTCCAAAAGTTTGTGCTGCACAGTGCGCACACGGCACAACGGAACCTTTATGATTGCAGCCGAGCGAGGAACTGGATGGAATTGAAACCCGGAAATAAACACAGCCTGCCCTGGAAGCGCGAGCCAAAGCAAAAATGCGCGCATCGAGGCGGGTCAGGCTGCGTTTATTTCCGGGTCTGTCCAGATGCCAGTCCATCGTGGGTGGTGGGCCACGGGCCTCTGGCCTCGGCAAAAAAGCAACCTGTTTAAAAAAACATTCGCACTGAACTGGGCATATTATTGTCCATGCACAGTTAGTTAGTGTGAAAAAAAAGTATTTTTTTTGCTTTTTTTTCTCAGGGTTGCCAATGGAGCGGCCAGCATTTTCATAAGGGTGGCCATTGCCCCCCCTTGGGTACCCCTTGGTGGCACCCCGGATTACATCTACTCATATATTGCCTAGTATGTAGAATATTCAGCTTAATTCTTGAGTGCATTTCTTTGGTTTGGTGAAGGAACGTTTTGGAGATACGGGGGAACCACTGCAGATCCTTTACGAATTTATTTAAGAATGGAAAAACTTTGTATTGTTGTATGGACCCACATGTCGCGCACCAATCTGCTCCTCAGATAGTCCAGTTAAAGGCAGCCCTACAGATAAAGAGTGTATATGGCAAATATTCCCAGAAAATAAAAATAGGTAGTAAAAATACTTCCAACAAAAAAAAAAGGAAAAAAACATGTAGTATCTTGCGCCTTTGCTTTCACCCTAACGGCTCCATCGATATATTTTGACCAGTGGTGCACGTAGTAGCATACGAAGAAACTATTTTAACTGCCTGATTTGAGGAAGTAAACATGTATCTTTTAACGTGCATTAATAACTAGGTGTAAAGAAATAAATATAACAAAAACATTTCCGTTTTTCAGTTAAAAGATGTTTACTCGCTTATAAAATACTTTAATTGCCAATTGAACTTACATTTTATTCCCAACTTAAAAAAATAGGGAGTAAAATACTCCCACTTCCAAATCTTATCTGGAGCACTTATTAAAGGAATTTGGATTATTTATGTACTTACCAGAGAAAGGACTTTCAATATCAGGAACTCTCTGCATTTAATGACTTATGGATTAGTATTGCCAGTACCATTGGATGGAAATTTCTTAAACAGGGAATGTAATGGCAGTGTTATCAGATTTTTACACAGTAACAGACGTTTCCAAAGTAGTCTCATGTTTGCCAAGGCTATTCCTAGTTCAAAGCGGATAATTTACATTGGGATTCCCTTGGGGGAGAGGGGTGTGGGCGGGGGGACAATATCTTACTCTAAAAAATCCCTTCAAATGCTAATACATCCAAGTCTTTTAATTGGTGATGTGATTCCAGACCGTATATTAAAGAGGGGATAACCATTTCATCATCCTGCAAAAATTATGATTTTATTGGGGCGTGCTGTAATAGTGAGGCCCAAGCATTTAGGAGCATAAACTACTTGTATCTTTTGATTTTTCCAGCCACCAACTATATTTAGCCCTCCTTCTTGCTGGTGTAAAATGCATAATTTATTTGCTTATTTATAAGGCAATCATTCTTAGTCGCATGATCCTGAAAGGTGTTCAACAAACGTTGGAGTCCTACTGGCATGCAGTCGAATAACATAATGTTGTCTGCCTATGAAATCCAAATTATCTTTACGCCGTTAACCTTCGGAGAAATAAAATTAACACTTTCCAGAGGTTTTCCTGGATCTGGCAAATAGAAGTTAAAAAAGCTTTGACCAATCTGCAACCCTGCCGGAGACTTTGAATGTCTCCATTTCCTCTGTAAATCGCCATTCTATATTCTGATTTTTAAAAAGGTTGCATTATGAAGAAAAATTAAGATACTAAGCAATGGTTGAGGAAGACCCCAATTTTGCAATTTATTACAACAGATAATTTTAAGATCAATACTAACCATATGCACAGTGTGGCGGGTCAGAATAATACTGACTGATTTTCCACCTCGCTGCTGATATTTATTAAATGAAAGGTTTGGTGAATGGTCCTCGTTCACATCGTCTTTAGTGGTTTGAGTGGCATGTACGTTAAATGGTAGCAGAGCAGAGGCAGTGCTAGTTAAAATTTGTGTCGGAAGTGGCTGAAGTGTAACGTGTGAGCATCTCACTCAACACATTCAGTGCGGTTTGACGCAGCGTTGTTGGGTCAGCTTCTCTAGTGTTTCCCCTGCATAGCGTTTCCCTGCAAAGTGAAAGCTTGAGAATACAGCGTGGACCAGAGCATTGAGCAGAGCTGTGACTGGAGGGGGGGCGGGGGTGTGTGGTGTGTGGTGTGTGGTGTGTACGTACACACACACGTACGGTGACCAGCGCAAATCTGGAGTGCAGCAGCAAACTTCCTCGCCACCTGGGCTGCAGGTATTTGGTGCTTGGGCTCACTGTTTTGCTGCTTCCACTGGCTGGCCATGAGCAGGTAAATGCACTACTGCCGTTGGTGCAGTGTAAGGAGAACATGGTGAGCCCATTGTCTTGAGTACTGGTGCACCTAACAGTAGTGTTACCTGTGCATGTCTGGAGTCTTGATCTCGACCTGCTTTTGGTGGGCTTGCTGTGCTGTTGGTGTGTGGAAAATTACTTGGTGGCTGCCGGCTGTGTGATAGAGGCACTTGGAGGTCCCTGAAAGACGACTAGTGGGGCTGCATATCTTGTATTTCCTCTTTGGTGCCACCTTCTGGCTATTTCTACTCTGACTTACTGAAGCTATTGACGATATTGAAGCTGCTGATTTGTTCCCCTAGGTATGCCGGCTACAACTAGAACCAATCGCCTACGAAATGGAGCTTGTTCAAAAGAGCCCAAGTCTGCCATGGGAAATAAAAAATCTGTTAATTGCTTGGTATCGGCAAATATGTTTGCTACCCAGACAGATTTTCCTGAACAAAGTGGTATTACTAAAGCCATAGCCGGAAAGATTGCACCCTTCTTACAGGATGGGAATAAGCCAACTGGTTGTCCGGCAAACCCGCTTGCTAATATGGAGATTACGTCCCCTTCACCTCAGTCATCATAAATGCATGATTCGCCGGCCTTCGAAGGGATTGACAACAATTCCCTCCTCAATTTATATTACTGTCGTCATTGAAATTCCCTCGGCCCACAAGAGCTCATTATGCCGCAGGGTGGCATTATAGAGTACGCAATGTGATTGGTTTCAATCTCTGCCAAATCCCCAGATGATTTAGCGATTGATTAACTGGTCCATACTTCCCTTAATCTCACCAGTGATTGTGGAGCTTGTTCTAGCATACAAAGTAGATTTCCTTAAATTAGGATACGAGTTGTAAGTTGTGGCGGAACAACCTATTTCCACTTCTAGACACTTTTGAAGGCCAATAAGGAAATTTTCAATTTACAGTGTTAAAAGATGCAATTATTCAATTGTCAGTTTGCTTGGAATTGTTCAAGTTGCCTAACAAAAATCGGATGGGGTGCCAGGCTGTATCAACTATACAAGGACACAAAGCTTGACCGTTACTTGGCTATAATGAGGAAAATGTTACCTCTCATAGTGGCCTGGAACCAGAGGCTTTCGGTAATTTTTAGCAAAACGAGAGGTATGGGACATTGTAGCTAGTGCTGATGTTTTTGCCCTCCAGGAGACTTGGACCAAGTTCACCTGGATGGCTACACTATCATTACAGACCTGCGACAAGAAAACGACTGAGTAGACCTAAAGGGGGGTCTAGTCATTGGTGTAAGATCTAGTATGATGATAAATTAATTTTTGCTACTGTCCCCCAATCCGAATCTATTGGCTGCTGTTGTCCCTCTTGAAAAACCATCCAAATCAGAAATTCCTTTTTGTTTACTACTTATATTCCTCCAGGGGGGCAACCAGTCAAGTACTATAGTAGGCCATGTTGATAAAATGCTTACATTATGGCTGGAGGAAACTGTGGCTGCTTTATGTGTGATTGTTGGCGATTTCAATTTGAGTTGTTACACTAAAGAGGAGAACATTGTTTTTGGTCCTCTTGTTCTATCCAAGGGAGACGTTTATTGGTCTTCCTTTTTGGCTGACGTTAGTCTGGCAGGACTGAAATGTCTAAACCTGCAAGACACATCCTTCACTTTGAAAAATAATCGGTCCAATTCTCTTAAGATCATGCTGCTGGAAGGTATTATTTGAATCAAAGTCCTTCTGTCATGCCGATAGTTTGGAGGCTCTTGGTGACTGGTTTACTCATGCGGTTAAGGACATATTATGTATTATATCCAAACTAAAACCCTTGAGAGCTCCAGGGCCAGACGGCCCTGCCTATTTCGTACTCGGGCAGGATACCCAGGAACAGGAAAAAGGCAAAACTGATTCCGTATTTAAAAAAGGGAACGAGAACTACCAAGTAATTACTGTCTGCTTGACTTAACAGACTTTACTTCAAATATCTACTGAACTTGTATTCTTGAAAAGTTTAATGAGTGGGCTGCTGAGAAAAAACTGCTTTCTCCAAAGCAGACTGGATTCCGTAAAGGCTTTGGTACTGTGTTTACTATCTGGTCTCTGAAATCTGATTGGCTCCACTATGGGTACTAAAGTCTGTAATCTTCATATTTGCTTTGCAGATTCAGCAGCTTTTGATTCAGTAATACGATCTAGGCTGTGGGAAAAGATGAAAGCCTGGGGCTGCAATCCCTCTATTCTACACTTCATACAACAGCTGCACATAGATACTACAGTATCAGTCAGACTGGACATGGATGGCAGTGTACCGGCAGAAGTAGCTACTAGTCACAGTGTCAAAAAGTTATGCGTGTTGGCTCCTTTACTCTACAATCTGTATGTGGCGAGTATGGGGGATAACCTGGATAACTCCAGATGTTGTCCACCTAGTGTTCCCTGGTTGTCATACGCTGACAATACTATCCTGATCGATAGAACGCCTATTGAGCTGCAGCCTAGTATGGATGCCCTGGTGGCTTACTGAATTGAAAATGGGTTAATCCTTAATCCTGCCAAAACAAAGGTTATGATTATTAGGAACTCATCTGGCCGTAAGCCCCAGTTTGTTTGGAAAATTGAGGGAACTGTTTTGGAAGATTACATCTATTTGGGAGTCTTGGTTAATAATCGCTTATACCGTTCATCCCTTAAGAACTTCATTGTCCCTAAAATATTAAAGAAAATGCGGCTTATTAAGTGATTTTATTTCTTCTAGGGGAGGCTATTCCATTGAAGGATTTATTATGTTATATAAATGAAATTTGGTCCCCAGTATCCTTCACGGCATTGAAGCCTTTTCCCTTAGGGATGTTAAATGGCTTGAGCAAATAGAAGGGAAAATCTGGAAAGACATTTTAATTCTTCCCCCAATGTGTGCCCAATGAAGCAATGTGTTGTGAACCCTGCCTAACATCTCTACTGACCCACTGGAGGTTTGTCAGGATTACCATGTGTATGAAAACTATGAGTTACCTGTATGTTGATTATTTGTTTGTTCCTTATGCGGCCGTGCTAAAAGTTTCTGTGGTTCCAAATGCCCCTTTAAACTCTTTATGGAAGAGGTTTCCAACATTCCTTCTGTGGTTAATTTTGAGATTGAATTCACTTCTGTGATTTAATTTTGAGATTTAATCCCCTTTTAACCTGGAAAGTAGTCTTAAACTGATGAAAACTAAAGCAGTACTAAGGGATAGAGGTATGCTAATTCACAAACTCCCTGAAATCCACATTTACAGAATATGTTAAGCAAGGCTTTCCATTCCCCTCCCATTTTCATATATCTTAAAATGAATTGAATCATCGGATTAAGATTCAATCTTTTACCTCTTAACACGGTGCACAGAGGGTGGAAAAGGATTCCGTACCATTAAAGAACGTACATGCAGGATGTGCAAACTGGAAATAGAGACTGCGAGGCATATATTCATTACCTTCCCTCTTCGCTAGAATAGATATGTTAAGGCTTGTGCCTCCTTCGTAAGTGAAATGTCATCCATACAGATGGACCAATTTTGGAGTATGATATTCTCGAGAGAATCACTTGTCATTCCCTCATCTGTGTTTTATATGTGGAAAGAACTGGAGAAAAGTGTATTTTTTTCTTTCTTTTTTCAACAAAACATTTTATTAGATATTTTCAGGAAAACGTACATCAGCATCAACATCACATAAGAGCAATGACGCCACAAGGTTGTAACATACACAGGAGATCATTTACATTTTCTGGGTCTTCTTCTCTGGGGTGAACTCACTTGCTGCTATTACGAGAGTCTCTGTGAGCCTCTACTGCTCCCTTCAGTCTTAGGGTCATGGGCGGACGACGGGTCAGTCCTGGGTATTTCTCTGCGTATTCCATAAAAGGAGTCCAAGTGTTCTGAAAGCTAGTAATATTTCCCAAGCGCATAGCAGTGATTTTGTCTGACACCACAATGTGCCAGCATTTTGTCCACCAGGTAATGACAAGCTTTCCGGGTGTTTCCATAAATGAGCTATGGAGATTTTAGCAGCAGTGAGGAGGTGGGTGACTAGTTTTGCTATCTGACCTGTTAACTGGAATGACCCCTCCCCAGTGTCTGCCAGTAATACTATACCTGGGTTCCATGATCAGGGGATTTCCAGACCCGTGATCAGTTTAATTTGTTCCAACACCACTCGCCAAAATTCTCTAGCTTTGGGGCAGTCCCATAGCAGATAAAACGGGGAACCAGTATATGTGCATCCTCTCCAACAGCTAGAAGGGATAGCAGGGCTGCTTTTATCAGCTCAGGAGTTACGTAGTACTGATAGCGTACTTTGTATCCCCCCTCTCTGTTTGTAATGCATTTGTTACTGTTATGCAGTCTCACCCATATTCTGCCCCAGTCTTCAATTTCTAGTGTGCGTCCCAGGTCTTTTTCCCAACTAAGCATGTATTTTTCCTTCCTGGTAGGATCTGTTTTATTTAGTAATCGATATAGAGTGGAGATTTTAACCCTGGGCGCGGATGCAGTCAAGGTCCTCTCCAACCCTTTCAGTTCCCTGCCACCTTTTTCCTTAACCACATCTTGTGTGATCCAGTGTCTTAATTGTGCGTAGTGGTAACGCTCAGATTCTGGGATATCAAATTTTGTTTTACATTCTACAAATGTGAGGGGGATGCCATTATGCAAGAAGTCCCAAATCCTCATCAAGCCTCCCACCCTCCAGGCTGCAAAGCTATTAGGAGGGATGCCAGGGGTAAAGTCTGGATTACTCCAAATCGGTGTAAGGGGACCAAGCGTGCCCGTGCAGCCACACTTGCGCGCTGCAATTTTCCAGTTGGATACTGTATTTTTTGTGGCTGTGAGACGCGCTGAGTTTGCAGGGTTCCGAGAAGGTGTTATATGGGGGAGGGAGGAAAGTGGCCCTGAGCACCATGCTTCCTCAATTCGCTTCCAACGGGGCTGGTCTGCCATGGTTTCCCAGGCAAATGCATGAGAGAGCTGAGCAGCTCTGCGATATCCGTCCACGTCTGGGACCCCCAGGCCAACCAAACCCCTGCGGCAGAGCATAATTTGCTTAGCAATACACGTTGTTTTTCCCCACCCAAATGAATTTCGATATGCTTTTCTGCAATTTCAATAGATCTCCCTCTGGGATATTTATTGGGAGTGCTGCACAGTGATAAATCAACCTTGGGACAATATTAATTTTTACTGCTGTTATCCTCCCTAGCCAAGAGATTTTCTGTTTCTGACACTGCTCTAGATGTTAATCGCCAGGGCCGCTGATTTACTCTGAATTCTGAAACCTCCCTGAAAGCCTCAATTTCTCGCCATAAGGAACCCATAGATTTGTCTATTTGCGTTATTGTGAGGAGGACATCATCAGCGTACATGGCTGTTTTGTATTCCTGCTTACCCACTGCGAGGCCCTTTATGTTCAAGTTTTGTCAGAGTTTAAGGGTGAATGGCTCCATTGATGGGGTGAATATTAGCGGGGATAGTGGGCATCCTTGACGCGTGCCTCTGTTTATGTGTAGCTTGTCTGATCTAATGCTGTTAATTCTTAATTGTGTGGAAGGATTCTGGTAATTGGACATCTCCCATGCAACAAAGTTAGGGCCGAACCCAAAGTGAGAAAGTGTTTCCCTAATGTATCCTCAATCCAATAGGTCAAATGCTTTATGGGCATCTAGGGAAATAACTGCCAGTTTCTTCCCCTTTCTGGCAGCAGATTCTATCAGATCAATTGTGCGTCTAATATTATCTTGGGTGCTTCTGCCAGGGATAAAGCCTGTCTGATCTAGATCTATTGATTTTGGGAGGACGTTCCTCAACCTAGTGGCCAGTACATTGGAGAATATCTTTCCGTCATTATTCATCAATGTGATTGGCCTATAGGAGGTGCATAGCTCCGGGTCTTTACCTGGTTTAGGGCTGAGAATAGTTCCGCCATAGATGGAGTAATGCTCTTTGTGGTGAGGAATGAGTTGTATAAGGCTGTGAGCTGTGGGGACAGGATATGCGAGTATGTCTTATAAAATTTGTCTCTGAGTCCATCGGGGACCGGGGCTGAGTTTTTCAGGGTTTTAATTGCATCTGTAGTTTCCTCCACTGAGATCGGCATCTCTAAGGGGACCAGGTGGGCCTGGGGGGGGAAGTGTTGCTGATGGAGTGTAAATAGTGCGTCTGTCTTTCGAGTGTTATGGGGCTCCCGCCATGATTTCTCTGTGGTGGACTACCATTATTTCAATCTTCTCGATCTCAGTAAACCGCATGTTCCCGACCTCCCCTGTAAGCTTTAAGATGTTATTTCTATTGTGTACCTTTTTTAGTTTGTACGCCAAAATGCGATTAGCTTTGTTCCCATTAATGTAGTAGTATTGCTTTGTATATGCGAGGGCCCTGGCTGACTTATCTTCCCAATGCATGTCTAGGGCCATCTTGGCTTTTTTGAGATCCCTCTCCCCTTTCCTAGTTTGGTGTTTTTTATAGCTTTTTTCTAGATCTGCAACTTCCGCTTCAAGATTGGAGCGCTGGAGTCGTGCAACCCTCCTTTGCTCTGCTACTGCACTAATCAATGCCCCACGAATAACCGGTTTCATGGCTTCCCAAATCATGGTTATGGAGGACTCCCTAGTTATGCAAGGGTCTCGCCCACTTCTCTTTTGATGACCACATCTAGCAGGGTAGAGTCCTGTATTTTTGGGGGTGGGGGTTGGGAAAAACTGAATTTGCAGATCTGCCATGACAGGAGCATGGTCTGAGAGAAGTCTTGTATGAATTTGTACCTTTTCCAGGCAGGGGTAAAGAACGCTTGGCATCAAGATCAAATCTATTCTAGAGAAAACTTTGTGAGCATTAGAGTAGAAGGTGAAATCTGTCTCCCCCGTATAGCTAGCCACCAAATATTTGTCTGTTTCCCTGAGAAATTTAGCAAGCCCCAGTGACCGGGAGGAATACGCTCTGATAGGGGGAAGTGTCTTATCCACTTGCAGGTCTGCAGGTCTGGGTATACATTGAAGTCCCCGCCAATTAGGAGGTGGCCTTATGTGAATGCTAAAATCCTCAGGATTAGATAAAGCAGGAATCTCTCCTGTGCATTATTTGGGCAATAGATGGCTGCTATTGTGAGTGGTTGTTCCAGGAAGTATCCCTTAACCAGAATAAATCTGCCTACGGGGTCTCTTTTTACTGTGATCTGGGTTAAGGGGTGTTTAAACTAAGCAGGATGGCCACTCCACCTTCCCCCTACACCCCTGATGTGGCAAAGTAGGATTTCTTGAACCTTTCTTTTAAATTTAATTTGATTTTCATCGGCCGATGGGTCTCCTGCAGGCATACTATGTTGCCTTAGAGTTGGCCTAACCTCCGTTCTACTGACCTCCTTTTGGCCGGGAAGTTAAGTCCTTGAATGTTCCATGTAATCATACGTATTGCTCGTTCACTGTTAGACCCCGTGATCCCCATTGGTTTGCATGCTTCTAACTGAGTCTACGCGGTTACCCTCCCATGTGTTGGGGGTCAATTTGCTTTGCCCGTTTGTGTCTTGAGTTTTTATCGTGTCTTGATGTTTTGTTCCCTTCAATCTCCTGAGTCCTCCTGAGTGAGATCTCCCTCCCGCTCCCCCCTACCCACAATAACCAAGGTTGGGAGCAGCCCTCAACCAACAGGGTTCTCTGGCTCACGCCCCCACCGACAAAACTGAATACCAACATGCCCTAATGCAGAATTAAACAGCATTACTACATAGCGCAGAAAAGGCAATTTCCCAAGTTGCGGGTTCAATGTTTCCTGTCATTTTTACCCTACGGTCCCAGCCCTGCGGCAGGGCTGATTTTTCACAGCTTCTACCATGGGACAATTGATCACTCTCTGTGTCGCTGTTGCAGGGAAGTAATGCTTCCTGTATTACTTAGCTGCTTCCAAGTGATTTCCGTCCAGTGGGAGCCCTAAGGGGGATCTAGTTTAGTCAGTTGTAGTGTCAGGCTCCGGTTTAAACTCTCCTAGCTCCTCACCTGATTCTTCGGAGGATTTGTCCTTGAGAGAACCCTTGAGCTTAGGAATCTTCTTTTTCTTGTTGGAAGTCTTGTCCTTTGGAGTCCGGACCTTCCGCTTGTGAAGATAAGGTCTAGCCCCTCCGGAGGCCACCTTGACAGTGGTGGGAACCTGTCTTCGGAGGCTCCCAGGGGGGCCAGCCTCACAGTCAGGGAAAAAGCCAAAAGGCAGAAAAAACCCTGCAGATCTTGATTGGAATAGCTGATGAGGAAGTCTTTAGGAACCATGGGTGAGAGAAGGAAACGCCTCTTAACAGCTGAGTTGCAAGAAGAGAACACTGAAGGTGGCTGATGGAGCAGACTTGTCTCCGATGAAATTTCAGAGGCTGAATCCTTTGTACTGGCGGAAGAACTGAGAGTAGCAAGCAACGGAATCTCTCCCGCAAGTAAATATCAGGATATAATGAGAAATACAAAAGGATAAAAGAAACATAGAGGAAACTGCACAGAGACAAAATATGGGAGGAATAGCATACAAAGAAAAGTAATAATATAGAAAGCTGTATTCAGGAGAAAAAGAGGAAAGGGCAAGACCCCACAGTGCAAAAGTATTAATCTATAGAGAGGCGACAGGGAGAGCTACGCACTGACGGAAGACCGCAGGCGGGGGAACTGAAAACAGCGAAGGGTGCCAAGGCAGTTAAGGCGAGAGGAAAACAGTCGCGCACAGCCCAAGGACTGCAGGCAATGAGAAGGAAACGGCGAGGGAAGCCGAAACAGGTAAGGTAAAGAAGTAGAGCCGCGAACAGTCAGAAGGACTGCAGGCGGGGAGCTGGGAACAGCAGGGTTGCCGAAGCAGGTGGAGCTGCGTACAGTCAAAGAGACTGCAGGCGGGGGTTTGAATACAGAGAGGGACGCCGATGAAAGAAGGTAAACAAAGCGTCCAGGAAGCCGAAGGAAACAAACGAAGACCAAAGACGTACGAAATGGTAGCAAGGAACAAGGGAAACACAGGCTGGGAAGAAAGTAGCACAAACAGACTACTACGAGGAGCCTAAGGAAAAAAGGCTAGTACTTTAGAGAAAACAGAGCGTTAGCGTGACAAGACACAGATACAACGCACCGAACCAGGGGGCGGACTCAGAATTTATAGACGACTCTGCTATGTTGGGTGAGGGCTAGAGCGTTGCAAAGAGCCCACTAGTACCTCCAGCGACTCCATACCTCCACCCTCGGTTCCTGACATGTAGCTCCTGTTCCTCCTTCAGTCTGGGTTCTTGTTGTTTTTCCGGGGAGGGCCCCGAATGCGGCATCTCCGGTTCACTCTCGTCCAGGCGCCCGTAGTTGGTTTCTCTGTCAGTTCTTGGGAGGCTAATTCTCTCTGATTCTCCTCTGTCTGCTCCCATCCTCAAGAACTTCTCTGCTTCTATCAAGGAGTGTATTTGTCTCTGATTGCCTTCCCAAGTGAAAGTTAGTGAAGTCTGGAAGCCCCAGCGGTAAGGAACCTTCTTTTCTCTCATCCACTCGGTAAGATGTCTCTCTTCCTTTCTCTTTAGGGGAGTGGTGTTCGCCAGGTCCTGATATATTAGTATGGTCGCACCTCCTGATATATTAGTATGGTTGCACCTCTAAATTGAATGTGTTCAGAGTTCCTGGTTTCTCGCGTTATTTCCTCCTTGACCTTAAAGTGTATTCTTGCTAATACATCAGGAGGAGTTGAGAAAGTTTGTCGGGTCCTGGTGCGGTAACCTCTTATTTATTACGAGCGGGGCATCATCCGGTAGTGTAATTATGAATCTGAATAGGTCCTTCGTGTAGCTCTCCGTAGCTCTCCAGGTCTGCATCAGCAACTGAGGTAGGGATTCCCCGTAGACGAATGTTATTTAGTCTTGATCGATTTTCGGCGTCCTCTTGTTTAGTTTCCAGAGCCTCTCATCTAGCCTCTCATCTAGCCTCTAGGGCGGCACTCCTGTCCCTACTTTCTTCAATTTTGAGTGATTGTTCGCAGAGGTTATTCTCAATATTATCTGTTCTGCTTTCGACTGCAGCCACTCGCTTGTCCAGAGTAGATATTTTGCTCATGACTTCCTCGGCCCCCTTTTGAAATTCCCTTGTCATGGCTGCTAGCAAGTCCTGCAGGTCTGATTTCGTCACAGATTGCGTGAGTGGGGTACTGCTTGATGCCCATGATGGCTCCGCATGCTGTGCCTCTGCTTGATCATCATCCTTTTTTCGCTTTTTCAGGGTTGAGCAGGTTCATTAGTGTGGAGATGTCCACCTGCTTGGTGTTTTCCCCACTCTTCGCCATGTTTCACCCTGTTTTCTCTGTGATATAGGGCTTCCTTGCTAGTCCCCCTTCGAGTGTTGTGTTTTAGAGTGACCCGACCCAGGGGTGTGAGTAATAGTCGGAGCACTTCGCTTCTTCAATGAACTCCCTGGAGCCGTCCGGCATATGCCATTCGTCTCTGGTGTAAGGCACTAGGAGCTTTGGAGGGCTGGTTAGTACCGCTTTGGCCTTCGTAGTGGCCCTCTGATACAGGACCTCGGGACATGAGCGCAAGAGAATCCCGTCCTCGCTCCTCCGTCGATAATTGATTTGAAGGCTTCTACTGGCTGACTACATATGGCGCTCCTGAGCCTGCTCCAGCCCTTGTTTGGTTGTATTGATGGTGTCCAGGGCGCTTTGTTCCCCCAGCCCTCCCCGAGTGTCGTAGGGTTAAGTGGGTGGAAATGGCTAGCGGGAGCTCTATGCCCGTTGTTCCAGTTGAGCCTAGTCCAGTTCAGGTTGGGCAATACTGAGTGTGGACACGGTTGTTCCTTTAGAGTAAGTCTGTCCCCCCCCCCCCCAACTGTGTCGGCCGGACTGGTTTAATTAGGTGTGTTCAAACAACAATGCATTGTGAAAGTATTTAAATTGCGTTGTGAAACCTAGGCCTTGTCCAATTGTTATTATTGTCTCATCTCTCCCTGTCTCGTCTGCCTGCACCCATCCCTGCGTCCTTCCCTAGTGTCCTCCCCGCCCCCCCTCTCCTATCCCCACCTACTCTACGGTGCTCTGTTTCTCCTATCCTTTCCAACTGCTTTTCTATTGACTATCCTTCTCTCCTCACTAAATCTGGTAGGAAGAGGTTTAAAAAGGATATCCTGGTCTCCAACCCAGGCCTCCCTATCACTGACACCTATACCAGTGCCGCCTCTAAGCAAACTTTCACAGACCTCCTCTTTGTCGTTCCCTCGCCAGACCTATGGACTCTACACATGCTCTCTGTGCTTTCCCCTTTCTCTTCCTCTCCCGTTAATGGTGGCACCCGATGGGAGGCCCTCCTGGCCTTCTTCCACTCCTCTAAGGTCATCATTAATGTTTACCTGAATGGTAGCGTCTTGGTCCAAGGCCCTCAGGCCAATCTTCTCCTCTTTGATAGACGCTTCCCGCACCTCATCAATTTCCTTCCTTCTCCTGCTGTCCCCCCTCTACCCTCCATGGCTTCCTTGCCTCCCCGTGCTGTATTCCACTTGGCTACCTTGCCCTCTCCTCCTTCCTCTTCTACACCTCCGCAGGGCGTACCTCTGATTTTTACACCTCTCTCCGGAAGTCTTTCAAGCATGACAACCTTCTCCTTATTGCCACTCTTAACTCTCGCCTTGCCACCTCCTTGAGGAACTCGACCTCTGTGTCCTCAGTCCCACCGAAACATGGTTCACGGCCAGCTCCGTCACGAGCTTTGGCACTCTCTTCCCTGACGGCTACAAGATCCTCTCCACGCCTAAATCCAACCGTTCTGGAGGGGGTGTAGCCCTGATCTTCCCGGAGTGGATCCCTGCCTCTGTCATTCCTATGCAGGCCTTCTCCTCTTTTGAATGCCTTGTCTGCAGTCTCTCTCCCTCTCCCTCTCCCTCTCCCTATCCCTCTCCCTCTCCCTCTCCCTCTTCCCCTCCCCCTCTCCCTCCCTCCCTCCCTCCCTCTCTCCCTCCCTCCCTCCCTCCCTCTCCAAGCCATTCCCTTACTGTGGCTACTATCTATCGTCCACCTGGGCAGATCTCCTCCTTCTCTGAATGGGCAGACCTTTCCTCTTCCCTCCTGGTCTCGACCACTCAACCTCTCCTTCTTGGAGACTTTAACATCCACCTGGATGCTTCCTGTCCTTCCTCTGGACTCTTTCTCTCTTTCACTTTCTCTCTTTTTCTCTCTCTGTCTATTCTCCCCTCTGGCCCGACTCTCACTGCAGGGCACACGCTGGATGGCCTGATCTCCTCACACCTTCCCCTTTCTATCCCTCTCACCACTCCTCTCTCTTGGAGTGATCACTTTCTCCTTTCCTCCCAGCTCACCCTCTTTACCCCCCAGGCCAAGCCAACTCCAACACTGCCACCTACCTTCTCGTTTATCCGACCCTTGAAGCGTGTGTCAGTTGAGGCTTTCGCTGCCACTTTCTCACCTCCCCCTACGCCTTCGGCTGATTCACACACGGACACAACCCTTTCCATGCTCCACTCTGCTATATCTGATACTCTTGTTGTTCTTGCCCCTGTCATGAGGCTCCGCTTGAAGGCCAAAGCCAAGTACAATTCCTGGTAAGACCTTGTCACCCTCAAACATAAGTGGAGGGTGGCTGAGTGTAAATGGTGTGTTTCTGGTACATCCTCCGACAAACTGGCCTGCCGCCTGCTCCAAAGGCAATACCGGGTCTCTGCCCGCACCAAGAAGAGAGCTCACATCCAAGCCTGCGTCTCTGCGGCATCTAACAACTCGGCCGAACTCTTTCAAATCTGCAAGGAACTGGCCAATCCTGCTGCAGTCTCTACCTCTCCTGTCCCTTCCCAGGCCCTCTGCACGTCTCTGGCTTCTCATTTCATCTCTAAAACTCAGGACATCCTGTCCTCTCTCTCTTCCTATCCCTCTACCCCCTCTACTCCCTGCTCTTCCTCTGGCCCCTCTTCGGCCACCTCTCCTCCCTTTCCCCTGTTCTCCCCAGACCAGGTTTCTAGACAAGTCCAATCTATGAAAGTCTCACCAAAACAGGTTCATCCTTGTTCCTCCAAAACCATCAAGGACCACATTGACTCTCTGGCTCCTACTCTGGACGACTTCTGCAACCACTCGTTCACCACCAAGTCTTCCCCTCCCCCCTGAAGCACTCCCTTGTGCACCCTCTTCTTAAGAAACCCTGCGCTGATCCGTCCTGCCCGGCTAACTATTGCCCTATCTCCATCACGCCTTTCCTGGGTAAACTCCTGGAAAAGCTAGCCATCTCCCAGCTTAATCTTCACACTGAATCTGTTGGTTGTCTTCATGACCACCAGTCTGGCTTCAGAGCAGCCAGAAGCACGGAAACTGCTCTCCTGAACATCCGTGAACACCTGCTCTCCATCCTTGATTCCAACACCCGTGTCCTCATCTTACACTCTCTTCTGACTTTGACACGGTCAACCATGCCATCCTGCTCAACCGTCTCCGTGATAACCTGGGTATCACCGGTCAGGCCCTGGCGTGGCTGACCTCTTTCCTCTCTGATCGACCCTCCCAGGACCAACTTGGGTACTTCCTCTCCTCTATCTTTAGCTCTACCTGTGGTGTCCTCCAGGGGTTTAACCTCTCTCCCTGGTTGTTCAACCAATGCCTGGCACTTCTTGCTCACCACATTGCCGCTCTGCACCAACTTTCATTGCTATGCAGATGACACTCCGCTCACTTTCAGGCTACCTTCAGCCACCTCTTCTTCTCTGATCTCCGACTGTCTGTCTGCTATCTAGAAGTGGTGTGCCACCAATGATCTCTGCCTTAATGCCAGTAAGACTGAGATTCTCCTTGTTGGCACACCCGCTCCCTACTTTTCTGTCCCTCTCTGGCCGGCCTCTTTTGGCCCTACCCCTGCTCCCACCTGCGAGGCTAAAAACCTTGGGGTTATGTTTGACTCCACTCTCTCCTTCTCTCCTCACATCTCTGGCATCTATAAGAACTCGCACTACCAGCTGCACCTCCTCAGAGGTATTCTTCCTTTCCTCTCCTTCCCCCCCAGAAGCTCACTGTCTCCAGAGCTCTGGTTCTCTCTAGGCTGGACTATTGCAACTGCCTGCTTCTACTCTCCACCCTCTGCAACTCATCCAGAACAGGACTGCAAGACTTGTCCTTGGCCTCAAGACCAGGGATAGTATCTCTCTAGGACTGAAATCTTTCCAATGGCTCCCAGTGGCTGCAAGGATTAAGTTCAAAACCCTTTACATCATCCGTAAGGCCTTCTTGGTGAAGCCCGCATGGAGGAAAAGGCACGCTGTTAACTGCTGTTCGGCTGGAGGACTGGAATCTCCTTGACTTACCTTCATTGACTGAATCTCCGATACCGCTCCGAGTCTCATAAGTCTGTCGGTGTACATCAGCTGACAGCAGTTGAGGAGAGCGAGATACGAAGCAGGCTGATTTGCACTCTCACGTGACACGAGTCACGTGACATCCAGAAGTCACGCCCCCTGGACAATCCCATTTCAGCATAACAGCGCGACCCTTGCGGCGTGAAGCCCGCGTGGAGGAAAAGGCGCGCTGTTAACTGCTGTTTACGGCTGGAGTCGGCGCGATCGGCTGGTAAGTGTATACTAAACACCCAAATCTTATTTCTTAAATTGCTAGAAGTTTCACTCGCCTGACCAGCTATCACCACCAATAGATAAGATGGATACTGCCAAACCCTGTACAAGACTACAAGAGAAACTAGAAGAATCTGTAGCCATGAACAATAGACTGACATCACACGCAAATACCAACCCTCTGACCTCTATTTCATCTATAGAGGAGAGGCCCAGATCAGTTAAAAATAAAGTGAATATCGTTCAGAAACCTGAGATAAAAGATAAAATCAGTGATTTAACACTAAAGACACCCGTGCTTATGGTTGACAACATGGATGAACACATCCATTCTACAGTTGGAAGTACTACAAAGCTGACATGCATATTACCAACTGAAACTTCATCCAAGATGAAGTTAACAGAAGCAGATCTTACAGCAGCTACAGTATCAGCAAGTCAAAGAAAAGCCCAAAGCAGAAAATTACAAAAAACAAGAGCCGAAGATTCCTGTTTTACTCCATCATTACAAGAGAGAGCAAGGATAGCAAAACTGCATTGGCAGTCAACATATTGTCCAACCAATTCCATCTGTGACAATAACATGCAGTCTTTACCTATCAGGTTAGCACGCCTGTCGCTTGATATCACCGAGATAGATGCAATAATGGACTCCCAAGAGAAAAGAAAAGAAGTTTTCAAGGGAATCCGTCCAACTGCACATATCAATCAAATAAACGCATCAACGCTGATAGCGCACAAAGAAAGTCAAATAACAGCAAAAACACCCATGGAAAAATTGGATAACCATGTAAAGAACCAAAGATCAGATACTCTTGAATCTTTATCCATAAGCACACACTCTGAGCCGATGAGGGATTCATTCAAATCTCCACAGAGACTGCCTACTACGATGTTAGACTTGCAAAACACCTTGGTTGCAGTACTATCAAATGCAATGATTCAATTTCTGAAAATTCAGGAATCCATGGTTGACGCAACAAAAGATCAAGCGACACTATTAGCGATGATTATGACGAAACAGACTCAGTTTGAATCATTCACAAATGCCATACAAGAACGAATGAAATATGAAGCAGAAACTTCCAGGACATGGCAATCACGGCTAGCAGACATGGCAAGAGTGGATCGCATTGACAAACGGAATCTAATGGAAACAGTGTCAACTATAACAAAAAAATTAATAGATGAAAAAGCGAAAAAACCACTACATACGACACCGCAATTCCAAGCAACAATGAAAGAAACGCAAACTGATGAAAAAAGTTACATCAATGGCATCAACATCAATCAGACAACACAGTATGAAATGCAACCTTTGAAACAAATAATCCCTTACTTTTGGTAATCCCAGGCACTAATGAACCACCAATGTGCACACCATTCAATATATTCGACCTATCCAAACGAGGAATGGCAGGCCAAGATGCCTTGAATAAACCAATTCATAAAAAAGCAATCAAGAAATCGCAAACGGGGTCACGTGCATTCCAGAGAAAAATGCAAACTGTTCAAAAATCATTAGGCGACAAAATACAGCCAAGTAACCAACAAATTGCAACCAAGAACATAGTGCAAAAGGAGTTAAACCCAACTCCGGTTGCATCAAAGATATCGAATCAACACCGCAAATTGCTAATCAAGTATTACCAGAACCATTGGATGAGTTGATAACAGAAATCAACCTTGATGCAACAAACTTGCCAACAACTAAGGTCCCTGTACTAGAGATTCTGACTAGTGAGGAATCGTCGGAGGACAATTCAATTTCCATAAACTCACAAGTTGACGCACTGATAGTTATCGATGAATGCAATCAGACATCCTTGGACACCTCAATAATTACGTAAAGAACGGACAAACAACTGCACAACATTTCCCTCACATATTCATCGGTATCAAACGACGAAACATGGTTATCTGCAGAAAGGCAAAAGAGTGCAAAGAAAACTGACAGATCATTGCCTGCTGGAAGTCCTCCCATTACAAGACCTAAGTTCCAGAATCCATTGAGCTCTACGCATGCCTATAGAATAGCATTGTTTCAATTGACACTAACTACAGAAGTGCCGGTGATGCTAAACAGATCCAACACTCTTCGCTTAATCATAGCCATGCCTCAACTTAAAACAATTGGATCCGACGATATTGAAGTAATCATCTTCCCAGACAAGAACTATATGGAAGAAGCCCACATTGATTTCTACACAGAAGAGACTATGCAGAGGGTTCTAGCGGCAAACCATTAATTTGAAAAACTCGGATTTAAAACGGAAGAAATATTTGTAACCAGAAGGATGGCGGAAAATAAATCTAAGAACATTGCATTACTTGATCAAAATATAAACGACAAAGAAAAGAACAAAACAAATGGAAGTAAAAATTGGAGAGATTCCACACGTACCCCGAAACAAAGACATGAAGCTAAAAGAGACAAACAAAGCCAAGTGCCTAGGAAAACATACCTATAACAATCAAAGAACAAAGAAGCTGACACAAATAAAATCTCCCTAACATCATGGAATACAAGGGGTCACAAACATCTTCTGGGAAACCCATATACAATTCTTGCAGAATCAGAAATAATCTGTCTACAAGAAACTTGGTTGACTGAAGAGGTTCTTTGTGACGGATACATAATCTGGCTGAATCCCGCAATATCTTCAAATGAAGGCAGACCGGCATCAGGAATGTTAATCCTAATGAAAATCAACGCTACGTGGTCAATAATAGCAAGAAAGAAAATCAATCCTTGGGCGCAATACATTACTATTCGCATGACAGCCTACAATCCAGCACATAATGACAACAGTGCGACACAGTGTTTAGATAATTGTTGTATTTCAATCTTTAACATTTATTGGAAGCCTACTGCGATTAGCGACAACAAATTAATTGACGCTATTTGTGAGGAAATTGATTCCATCGCGCTTTCTAACAGCGGTAGTCAATTTATCATAGTAGGTGATTTTAACATCCATCTATTCAATAAAGAAGGCCACAAACGCACTCGGCAAGAAATGTCGGCTCGTGCATGTAAACGGTTGAAGGCAATGAGAATTCGTAATATCACTCTAACTGACCAACCAACGAATGCGAAAGGATTACCATTCCCGACCTGGACAGGTGAAACCTCCACCTCAATCATCGACTATGTATTTGCCTCTGAAACCTTGCAGAAACTAACAATTGCAACCAATAATATACCACATTGTGCTAGTGACCACCACCAAATTTCAATTTCCTTGATTGCTTAAAAAACTATTGTGGAGCAAATAAATTTACCAGAACTTGAAGTATTGAATGGGCTGAATAAGCTAAGAATCCGTAGCCATCAAGTAACTGAACTGCTTTCTACTTTTCAAGAGGCCCCACGGAAAGACCAGGTAAAGTTGAATTATGGATGGATTCTGGCAAAATACAAACACATTCAAGCTAAATCTACGACCAAAGCTAATTCTTCTCATGGCCATCAATATAATCTAGAAATTAAGAAAAAGAAACAAGACCATCAAATGAGACTACGGCAATTGAAAAAAAAGAAAGAACCTGATTTTGAAAACCAAATAAAAAAGAAAAACAAAAATATTCCAATTTCCTAAAGGCAAACAAGGCAATGATGAAACAAACTGACGCTGAAGCGATTTTGAGGGCCTTACAAAAGACAAACACGAGAAACTTGTGGTCAATGATGAATGAAAGTTCAAAACAACAGACTTTGATACAAGAAGTGGAATCCTACATATGGGTCAAGCATTTCTCAGAAGTATATAACATCAAATCGCCGCATTTGCCGGAAATTAGAGAAAATGATAACTGTACTTGGAATTTCAATTGGGAAGTAGACAACATAACAACCAAAAGCAAAGCCCTAAATCCATCCAGAGCACCAGGCCCTGACGGGCTGTCAAATGCAATCCTTAAAGCAACACCGGAAGAATGGGCAAAATTCCCTGTTCAGCTGCTACATCTTATAGAGAAAAGCAAGGAGATCCCTTTTACCTGGACAGTCGCTATTCTAATTCCAATGTACAAGGCAGGTGACCGAAAGAATCCGAGTAACTACAAACCAATAGCTCTTAGATCCGCTGGGAAAACCTTTTGCAAGCCATCTACAAAAACAACTTAATAGCTGGGCAACAAACAACGAAAGGCAAGCGAAAAGACAAACCGGGTTTGTTACCAAGATTGGAACCAATGTAAACCTATTGCTATTGAATATGGTAAAAACAGAAGCAAGCATAAGAAAACAACAAGTCTATGCCCTTTTCATAGACCTGAAAATGGCGTTTGACTCCGTAAACAGGCATAAGCTCTGGGCAAAACTAACATCATGGGCTTGCCCTTCTTGCATTCTAAATCCAATAATTCAATTGTACTCAAATGCATCTGTCCGAGTTCGCCTAACAAATGATGGTAAGGTCACAGAATCCATTCCGACTTGGAATGAGTTGAAACAAGGATGCCCTCTAGCCGCTTGTTTATATAACTTATACACCAACGATTTTGAGGAACAAATCCAAAAGCGAACCCACCGAAGATTAATAGTGATTCAATCCAAACACTAATATATGCTGACGATATCATCATACTTGATAAAACTACAAAAGGCTTACAAGAAACCCTGGACAGAACACAAGGGTACATGCGCGAAAACGATCTGCAAATTAACACATGCAAAACAAACGTAATGAAACTTTTTATGCAGAACCGGAAAATCCAACAAGCCAAGAAATAACCACAACAAAGACAATAAAATACTTGGGTGCTTTGATCAATTCCTCAAAAAACAAAAAAGAATGGTGCAATCACATTGAGGGCAAGGCTAGATCCCTTGCAAGACAAGGGAGGTTCTTTCACCTGAAATACGGCACATATTCAGCAAAGGCTACCACCCTGTTATATAACCAAAAAGTAGTTCCGATAATAACTTACGCCAGTGAAACTTTAGTAGATCAGAAAGTTATTAATTAGCCTTACTTTGAAGGGCTATACTGGCGGAAGACACTAGCCTTCCCAAAATCATTCCCAATAGCAAGGATCCGATTTGAACTGGGATTACAGTCAATCCAATCTATAGTTGCATGGAAGCAGATGGATCTGTATAGAAAGATAATCTCGGATGACAAGATTCTATTAAAAGAAAAAGAACAAGCTCTGCAAACCTCAGCTCTTTCGACATGGACCACAAACATAAAAAGAAAAATGCAACTAGAAGAAATATCGGATGATATATCAAGAGACCTCAGCAGGCGAAACGAAAATTAAAAACCAATGATTGGATAAAAACAGTAGAGATCCAAACAACATATAAACGCTACCTTAAATGTGATAATGAGATAAGAGCTCTTAATGAACTACCCCATTATCTAATTCAATTTCCAGACAGAATGATTCGTGATTTGTTTCTACGTTTCCGGCTGAACATATTACCAACCCGACAGTATCTAGCGATGATAGACAAAACAGACATCACATCCCCGGATTGTAGATTTTGTAAAGAAGACCAAACAAAAGAAACTTTATTTCATCTGATCATGGTGTGTCCTGCGTTGAAAGAAAAGAGAGATCTCTACAGAGATTTTTACAAAATCTCGAAAAAAGTCATGACGACCGAAGAAAGATGGGCTAAGTTACTTCAAGGAACCGACCAACCCATCTTCCTTCCTCAGCCAACATCTTCCCTCCTCCGAAGTCGCCCACGGAATCAATCCGTTGAGGGTGGAGGGAGGGAGTATGCACACTGCATTTTTGGAATTCAGCACCGCGTCCCTTCCTCACTCCATATGTAATTCGGTGGGCTCTTTTACGCGGAGTTAAGCCGATGAAAATACCGTTGGTGACTGGGGAGCTTCTACGGAGCCATGCCACCAGCCTCAGCACCAAGCCATGCCCCCGCAGAAATGCCTAGATAGATTTGTGAATTTGTAAAACTGTTTTCTTATGGATTTGACTGTGTGAGAAACCTGAGGGTATTCTCACTCCTACTCCCCTACGATCCTCTGCGCAGGTGGCTAGATAAAGGCCATCGCTATTGAATTCTGACCCTGGGGATGGAGAAGTGAAGTACCACCACCTGGGTGGAGGGTCCTTGCAGACTGTGAATGTGGTGCCCTCGGTCAAGACATGGTATCCCCCTTCCCTATTGATGACCAATCCAAACCTTCCCCAACCATCATGGGCTGTTATAAGTCTGTTCCCCTCATTTTTCATGGTATGACACTTGTTCGTACTGGGATGAAGAAGAGGCCACTAAGAGCAATGAAGATTACACCTTTTCGCCACTTTAGTACTGGGACGAAGAAGATGCCCACTAAGAGCTGCGAGGATCTGGCATGTCCTTTAATTATGGTCAGGCAGGACTGATTGGACATCCACACCTGCAGCTTATTAAGGGGCTGCATGTGTATAAAGGGAGATCAGCCAGACAGAGAAAGAGAGGAGCGATACTAGGGAAGCAGCAGAAGAGCCGCATGAGGAGGCAGCTGTGGTGGGACAGGAGACTGAGCCAGGATGCCGGGATGCCAGCAACTATCTCAACGGACTTGGGGGGGTGGGGGGGACCCGATTTGAATGGGCTGTGTAATTTTCCCAAGCCTGGGAACCTCCATACGCCAAGACGAGCAGCAGGAGCTGCTGAGGAGCCGGAGCAGAGGACGCCGACTGTGTGCCGAAAGAAGCATTGAAGCTGCCAGTGTGTGGAGAGAGGCACATGGCAGGTGGTGGGGCTTGCGCCGGTAAGGTTTCCCGACTTCAGATGCAGAAGAGAAGTCGTGGGAACTACCAGAGAAGAAGCAAAGAAGAGCGGTGAGTGTCAGACCTGCAAGTGAACAACGGTTCGGAACGTGGAAGCAACTAAATTCTTATTGAACACCAAACTAAAGGGAAACTTAACTTTGAGCAAATAAATGTCTATTGTAGGGGAGGCATGGTATCACAAGTATGACACTGACACAAAAGGTACAATTTGTAAAACCTTTAAAGTTTCTGAGTTTGGAAAAACTCCTACTTTGCCCTATAACTAGGATGGTAGTTGTCGCGACCATCAAACAGTCCTAGTAGCGTCCGTCAAATCAAAATAGCTTATGCTAACAAAACCTAATGCCTGCCCTATCTTTTGTACAAAAAGTGTATAAAGGAGATATGCATGTAAAGGAAAATCAGTGTTCAAAATATAAAGAATAAAAGTGGCTCAGTCGGCTCTCCTCCCCACGTTAGACAGCACGGACTAAGGTGGTCCTTGTAAGCAGGATGATACACTCTGGCTCGGGGCTTTAACACAAAAATAGTTCAGAACATGGACCGAGGCCTACCTGGCCTTCCACGTTAAAGTCTCTTTCCAGTCTTCCAAACAACGTTCAACAAAGAGTTCACGTTGGTCCCCCTCTGTCGGGCTCAGATCGTTCACATCAAAAGTTCAACAATACCTCCAGGCGGCTCCCTTCCCCAAACTTATTACACTTAGGGTCTCCCTCAGTCGGGTTCAGGCCATTTCTGTTCTGGATGTCGAAGACTTTCAAATGTGCGTGACTTTCTCTACAGACCTCTGCAGGACCACTTCGACTCAAAGTTCAACTTTCAGTTTTTTACTCCCCCCTTCTCGCTGGGTTAATTTTGATCACTTTGCTTTTACTGTTCATTCACTTTATCGCTCTAAATAATTCACCTTTCACAGAGTCTTTCGAGTGGGCTACTTCCTTTCTCCGGACTACTCCGTAGTGCTGGTTTCACAGCTGTCCTTACTTAAAAGTTCTTTCACAGGCCTGCCTTTCTTCGCGTCTCCTCCACACGTGTGCAGCCTTGCCTTACAATATAATGTTGCCACTTCAATCTTTTCTTAACACACACTGGTCTCTCAGGTCGTTTGCCAAACTCACCGGCTGTGTGTGTGCTTTTTTATCTTGTCTTCACAGTTTTTGAATTTTTCTGCCTTTTTGGAGGCAATGACCTCCAGTAGGGAACTCCTGAGGTTTTCGCCCCTGCTGCTCTTGTCCATTGGTCCGACGCTCTGCTCCAGTAGGTCCACCTTCGCCCCAGAAGTGCTGATCTTACTCGTGTTCCGCCTTTCTCAGAGTCTGTCTCTATGTTCTGCCTTTTATCCATGTGAGGAGAGCTAATTGGTATCAGCTGTAAGCACTTGAAGTCAATTGCCTGACTTTACCTGACCCGATTAACGTGACATGTCCAGTGCGATGAATAAGAGTTAGTCTTGTTAGTCTCAGTCCCTCTCTTCCTCGGGCCAGTGTTTGTGTACAGTGTTTGTGTAGAAAGGGTGGGGGGAGTTGGGACATCAGAGAATCCTAAAAAAATAGGATGGGTTCGGTGTGCAATAAAGGGGGGGGAATACTGCGTCTCGCCATTCGCAGCCGTGGTATAGCGTTCTTTCATCAATGGGTGAAATTTCAATGTTTTTTTTTCCTGAGTACATTTTCCCAGAAAAAACGGATCAAAATATATAGGGGTGGTTGGAAAAGTATATATAAGGTGTCGGGTGGTCGGGAATAGGTTAAAAAAAAAAAAAACAATAGGGGATTTTGGGGGGGGGGGGAACCCCCCAAAAAATAAATCGATTTCGATGAGTTCGGTAAAAAAATACTGGGGGGAAAAAACCCATTGAAATTTCACACATTGATGAAATGACATAGAACCGGCAGCCTCACCCCCACTCCCTGAAGACCTCTCACCCAGGTGATCCTCCCGCACTGGCCCACCCCCAGGGCCTGGATACAAAGGCAATGGCCGTGCCCTGGCCACCTGAGCGGGAGATCCCCTGGGGCTGGTGGGTCAGACACCCTTTGGTTTCTCACACTATTGAATACCAAACTAAATGGAAAATGTACATTAAAACTAAAAAGTGCATATTGAATATTGCACTGAATAGAACCTTAAACCTGAGCAACAAAAGTGCAAATTGAACACCTGAAATGGCTTGAGTACATGTTGCACAACGATTTAATTCAAACATCAAAGTCAAGCGTATTAAAGGTGAAAAAGAACCAAACATTGAACCTCTGAGTGAATGCAGTGCGGCAAGGCCACAGCTTGCAGGAGGTGTGTGACACGTGGTGGCAGGGCCACAAGGCTAATGAGGAGAAGCCATAGAAGTGCAAGAATACCCATAAAGCTAAGAGGCCAGTAACCGAAAATAGGTGAAGGTGACTTGGTACCCAGGTGTAAGTGCAAAGGAACGTGCGTGTTTCTACCGTGCAGTCTAACAACTGCGCCTAGACTAGAGAGCACTGAATGGTGAAATATAAGGACACCGAGCAACAGCCTAATGAAACCACTGTATACGAACTGGCGAAGTGAGCTAGAAAGAAGGTCAGGTTGACCTTGCAAAGACTGTAGCAAGTATAATCAGCGGAAGTCTTGGGGAAGGGAACACTGACACTTAAAGGAACCACCCAAATTGTCTTGAGAACGGAGTCTCAAGACACCTTTTGCTTTTGGATTGTGCTCCTTGAAACTTGGGGAAGGGAACCCCAAGGTTTGGTTTTGAGCTGTATCACTTAGAACTGGCAAAAGATAGTTTTGAGGCTTTTTCATGGAGCTTTCTTATGCTTGGGGAAGGGGAGCTGAAAGTAAGCTGCCAACTGGAAGAGCTCAGAACTTTGAGTTGAACAATATTCATTTGACTTTTGCATCCCTACACATTGGTTAATTGTAGTTGTGAGGGCAAGGATAGGTTGTGGACACAGACAGACCTTTAAGTTGAACTCTTTGACAAAGACTTCCCCCAGTTACGTTCAGGTAGGGAAATCCCACCTTAGCATAGGGGAAGTTAGGCATTCTACCATCCTCAAATTCCATTTAATAAATTATCCTATTTTGAACTTTAAGTCTGTTGTCTGTGTCTTACTTTATGATGCCTTCACACTGCTCAGGGTTGGAAATTGCGAGCAACAGGGAGCTATTTAGCTCCTTCTTCTTGCATAGTAGAGCCTGGCTAGCTTCGAACCAACAGCTACCAGAAGCTAGTTTTGGTACTAGTGCCAACTGGTGCCATCCAAACATGTAAATGTGACATTAACTTTGAGTGTTTGAGAATCTTTATCAAGAAGAATTAGAAGATATCTAATATACATTTCAACACTATGGTTCATATAAAATTGACAAAAAGTTAAATTGGTAGCTCCTGGTTCCCCATGTGGTAGCTCCTGCTTAGAGGGTGATGCCTGACACCTAGGAGCTGGTTTTAGCTCCTGCTCATCGAATCTCAATTGTGAACCCTGCTGTTTGTTATACTTTTAAAATAAGGGCTGTGGTATTCTATGTATTTATTGTGTTTTTATCTTTCCTATGTGATGTATGAAAGTCTAATATGTTTGTTCTTATGCTGGCATTTTGTAATTCTGAATTTGTTGTGAATATGTAAAGGTTGCTATGAAACCAAATGCACAATTAAAGAACAATGAAAGGTGAAAATGTATATGTTTCCTTATGCTAAGGGTATTCCCTACCTAACAAAACTAAGGTGCTTGTCAGTTGTTGGTGAGAGTCCACTGTCCAAACTAACCTATCCTAACCCAACCACTATTGGAACAACAAAATCACACACTAATGACTCCCTTCTGTGAGATGCTTCTTCACCAAGTTCAGTTCACTAAAGTATCCTTTAGGTATTTCTTGGTAACTACTTTTATCAAATCACACAGTTCTCATATTGGGTTCTTCAAGATTTCAACTGTCTTTCACTGGATTACTCTTGCACTCCTTTTTGATCTCTTCTTGTTTTATTCTAGTTGTTTGCCCCTCTCCTTTAATTGGACAAGTGTATTCCTTTCTCTTCACTCATATTTAACATTTTCCCTTCATTCAATGTCCACTCTTTATCTTGACTGGGACACATTTGAGGGTTCCAGTACTGATTCTCTTGTCCTTGATTCACGTTTAATACTATATCTGGACTGGGACATGTATGAGCATTTCAGTCTTGATTCACAACCTAATCTGATGAAAACTGTCACCAGAACTTGGAACGCCTGTGGTGTAGTGAATACTACTGCATATTAAATTAAATGTACTATCAATTTAACATAAAAACATCAAAAGTCTGAATAATTCTTCCAGAATCATTTTTTAATCCATGCTCTTCTAAAATTCACATTATTAGGATGCAGCGACTAATGCTGATGCCCTTCGGACCTGTTGGCCCATCTTTGGGCCGTTTCTAGAAATACATTGTATGAACAGTACTTAATTGTAGACCCTGATGTATACAGCTCAGAGATGAATAAGATAATGTAACAATGGACAATAGATCTTTTCCTACATGTCCGTCTAAGCATTCAATGCACCTACAGAATAATTTGAACCATACAAAAATTTAATTCAAAAATACATAAGCCATATAGTCATGTATTTTGTCAACAAAAGATGTGTACTCCATGAAATTCTCCTACCTGATTCTGAAAATGGAGGCCACCCGTAAAGAAACCACTCAAAAGATTTGCAGTTGTCTAAAAAATAAATGGTCTGCGTGCAATACATTATAATAAGACAGAGATGAACCAAAGGGAAGAGGAAACTAAAGTGATTTATGCACACTACTCATAGACTATGGTAAAAAAATCTTACCTCAAGGCAGAAAGACTTTTGTAAGCAAGCAATGTTAAATGCTCACTAAATTATTAACTATTAGAGCATATTTAGTGATTGTTGTGAAAAATGAAATGGAAATCAGGGAAAGATGATATCCGGCTCATATAGCAGGTTAACATAACCCATAATCCTCCTCGTGGAGTCTTAGCTCAACTTTAGAGAGCTTTAACTGACTGTTGGTGACAATAGTAAGGAAATCAACCACAAACGCTTGTGGAAATTTCTTTGAAAGAATAAATGCAAACAACCCTATGAAGGCCTCTTCATAGTAACTGTTGAAGAACAGTTATTTCTCTATAATAAGGCTAATAAAACATAATATATTATCTGCTTACCCTCTGTTTAGAGAGGGCTCCTTTTTTAACAGAGTTATCTTACCGAACTAGCGTGTACGCGTGTTAATGGCTACCAGTAAAATACAACACAGTAAAGCCACGTAGGAAAAAATCTGACGCCATGCACATGTGACGTCGGAACATCTCATTACGTCATCACGTGCAATGGACTGCAATCAAAGTATACATTAGTCGATAATATGTGCAAGTACTTTTACTTTGCAACAGCTGACTGAAACATATCTAACAAAGCACAAAAGTGAAACATACAATTCTTTCTTCATAGTTGTATTCAGTGCACTTTAAACTTTACAAATGCACATTTATAAACTTAGATGCAAAAATAAAACAATGCTGCCGAACCACGGCTGAAATTATAGTAATGAAAAAGTAATTGACGTGCATAACGCAGAATGTTGTATTGCCAAAATGATGTCTTCGATAATCTGGAGTTTTTTTCTGTAACTGTGTAGCCAATATCCAATTCCCATTGTCCTATGCTAATCACACTCAGCTGTTCAGGACACTTCACCACATGCTGAGCCAATGTTTATATAGCCATATTCTTCTGATAAGCTTGCAATCAGTATCCTGTAAGTTATTTTGCAATGTGCACTTTGCATTTGTTAAAGACTCCATTGATGAGAAAAATATATATCTAATAAAATGAATTTCTTATACATGGTGTCTCAACAATATTAAATAGACATCTTTTCTGCATATAAATCTGTGTATTATCACTAATAGATGTATGTGTACCTATGGAACTCTATCATGTTGCATTAGCAAAGTAACATTACATCTTAGGTCTGTGCTTGTTTACTCGGCTCCCAGAAGTAGAGTAATTAATGAACACTCGGACGGCTGTATTAAATACCATTTATGCTTAACTTGTTCAAACAGATGATGTCCATCCAGTGACAACTCTGCCTCTCTTCATGTATCACATAGAGGGGAAAAACTGTAAAAACCTTGTGTTGCATGTTTTGCAGATGTTTCATATCTGACCTATCTTCTAGCTACAAATCACAATTGCTTACATTGTTATAGCAATGAGTATTTGTAGATATTAAATGATTAATTGTCCAAGACCACAAAAACCTAGATCATGTTACCAATAAAATGCCTGTTGTGTTGGTGATCATTGCCAATTATCCAAAGATATCCTTCCAACAGCAACTCTGCCTCAACCCATATCATATAGAGAAGTAAAACTGCTCAAATCTGTTGTGACATGTTTGACAGATCTGTGCATCATACCTGACATAACCTCTGGTTACAAATCAAAAAAGTTTTAATTATTATGGCAATGAATACCAGTGAGTAACAGGTGATTAATAAATCGTCCAAGATCATGTTGAAAATGCAATTCTAGTTCTTTTGTCGACCATTCAAAATAAGAGAAGCTCAATATCACAAGCATCAGAACATAGTGTATGTTTCAAAATTATAATCCCATTCTATACATTGTTTGTCACCATCAATGTAATTGTTTTACCTCACCTCACTACATCTCTCAAGTCAAAATGTAATATCAGTGATCTACAGAAACAATGTAAGTTGAGCTCTTCATTCATTATGTTTGGGGAAAACAGTGTCTAGTCGATCTATCCAGTAGGATTCTCGTTGTTCTAACTTCTTGTTGATACTTCACCTTTATTTCTTTCTATAAACAGAGGAGTTCTTATTCCGCAATCTTGAATTAGACGTGTGCTTGTTCCATCTTATGCAAGCTTTGTGGCTAGTTTGCACCACTTACAAAAGACTGCAGGGGCACTTGATGGAATATATAACATTTTGTGAATGGCACGTAGCATAATGCTATAGGCAAATTGTTTTCTCCTGTTCTGTAACATAATCTCCTTTAATGAAGTTAGTGCACTGTTACAAGATAAACCAGGAGATTTTCCAGTCTTTGGCGTTCTGGGTGTCCTCTTAACTTTTGGTTTAGTACCAACCAGTATATTTTGCAGATTACTACTCGATTGAAAAGCAAAACTTGGCTTTTCCACAAATAAGTCTTATAGTTTGTCACAACCGTTGACCGCTGGCAGTTGTGGAAGAGGTGGAGGTTGGGCCGCCATTAGACCGTGCCGCCACGTATTCGCTACGTGCTGGCAGCGGTCTAGTGTTTTTCCAAGATGGCTGCCGCCGGATAGTATTGCGGCTCAGCGCATTGCAACAAATTGTTTTTCCTCCCCGTTGCTTGCGCTCCATAGTGTATTTCTCTGGGCGTTTGTTTCGCCTGTTGTATTGCTTGATATTTATCCTTGCTCCAGCCCTTCCTTTTTGTCAGCTCTTCTCATTCCGTTTGTTTTCCCGTTTGCCCTTTCCTCTGAAATATTTTGGGTACTGTTTTTCCTGCCCTCATTGTTCTCTCCTCCCTGCTCCTTACATTGTCCCCGTTTTGTCCTGCCCGAGTTTACCCTTTGCTTCTCTCTGCTGCTCTCGGAGTATCCTGCAGTCTTTCTACGCTATGTTCATCGGGTCCCGACCAGCCTGCGTCATCAATCACCCGATCATCGAGTCATCATTCTGCTGCAGAGTCTTCAGCGACCAACTCCATTCTAACCAGGGTTTTTTTCTGCCAAAAGCTTTTTCCCCTGCTGGCTGTCACGGAGGTAGGTCACGGTGATTCCCAGACTCTGGGTCACAGTGGCTTCTTTCCGAGGCAGACCTTTTCTGCATGAAAAGAAAAACCCTCTCTCCCAAAAACTTCGAAGAAGGAGGTCGGATTTACCCACGTCACCAGGTGAGGAGGAGGAGTTGGAGGGAAAGTCAGGGGGAATCGCTACATTTTAGTCTTGAAGACGTTAATACTGAAGGTCCACCACCTAGCATTGATATAGTTTGCGATCGCAAGAGAATAATGACCAATGTTTTCAGTATATTTTTTTTGATCCTGGCTGATTGTACACTGTATTTGCTCACAAACATTAAAGTAGATGTTCTGAATCAGGGGATCTTTTCTTATTCCATAGAGAAGAACGCTCTCTTGTTTATACCTTGATTCTAGCTGCCTCTAGTTCCACCTCTGGATATGCTGTTTGTGTAAATTTAGGCATCATTCTGTCTAATTCTTCCTTGCACTGATCATCAACATTCACTATGCGTTTTACTCGCAACAGTTTACTATAAGGTAGGCTTTTGATGGTTGATGGAGGATGGGATCTCATCCTATGCATTATATTCTTTCTCTCAGTGGGCTTCTGATATAAGGTGGCAGTAAAGCCTGGTGCTACTGGAGTAACCTGTACATTCAGAAAGTGTAGTCCGGGATCTCCTATTTTGTGTGTACATTGAATTCTGCTATTAATAACCTTAAGATATTCTAAAAATGAAGCTAATGTATCAATAGTATCATTCCATATGAAGAAAATGTTGTCGATATAGCGACCCCAGTATCGTATGTATTTATGCCACATAGGATGTTGAATGATGTGATTATGTCCGAATTTTATTATGAATATGTTGCCATACGCTGGAGCCATGGTTGCTCCCATAGCAGTGCTGCTTGTTTGTAAACAAAGTTCTGTTTGTATTTGAAATAGGAATTTTGTGTTATAAAATCTAGCATGATCGTAAAACGTACAGTGAATGTGAAGGATAGTTTCAGAACGATAGGTACAGGGCCAGAGGTTACTCTATGGCAGTGAACCAAACTCACACTTTTACAAGCACTTTCCAAGTGTGTTACATCCTTTGTTCCGATGTGTAGAGTAATTGTCTCATGCTCTCTGCAGTGGAGCAGGTGTGATTGGCAGCTTTAGTGTTCAAGATCCCGGTAGCCCTGGGTCCATTGATATTACTTCCATGCGCCTGCAGTATGAAGGTGCACACACATACAGTCAAAGTCCATCCTTCAGACTAGTGCAACACGGGTCCGTGTAGCCCTGAATCGGCTACTGCCTGATCCCAAAATGTTGGACTTAAGCTTCCTTGGCATGCATGAAAGGCTTTAAGCTTTTCAGCTAGCCAGTGAGAACACTGGGGAGAAAACGAACAACACATGGCAACTTTCAAGAGGGGAAGCAAAACTGAAAGGGAGGAAGGGGAGCCAAGCAGGGTCAATTCTTTAAAATCATTTTGGGTATTGGGCAAACAAAGTAAGGCAACACCCTACAAAAAAGAGCATGTGAGAGCAGGAATGTGCACAGTCGGGATAAAGCACATGGAGAACAAGAGGAGGAATGTCCAAAGCCTGAGGAGGGCTGCCACTCAGCTGTTGGGGTGAAACAACTAAGCTGCCTAAAGGTGGCAGGAACAGTGTCGGCCTGCGGAAGGTTATACCTTATACCCTGACAAAGGGAAGACAGCTGAGAGGACAATGTGTTGAAAGCCTATGGGGCTAAATCTTAGACCCTGGCAGGGAGCTATGGAGCAGAAAATGAACCAGAGCCTTTTGAGGTCTCAAGCTCAGTAGAGCCACCCCGGGTATGTGGGTGAGGATAACTTTAGTCTGACAACTACCCTGGAAGCGGGGAGAGGTACACACATTTCCTAATACAAGTGGGAGTATGCAGTGCTTGCCTATAAGTGCATTCTGTATTTACACCAAAGGGCCTAGGATGGCGACCCAAGGCAGAGGGTAAGAATATCTGGATTAAGAACAAACTCAAGAGAAGGCAAGAAGCATGCAGGTGCTGTATCTTTGGAACTGCAAGCTGACCCAATAAGTGCCATTGCTGTTATATACAGAGGACCATGTGTATTAGATTAGGCATCCTGGACAAGGACTGTTTTTATTAGATTTTTTAGAATAGACTGTCAAAGGGTGCAAATTGGAGCAAAGCTGTAAGCCCCTCCTGAAAGGTCTTTCCCACCTGGCATGTAAACCAGGAATGAAACGTTTTCACTGAATAACAGTCACATAGATGCATTTATTTAGCATCTACAAAGCACTTGAGCGGAGAGTGGCGGCTACAGTTGTTTCACTAAGGTTCTCTTTCTTCACAGAATCTTCTGGACCTTATGTACATCTTTTTAGCTGCGTTAGCATGACATGTAAATAACACAGGGTCCTTGACAGGTGAGTTAAAATAGATAAATCCAAATAGGGCGTTTCAGTTGCTGTTTGTGGACCACAGCAAAACTGCTGTGTAACATAATAGAGGAAAAGGCAGAGAACTGGTGTCCATTTAATATATATATTTTCACAAACGGCCCTTTGAGCATCGTTTCTACTATATGTGGTATCTTACAAGCCTGCGTTCAGATACACAAGTTGGGAAGGGAAAGGTGACTACGCACTAATGTCAATAGCCGTTATTTCTTGTATTGCTACGTCTTGCGTTATCAATGCATTATTAACTGATACAGATGAAACTGGAGGTTTGAGCAACCGGGCAAGTGCGTGGCAGCAAACAGGTATACCATGTAGAAGACAACAGGCAAAGATAAATAAGAGGACCATCATTGGGGTGCCACCAATTTTCCAGCAAAAAGGGCTGATGATGGACCAAAAGGAGCTGGTAAGGTCCCATGTGCCTTTAGGCACGTGAGCTTTTTGAACAATACTATGCAGCTTCTTTATTGCTTTGAAAACGGAAGTGGAGGTGTCAGGCGCATAGACACAGCAATCTGCACCTAGGACTTTGCACACACCTCCTTTTTTTCTGCAAGTATCATATATAAAACCAACCGATTTTGAAGGGCCACATGGCATACCACCTGTAATTCTACAGTGTTATTACTCAGTGGTGTCATTAATGGTTGCTTCTGTCATTCTAAACAGGCGACGGATGTCCTTAGAGTTTATGGTGGGGCCAGAACACGGGATAATTGCTTTAATGAGATTGCCAAATACTTGTGCACCAGTACCGTCCTGAATAATAGCTCTGTGATGCCTAGTAGGGCTGTCAACAGCAGGGGGTCTAATAGATATGGCTGGAAATATGAATCCTAAATGGCAATGGCCACTCCATTGTGGAGGTAGCCAAGTGTAAGTGTTAAGCCCACACATGAAATACACAGTCGCCAACATAAAAGGGAACATCAGTGTCCTCTCTTGGAATGGTGATTGATATGATGCAGTTGGTGCTATATCCTAGTAATTTAGAACTGTTGTTCTCATACAAACGGCCCCTGTTATGTTGGAGTACCGGTGATGCAGGGAAGGGATGGAAAATGAATGGGGGTTATTATCCAATAGCTGTGTAGTAGGTAGAACTGGGGATGCTGCAGTCAGGTGGCTAGCCTGGGACACAGAGAAAGGGAAAGTAGCACTTGGGAGGATGGAAAATTCACAGGCTCCTTTGCACAGCACTTGCTGTTGTAATTGGGCATACAAAGAAGAGGAGGAAAAACAGGAAGCATATTGTTTTATCAGTTATTCCTTGGGTTATTCCTTTAAATATAGCTATACTTTCTATGTGTAATATAGGCATGTGTAAAGCATAACATGAAGCAAAGAAAGGGAGGGGTAACTGCTGCAGCGAGAGCCCTTCCTCTACAAAGGCAGGAAACTGTAAGCATACATAGCAATTTCTGCATTGAACCATCTTGTGTGTGTTATGCATAAGGTTAACAAACACATTTCTGCTCACTAATTCACAATGATAATACTGATCAGGAGGTACAGTTGCCATAGTAACATAAGGAAAGGGTACAGGTGTAGGTTTTATCGAAAGGGTCAAATGCATATCACATAATACAAAAGCACCAAGCAGGATCCAAAAACAAGAAAATAGAAGGCACAATCTCGAGCAACACTATTTTCTTTCAGTATGTAATGCACCATTTTTGTAGGGCAATTGTCTGTTGACATGAGGAGAACAATGAAGAGGCACGTTCAGTGTATCGATGGTGGCGGTAAATATATATTTTTGGAGTGTCCAAAATACCTCACGCCCAGGTAGTCCTTTAAAGATGGCGGTCTTGATGACCAGGGTAGGTGCTCTCTCCTGAGAGTGTTCCCCAAATAATCAGTTTGTACAGTTTCTTTACAGTTTTCCTGGTCTCATATTATAGCCTGGCCCCTCTGTTGGTCCTACAATGTCTTTGGCGCACACTGTAGTTGGACAAAACAATCCATGTTCCTTTTTCCCAGCAGACGTTTCTTCAGAAGAAAAGACAACTGGTGTAGCAAAACCACAGTCTTTAGGCTGTTTGTGTGGGAGGACGGGTAGAGGTGCTTTCTTCAAATGACTGGCATGAACCCAGTTTCTGTGTCTGTCAAATTTGACCGCTGTTTGTGTTGCCAGGAGCGCCTGCACCAGCCAGTTCCACCTGGGTTGCATACCAGAGGTACGTTGACAGTCTTAGACAGCACCCAGTCACCAGGCAATGTACCGGTCCCTGCAAGGGCTGGGGTAGACAGTATTTGACATGTTTACGAATAATGGACAATGCTTCAATAACCTCCTTAGAAAAGTCAATCAACATAGGATAAGGCACATCAGAAAGTTTTCTTGAGTGAGGCAAGGCCCACGCATTGGCTTGGCGTCCCATAACAACCTCATAGGTGGGACAAACCCATTCTAGAATGTATTTATTGTGCATTTGTTAGGCGCTTATACAACAAGTGAATTGTGTTTCATGTGCAACAGTTCTCATAGAGAGTAAAGCTAAAGGTAAGGCATCCACCCAGCTTAAATTGCTACTTGCACAAACTTTGGATAGATTGTTTTTTAGTGTAGCATTACAATGTTCCACTAAACCTGCCGCCCGTGGGTGATATATTGCATGAAACCTTTGCCTTCTACCCAATGCCTAACATACCAGGTCCATTGATCTATTTACAAAATGTACTCCATTATCGCTCCGTATTGAGTGGGGCCGACCATATCTGGGATAATATTCTTTGACAAGGGTTTTGGCTGTACTCCGTGCAGTGTTATCTCTTAAGGGAAAGGCATCTACCCATTTACTGAACATACAATTACCAAAACATACTTCATACTTGTACTTCTGACAAGGAGGCAACTCTATGAAGTCCATTTGTAGAGTTTCAAATGGGAAATCTGGGGGATCAAAATGACCCCTTAGCACTCCTTCTGCTTTCCCAACATTATGTGTGGCACATAGAATGCAATGTTTACAAAACGCTATTGCTGCTTTTACACATATTTGGGTTACTCCAAAGTGTAGTTAATAATTTAATCATACCATCTGCCCCTATGTGAGCCGCTCCATGGGCGACTTATATCATAGGGACATATTTCCTTGGCAACAGCCAGTGTGTTCCATTCAGAGCCTGCCAAAATTATGGGCAACCCCAAATGCATACTGGCTATTAGTGTAAATGTTTTGTGCAAGTCCAGAGTTGAGCTCACATGCTCTGGTTAGCGCTATAATTTCAGCCGCGTGTGCTGAATGCTGATGTATTCAAAAGGTTTCCACAACTTTTTTTTTAATAGAACTTTTTATTAACATTTTCTTTAAAAAAGAAACCAAATCCCCCCAGCTGCCCCCCCAAAGTTCGAGCATGACCCTGCAATATTACACATACAATTTAGAGACCAATTCCCTCTCTCTGCCACACCCTTCACCTATTCCCACCAAATGTTCCATAAATATCGTCTCCAGTGACTACTTTATCAAATGTCGTAAAGCCATATATAACGCCAGTTATATTAGTCTCAAAAGTTTAATTTGTCTCGGGCACCAAGCCCTTCTTGCTCCTTTCTGCAGGTAATGCAATATCTATGCCCAATCCGCCGCAAACCTCACACACTTCACAACGGGTACAAAACAAGAGAAAAGCCGACCCAACAACAAAAAGGAAGACGACTGGAGAGTTGATAAGACGGTCTGTAGTCCTGGTTATTCAACCGAACTCAAGCAAAAGACAAAAGATTAATTCCAACTACTGTATATTGTTGGAAAGAACATCTCTAACCGACGATGGGCTCATCTTAAACAGAAATGACGTCCTACGTCTTCTCCATCACATTCCATATTTAAGATCTATATTGTCAAATGATATCAAAACAGTTGAGTTCATTAGAGAAACGATGTTTCGATTGTGTGCTATTGCATATCTATTCCCGAACAATACGTGATACTATTTTGAATGGAGATTTGGATCTAAACTCTCTGGGCTTCTACATAAGGGAAGTGAATACTGAAGATTACTTAAATAAATCCACAACATGCTCCAACTGGATAAACTGGGATCGCGGCTGTCGAACTCGTGAATTGGAAAAATCAAAGAGAGACCATGTCCATATAACCGAATAAACCACTATTGTGACCGACAAAGAGTCAACACATTATGGCTCCCGAGAGGAGGATCCAAGGCCCAAAAAACAAACAAAAATCCTGTTCGCATGCAACAATAAAAATTTGCCAGTGAACCAAAACTCCAGTAGCTCTACCAACAAAACAAACGAGCCTAATAACGGGAGCTGGATTGCCAGCGCCTTAAATGCCCATAAGGATAGCTAATGTCCAACTACGGCAGTAAATGTGGTGATACAGATTGGTTCTTGGAATATGCAAGGATTTATTCATTTGTTTCAAGATTCCTCAAAGTTGGACATAGTATGCCTCCAGGAAACTTGGCTTCAAAAGTCACTGTGTGTTGAAGGATATGAAATAGCAATAAACACTGCGATAAAACAAGCAAAAGGATGTCCGATATCTGGCCCAATTACCATGGTCAAAACCAAAAGTGGTTACCGAATTTTGAACTCCCTCAACCACTCTCTGTATATACAAATCACCACTATAGAACAACCTCTGGACGTTGAAGGACTGAGGCAACAATTGCACATTATTCATGTATACTGTCAACATCAGGCCACAGGACCTTTTTTGGCGAGATCTGCGAGATAATTGACAGTATTATGTCCACTGAGGTGGGTCTCAATATTATTCTTTGCAGAGATTTGAACACGGAGTGTGTTATGTTGGATTCAGAAAAAAAATCAAGCTAAAAAATATGAAATCCTTAGCGGCATTAAAACAGCATGGTCGAAAGAAATGGAAGCCAGGGATATGTCACTATTGAACGGCAATATCGTGGGTGATATCCCCCCGAGGGCACCCTGGAGACGCAAAAAACAACAATAAGTTTTGGATTGCTTCTACTTCTCCGAACAGCTGGCCCCGAAAGTTGTTAACCTCAACGTTAACATGTCACAGAGTGACCATAACTTGGTAAAAATAAGCTTCATGGCACAAAAAACTGCCACTCGCACAACATGGAGCCAATCGGTACATGTTGAACGGAGTCGAACCAGATTAAGAATGGACAGTACTAAGGTCATAATACCAAAGCTCTACACAATAAAATAAAAATGGAAGATGGAGATAACGTAGAATATGGCGCTTTATTACAACAATACATTGAAAGGAGCAACAGTACTGGGAAACAGATTTTCAGAAGACAGCATGCCTTTGACACAGATCTAGTTTGCAAAAAATGAGAACTTAGAAAAAACATTAGAGCCCTCATGCAAGCAGATAAGGAAAATTGCTTCAAAGAGAAAAAGAAAATGAGGTATAAAAACTGGTTAATTGCCCATAAAATCATCGTAGAACAGCGAGCCGCTGAAATCCATGACACAGAACAAATCAAGAGATTTCTGGTCGATCATAAAGCACATAGAGGCCCCGCAACACTCTTTGCAACTTAACATGGTCACGGAAGCACAGTGGATCGACCATTATACAAACCTGTTTAAGAAGCATGGATTAACTAAAGCACCTCAGTTGCATGGTTTGAACTCCTGGAACATCAATATCACCAAAGATGACATCCTGGGGAATATCAAGCGACTCAGTTCTTCTTGGGCTCCAGGGCTCCAGGGCCAGACGGTCTGACAAACCAAATATTGAAGCAAAACCCTAAAGAGTGGACAGTCCTTTGTGACCATCTTTTTAAGAGCATCCTGAAAGAGTGCAAAGTACCCAAGTCTTGGAAGGGTGCTATCATTGTGCCGATATTTAAAAAGGGTGTAAGAGCAGAGCCCGAAAATTACCGGCCGATAGCACTGTTGGATGTGGTAGGAAAGATCTTTGCCACCTAACTGCAGCGCCACTTACTTGCTTGGATCAAATTATCCCGATCCCCGTCAAACTGTGTTCGTCAAGAGAGTAGGGTGCGGCCTAAACCTACTAATGATCAATCTGCTCAAAATGGAAGCAATTAAGTGAGAAACGAAAATCTATCTCGCTTTTGTAGACTTGGCTCACGCCTTTGATAGTGTAGACCTTACACTCCTATGGACGAAAATGACGAATTGGAAATGCCCCGTAAGTCTAATCTCGGCAATCAAGGAACTGTACTCAAATAGAGATAAAAATTTGCCTAGACCAAAATGGCACCCTGTCTGCCCCGATAGAACATCAAGAGATGTGAATCAGGGGTGTCTGCTAGGCTCAATTCTGTTGAACCTGTTCATAGCTAATATTGGCATTTCACTGGGAGAAATGCAGTCCTTCGCTCCAAAACTTAACGGTAACCATCTGTGCTGGATGCTATATGCATATGACATCGTTCTCCTAGATGTAACGCCACTTGGTCTCCAGCGTAAACTATCAGCCCTGAAGAAATACATTGATGACAATGGCCTCAAGATAAACATTGCTAAAACAGAAATCTTGGTCTTGCAGAATCTTACAGGAGCCAAAGGAAACTGCAAGAATAAATTCCAATGGAAACTTGGGCAAGAAAGTGTAAAACGTGTAAATCAATCTCAATACTTAGGAGCTCTAATCAACTCTTAATATCAATGACTATCCGATGGTACAGAAGATCAGAAGGAAATGATAAAGTTTACACTAAAACCAGTTATTAACTTTTATAAAGCCAAAGTCGTGCCAGCCTTAATTCATGGTGCGGAAACTGCATTGGAATGTTCTTACACAACATGGTCGATGTCTGAACATGTGTTCTGGAGAACAGTTTTACAACTACCAAGAGGAACACCAACAGCCTGTATAAGATAGCAGTTAGGCCACACCTCTATCAATGCAAGGATCACATGGAACCTGTTATCTTTATACAGAAAGGTAATCGGTGCCGAGAGTCTCCCGCAATTCAAGTCCTTGAATACACCTACGGTAGTTAAAAGTGAAATAATTCTGGGCAACTGGGTATAAAGTTGTGAAACGGTCTTAAAACAACTAAATACCAACAGAGAAACCCTGAAATACAACCCAAACTCTTTGAAAAAGAAATTGTGGCAGCGAGACTGGGTTGAAACCACAGAGCAGAGATCACAGCATAAGTGTATGTGTCAGGCTGCACTGGAATCCAAGGCATATAACAAACTGCCAAATTATCTGGAAAAGTTTCCCAGTAAGTACTTAAGATCTATGATATGATATTTTATTTGTATTGCGCTTGTACACAAGTGTTTCAGAGCGCGACAAGGCAAGGGAGGGGAACAGGGGAGAAACACAAAACAAATACGATCTTACTAGGCCCAGTGACATTGAGAACGCGCAAGTGCGAGGGGAAAAAGTGCATGGAAAGGGGAGAGTGGAAAGTGCGGAGCAGAGGAGAGCAGATAAATAATAAATAAAAATAAATTGAAAATGGAGGCAATTAACAGTGGTAGTGCAGCAAGCAAGTGGCAAGTGCTATATTTATGGCAGCGCAGACTGGGTAAGTCTGATAAGCGCCAAAAAAGAAGGGGAAAAAAAGGGGGCCTGTATGGGTACAGATACAGTCCACCAGTGTGAGGGGGGGGCAGGAGGCAGTGCAGGGGGGTGGCACTATCTTTCTGAAGTTCCGGTTAAACCTCATTCCAACTAAAGAAATACAAAACCAAAGGAAAAACTGTTTTGGCAAGGATAGCCAATGCAGATTTTGTGCTAGCGCAAAGGAAACTAAAACATCTGGTACTTTTTTGTGCAGAACTTAAATCTCTGAGAACAAAACACCTTGGGGCAGAAATTGCAAAAAGACTCCAAGTGGAGATGATTGGTGGGTGGTGATGTCAGAAGGAACTAGCAATACGTTAACATTTCCTGTGACATTCTTCCTGGACCAATTGATCAAGATGTTAACAAATTAAGGACTAACAGAGCGTTAGATGAAGAAAAGCTGGTTAAAGAGCATTGGGATACCATTGTTAATATGTATTTTTTTACCTTCACTTCTTTCTTCTTTTTTGTACTTGTATTTTTGCAAAATTCCCTTTTTTTTCTTTTTTAAAAAGTTTGTAACAAACTGAATTAAAATAATAAATAAAATACAAATAAATGTTATGCAGCAGTGCCCAAGATTCCAAGGAAAAATTACCAACTGTAGTCCGGGAAGCCCCTTATGAAGGAAGTCTCTAACAGGCCATTAGCTTCATGGGTCAGAGGGATAGTAAAATCTTGCAGGTGTTTCATTTCTTGATCCTCAAACCCTTTCCCGTTACGTTATAGATATTGTATAATTAATGGGGAACTCTTACTGGAATCCCAGCAAGAGGTCAGAGCACTGCTTCCCACAATATCCCACACTCCTGTAGTTATTGTAATGCAGCGGTAAAATGTGTTTTTGATACCCTTGAGTTAATTGACCAGGTAGGTGTCTCCAGCGCATAGAAATGTATCCCTTCTCACTCACCAGCCTGCACCTGCCGCTATTGCCCGGAGCACTGTGAGGACGTGCTCTGTGCTCGCACCTCAATCTGCTCAGCTACTCCTCTTGGGCTGACGTCGCTCCAACAGGTCAGTGTGATCGGAGCCCCTCCTTCTCCAGTACTTCCCCAGTACTGTAGCCGACCTCCAGACTGGTCCTCCGCACCTGCGACATATGAGCCTCGTCCCCAAGCTGTGCAACCCGCAGACTGACAGCCTTTCCTCGCTCCGATCCTGATCCTGGTCAGTACTCCATTAAAGCATCCTGCTCTCCCCGGCACCGCCTCCAGCCGAACTCGGGCTTCCAAGGACGTTGACCCAATCTGGAGCCCGCTCTCTCTGCTCGCTGCTCAACGCTTCTGCTAGGGCGTCACCTTCCAGGCTTTATACTCTTATTCCCGTGGAGTCCGATTCAAGTGATTTCCTTAAATACAAACGGGAGGAGCTAAGTAGGCGATCACCTGCTCGAAGAGTCCTCTAGCTTGAGACTTCGCCTGGGGAGGGTGAAACTGTCCTTTTAAATGCTTTATTGTTTTATTTATTTATTTTAGCCTGTGAGACAGGAGCGCATTGCTCACGGTGCTCTCCGGATGGCGGCCATCTTGGATTCCACAACAGTTTTTAATGTAGTTCTGGCATAAGCTGCAGTGGACGAGCCATCGGGTAGTTTGAAACAAGCCATCAACTTAGAAAATGGCATTAGGCTTTTCTAACGCAAACATCAGTCAAATAAACCCGTCCCTTCGTCTCCTCGTCTGCTGTTAGTATACAGTCATGCAAGATATCAATGTCATCAGAAAGGAGGGACATCTGTCATGATGCCTACCCCCGGGGAACCAGAACAAGTCCAGCAACCCCGGAAGTAGGCATCAAGTTATCCCAAGCAAGCCCAACAACCCCTGCTAGGGGCTATTTGGGTCCAGTCCTGGCGCCTATGGCGCCAGGCTCATATGGAAAGTCAGTCCTGGCGCCATAGGCGCCAGGCTCGTAGATTAAAACTTACCTGATGCTGACCATGCTGCAAACTTACCTGATGCAGACCATGCTGCAAGAGCTCCAAGCCAAAAGAGGCTTGGAAGGGACTACTTTACTTGGAGACTATTTTTTTTTACTCGGGCGGGGCTGGGGATGAATACTTACCTGGGACTACTTTGGAGGCTATTTAGACCACGCCTAAGAGCAGCACACGCTTCGCGTTATTCTGCATCCAGCAGCGTAACGCTCACCGTGCCTGCAAGTCTGCATCCAGCCTTCTGCCACGCCCGCCTCGAGTTTGGAGCTCCTAGAAAAAGGGAGAAAGAAGGTGAAAAGGTTAGAACAAGAGCAATACCTTTGATCCTTACCTGAATTCCCGATCCATCGCGCCTTCGAGCTGGAAGAAAGAAGCTATTTATGCGCGTCGCCTCGCCTGCTGCAGAGCCGCGCTGAACTCACTGGCCTTCGCGGCATCTTCACAGTCCACCGCATCCTCCTGCATGTTCCCGCCGCACTCCGGCACCTAAGGAGAAGACAAGAACTGCAAGGTGAGTCAAGGGAATACACAGAGGAATATTAGTTACCCCTCCATGGACTTACCTGATTTTACCACTGGGGGTACTATTCCTCTTCACGGGTCGGCGCATCTTCCACTGCATCTTCGCCGAACCCCGGCCCCTAAGGGGAAACAAAAGGACAGCAAGGTGAAACAAAGGGACTAACAAGGGGAACCCTCCTCACCACAATAGATTTACCTGATTTTACCGCCGGAAGTATTATTCCCCGAGACTTCATACTTTCTCTCAACGCCTGAAGAAGGTTACATATTGACATTATTTTATCAAACTGTGTTGGAAAATACAAATCCTTACCGGAATACTACCAGTTGCCACGAGGAACTCTTCATTAGGGTCAAGCTGCAACCTGCAAGGAATCGGACAAGAGTGAAAGTCAGGCATTTGAACTCTTACGAACTTTATACTTACGGCGTCTTGCACTTACGGCGTCTTGCCGGGAATCTCGGAGTCAATATTGTTCTGGAACTCACCAATTCCTTCGAGCCAGTGAAGCAACTGGTTATCAACGCGCCCCTGAGCTCAATGCAGGATGGAGAGCTCATCTTTTCAAACCATCAGAAGAATATTCCTACGGGCCAAGCAAACAAAGCTAGGTGGGCCAGTCCAGTCAGTCATCTCGGCCCTATGCGTCACATTGGTGGAGACCGCAGCTGTCCAGTTCCGATCGACGCCTCTGTGGAAGCCAGGTGAGCGTAACAACAGCAAGGTGGCAGGGGATCAAGGTATTACATCTTTGAAAAGTAATGTTGAGTGCAAACAGGGCCAACTTATACCTAGTGAGCTGTGCATTAGTTAAATGTTGTACTCATGTTTTATTCAGGAGAATATCTATTGCATGGGGAACAATAACAGTTAAAGAATAGCCCAATACTATGGTTTCTGCTTGTTTTATAGAATGGGCAGTAGCCGCTACCCCATTTAGGCAATTTGGCAACCCTTTAGCCACTGGGTCTAGGGTGGTCGTAAAATAGGTTCATGGCCTATTTTTTTCCACTTGTGGTTGAGTTAGGACTGACAAAGCATACCCTTTTAGTTCATGCACAAACAGAGAAAAGGGTTTAGTATAGTCTGGTGTTCTTAACACAGGATTTGAGTGCCTCAAAGCTTTCCTGATGAGACGGGAATCCAGGGGACAAGTACAGGAGTAGTGTTAGTAGCAAGTTCCAGAAACGCCTAACTAACAAAGAAAAGATTTTGAGTCCATTGTCTACAGAATGAAGTCATCCCCACAAATCCCCTAACCTCCTGCTGTGTATTGGGTACTGGATTGTAAACTATCATTTGTATTTGTTTCAGGTGCAATCTTTTTTTTCTCCTTTATTAAGTAAATTACCTAAATAAGTGACCTGCTGCTGACAGAATTGTAGTTTATTTGGGGAAACCTTATGTGCCAAGGGAGCTAAAAACTGTAGCAGGCGCATGTTGTAGTCCACACACTTTTCCTTGGTATCTGCTGCTATAAGTCGGTCATCAACATACTTCAATAACAAAGAGCCTGGAGATGGGGTAAAAGTGTCCAATTGTTTTTTAAATGCCTGGCTGTAAATACTTGGGCTCTCTGTGTATCCTTGAGGTGCTGTACAAAATGTGTAGGCGCGACCATCTGTTGTAAAGGCAAAAAGGTACTTGCTCTCTTTATGTATTGAAATGCTGAAAAATGCATTAATTAAGTCCACTACCGTGAAGTATTGTGCGGAGAGAGGAACCATAGTGAGGTCATATCTGTAACAACTGGGAACTGGGGCACCACAATTTTATTGATAGCGTGCAAATCTGTAGAGGAGGTTTCAGACATGACCTGCACCCTGCCCCTCAGTTCGATCTGCCAGGAAGGTACCCGCCAAGGGGCGTGACGTATGAAGAGCAAATGAACCAACAGAGAGCCGCACTGGGACTCTGCCCAGTATACATTAGGAGATCCGTGCCTGATGAAGTGCCCATAACAAGACAACCCTAGGCAGCGCGGTGCCCTATCAGACAGCCAAGCCAGCCGCTGATATGAAATGAGGAGTATCTTCATGTGGTCCACTAAGAGACCCCAAAAGCCTTAATGGAAGGCCAGTAGAAATGACATAAGTGTCTGAACAGACTCGCAAATGAACAAAAGTGGCTATCGAAGACAAGCAGGCCAGTGCGAGTAGCTACAAAAATAAATGTAATGGACACAGAGAAGAGACAATGTTAAAACGTAAGGAAATGGTGCTACGAGACAAGTTGGAAGCAACCGTCCTGTTAAGTGTGTAAATAGGCTTGAAACGCAAGATGCTAAGAAACCGATACTGCTTGCAATGCTTAGTAGAATAATAGAAGCGGCATGCGCCAACTATATTTCTACCTCAAGAAGCACATTATACAAGTGCGACTCCATTTTGTAAAAGCAGAAATGTACCCAGGCAGCCAGAGGCCTGACGGGCCAAGTTTTCGAAACCCAGCCTGACGCATGAGAAGGAGCGGAATCGAAACTCAACAAAGAGTGGCTCATGCCTAGGAAATCGAGGTCAACCAGAGAAGGGGAAGAGAGCATCAACTCGCAAGAATCAGGCTCCGGAGCATAACAGCTCGCCCGTGAAGGTCAAGATAAGAGAGGCCCAGGCAGGTGGCAGAGCCAAAGCAGAATTAAATGCAATAAAAACTGTAAACTGAAGCAGATTCATGGTGAACAGACACGTGAATCTCAGGCGCGAAGAAGTACCACCGCCTGATGTCATCCTGAACCCGAGGATGCCATAACTTCTCCTGATAAGAAACTACAGTCCCGAGGCCATACCCAGCCAACTTATTGACACATAGCCCTAAAATACTGATTGATGGAAGGGAGGCAGGGTGAAACTTGGGACACCAGGCACCTTGGTTTCCATTCTGCATGCTGCTAATTAAAATGGGGATTTATGTCTAGGGGTGTAACCCGCCCAATCACAATAGACCAAGTAATCTAGGGTCCTATAGCCAGTAGAACCAATGAGACGTCGTACTTGTAGTGACGTCTATCACGAATAATGTAGAGGGTTGGACATAGACGCCCACCCGATAAGAGTTATCCAATCCACATGCTCTGTTACCGTATACAGATATAGCACCTATACTTAAGTTACCTTTCCTAACCAAATATATTGCATGATGATTTTTGTAAAGTTAGACATCAATGATGATGAGTTTTATGCATAAAAGTGGCTGTTCAACTGAAGTTCGGGGAAGTCGGGGCGAGAGAGGTGATCGCAACGCTGCTGATTTCCATTTGTTTTCCCTGTTTGATGTACTTGCCATTAAACAGACTTCCCTTTGCCAATTTACTGAGTCCTCATTATTGAGTTGTGCTGGAGTATGTGGATCCTGCACCCCCTGTCCTCACATGGTGCAGCTATCTTGTCTTACAAGCTCAGGAGGGTGAGTACTGACCTATGGACCCGTCAGTAACTTCCTCCCCTCTCTGAACAAATCTATCACCATTCTCCATTCAATAAATGAGCCTTCTTGCCATCCCTCTTTTTCTGCACTGGCAAAATTGGGCTATTGCATGGGCTCCCTGCTATTTCTTTAACTATCCCTTTAGCTAGTAAATCTTTAATTACTCCCCTTATCCCTATGAATCCTTCCTGGGATATTTGGTGTTGGGGTATTCTTGGGAGTATGGCATTGGTCTTAACGCGAATTTGAATTGGATCTACTGCCAATCATCCTACACCTTTTTTTAACGGATGCCCACACCCTTTTACCCACTTTCAGGCTCAGGTGGTAGTGTTAGTGGTGGAAACATCAAATCTAGCGAAAGATTCAGCAGAGCAAGCGAAGTAGATGCCATCCGGTGAACAGTAAATGTTTGCATGCAAGCATTTCAATAAGTCCATGCCCAAAAGATTTAAAGCACATTTATCTGTTACAACAAACGGGGCCATGCAGGAAATGGGCCCTATCAATTAGAAAGTGAATGGGCTCTGATGCTGGACTACGCACTGGATTATTAGAAAAATCCCACTGAGGTGTTAATTTACTAGGAGAGGGCATTGAAGGAACTAGCTTGTGGGAAAAAGAAGTATTGTTTGCTCCTGTATCTAAAAGTAACTTGTGCTTCTTTTCAGCAATGCAAAGTTCCACATATGGACCTGTGGGGTCAACCGGTATTTGTACTGTGCATTTCCACCTCTCCTGGGCAGCCCTATGTTGCATAATAATCTGGATATGGCTGGTCTTCATAATAGCGCCTGGTAGAATACTGCTATCCCTGCCTTGGATCAAAATAATTGGACTGTCCTTGGTCCTAGTTTCCCGTATTGTTACCATCAAACTCGCTTCCTCTTACTATCCCTCGTCCCATTGACCTTCCTCTTCCCCATGGGCACGTGGGACATTCCCAAATCCAATGATCTGAGCTTTTGCAATAATGGCATCCATCATCCACTATTTCTGCTATGTATGCTGGAGGAGCACTGACCCCTTTTCCTTTATACAGTCCTCTCAACTTCCGTCTTCCTCTTGACATACCTCTGCCTCGTTCTGGGTGTGCTTGCTGCATTAATACTTTTGTCTTTAATTATTTTCATTTTCTTTCCTTTTTACTCTTTTCTTTTGTATGCCTATTCGCATAATATCTGGCCGTAGTCCAACTTTGAGCTGCAGTCTGCATGGTCCATGTTGATTCATATGTTTGTATATCATTTTTCAAGTGTGGGAGGCTTCCACAAAGTGTGAACAAAAGGCATTTTGCCCTTCTATGGTACCTAGATCCATACAATTGTAAAAAGAGAAACGCTCTTCTTTCCTTGCAAAGTACTTTTCTACTGACTCACCTTCGTCCTGTCTACAGGTCGTTAATTTATCCCAGTTAATTTGTTTCTGGGGCACTATTTGCTCAATTCTTTTGATAACAGCCCCGGGTAGGGCCAATATGTCCTCATGTAATTGCCCTGCTTCCCCTCTAAAATTCACTACTCCCTTCTTCTCCAAATCTTCCCACTGGATTGACAGTTCTTCACTACTCTGTTTCCTACACTGTCCCCATATGTCGGGAGGTAAAAGGTTGGTCAATATCCCCTAATGTTAATGGGCCTGTGCGTATCATTTTGTTTGTCTGATTATACCACTGTTCAGGGTTCTGTCTGATGTCAGGAAAATCTTTGATAAGACAACAGCTCCATCCTATTACATGGTACTTGTATATAGTGAGTCGGATGGTCTGGGCTAAACCCTGGAGCTTCCCTCATAGGGGCCTGAGGAGCGGAGACAGGGGCTTTTGTGAACCACTCAAGTAAGATTAGAATTCCCTGTTCATACCCCAATTAATTTAAGTTAAAGCTCTTGCTCTCTATATCCTCATACTGGTCAGGCAACGGCCACTCCTCAAGGGACCCCTTCTGACTGCCATTATATTCTTTATATTTTTCAAACCCTAATCCAGATAACTCGTGCACAATGAGTTTTCATAACTTTAGAGGCAAGGGCTGCTCCCTTCATTCCTGCCCAGATCTATTTTTCCAACCATGATTTAATGTGTGATTGTGTTTCTGGAAGTATGGAACCTAGAGTACAGGGTCCCTTGTCATCTTCTCCAATCGTGTCTATCTTATCCATATTATATGGAAGTGGAAGAGGTTGTTTAGTCAATGTTCCAGCAAGAGGTCTGCCTCTAAATACTAGAGGGTGCAGAAGCCTCTGTCTGAGGTGTATGAACAACATATGTTTTTTTTCTCTTGCAGGAGCATTTCTCTGTCATCCTGTTCCCAATCCTCTTTTAACTTCTGTTGATCATATACTCTAGCCTTATCTTTTTCTGACTGTTGCTTCCTTTTTTTTTAGCTGTACTTCCCTCATTGCTTTCTGCCTAGCGTAATCTTCCCATTTATTGTATGTTTCCTACTGAAGTGATCTAATTTCCTTTGGTTCCTTTTGATGACAACTGTTCCGTGAGGTGTCCTAATTGTTCTAAGTCAAAGGTCCCAGGCTCTGGAATTTGTAAATTGGGATTGTCAGAAGTATATTCGTGCCATTCCTTCAAAAATAATACCTCCCAAAGTCCTCTTTTTATCATTAATTCCCATTCCGGGGAACCTTCTGGGGGAGGGGTGTGGGTTGAAACATGCTGTTCAAGTTTATGTAAGCCTTTTCTACACCGACAAAATTTGGTGCTTATATTCCCCATGTTTCAAGTGCATTCATTCCCCTGTGATCGCAAGGTTGCAATATGTTTAGGTTCACTTAAAACAATGCCCCCAAATAGTGCAATACTAAAGAAAAATCTAGCATGAATTTATAAAACTTTTCAATCTGCACCAATCCCACCAGTTATCCTGTCGTCCATCCGCTGACTCAGTCCAGTCTGTGCCAGTGTCTCTAAAGTAAAAATGCTATTCCATGCGAGAATCTCGTTCGGTGTAAATCAACGTGTCGAATAATCTGGCGAGGGTAATTTAGACCGTGGCTGCAGGAAAACAGTCCAATTGTGCAGTGCGCTCCATGCTCGTTTGTCATCTGTGAGCTTTTCTCTTCTACAGAATACAGTCCAAATGGATTTAGCCGACGAGGTTCCATCTGCAGGATGCCATATGTTAAAAGGTGCACATTGGAGTAAGGCTGCAAGCCCCTCCAAAAAGGTCCTTCCCACCTGGAATATAACCCAAGAATGAGACGCTTGCACAGAATAACAGTCACATGGATACATTTATTTAGCATCAACTAAAGCACTTGAGCGGAGAGATGCAACAACGGTTGTTTCGCTAAGGCTCTTTGTCTTCATACAATCTTGCGGACCTTATATACGCATTTTTAGCTGCACTAGCATGACATGTAAATAAGAAAGGACCCTTGAAGGGTAGCTTGATGAGTAAAAATAGTCAAATACAAATAGACATGCAGGGGGAGGCTGAACATGTGTTCTTTTCTATCTTTGGCCACAGCTCAGGGAGGAAGGGGTCATCACCTGCTAGTATTTGTACATGCTATTTTGACTGCAGCTATTTCCAAACTTGAGAGCAGTGCCTGCAACTTTTTTAAAAAAACAACGCACATGCGCATATCACCACCACCGCCGCCAGCGTTTGAGCTTCTGTTTGTGCACCACGGCAAAACTGTCATGTGGCAGTATAACAGAGGAAAAGACATAGAACTGGTGTTATATGTATATATTTCCACAAGACCCTTGCACTTATTTAGTTCTCCATCCTGATACCTGTGATGAATCCTGTGGAGTCATCACCAAACCCCAGCCTAAAGTCTCCTCCCATGTAGCCAGGGTAAGGCAGCTGCTGCCTGATCCTGACCCTGGGGGTGGAATCAGAGTGTCGGGGGGGGGGGGGGAAGCATCACATGGAAGGAGACCGCTGCCAAGGGGAAGCGGTGACTCCACCAGGAGAGACGCCGTATTCATCTTGAGAAGATGAAATAATTTGCAGGTATTTAATGGCATACAATTAATTTACCAATCCCTCTAATGTCAATGTTTAAAGAACCTGTTCTAAAAAGTCAATTAAACAAAACAAAGTTGGTGCTTTAGAGACTCTGAGATTAAAGATGAAAACCTTGAATTTTTTTAATTCTGCTTTAATCTGAAGTCTTCCTTCTAATGTGAAATTGCAGACTCTTTACACAAATTCCCCTTACAGTAACTCTCAGTTTATAGAACAATCTGACTTGATTGAAAATAACATGGAACAACTTAATGTTACACGTTCTTCTATGAACTCCAGTTCCCATAATGTTAAAAGTACTGGGACAAGGAAGAATAGCTCATAGGCAATGAGGACTCCAAATGGAAGATGTGCAAAGGTGCGGTCTAGTCGCTACCAATTAAAACACCTGAGTGGAATATTTAAAACCCAATATCAAGCCCAAATAAAGGATGCAGCAGAGGAAGATGTGCAGGAGGCATAGATGAGGAAGCTACAAACATCTGAGGTGGCGAGGCAGCCATGGAGAGAGGTCCGCTAGCAGGTATCACACAGAGAGGTGAAAACCAGAACTGCAGATTACGTGCAGTGGAAGGCAGCGTACTAAGAAGAAGCCCAGCTGAGAATGGTGACGTGTTTTCAGGACAGCGTGTGGCAGAAGGGGAAGAGCAAGCTGTTGTCGTGCCCGGAGACCGCCGCACAACTTACCCGAGGCTCGTAGGAGTGGCAGAGAAAGCAGATTGAATGCTGAAGCACCGCCTCAAAGCCTGACAGCCAGCAAGAGCTGCCCCAGAGAGCTGTTGAGTTGGTAGAGAGTGAATGCTGATCACGGGGCACTCCGTGCATGGAAGCTGTCACAAAGTCATGATTTTGACTACCGAACAATTAACAAATCAGAGCAGAAGTTGTTTAAAGAATACCAAATAGTTGAAGAAGACAAAGTTAAGTGGCCAAGAAGATTCCGTCGTAAGGTTTATAACCAGTAATTCCCAGAGCCAAAAGGTTGTCAAAAGACTTTGGGCGAACTACGAGTGAGGAAAGCCTGTACCCAATACTACCTAGTCATTCACGCTCACACCATCATCACTTTGCCAAACCAAGATCCTATACAGTATTTTCTCAACTTCATTTACAGTGGCTAGCAGTACCAGGTCCCCTGTAACCTTTTGTACATCGGTATGCTCCACTCTCTTCATTTGTCTTGTTATGCTGGCAATAATGTTGCTTTTTTACTGTCATTACTGTAACTAAGTAAGGTCTACTGTAACAGCTCCACAATGCCCACGGTCTGCCTTGTGCGCTTTATAAATGTAAAAAAGAAATACCCATAGTCAAGAGGCTATGAAGTCCATGTGTGCTATCATGACAAAATTGTTAAATTTCAATACGAAGTATTGAGAACGAGTGACGTGCGACAAGAAGTAGTTTCTTTTGAAGAAAGTATTGCTTAATAACAGAACGTTTGCATTTGGTTTTGGAACCTGTGTTTTGGGGAGAAAGTCAATCATCCTTGCAAGAGAGATCCTGTGGGCGACATTAATTTGTTTTGTCATTTTACCCAACTGCAGTGAAAAGGACAATTGTTGTTTCTCCAATAAAGACATTGCAGTTGAAAAGAATGTTTGTTGAGCAGAACTTTGTTGTTACAGAACTGTAATCTAAGTACTCTTGAATTGATCCAGGGGAAGAGAATGCAACCCTGATCACAAGCAGTGCTTTCAAGAAGATTTGAGTTTGAATAACATAACTTTTAGGTTGAACTAAAAGCCAGCCATATTTTCCTTGCATAATTTGATTATGTGTATTAGTGTGAGGGCCAGAGGTGTTTTGGACACCAGGTAATTTTTCTTTATGAAGTATGGGCACAGATGCAACCTGAGGTGATTTCTGCAGGCATTTATTAAGTTAAATGCATGAAGCCCATTACCAGTCCAACTGAAGCAGCTATCCTCACCGAGTTGCTCCAACCGTCGTCTCCTCCTGCTTTCTTCCATTCCAGACTCCTCTTGACATCCATTCTACACATTCCACATGCACACCAAGCCCACTACACTGTAGTTTTAGTTTGCTAGGTAGGGACCGGTCTGTTAGGTTAGGGAAAGTTGGGTGCTTATTAGAACACCTTTTAACTTTGAAGAAATGGCGAACTTTGAGAAAAATGTCTGTGTCCGTCTCGCATTTCTGACCCCTCACATAGTTCAGTAAACTTGAACCATTAAAACCCCTATGTGCTTCTGGAATTTGTCCCATTTAGAAGGCTGTACCTTTATCCTGGAAAGGCTGGAACAAATGAGAACTAATAACCCTTACACCTTTTTTTATTTAGTCCCATCTTCTACAAATGTGCATTAGCAAGCCACATAGGGCATCCTGTTGTGCTTGTAGAAATTATACCATCACAACTTTAGGGATTCATCCAACCCCCAACCCAGTAATTTTGATCCTGATTAAGGCAGGTGTTGAACTATATTCTCTGTGTCGCAAGTGTTCTATTGGTCGAACATCGTTAAACTGGATGAAGCACTTGATCTACTCTGCCTCAACTTAACTCTGGTGATGGACTGTATATCTGCCGTAAGCTTAAGAAGATCGCTTGAAAATACCCATTCGATTACTTTATTGCCACAGGTGGCAGTGATTCTAACTGCCAAATGCAGTTGATCAATAAAACTACAAAAGAGACGATCCCCAATTTACTTGGCGCTGCCCTAATGATTTCTATATACGAAAATAAATTGGGATGGACTCATAACCAATCAGGTTGGTGCTGGTACAAAACGTATCTGAATCCTTTTTGCACCGTAGAGTACAAAAGAGTGATCATGCAGTAGTTAATGGGTAAAGTTAGCATTGCACTTTTTATGAACCAGCAATTTAGTATGGAATCCTTCCTGGAACTTGAGATTGTATAGGTCCTGTGAATTAAAAAAAGTGATTTAAGTTTGAGAGCATCATAGAGTGCACAGTGGAGCTAATGACACAAGGACATCGTTTGTCCAAATGCGGTCTTCTTTATTATTTTTTAAGGCCTATATTTTAGTCTGAGTTAGTATCAAGAAAGGAGCAAAGATGCAAAGCAACTGTCAGTCCCTAGTTGTTGTCACAATGCCTTTCCAATTATTTTTAATATATCCAGGTTCACATACTGTCATGTTAGTCTCCATGTTCTTGTTAAAATTCTTACTTCTCCTCGCATTCTAGACTTCTTTCAGACTTCCAGGCATCTTTCTGGGCTCTAATTGGCTTCTTCCTGGATCATCCTCCACGCGTGGCAGCCAGATACTAGGACTCAGTGGTTGTCACCATTAGAGGCTGTCTCAGGACAGCCACTCAATGCTTTCTCCTACAGCTCGAGTTGTCTCCCTTCAGCAATCCAACGTGTCTTTTACCCCTACTCTTGTGGCCTGATTGATGGGAGGCTTATCTTTGTTTTCTTTTAAATTCTATTGGTTCTGAATTGTAAATCTGCCACTTTTCCATCATGCTCTGCTTTCTGGCTCCTGACACATGGCAAGGGAAGTCCAGGTGATTCCGGCCATCTTGGATTTTGTCCATTAATATGGGTTTGTGGGGCCACTAAGTGGTTGAAACATCTGGTTTGAGATAACCACTTGATTTATTATCTGGGCAAATGTGCATGGCAGTTTCCAGGTTACTGAGCGCATCAGGGGTCCTTACACAATACAGCTTGAAAATTGTGACAGGCTTTTTTATATTTTATTTCTTTCAAATAGATAGTTTTATCTTATGGAGTCCGTTTAAGCCAATGTCACACTAGTCCATGAGCTAGCACAACATATATTTCAACTAGTGTGTGTTTGTATTCGCTGTTTTTTTAATCAAAATTATCTATTTTAATGTGGACTGAAGAGTAATGTAAAATAGCTGGAAATGTTGATGTTCTAAAGAAACCCCATTGTTTTCACAAAACAATGTAAATCTATTCAAGATTTATCTCCAAAGCACCCTTTACAAATGTAAATTCACTTTAAAGTAGCAAACTATATTTTATGGTTAATTTCGTTTGCTCATAGTACAATGTTTGGTATATTTGTTAAAGGGAGAACGTACAAAAATCATGTAATGGATAAGCTCTGTATAGGCAAGCTCTGTATAGGCATACGGCAGAATTTCTTAACAAACAAATTGGCAGCTCTTAAGATGCCACTTATTTTTCTGGTTGAAAAATGCAAACTAAACTGAACACTAGTCCAGCCGTTCTTCCATAGATCAAACGTGAACACTAGAGGAAGGAAGCCCACTGGCGAAACAGGCACAGGGTCATTTTTCGTTCTCGATTGAAAATGACTGCCAATTAGAGGCAGAAATAATGTATAGGGCTTTGGGCTTCAGGTAGAAGAATTTTAATGACCTAATGCTATAGTTTGAGTCTTTCGATTACATAGGTATTAGATGTTTTGGAGAGTGAAGGGTTGTGTGACAAGTCCAGCGGCCTCCGCCTTTGGTACTTTGGAGTTGAGCCTGCTAGCATTTAACACCCCGCAGGAAAGGGTAATCGGTATTCCACTGGGGATAACATACACTGGCTTTATGTCTAGGCCAGGATCTTCGTCAAGACCCTGCACGTTGCAGAAGAAGGATTGGAAACCTCTGCACCATAGTATCTACCAAATTAAATGTTACTGACCGTGAGAAACCTGAAGGTGTCTCCCTGATTAGTCCCTTGGGATCTGTCATACAGGTGGCCAGGACACGGCCATCGCTATTGGAACTAGTTCCTGGCGGTGGACCAGTGAGGGAGGATCACCTGGAAGGGGGGGGTCCTTGGGGAGTGGATTTGAGGTTGAGACGCGGTATTCCCCTTTCTTTTCATACCTTTTCCCCATCCTACCACAGACATTCAAAAACACTGCACCCGTTCTTTTCCGACACGAACACTTTCGCACAACACGAAAGACAACAGACTAACACCAGAGCCGTCCCAACACAAGGGTCAGGCAAAGTCAGGCAATTGACCAGAAGTCAAAAGTCTTTGACTGACAGATGATTGTGAAGCGAAGGGACATGAATCCCGCTTGGTGAAATTAGCGAATGAGCCGTGTTTTGCAAAAGTTGGCAAGAGTAAACCCGGCGGAGGGATGCTGACAAAAAGGGGCAAAGCCTGAAGTCCCTATGAACAGTGATAGGGGTGAACCCAACCGAGGGATGTCCACAGAGAATTGTTTGAAAAGACATTAAGGCTTGTAAAAGTAAGAAATCCCATAGTGAATCCGAAGGAGGGAGGCTGATGTCTGAAAGGGGTCCGAGCCCGAAAGAGGGAGATCCAGGGGTGGAAAGTCATCATCCCAAAGCTCATTTTGGCAAAGGAACTTTTTGTTTGTTTTGTTGAACCCATCAGACCATGAAGGCAAGAGACTTTTTATTGAAAAGAGACTTAACCATCGAAGAACCTGATAGCTGGTACGGAACTGTCCGCTCCTGCTGTGCTCAGGAGACGCACCTTGTCCCATGCTCAAAACATGGGGAAGGAAGACCCCTGCAATCGCATCCTGACTTATTATTTGTGAACACCTTTATTGAAACCCCAAACCCACACTCTTTCTGTAATTAGTTGTAAGGATATGGCAATAGGTTTTTTAATATAGGCCTTTTATTTTGACAAGATGTCACAAGGACTGCCTTATTTTTCATTTGATGGTCGAAGCTTGCTCCCATCTTAGATTTAGGGTAGGCTTTTTCCACTCTGCATTTACAGTTTAATAAACACCCTTGAACTAGGATCACTTGTGTCTGTCTTTACTGTTGTCGCCATTAGTTCCTTACACGACCCAACAGTGCCCTATGCTCAGCAGAGACTGACTGCCTGCTAATCCCAAAACACTGTGCAAGGATAGAGGGAACAGACGATCTCTAAACATGATCTGCGCCTCTGGAATTACCTGCCACAAACCTCTTGTCTTTCAGGGCACAATTCAAGAGTCATCTGTTTTTATGAGACACTGGAAGGGACCATGACGGTGACCTTCCAAAAGCCACCAAGAAGCAATTACGATATGGAGTTAGTGTCTACAAATAAATATGAACACTTTCTCCATGTCCTATCTAAAGAGTGCAAGGAGCTCGAGCCTGGACCAGTGGCACTGTCGAGACTGTAATATCTGCAGCTTGAGCCTGGGTGTGAGGTAATGGATTAGAAGCACATCCAGGCCCTCTGGTGGGGGCTCAGGGCTGTATAGAGTGAGAAACTTCAGATGAAAGCTTAGCATTATCCGCTCAGTGCACATGGAGGATTTCTGGAACGTAATGTGCACTAAGCTGATAATGCTGCAGGAGTGGAATCCTTCTCAGTCAACTGAGGGATTCTTGGCTTTTCGACCTCTCATCATGCTGCCCGTTTCCACAGGAGAAACATGCTGCACCATCACCAAAAGACGGTACCAACTCACATGGAACGCCCACATAGTTGGCCTGATTCATGGAACGTTTTCCTATGATATTGCGCCATTATAAAACGCTTCTGTGAATCAGGCCCTAAATGTTCACGTTATTTCTTCAGTGCATTCAAATTTTGGGGCAGCCTGTTTGTAATGGTCTGTTTCAATTAAGGCTTTCACACGGCATCAATCTTGTATGTATGCAACCCACTTTTCATGTTTCTAGCTGCGGGTTTTTAACAAAACGTATTACGTGATTAAAGCCCTTCTGAGTTCCCACGTGTGGGCGCTTCCATATCTGCTCCCCATTCCCTTGCCAATGTGGCTTTTCCCCATTATGTTTATTGTGTGATCTTTGTTAAGCACTGTAGTGGTCCCACCTTTCCCATTACGGTGGACGGGGATCTATTTAAGGAAAATAATTCAGTGTCTGAAACATTAACCCTTTCACTACGAGTACTTTGATGATTTCCTTAGGGAAAATAGTAATGTGTATATATAAGTCTTATGGCCAGTGAAAGGGTTAACCTAAGAATTGAAGGAGAAATCGCACTCTCTCACACTGAAACTCTATTTCACAAAGGCCTTATTGCTTTACCATTTGGTTATGCTAAGATACCTCTTGCTACATATTCTTAGTAGAACTATTACTTTCCTTCCTTCTTAGATGTTACAAATGGTGTGATTCTCAGGTTGGAGACTAATACTGATTCCAACACAAGTGTATGCAGCCTGAATGATGCTTCAAATCACTGAGGGAGATTTACCCACAAGAAAGGAAAAGAAACCAGCCGTGCAGGGGGCAGGGCGGGGGCGAGAAGGGGGAAGGCCCAGACGCTTTTGGATTGCTATATGTGATCTTTATCAGACTTACAGACTTGCCTGGGAACATGCATACACTATTCTAACGCCACTTCTTTCTCTATCTTACTCCCCATTCATCCTATTGCTAGCCTGGGTTCACTTTGTGTGTCTTTCTATGCTACTGGCTTTTACTACTTGTTTCTGCTTGACTAATGACTGCGCTGAAGACATCTGGCTCCGCAGCGTACCTATGCTGTCCATGAACGGGTGTGTAAGCATAGTGTGGAGTCCTCTCTGACTATCGTAAGCCTCTCCTGACAAGAGTTGTCTAGGGGCCTTTACCTGGACAACCTCAGAATTGGTCTGGCGTGTAGTCTCTCCAGCTACAACACCACCAGTCAAACGTTCTGAATTCCCTTGTTCTCTTAAGTAATGCATGTCGTTAGAATAACCTTTCACTTGCCTGGGCCACCACACCCATCTTCTGGAAGTTTCGAGTTTACACTGTCACCTTCCTATCTAAAGCGGCAACTGCACGCTTCAGGCTGTTACTAGGGAAATGTCGTCACGCCTCCAATACTGGACAGCAAGCATGAAGATCATGTATCAATATATGTATTGGGTTTATGAAACACAAACCTAGCTAACAGGCAATGGCACACTACAGGGTAAAAATGACTTGAAGAGGGGGTTGATATGATCTTACAGCACCTACGTCCGAGTTGTTCCTTGAAGAGCCGGATTTTCAGTGACTTCTTGGGGTGCAGGTCAGTTGAGGCCATACTAATGTGTGTTTTGAATGTTATTCCAGAGTGTGTAGCAGTCCTTTGTCGTGTGTCTGATGCAGGCAATTTAGGATGCGTTGACATTTTGAAGAGGTAGCCAGCGTAACTGTGTGGCAGGGGTTATGTGGTATTGTTTTTTTCTGCCCTGTAATCGGATGCGAGTACAAGACAGCTTTTAATAGGGCCAGGAAGTAGATTGGTACACCAGCATTGAGAAACAATGAATTTATAGTAACCCAACGTGCCTTGTTTCTTAAAAATGATATCGATCACATAAATACACACATCATATTTATTTGGTTAATACATACATTAATACTTGATTTTAAGCCATATCTAAAATGATAAGGTGCCAACATGCTTTTTATTTACCTTTTGTAAAACCATAACGTGCAATTCATGAACAAGAGTTTGGCCCTCAAGTGTATATTGCCACAAAGCAGACTTTAGTCTGGATTTCTAACCATTTGGTAGTCCATACATGTTTCTGGAGTACATATTTATTGCCAAAGTGACTGGTGACATTTTAGTAACTCCTGCATTGTTGGTGACACTCAATGAAAATGTAATATCCTTTTTTTAATAAACCGTTTCATTATGTTTTCCTCCTTCATTTAAGGGCTATAATAATAGCTGTTTTTATTTCTGGATTCACATTCTCATTTGTAGAAATCAAGAAACAATTTTATTCAAAAGTCCAATTTAAAATTCATAGAATTACTATGGGTACTTCACACTTTTTTCACAGGGGGCAGTGGGGGGGACCTGTTTCAGAAGGCAAAGAACACACCTAAGGCTGAAGAAACAAGCTTCCAGCCTACGCCACCCTTATGCGCATTCACTCATTCGAATTGCAACTTCCACAGGCAGGTGTCAATCATTATCTGCTTGTGTACCCGAATTTCTGTTCAAACGCTGTTTATTGATAAACTTGTTTTACACAAAAATATATATACATACATTAATATCTCACAGGGAAAACAATGAGCTTGACGGTAACCATTGAATGTTGAGTTCACGCTGTTGAACAATTAATACAAAGTGCCAGGTGAGAGAACAGTGTTCACATGAGGGGTTAGTACACCAAAAGCATGTGGAAATACAATTTTAGACACAAAAATAACCATTGTAAAAGAATTTTTATAACAAAAATGTCACAGGTTCCACTACCTGTTGTACCCAACAGTACATTAGCATGGTTAGTTGTGGCTCGAATCCTTAAAGAGACCAACTATCAAGAATACAGCATCTAGTCAAACAGAAGGTCGACACATTGTGTTCCGTCCCCACATTTATATGTCCATCCAGGAACGCTCTTTACACAATTTTGAAAGCCTTCATCAGGACATAGGATTTCTTTAATTGTGAAAGTGAATCTGGGAGACCCCATTTTCCTTAAGAAAAGGTGAATAAAGAGAAGAGAAAGACAAAACGAACTATCTCTGGTCTTACTGGGAAGCCTTAAGTTTTATTATAGTGGAAGTTGTAACATAAGACTTGACCTTTGTCTTTATATAGAGCATGTAGGGCTGTGATGTTTCTTCTTTTCTTTAATTGAGAGCTGGTATCTTCTTCCACTTCGTGAAAAAAGATAGCAGCTAATAAGTGTATTAAAATTACAACATGATTATATTCGTATATTGCAAAAATTATAAATTGAAATGTAGTAGGATGTCTTAGACATATGTTATGTTATATTTGGCTGATCTCATGCTTCATATAATACCAAAGACACAAACTGTATTGAATATAATTGTTTCTTGATTTCTACAATTGAGAAAAATGTTCTCAGGACTTCTCACGTTCTTCATAAGAGAGGAAAAACTGTTTGTGTGGAACTAGTGTGTGTATGTTTCCTTCCTTGTATTGATATGCAGACATGTCAGATCCATTTTGAACCTATTGGACATAAGACATTTGCTGTAATCCAGACCACATAAACTCGTGCACAAAACTAATCCTCGCCCAAAGGTTTGATTCCGTCCTACAGAATAGACAAGTATTGCTTGTTTCCAATCTCACCAAGCAACCCTGTACTGGAACATCAACTTTGACCTTAGTTATGAAAAATAGTTAGATACAATCTCCCCAAGTTATGTCGATCCTAATGCATACGATTTCGTTTAGGTATACTACCACTGTATGATCGACAGCCTGGCATATGAGTAGCACAGACATGTGCCCAGCTTGTTTGGAATTTAAAGTGGGCATCTAGCACTTCCTATTTATCTGTCCATTGTATAAAGGACCGAGGGCACGTTATCTTAATCCATTGCTACAGGTGTTTTCAGTACAACACCTTAAGGACGCTTTATATCCATTTGTAAATCTACTACCTGTAATCTGTTTTTTTTTCTCTATCCACTTATTTACATAGGGCATGGATCACTATGACAAAGTATCTAATGCTTCTTTAAGTGATTGATATGCTATGGTATCTGCAACTGTTTGAAGGGGAAGAGCCTCATGAAGTTATCGTCAATATGAAATATCATTGAGGACATTGTTAGCGGGTGTAATTTTACATACCTTGCTAGGCATGTTTGAAGTGCTTTCATTCCTTATTTGTGCATATATCAAATGACTGTGGGTGAAATAAAGTTATTAGTGACGGATTACCGGATTTAATGGTACTCTGTTTATAGACCATAGAAAGATAACTCCCCTTCCACAACTTATCCACCATATACATGGCATTTGGATACCCTTCACACCAGAAATCAAACACGTGATAACAGTAAAACTCCAACCTGCTTATACATCGCAACTCCCCTCCCAGATGCATTCTCGCACCACAGTCACATGTATCCCCTGTAAACACAGATCCCCTGGCAGAACTTGCATGCTTCCGAGCTGCACGCGTCAAGACCGCAGCAAAGCTCTCTTGCATTTCCACATTTTCTCTATCTAACCAAAGCCCAACATCACCTCTTTCTAAACCCCCACCCTCCTCCCATCGGGCGTGGTATAAAATCCAATACCATAACGAAAAGCCTGGCTAATTATGTTTTAATAGACCGTTTGCTCAATATATAACAATACAGTGTTTGCGCCATATATAATACACACATTAATAATGTATATAGTTTACATCACAGGTACACTTGCCCCTTCGCTTGCTCATGGCACCACGTGTGAGCTATGGTACTCGACTAATAGTAAAGTGAAATAAAAAGCGTATTTTGTATGCTGTGCGGGCGAGGCTTGCCTAGGGCATGGGCCAGTACCATTGAATGTACTCCCCCCCCCCCCCCCCGGAAACCCCCCTACCATAGCCGCCCACCAGCGTTCGAGCTGTGGCAAAGGAGCCTGCAATTTGTGAGGTGGAGAAGCACTGGGCTTGGTATGGGAGAGGTGCGCAGTTGTCTTGGGCATTGGGGATGTTTGTTTGGAATAACACACGTGGCTGCCTCTTATTACTCCTACTTGTGCCTAAGCCTGGTAGAAGCTCAGTTTGCCAAGCCAATCCTCCCCAAGACAGGAGGGCATGTGCCAACAATTTATTGTTGCAAATTGTGTCGGTCTCAGGGGGATGAAATGCTTTAAAGGCAGGCCCATCCACAGAAGCGTTGCTGGGGAATGAGGGGGTTAAGGGCTATAGCCCCTGAACTTTTGATTGTAGCCCCGGATACAAGTTTAGGGGCTACAACCAAAAGGCTAGCTAGCCCCGAGTCCCGACAGTAGCATTGCCCCGGATCTTTTACAAACCTAGCAACACCCCTGCTCATCCGTGATACAGACTTGTGATCTGCAGCGTCCACACTGATCTCTACAGCAGGTAATAATGATAATGGTGTGTGTGCTCTCGCCAAAACGCTTTATATAGAACCTATTTACATGCAACGTCACCCAACCAAAGTTGGTATTCATTTATCGACCTCGGGAAGGATGAGAAGCTGAGTTGAACTTGCTGTGATTCGATTCTGCCACCTGCAGATCACACAAGCGAGTGCTCAACCCGCTGAGTTCTCTTACTGGCATAAACCAACAGTTACCTTACCAATTCCTTTTTCTGGGTTTGGATACCTGGGGAAAGGTGAAACAATTAAGGATTGGTACATGAAAAATGTAATTCTGGAGGGGTCATTCTTGCCCTTTTAATTAAAAACGAGAAGCCTAGTGTGAAGTGCAGGGCTGTGGGCCACTCTAGACTGTAACGCAGGATACCCCGGGCGGCCACATGTCTAGCCCTTCAGACCAAACTGCTCACATTGGGGGCATGACAATAACTTGCATATGATGGTTTGGAAGACTACCCAGAGAAATGGCGATGGCTAGGATTGATTCAATCACGTTTTGATGTTAGATTGCCTCCGAGTGATATTCTCTGGTTTGGAACCTTGCTTGCTACAGCTAGGGAATTAAACTGCACCCCACAGAGAAGGTCACAACATGTCTGTGGTTGCTCGTATTTTTGTACAAAGAAGATCTGGCATAGCAGTACTGTTGACTGGGCTACTCCTATTGGCAACAGGACCAAGACTGGTTTTCAAATGACTGGTCTCTGTTCTGGCTCATAGTACGAAAGGTTGCGCAGAACAATGCCAGTTCTACTAATAATGTAAAACCTTCATCCCATCACTTTCAGGGATAGTGTGTCTGCTGTCCACAGGGACTGGCTTCTGATGCCACACCAGTGATGTGCCATCCCTCGTCATCACTTGGTTCAAAGCATTAACCATGATGATCTCCTGTCTTCTCCAGTACATTTGAAAGTTGACTCCTCTGCTCAGGAGCTAGCGTTTAGTCCCTAATGAAGCATGTGTGGCCTCCTTTCTGACTGATGGTCGTGCAGTGGCTCAGACTGCCGGGAATAAAAAGATTGCCAACGGCAATTGGGACATAGGCTAGGGGCAGTGAAGGGGTTAATGCAGGTGTCTAGAGTTTGAAGTGGAGGGTGGCAAGTTTCCATTCCTTGTTGATTGTAAGGTACATATTAAATATAGCCCAATGTGCATCTCTGGATGTAGCATGTGCCCATATTGTATTCTCTTTTCTGTTTTAACGGCTGTGTTAATATGTTTTCATTTCCTGTCTGTCGGCATATGCTTTGTCATAAAAGATCAGAATGGTTTACCCCGGATTTCTTAGCATCGTGTTCCTTTGGTGCTAGAAACGAAGACATTTGAATAGTATTCCAGTTAGTGCACCGTTTTTGTCCCTACTAAAATACACCCTGACCTCCTCAGTTTGTAGTTCTTCTCCCAACCCCCACCCGCCAGTCACATGCCCTGTTAAACTTACGTAGGCTGAGGATGTCCCATGACCAGCTTTGCCTTTCTGTGAAGTCATTCCCTTGCATTCCTCCTGGATTCCACAAGCCGTGTCCCGGAGCATCGCTTGATTCATGAGTGAACATATGACTGCTTTACAACAATTTCTTTGAGATATCGTATTAACCTTCTGCTCTCCGCAGCATATGATTTTTGGCTTCAACTCTTCCATTGCTGGGTTTATCAAGGTCAACCGTCCCCTATTTTACATGAATCTCCCAGATAGTTTGTGTCCAGTGACCCACACACACACCACCTTTCCCGGATAGAGGGAAAGTCATAATTGTATTTGTCTGCACACAAAATCAGCTGTTCACAATCTCACCAGTGATCAGAGGCCTGGCTAGATGAGCTGTTTCTCCCCTATTTCGTTTGGGCTATTAGGTGTTGCTTACGACACCTGTAAGCCGAAACTATTGCATTGTAGTACCTATAGGAATGAGATACGAGGAGGGACACATTCTGTAGGTGTTGTTTGGTTATGTGGCCGCCCATTGCCTTGCTAATCCCTATGGTCGTTCCCACCCATTCCTGCCTCTGCCCACCCAAAACGCATCCTCATGGGAACTCTCTCAGCTCCCTTTTAATCAAGCCTTACTATCAGAATTTGCATTCAGAGTGCCTGCCAGTTGTTGTTCAGAGCAGCCTTCTGAGAGTTAATGACTCAATTGGAGTTGTAAACACGCTACTGGTGTAATAAAAATGTCTTAGCAGGACAGCTTTCAGCCACTTCTGCAGTGTCCTTCCCTAAAGTCCTGTTACCTGTTAAAAACGAGCATTGGCAAAGCCACTGAAGTCCGGTTTAAAACGAGAATTGGCAAAGCCAACATTTTTGGCTTGTGCATACGTTTTAAGCTTTTCCCAGGCACTGCTATTTGATGCCCAGGTACTCTCATACATTAATTTGCATTTTACTACTGTAATCGTCTATTCGGAATGGGGAAACGAAGCTAAAAGCATGCTGTTTTTGCTTAGCATGCATTTTTGATACATGGTAGCCTAGAAATAATGTTCTTCTTACACGCTGTTTGTGACATCACAACTGACATGTAATAGGAACATGACACCACAACTCCTCTGTAATCCGTTATTACGCTTCAGTTGCCACTGCTGCCTGAGCCAGCAGATGGCAGAATTCCAGCTGTCACTGCCGCATTTAATTAAAACTGACAAGCGTTTTAACTCCTCGCTTGTAAAATGGTTTTCTGAGACACTTTGCAGCCATTAATTGACAAGGACCTACTTATGGTAGACTGTTTAATTTGTGCACTGCTGGGGTTTAACACGTGACCAAGAATCTGCCTGTTATTACTCAATTTTAAAGCACAAAATGAAAACTTTTTGGGATGCATTTTATTTAACTTCTTACCCTTTATTTCAGCATCACATTAAGCTGCATATTAGCTTTTTCAAATCCACAATATTCTGTATTGATTGTATGGATTAACAAACTGAAGATCTCTTACATTAGATTAAGCAAGAGGCCAGGTACTAAAGGGGTTAACAGTATGTGGCCATGTATTCGAAGGAATAAAATTCCCCCTACAATACGCAGAAAGGATATTGCAAGTCACCTTGTAATACTGTGACCTTACAAAGGAACTCTGCCTTCAACCTCTTCCACTGTTTGGTCAAGGAACTCCTCGGTGACTTGCAATATCCTTGAACGTATGGTAGAGGTTATACCATCCCATATATAACCAGGGTCTACAACCTTTGACTCTATAAATGTAAAATGTTTCGGACTACAACGCCTATCAGTCCTCCCCAGAATATCCAATGTTGAGGGATCATGGGATTTGAATTCAAAAACAGGTCAGCCGCAGGTTGCAGAGCCTTGTCTTATTATAGCTAATTAGCTATTTAAAGTCCAGTTACTATATTATGTGATTTGTGAGGTTTTCAAGACATCTATATAAAACTAAGCATTAAAACTCTGGTACAGCCGAGTAGATATGTGATCAAGTACCCCAATCACAGACTGGGCTCAAATCCCTGGGCACCAGTTAGCCAAAGCCTGTGATCCTGGACCTGTCTTCTGTCGGCCTAAATTGGGAGTCCCTAGAAGAAATCAAGTTTACAGCTTAATCTGTTAAAACGCTTTACTCATAGTTTACTAGGCTGCAGGGCAGTTTCTTAATATTTAATTATGATAATGGGGGCCATTCCTATATTTCACACCACAACTTTATTTGTTGCTTGGCTCAGTCACGAGGCAACTTCTTGTAGTGGCACTTCCCCCGACGTCATTGCTTGTGAGGGACCATTGCCACTCCTTGTCAGGCCCTTTTCTTTAGTATCACTTCTGATGTATTTGTATTTATTGGGTTTTATATAGCGCCTTTGTCAGTACACTTGCAGACTAGGGGCTCAGCATACGTTTTGCCGCACTAGGTCTAAAAATATCCTAGGACCGCCCATGGAGAGAAATCTAACAGGTTAGTGCTCTCACTGTATGCACCAGTGCTTTTTGTGATGTGTAGCTGTGTGTTTGTGTGGTAAAATATGTTTGCCGCTAATGTTTACAAAACAAGTGGACAAGGGGCTCCTTCGAGGCTGTACAGAACGGTGCACAGCACAGTCTTCTACTCTGCTACCACCTGCCCATCGAAATCATTTTGTAGATTTGACCACCATAGTTTGGTGTTTTACTTGTGGGTTCGTTCTGGTTGGCACTCATGGACACCTTTCTCTAGTTGGGTTCAAACAGCCCTCCAATTTGGGGCAATAAAGTAACTGGCAAGCTCTGCCAACCTAATCAAAACTACTGCCAATTTCTTAAACCAAACCTTTGAAACTTTTTAAAACCCCACGACATAATGTATTTATTACTAAGAATTCCATTGATAATTTTTGCACTGTTCTCCATAACTTCAGCATAGTTTTTGTCTTATGCTTTTTACATCTGGTGTTAATAAGTAATCATAAGATACTGTCACCTCACCAGGAGGCATTTTGCATCATTCTTGTACTAACAAAATAAACGGCACTGGTGGGTTCATGTGCTGAATCTGCACTGTTTCATAATCCGAATGGAAACCTCCATGATCACTGCCAGACCTTTGACTGCATTCGATAATGAGGGAGACCACCCTGCCTATAGTAAGCATTGGCAAAGCGAGCAGGCCTGGCATTTTTATACTGAAAAGTGTCTGTCTGATGAATGCGTACTTACTATTTTACTGTGTGGAAGAGTAGGTAGTACACAGTTTAAGTAACCCAGCCTGCATAGGGAGCTCAGTGTTTTTTTTTACCGTTTTCGTGCCTTCATAGATGAGTACTTACAGCAATACTTTGATGGCCTACTTCCAAATAAGGCACCACCCTGTGTCTCTGTGAGCTAAAATAAAGTGTAGCATGACATGACACTGAACAAATTCTCAATAATAACCTTTTTGACACCAAGATGCCAAGCTTTTTCAGTTTAACCATGCTAGTTTGAATGCGCCATCCCCATACCTTCGATTTCCAACAACATTCACCTTTATACAGACTATTCTTAACTATGACGCTTTTGGTTCCGGCTTGTCCTGGGTACAGTATATAGAGATGCTGCAGTAACTAAGTGACGAAACTTCTAGAATTGCCCAAGCACTCTCTCAAGCCCCTCTTGCATCCAACATTACATGAAGTACTACATTTCATTTCTCAAAATCTGCCTTGTAAACGCAACCCAATTATCAGAACACTTTAGAAAAAGCCATCGCCTCCCTTTTGCAGAACTATGATCCACCTAACAGGACTGCCATGCACCCATGCTGTCACAAAACAATCTTCCCAAGCTGCATTCCTCCCTCCCTCCCCTGTTTTTGTAGCACTGATTTCCCTCTTTTCCATCCACTTACCTTTCCCTTGCTAATTGTCTTTCCTCCAACTGACGTAAACTCTGGGTACCCCTGCTAGCAGCACAATAGACCGCTCCATGGACACGTTTAGGCACTCAAACTACCATGATGGTGGTTTTGTCCAATACAAAAGCACATTAACCACATAAAACCATTTGCAAGTGTGACATGTGTTTGCTGAGAAGGGGGGTAGGGGTGCACTTGTCTGTCCGCTGAAGTTTCTATGGTTTCACTTTGTTTTCCAGCATTTAGCTAGTTTCTAAGAGCTTCCAACTGGCCCACATTATATTCTCCTGGTCAAAAGGCTTTAGGTGAGAAAGGTGGAAGAGGGTGATATGACCAAGATCACACAATTTGGCCAACCAGAGAAGCTGATCCGCTAGATCTGGGAGTGAAATGAGCATTCGAACTGGGCCATTTTGGTACCAGCAAAAGGATGGCTTGTCAACATTTTGTTTTTGAGACCTATTTCTAAGGGCTCTTCTGATTTTGGAAAGAAAGCGGAGCAAATGTAATGAGATCGTACTATGTGCCTTCTATTACTATTTGGCCAAGTGGATAGACAATGATTTCCCAAAGCACAGTTTGAGGTTGGGTTGGGATAAGGACCTCGGTCCAGCAAGATGGCAAACTGACATGTTTCTACATGGGTATATCCAGTTTTGGATCCTTTGCTCTCAGCAGCTAGAGAATCCAGCAGAAACTTATTGATGCTTCCCACAAGGCTAAATCATGTGCGATAAAGGTAGTGCTCATATGTAAAGGTGTCCGATGTCTGGTTGGGCATGCAGGAGGGGTGTGGAAGGTTACAAGGTTCAGATCGGTGTGTGAATCCCCCTTTCCCTCTGCCTCCTCTTTGAACCCCTGCTGGCTCTCCAGACACCTGTTTATCGGTTCTGCTTGCTCGGGTTCCATTACTTTCAGTATCCACCCTGACCTTTTACCGACCCAGAAAGCTTGCTGTTGCCCTTCATCTCCCGCACTGGAGGCAATGTTTTGCACAAACTGGCAAAAACATTGAGATGCACTGGACCAATCTGGTGGATTTTATGCTTCAACAAGCAAAACTGAAGGGTGATGGTTAGATTGTATTGAATTAATCATAACCACAGACATTGTTTTGGGCTACCCTGTGGACCATTGCTTTTCAGCCTGCCAAGCCATTACAGAAGGGGAGAGACCATAACCAAACCAGGCCTTATCCCACCCCAAAAGTGATAGTCCAGTCCAAACTGCTCACATGCAATCCCATATATGATTCGGCCTCTGTTTATGCTCTTATCATTCTGCTGATTGACAGCAAAATCATTGTAAGATTGCTATGCTTTATTTCTGCAAGAGAACATGCCGTAAACTATGTTTGTGATTCCAGGAAGTTCCTAATTTGTATCTCTGCTTCCATTAATGTGTCCTTCTCCTCAGCCCCGCTTGTAAAGTACTCTGTTGCTTCCTGATGACACATTGTGCATAAGCGCATTATAAATACCCAATAAATAAAATAAGTCTGCGCTCAATAAATAACCAAATAATTGAGAGGTTTTCCCAGAACCACGGTCCGAGAGTGAAGCAAACCTCTGCAGGAACACAAGTGACATGCACAGCAGTGATGATCATTTGTTGCCATCCCCAGTAGTTATGGGAAGCTAGGCTTTTTAGTACTGGCAAGTGCCTGCAACCTATCAATTTCCTGATCTGGATGAAGATTTTCAACTTGTTAATAGCTACTTGCCAGCCTTATATTTTGAACCGTGGCTCCAACCAGTGACTAGTGTAGACATTACTGCCTTTTCTTCATCAGCTTCTTCCCCCCAAATTGTTATGCACGTTTTCGTGCCCTCAGAGATCAGTGCATTTATCAACCTAAATAGTAGCAGCAGTGTGGCGTGCAAACCCCAAAAACAGAAATCCTGCTGGCTCTCATGTAGACTCCACTCCGTTGTCCAATTCTTTGGCCCTTCCCCAAACAATGTCGTTACACTAAATGGTACCTGGTTTTCAGGTAAAGAAATGACACATTCTAAGGCAATTTTTAAAAAAAACTGCTGTGCCAATATATTCTGAATCCACTACGGGTGCTAAAATGAGTTTCCTTGTCATTGAAAGGTAGTCAAACATGTGAGAACCCCTCTACTGAGATGAAGCAAGAGCTAGCTTCTTTGCATACCATTCTAATCCTGCGCATAAGGGTAATCCAACCCGAAATGGCAGGCAAATCTACTCCGAGCAAGAGTGCCAACAGCAATCTCACTCGCACGTTTCTATCTGATTGGGTGTCCTCAGTGGGGTGCTACCTTTGGGCACAGAGCGAGGGGTCCATGCCTGGATTACTCTATTGACTTTCACGAAAGTGTCTCACATTGTCTGCTTATTTAAAATCACTTGTTTATTGTTTAGACAGTGCCCAATGTAGAGAAACCTCTCCACGCTCACACCAGAAAATATGCAACCCAAGAGGGAGAAAAAAGCACAGCACACCTCTTACGAAGAGAACGATTTTTTATTTCCACAAAAATAGGAATGCGCCAGCAAAGCACTCTGCTGCCACAGCATGTTCTGCAAAATCGGTATGAGCAACACTTTATGAAGGCACAAAGCACCATTAGTGACTTGAAATACATAATGTACACAACCAAATGGTGGGTTGGTGCGACCCTATGTTTAGGCTACCAGCTCCATAAGGGATGCCAGACCATTGGTCCCAGCATCTTCTGGCCATCTTCTTCCACGTGGGCACCTCCTTGCGCGTCATCGGGCATGAAGCTACAATTAATTGGTTATTACGTGAAGAAAAACAATGCAGGCTCTGTTTCCAACCTGATGTGCACCTGGTACTGCAGACAGCGGCTAAGAAGATACTTTGAGGTCATTGCATCATACAGAACTCGATTCCAGACACGTCAGCGCCCATCCAAAGCTCCCCACCCACGTTTTGGCTATGTTGTTGTTAGGAAGAATTCTCATTCTATGGCTAATTTCCCTCACCTAGTGAGTCCCCCAGCAGCTTTGCTGGATTTCTGGAGTTTATTTTTCCACTTGGTAAGAGTGTGAGCCTTTTGTCCCACTCTTATGTGTTTTGCCATGTGTATTTCTACTGTTTTGTGTGATGGTGGGCTCTGGAGTACACCACTTCCTGAGCCCCATGTTTTATGTGTGTTACACAGCACCTTCAGCGCAGTGACACAGGGTTGTCTTAGACTTCCCACCAACTACATTTTCTGGGGCTGACTAATGTCCCCCAGAAAAGGTAAAGTTGCCATTAACTTTACATAGTCTCTTTTAATCACAGATCCAGTACACCCCATCTTACTTGGAGTATTGGAAAGGGTTAATTCCTAGCTCTTTTTATCTGTGCCTCCTGGAGTTTTATTTCGCACCCTTAACATGAAGACTTGGCTGGTGGCAGTGGTATCTACCCTAACTTTCCTACCGCGCTTATGTTATATAACATAGTAATGTTTTAGGCTATTTTAGTAGCCTCGAACGTTAAACCCGCTTGACCAAATACTTTTTATTTTGGCTGCGGTTGGGTTTAATCGCCATTTCTTTTTGTTAAAATCCTTCTTGGGTTTTCCTTTGCGCGGCAAACCAGGTTTGCCTTCTTTGTTCACTGTCTTTTGGCAGGCTTCTCTCAAGAAGCCCCCCTCTTGGTGCCTGGGTGTCTAGGTGGGCTGAATGTGAGGGAGGGGTGTAGTCACCCCCTGCACAGGGTATCCTTGGAAACCCAAGTCGCATTTTGTCATGATTGGCTAAGGTGGTTGTCCGGGCCAGACAACCCCCCTGCTGGGTGATTGACAGCCAGGCTGTGTGAATGGGGGATTTACACATAAAAGGCAGGACTCTTGGGCTGGAAGTCTGAGTCGCCACTGGAACTGCAAGGAACCTAAGAGAAGTGGAGAAGAAGACGGCTGCTGCAACTACCAAGTCCTGGTGGAGCCCTGGTGCAGTCCTGAGCTATCTACCCTTCAAGAGAAGATCCAGTCCGGGGTCTTCTTCCTTTGAGCTTGGTGGGATTAACCAGCTCCTCTTCCACATGCAGAGGATCCTCTTCTTGGTCGAAATCGCTGCACACAGCTGTAGTGGTCCGGATAGCCATCTGAAGAGCCTCTCCTGTTTTAAAGGAGCGCACCTTTTATTCACGTTGCTTTTGCTTCTGCTGGTCTCATCCCTGGGTAGTGCAGATCGTTCCAGACATCGTCGTCCTTGTCCCCACGACTGAAGGCACCGGAACCGTGAGTCTGCAGGAACTACCAGGAACAACTGCCGTGGCACCAGGTCTTCTTTACTTGAATAAGGTACTGTTTCCGACCTCGAGGAACTATGGTGAATCCCTTTTCGCCTCACCGAAGGCTTGTCCTCCTCTTCCTTCCCTCTTATAACTCTTGCTTCCTCTTGTGACAATATCCAAGTACTCCTGGCAACCTTGAATCTTGAACTATCTGACTGTGTGATCCTCGACAACAGGAACCCGGTTCCACTTGACACTGGCGCAGGCCTATTGACTTTTATCTTCTTGTCAGTAAGTGTTCTCTGATTCTGTCTGCCTTGACAAAAGTATTGCCTATGATTTTTGCCCCCCAACTCTCTTTTGTTAACTCAGATGCTAAGTGTGTTTTAAAGGCATGGTCTAGTAAACATTTTTATTGTCCCTACGGGTCGGCCATGTTTTTTTAAGCCTAAGTGACTCGATTTTAGAAAACTTTCCTATGGACCTTACCCGAGTTTTCGTCCATTAAACACACGCGAAAACAAGCACCAGGTAGCCGCCATTTTCTGATAATCCTATCTTTTCCCCCATCGCCTTGGCTGACCTGCTTTTGCGGCACTAAAACAAATCCCCCGCCCCAGAGCCTGTCATCAGCAGACTCGTACCGCCCATTTCCCAACGCCAAAGCACGTCTTGTGTCAACATTCGCTGCGCTTCAGCTAATGACGTGTCGCCATGGAAATGGCAGGACGCCTCTTTCCTCAATAAGTATAAACAGACCGTTTCACAACACACAGCAGCAGATTTTCGATTCCATTCCTCTCTCTGTGTTACTTTGAGTATTCTGTGACTCGTTTCAGTGCTCTGGTCAGCTACCTTCGCCGCTTGTAGCCCGTGTGAACAGATACCAGTACCACCGCTATAAATTATTTTAGTTTGTTTAACCCACAATGGCTACAATAATGCCCTACATGTACGAGCCCGAGTATACCGAGGAGGAACTACTGGAAAGGGAAGCACGCGAAAACGATGGGGATTCGGACGGCAGTTGGCAGGACGAATCAACAGATGAAGAGCCTGGGCCTAGTCGAATGGACGGCGTCTCCACCTGGTGCACATGTAATCGGTGCGAGCTAATGCCAACTGAGTACGAGAACTGCTGCTGCTGAGAAAACTCGGGATGCCTGGCCTACATTTCGGAAGGCGAGCCACGACCGCAATGCATCACCGAGCTGCCAGACTTCAGGGCAGCCTGCCTCACATGGGCCGTGTTGAGAATAATGATCGCGCAACTGTTCGTCCTCGTAATCCCAGTAACGAGTAAGTATACTCTGCTTGTCATGCCACTCCTATTTCATGTTCTTCTACTATATCCAAAATTACATCTACATTTCATTGTAATGCATGTAAGTCGTTCAATAGTGTGCATTGTCTAGATAGCATTTGTCCGTGCAGAATGCCATTAGTTACAAGAACTGTCATTGACAACAAACGTTTATTAAACTTCTCTTGGTCATTTAAAAACAGTTTGTTTCATTCCTTTTCACAGGTGGTACAGGCTGGTGGCCTATCGTTCCTTTACATGGTGGCTCCACGGGAGGCTTGGACACCGCGTTCGAAGAGTGATACCCGTCTGTGCCGTTCGTGCCTTTAGAGAAACGTTCCCGAGTGACAGCGGTCAGTACAGGGGATTTTCTCTCGCTGTGCTGCAACCTGACCTGTATAATCTTTAAAGTCTTGTATTTTGTGTCATGAAAATAAGATACAAAATAAAACACCACATATATTTTAACAACGGTTGTTTCGATTTTTTTTAAATGAATCAAGTGTGTCTCCATTCAAGGATGGACGTCGGACATCTGTGCTCCGAATGGGTGAAGGTCTGGTCGCTGTGAAGCAGGGTGGTCACTATCTAAGCTAACATAACATATTCTCGATAATGCATGCACTAAATAACACTTGTTCAAAGTCTTTCAGTAGGTTATGTCTCTATAAAAGTCACACATATATCTATACTAACAATTACCATTGTATTATACAGGCCTTAGGGTCTTGACCACTATAATACACCGGTTGAAGTGTGGGTCTGTGCTCACAAGAATCTCCGGTATGTTGCATTTGTTATTGATAAGCAACGATATACTATCATTGATATAAAGGCAATATACTATATATTGATATAAAGGCGGTTCGCGCCAGTGAATGCGCGCTGGCATGGGGGGCTGTCAGGGGCGCGAAAGGCCAAGGTGCCAAACTACATGTACACTTCAAAAGGTATCCCACGCCCAGGGGCCATTGCTCACATGGCCTCCTCAGAGCCCGTGTCTCCAGCCAGGCCTCCCCTTCAAGCAGGCCGCCCCCCTAAAACCACGACACACATACGTCATTCATTCAGAAACACACCCCTGTTTCTAATACTTTATAAACCACTTGATATATCTCATGAGAACATCTTTGTGCTTTGCAAGTCAACTCCTGAACGTGTTACCTGGCAACCACTGAGATCTACGCTAATCTGCTCGTCGTCGTGCTATCCGTGAACTTCTGTGACCGCTTAGAGCAAACCCATCAGTGTGCTACCTGTGGCCACCCACCTTTTCTCCTGCAACATACTGCTCTGCTTGCTGAATCCAACTGTTGGTCAAGGTAAGGCCATGTATCCTAGTCATATTTCGCAGATTTTTAAATTTCTATCTATTTGCGAGTAGAGTACACAATAGTGCTATGTTCATTGGTCTCATAGCTATTGACTTGAGTTTCCATTGCTATGCTATCAATAGATCTATTTATTTTCACCTGTGTCTATTGTCATCGAATTGCATCCTTCGGGGGTCCAGTCTATAATGTAAGCATGTTTCCTTCTCGTGCAAGACAGAACATCCAAGGGACGAGTCACATGTTCAGATTTTAGACACATCATTTATACATTTCTGCAATTTATGCAAATACTAAGCCGCACATAATGAACTGGTATAGTTCCTGCGACCAAAACAAACCTTGCATTGATCATTGTATGATTCATTTACTTTTGTATCAAATCTTTATTCTTGAAGATTGTATAATAATGTCGATATTTACTTTTCAGATGTATCAACAATGCCTGCCTGTTCGATTAGCGGTTGCCCTTCGAAGACCCATGCGAAATCTGAAGGCACTACAATGCATGTATTCCCGAAAACTGTTGATCGAATAAGAGAATGGGTCAGACATTGCGGATATCCACTGGATGAGCTGGAAAGTAGAGTCCAACAAGTCTTCCAGGACAAGAGGGGTGATCGATACCGCATCTGCAGCTGGCACTTTTCCTTGGACATGTATACAACATCTTGGGTAACAAAGAAGAATAAACGGCGAACGACACGGAAATTGCTCAAACGCTATTCCCACTCTATTCGTCCACATTCCGCCACCGGTGAGTCAAGTGTCCGGATTTAGCTTTAGGCCTTGCGGTAGTGTGTAGGTAGCCGAATGGATTAATTGATATTGTAGGTGTTCTATCCCTTGTAATAATTGCGATATTGATATGAGTGTATAGTTTTTTGAATAATTACATTTATCAATATATTCTTTTTCGATTTCATAACCCACAAACGCAATGTATATATATGGGAACAGGGAACTGTGCTGTATTGAGCATTTTTAAAGTATTCTGTCGCCTTAAATGGCTATTTTTAATATTGGCATTTCATTATCAATCATTAATTTACCTTTACAACTTCTTGACTATCCCTTGAATCTGAAGCAAGAACATTCTACATCCTTGACGTGGTCGCAGTTATCAACCACTTCTAGCGCGTATCAGGTAATCTTACTAGGCTAATCCGCCACAGACTTGTTTTATGCATGTCAAGTAATAGTTTTATTTTATCGTGTAATTATTTTACCGAATGTTTGGTTAGTGCTTTCCAATTGATATACACCTTAGTTATCGTCCACTGGTGTTTGTTTTCAGTTATAATATAAATCTACAACATTTCTAGATGTTCTTCACCAGCAGGAGGTATGGATACTGACAGCTCCATCGAGCGTCATCATCAGAGCTGGAATTCTTGTCGTTTGATTGTTCTACACAATATTTAATTCGTGGTTAGCCGTTGATATGTACCTCTGCTGTCGACCCCAGGTGTGTGTTATGTTTTCACTATTGTAATCCTCACTAATGCAAGTACTATGTTTCAGGCAGTTGATGGAGCGTCAACCCCTGCACTTGATGCAGAGCCTGACATTCAAGTAATTCCAGGGGAAGTGGAAGCGGGACCATGCGTATACGAATCGGCGCAACAGCTTTCGGAAGTGCGCACTACATTTGCAACATCCATAGATATTCTTCAGCAGCACGAGGTATGGATAATGACAGCTCCATCATGCGTGATCATATAACGTGATTCCATTTGCTATACTTTCTTCCCTATTAACGCAAGTGCTGTGTTTCAGGGAGACGACGAAGCTTCCACTACAATCACAACATCCAATTTAGATGATGCAGATGTAAATAAATCGGAGAAATAAGTCGATGAAATGTGATCATATTTAGATTTTCCTTGATTCTTTTGGACAATGCATCATTTGCGGTTATCTCTTTATATGTACCTGTGCCGTCGACCCCAAGTGTGTGTTGTGTTTCCAATATTGAAAAGCATACTAATGCAAGTACTGTGTTTCAAGGAGACGACGGAGCTTCCACCACAATCACAACATCTCATTTAGATGATGCAGATGTAAAGGAATCGGAGAAATAAGTCGATGAAATGTGATCATATTTAGATTTTCCTTGATTCTTTTGGACAATGCATCATTTGTGGTTATCTCTTTATATGTACCTGTGCCGTCGACCCCAAGTGTGTGTTGTGTTTCCAATATTGAAAAGCATACTAATGCAAGTACTGTGTTTCAGGGAGATGCGGATGCCTCCTCTCCAATGCAACCATTCATGGCAGTCCATGCAGAGCCAGAGGTATGGATACTGACAGTTCCATCGAAATAGATCATCACTGGTCAAATACTTGTCGTTTGATTGTTGCACACAATGTTTAAATCGTGTTTGGCTATTGAGATGTACCTGTGTGTTCGTCCTCACATGTGTTTTATGCTAACAATATTTTGATACATAGTAATGAAAGTACTATGTTTCAGGGAGACGATGGAGCCTCATTCCGTGCTGTCTATGCGGATGCAGACAATATAGTCGTTGCAGCGCAAGAGGAAGGGAGGACATGCGGAAACCAATCGGAGCTACAGCGTGCAGATGTTGAAGGTCGAGTCAAAAAAGTTGCAAAGAAAAAAAAAACAAAAAAAGGTTAGTTACAAACAGTTCATAACTTTAAAAAAATGTTTGTGCTGGGGACTATTTTATGTTTTTCTCCAGTCAATTCTACTACACTCCATCTGGTGTTTAAGCTGAACATCCCTTTTCCAATCTCTCCTCCAGTTACCCGTGGGTGTCAGAACTATACATACACAGACAGTGAAGCGAATGAGAGATGTGGCTTGCCAGACCGTGTACACTATGGAGGAACTATTAATTGAGGCGAGGCGTGTTCAGGCTCCAGATGCTCATGTCCAATGGCCAGAACATGAATTAACTGTGCTTGGAGACTACAGCAAAGTTGCATTGGACCATAGCTACAGTGCGACCGCACCACCACAAGAAGATGTTATTGAATGTATTGAAGATAGCTCTGAAGTAGTTGCAGATCAATTCACACAATCTACACCCGCCAACAAAAATTTCCCACCAAAAAACCTGTCGACATTGTTGTGTTCTCCCATTAATGTTGAAGTAATAGATGTCGAAATGACACAGAATGAACCAGCCGCAGCATCCATAGATGCATCAGAACTTGATATCAGCGATATTACTTTCCAATGTGTTGAAATCTCCACAACGTCACAGGCCGAAACAACGTTGACGCAGGATGACAGTCTAATGAAAGAGAGCAAATACATTGTATTCGACAGTTGTTTGATTGATATTATAAGTATGCTGAATTTGGGCATTCAGTTAGAGGGAAAGTATGTGGGAAGCCATTGATTAATGTGACTCGTCAAATAAAAGGCAGTAACGTCAAAATAAATGCCGTCTGTAGATTAAATCATAGGTTCTCATGGTCTGCACAACCGATGCTGGGGAAACTGCCAGCAGGCAATCTACTGTGTGCAGCTGCATCACTTTTTAGTGGCTCCAGTTTTAGAAAGTTAGAGGCTTTCTTTCAGTTTGTGGGACTCCATTTCATTTCTAAAGCGCTGTACTACATATACCAACGTGATTATCTGTTTCCGGCCATTAGTGATGCTTGGAAAATTGAACAATTGTCTCTAGCAAGTACATTCGAAGGCAAACGATTCAGGCTAGCCGGCGATGGACAGTGCGACAGCCCTGGATTTTCTGCCAAGTACTGCACCTACCACTTTCAGGACATGGATAGTAAGAAAATTGTGAGTTCGGTGGTCGTGCAGGTAACACAATGTACATCGCCAGTGGCCATGGAGAAACTAGGATTTATAAAATCAGTAGAATATCTACAATCAAGGGGAATGCACATCGACCTCATAGCCACGGATAGACACGTTTCAATTGCCAAGACAATGAGAGAGCAGTTCCCACATATTAAACATCAATTTGACGTATGGTATCTTGCTAAATCAATCAATAAGAAAATCTCGGCTGCAGGGAAAAAAAAGGTTTTGAAAGTATTTTGCAGTGGTCACATTCTATCACCAACCATCTTTGGTGGAGCTCAAAAACTTGTGAAGGGTCAGTTGAAATACTACTTGAAAAATGGCAGTCACTGATGCACCACTGTACCAACGTTCACCGCTGGACAGCAAATGAACATTGACACCAATGTGAACATGGCCCTTTGTCCCCAGAGGAGGCACGGAAGAAGAAGTGGTTGATTCCATCTTCACCGACACACAACGACATTGAGAAGATTGTTTTTGACAAAACTCTATCAAGAGATTTGAGAGGACTGACAGAATTCTGTCACACAGGAGATTTGGAGGTGTTCCACAATATGTGCCTAAAGTACAGGCCAAAGTGCTTGCATTTTAGCTTTCGGGGCATGAAACATCGCACTCTACTAGCGGTCTTGGCCCATAACAGCAATGTCGGACGTGAACAATCTAGGACGAGGGGTAAAGTAAGGATGCCTCGCTACACTAAGGTGTTTTTAAAACGAAGTAAGCAATGGGTGATCAAACGAGTCTATGATGAAATGCAGTTCGACTTTGTGAAAGGCCTTATTGTTGCTGTGTTAGAGAAGCACAGATATGGAATTTTGGACGTTTCTGTGCAGAGCAGTGATCCATTGCCACCGAACATTGCGACTGTGCCATGCCCACCCGAAGCACAGCTGATTGTGAAGTACAAATCCCGGTTTAAATAATTGCAATACGATTGTACAATAAAATTTATTTACAAAAAGACAATGTACCTGTAAACCTAACCCCTACCTTCACCATCATGGGTGGCGAACAAGCTGGGTGTCGTCTTTGAATTCTCTCTATTCACCTCATATATGTGTATGTATATATTTTTCTCATGTCTCATCTCATGTGAATGTAAATGCTGCGCACTGTTAACGGAGGGGAGGCTTGCGTATTGCAAATAATAAAACAAACAAACAATAAATCTCACTTTTAACTCAACTCCTGTGGTACTTTATAATTTCCCTGACCTTCTGCCAAAAATTAAATGTCTCAATTTGGGCTGCAAATCTCGCAGACAACGGGGACAAAATTGGCGCACTTAGAACGCGCCAGCCAAGCGGGCCGTGGCATTTGGGAGAGAAGCCAGTTCGCATTTGCACATTGAGGCGCACTACATAGACGGATTCTAAACGTCAAGTTCTCACAGATGCCTATACTACGTGATGTTGCAAATAAAGAATGCGAAGGACAGCGCCCAGATGAGGCCCACAAGTCGCACTGGAAGTATAAGGGTCTATTGTTTTTTGACCTTGAGACAGGGACCATGCAGAAAGAACTACATTTGAAGGGGGTGCGCAATAACGTAAGAGACGATAAGGCAGAAAATTCAGAAACTAGACCGAGTTTCATTTTAGTTCAGTATACGAAAAATCATTGTCAAGAGCACGGTCCATTTTACAGACTGCATTACGAAGAGACACAATTGAAATTTCAAATATAATGTAAGTAAATCTTTACACGCTTTTATACCGAAATGAAGATTTAATGAATGGATGCATGGATAAATGAATGAATGAAGAGCTAGGAAAAGCAAGTAAAACGTGTTCGTAGTGGGCACATGGGCATGCAGGTTCACTGGTCTCACCGATCTTGGTCCTTGGCCCAGCCACTTTTCCCTGCACTGCCTACCTGCACTACGGGAAGGTCTCTGTATCCTTCAGCCCCTTCTCCCGGCATTTACCTTGCACTTGCCACCAGCTGGCCCTATTATTTAATTTGTATTCAACTAACCATGTACAGCACTTTCCCCCCCCCCGTCCCCTTCCCCATGCGCGATCAGAAAAACACCTGGCCTAGTCTGTCTGCCCTTGTTCCCCACCTGCCTCGTCACGCCTAGAAACACTTGAGTATAGGCGCGTTACAAATGCCATATCATATATCATATCATTCCTCACGCATGTAGACTAACTGCCGTTTATCATTGTGTGTTGGCCTCGATTTATTTCGTTACTTTTCGCATTGATTTAAGAGCCGAACATACTCCATTGAACTATCCTTGCAAGCAAATAGTTTCTGATCGGCTGTAATAAATAAAATAAGTAATATTAATGAAGATATGGCTGGCGAGACTAATTATAATTTTTTTGTTTTCATAACAGGTATTTGCTCCCCTTCTGCTACTGCCATCGGTTTGAGACACCAGCTGATGGCTTTTACAGTAGACACCTGCAGCTTCGTGTGAACAACTGGAGCACACTAACAATTTTATGGGACGATCGCCAAGGGCCCACATGCCCTTACGCTGTAGTAGTGGCTAGAAGCAACATATCAACCTTTACGATGGACTAGTGCCTAGTTGATGGAACAGCCTTGCGGTTCACCGTGCTTCCAAAGTGCTTCTTTTAACGAAAAGCAACACCCTGTGTACCATGGCGGATACAGATAAAATAAAATAAATGGCTTTCGGAGTTCATATGGCAATTGCTGAATATTCTCTAAACATTTAATGTAAAATAAATGTACTTTACCAAATGTACCGTGTTGCTGTTTGATTTTAAAGTACAGTTTCATATTCCGAATTGTGGCGCGCTGTGTTGTGAGATGATCTGTGTTGGTTTCCGGGTTCTGTGTGGAGTCTCGTAGAAGACGACTGGGCGCGTTTACCTACGCAGCACAGTAACGTCACGGAGAGAGGCGTAGAATATGAATGTTTTGATAATGTCAGGTTCAGGGGCGGGGGAATTGATTTAGTGCCGCAAAAGCAGGTCAGCCAGGGCGATGGGGGAAAAGATAGGATTATCAGAAAATGGCGGCTCCCTGGTGCTTGTTTTCGCGTGCGTTTAATGGACGAAAACTCGGGTAAGGTCCATAGGAAAGTTTTATAAAATCGAGCCACTTAGGCTTAAAAAAACATGGCCGACCTGTAGGGGCAATAAAAATGTTTACCAGACCATGCCTTTAACTGCGGTAACATTTCTTCCCGCAAGTACGCGTATCTTTAGTAAGACCAAACTGTCATTACTGTCAAAAAGTGATCGCATATATATTCTCGGTAACACTGTTTGTTTCATAACACCGGTCCGTCAAATCATAAGGTACTTACCTTGAGTTGTTCTGCACAAAGAGAATTGGTTGTGTGTAGTGTATTTTACGTGTGGTTTTAATTTAATAGAAGTGAAGTGTTTTGTGAACAGATGGTTTAAAATAAATGTACTTTTACTTTTTAACCAAAAAGCTTGAGTCAGTGTTTGTTTGAGTCACAGTAATTGTGGTCCTTTGTGTAATCTGTACTACTGCTCATTTGCTCTTGAGATAAGTCTGGCTGCTCCGCTACTGCTACCACTTTAACAGTATAGTACAGGCTTGTACCAAAGGTGAACTTGTATTACCACTTGTAGTCTTAATTGTGGGTAGTGGTCCCTAAGGGCACTGCAAAGGATTCTGCCTAACAGTTGTTTTACCCCTCCCGGCACCTCGCAGCACAAAGGACATGAGCTGTGGTGAAGACAACTGATCCCTGTTCTCAGATCTTTTCTGATCGATTGGGGGGTTTAACAGATTTATGGTCAATTGTCTGGGACTGACCGGCACCGTGGAATGCTGGGAGTCTTGGGATGGGGGCACTTGGGTGCTGTTACTTAGTGATGGGACGTGGAAGGTTGAAGCCTTGTGTCCTCCTTCTTGTGGGATCGCTTTTCGCAGAGAGATCTCAACCCCCTCGTGGCCTTGCAGGGCGCATTCCTTCTGGGTTACAAAAACTGGCAACGTGAGACAGTGAAGGGTCTATGAATCTCTGTAGCGATGGCCTTTCTCACCGGTGCCCAAGCTACAACCTATTCCCTTATTTTTGCATGCATATACATATTTCCATGTGCATGTGGCTTGAGCCGTGGCCCTGGCTGCAGCACAGACCTAGGTATCAATTTCAATATGGCTGCTACTATCTAAAATGGCGTTTCATTCCCTATACACTGTAAGGATGAAGCACGCACCACCCTCCCCGCACCGTAGTCCCTGGTGACACTGACCTCCCCGAATCCCTAATGCACACTCTCTGCCACATCCGGGGGCCTGGGACAATCACCCCCCGGCCCTCTTCCCAACACCAAACCTGGAAAATAGCCCATGGTCGATTGAGCAACCCCTGGTACAACCCTCCCACCATCTGGCAGCAACAAAAAAGGCATTGATGTGGAGTAGTTAAAGGTTTCCAAAATCTGAAGGGTAGTGAACAAATGGTAGATGTGTTTTTTGGGGGCACAACCAGTGCCAACCTGTGTAACTATGTGCTCCCAGTGCACTTATCGGTTTACACGTCATCCTCAATTTTTATTTCAGCATAAGCCGTACAAAAATGACATACAATAAAAATAATGAAATTCTGTAGATGTATAGCTAAAAAGTTCAGAAGAAAATAATTTCTTGCCTGAGCGCTGCTCTGTCCCCCAGACGCACATGTCTCTCCCAGGTCCTGCGCCTTAACGCGTAGACCGCTTTCAGAAGACTCAGCACAGAGCACTGCCTAGTCTGCTCGTGAAAGCTCAGGTTACTCCGTGTGCTGCTTTTTCCTTGCAGAAATCTACCAAGTAGATCGGAAGCTGCATTATCGCACGCACTAGTTACAAGCTCTTCAACAAGCTTTGAGAAGTCTCTGGAAACTGGCAAAGTCTCATAAACAGTGCTGCAGCTGTCCAAACTGATATGTATGTCCTGCAATTTACGGACATCTCTCTATTAGGGTGAATATTGTAACCAATCAAAACAGAAGAGTCCATTATTCACCTAAAAGGACTTCTTACTGAATCAATGTAAGACCTATTTAACATTTAAAATTGTGGACATTATGATGGTCCCATAAGGCTCTTTGCTTTCATGCAAATCGCTAGTATTGGGTTGATGAAGAGCTACTGTGTTGTGCAACCTGGCGGGGGACCATGCCCCTCCAAAGAGGCGACGGTTCCCCCAAAACATTTTTTCATTTCCAGCACTGTATATAGCTGCAATCTCAACTTGTGCCTGAACCTGTGGCAAAATCCTAAATAAATCAATGAAAGGGGCATATGGTATGCATGTTATCTAAGGGCACTTTATTGTCCTCGGAGTAGCACAAAGAAACAACCAGCAGGGACACTGAAACCCTACGAGATCACTTAAGAAAAGTCATTAAGCTTTCTGTGTCAGTCCAAGGAGCACCTCTCGGCCCCAACGAGGTCATTTGAGCTGAAAGATTTCAAAGGTCTTGATGCTGGTCCTGAACCTGCCTGGGGTTAGCCAAAGACTGCTGATGTTTGGTATCTTTAATGCCAGGGAAGGAATCAGGCAGGAACAAGACCGAGCTGTGTCATGGCAAAAATTGTCTTGCCGGAGCACCTTTCCATGTAGACACGAGGCACAAACTCCCCCACAAATTAAGAAAACTCTGCCTGTGAATGCGGTGAGTCTTCCGAATCGTCTGGAATCTCAGTGCCCACAGCGATAACAACTCGCATCGAAAGTATATGCGACGATTTAACAAACTGCATCTGAAAGTCCTTTGGTCACCAGGACAGCTCAAACTCAATAATTCATTCAGACAGATGAAATGAGCACTCCCAGTGAGCATTGCATAGCGGTGCCATCCCCCATTGGCCACCCCCTTTCTGGGGTGGAGCAAAACAAAAGACCTCATGCAATAGCTGTACCTGCTAATGAAAATACTGACAATTATTTATAGAACCGGACATACGCTTCTGATTATAACTGTAAAGCAGTAATTCTACAGGACGACTAAATCTCGTTGACAAGGAGTCTCAACTGTCCCTAAGGGACTCAGTGCCTGTCGTCCGAATTTGGCTCGAGTGCGGCCATCAGGAAACCGCACACAGCTGAAACCGCAGTGTGAAGCTCCTCCCCGGCTATGACTGCCCCGAAACTCCGCCTTTGAGAGAAAAAAAGGAAAATTAATAGTTGGTACAAAAGATGAACAAAAACAACGTAGACTTAGACCCTCGAAATTGGCTGAAAAGCAAAGAAATCCATAGCCGTACACAGTGATGCAAAACTTAACTTGATTTAGATCAAAAGAACTCTTTAATCAAGCAACCCAAAAACGTACACCCTCGAATTCCGCTGGAAACAACTAAATTCAACATAACTAAAGAGAAGGGACTAGCTAAATGAATACAGCAGAAATCCTAACACATAATGCAATCTCCCTGTGTTCTTCTGCTACCTGCTGTAAGGTGAGGGCGATTGGGACTTCAGGTGAGGGGGCTGAGGAAAGAGACTGGGCTCGCCAGTCCCCCCCCGCCGGAAGTGGCCGGTCCCAGGGACGCCCCTTCCTCCTGGAGGAGGCAAGGTGAGGGTGCCCCCTGGGGAGGAGGGTGGCCAGAAGGGCAGCCCGCTATGCAGGCTGTCCCTCTAGCGCTCCCTGCGGTGGCTGGACATCCCCTTACTCAGAAGGAATGCACATTTGATTTACGATCACTGAACTGCTTGATAAATTGGTGCTCAGTCTTCCAAAAATGCACTTAGTTATGGAAAGCAGCCAGCATCCTGTATCCGTGCTTGAACGGTAAGGTGTTTCCCCAGTACATTTTTACCATTTCCAGTACTACTTAATGTAGCTCCTTACTGCTTTGGCTTGCCAGTCTGTATAGTGTAATGGAATAAAACCCTTGATAAAAGACACTGCAGATGCTAAAACAGAGCATCTCCCCCCAAAGAAGAGCACACAGCTTTTCGTGTTCAGTCACTCGGAAGCTAATGGGTACTTTTGTCCTCATCCTAAACACCCACTTCTGAGATTTCTGAACGCAAGCGTGAGTACATGAGGGCCGAGGGGCAGTTGCCTCCTGCCCCGTTCTCCTTGAAGTGCGGATAGGCACTGGGGTAGCAAGGGCGGCATTTAGTCCCATGCTGCGATTCTGCAAATAATCGCATGGGGCGTCCAAAAAGCAGGGCCGGCTGAAGATTTGTGGAGACCGATTTCAGTATGATGTTTGGGCTCCTCTTGCAAAATGCTCAGAGGCACCCGTGGGCTGCTTAAATAATAATGGATACAAAGAAATGCAGCGGGCATCACTGGAGATTATCACGGGGCTGGAAGCTGACATTTTGAATTTCCACTGAAGCGCTAGTAATTGCTATTCATCAGCAAGGTGCTAATGTGGGCAGAACTGAGTAAATGGCAACGAGGAGATAACAAACGCTGCTGGATGCTGGGCACCAGCAAAGGCAGCCTGTAAGGTGTGCTTTCGAAAGTGCACATTTAAAGTCTTGAATTAAGGGGGCAGCAAACGCAGTTGGTACCGTGCATGGGCAAAGCGCATCTTCGATGTCAGGAATTTAAACGCGTAACAACATGTTCCTCTGCAATACGGGGCAGCTGCTCAGGGGCCATTTTAATCAAAAAGGTTGAAGGGCCCTAATGCCGTACCTGCCAAATAAAAACTCTGTATTGAGTGCCATGCTCTCCTAAATCACTGGGTGGGGCAGGTCTTCAGGTTCCTCTCCTGCTAGCTATAGGATTGGTGAAGGCTACCGCTTTACTAACGGGGCCATCTTAAGAATCTTGGGGCACAGACTCCTTTGGGGCACCCCTATGAACTAAAGAAATTACTGGATACACAGTCCCTGGTCACCACCCCCACATCACGATCACAACCCACAGCCGAAAATGTATTATGGTTTACCACCATGTTTGTTATTAACACCTATTCTGATGGTCTCAAGATTTCACAGAGGGAGCACACAGTGCACCAGTTCAGGAACCTGTGCACATGGTGCCAGCATTGGCTGGAAACCAACCTGGCAACCACCAGTTCCGTAAACTGGTCATTTGCATGTAGATTCTGGTGTCCCTGCTTGACATTAGTGACAGAGTAAAAATGTCGGACACATACATTGGTGGTGGTCCGCTTATTGTACTTACGCTATTGTTTTGTTTTTTAAACACTTTTTATTAGCATTTTTCTAATAACAAAAACCATAACACCCTCAGACCCCACCACTCCCTCCCTCCCCAACTCGTATATGCAAGTTACTTCCCTCAAGTCTTTTATCTTGTTCCACAATCGGCGGTAGGTGATCATACATCTTCAGTAGTCCCCCTGAGGCTGGGCCGAGTCCATCAGAGTTTCCCTGAAACCAGTGGACCCCATATCCCTCCTCCACGTCCATCACCCCCTCAGCAAAATCCTTCATGGCGGCCTAAAGTCATTATCTCTAGACAAGTCATTCAACAGTTGGGTCCAGTGAATCGTCACTCCCTCCCCTTCCTCCAAGGCTTTCGTGTTCTGCAGCAGACAGTTCCGCTATCCCCCACCTGCGTACATCAGCCCGCCATGATGCGATTGCTGGGCCCTGTGGGCGCTTGCACTCTATTGCCACCTGACATTTCGTGAGAATCGGCAGGAATCTTGTTTCGTACTTTGTGCTTCTTCCCCCTTGGGAGAAGTCCCCAAATACATATTCTCGGATTCCGTTCTAACTTGGTCCCCAACAGATCGTTCACCCCTTGAACCACCTTATCCCAATACCCCGCTATTATTCCACACTCCCAAATCATATGCCCGAATCCTGCCGGGCCTCTACCACACCTAGGACATTCACCCAACATGTCCTTATTCATTGCCCGCAACCTGACCGGGGTCACATATGTCCTGTTTATAATGTTAAATTGGATCAGCTGAAAACGGGCATTGCACAACACCTTCTGGACCAATTCCAATATTTGTGCCCACTCCTTTTCCGATATCTGGTACCCCAGTTCTGCCTCCCATTTCACCTTTACCTTCAATTCCCCCTCAGTTTCCCCTCCCCATAGGGCTTTGTAGATCCGCGAGATCCGTGCCCCGCCCCCTGCTTGGTCTAACAGTATCCACAGTAATGGGCTAGCCTCTGGCTCTTCCGGAATCTCCTCCCACATTTCTGCCAGCCTCCGGACCTCCGCCCCATACACCAAGAACAGGCCCTTCGGGAGCCCAAACTTCAAAAACCATTCTTTACAGGTGAGTAGTTTCCCTCCATCAAATAATTCCCCCACCGTGTCACAACCCTTTTCCCTTAGCCTCTGTATTCCTGCCCCTCCGATCGCCTGACAGAGTTTTCGGTCCATTCCCCATGGAAGCTTCCCATCATATAGTATCCCGGATCCCCGCTTGCTAACGTATTTCTTCCACGTCTCTCTTACCGCTTCAAACACCACAGACCTCCCCTTATCCCCCACCGGGTACCACAACCATTCCACCTCCCTTCTATTCGGCGGCAAGTCACCTATCAACCCTTTCAGCACTCCCCCCCCCACCCCCTCGCTCATCCCACAGCAGCACCGATTGCAGTTGCGCTGCCACAAAGTACTTTTCTTAGTCTGGTAGGCCCAGGCCACCCCCTGCCCTAGGTCTTTGTAGTACCGCTAAAGATACCCTCCTCTTCTCCAGCATTGGATCTTTCATGGATTCACATGCTTAGAATATTCCCCGTCGTCGGACTGGGACCCCTCAGTACACATATATAGCCTTTTCCTATAGGAAAACTTCCGACACTTTTGTGTCCTATCTACGTCCTTTTAGGACCCGCCTACGCATGCTCCGTAGGCCGTCCCAGTATAAGAGGCCCGCCCCCGCGGCTCCCCTTCAGATTTCAACCGTCTCCAAAGTAGTGGGATCTCCTCGCGTTGCCTTACTATTTTGTACAAGGTTGTATACCTGGAGTTGGAGTTAGAGAAAATGTCCTCCATGTCAGGAAAAGCGCTGTTCCGTCCATGCGCGACGTGCGGCTTGAAAAAAGTTTACGAGGGGGACGGACATATGGATTGTATATATTGCCTCCACCCTCATCATTCGGCTGATAACTGCGACATATGCAAAGGGTTTTCTCAAAAAACCCTCAAAGACCGGAGTCGACGGCTGGTGGCATGGCTGAATGATGGAGCGGGGGCATACCCCCCTTCGGAGGTAGGCTTCACACAATCGGCGAAAAGATCACGCCGCGCTACCTCGTCGGAACCACCGGCGAAGAAAGACCGACGGAAAAAGAGTCATCTGGGAGTCACTCAAGAGGCTCCTCGTCAAAGAAATCATCTTCATCAAAAAAGCATGAAAAGGAAAGGAAATCCTCCTCGGGCGATCATCATAGATCGACCACGAATCGAGAGTCGAGTAAAAGCAGGCCAAGTGTGGAAAAGGCGGGACCGCCTAAACCACCTGCTAAGTCACCGTAGTCGACACCGGTCCAGTCATCGGCCTCCACCCTGCCACTAACGCAGGTGGCATACACCGTCCCACCGAGAACGGCGGTGACGATGGCCTCGTCGACGGGGGCTCTACAGGAGGCCTGGAGGCCTGAAGTTTTTGATCCGATCCCCCCGGATACTTTACTGCAAGAACAGGCTGTGTTGCTGTCCTCGAAGGACGAGAACGAGAGAATAGCTGGCCCAGCAGACCTAGGGCTACGGGTGGCTGACAATTTGTCGACGAGGGGATCCGGTATACCGGTATCTGCCCCTCTTCTCAATCCTCAATCTGTTTTGTCGTTGGAAATTCTGTCCACGCTTCAGTCCTTGCTACAGTCGTTGGACCAGAGACTACCTCAGGCAAACCTGCCACAGTCACCCGTCGACGAGCCGGGCCCGTCCCGTCCACCGACGCACCTACGCACGCCAATCTCAGCACTGGCACAAGAGGAAGGTGAGCTGCCAGATTCGGAGTCTGACAGGGGAGCCATGTCGGATATCTCATCATCCCCCTCCAGGGATCCAACCTGGGAGTCAGAGGTGGAGTTGGAAACCCCTAGAAGCCCAGCTCACCCGTCCCCTCCAGACGACATTGCGTCATTCCATTCTATGATGGAGAAGGCGTGCAAAGAATTTGGTTTGTCCCAGGAAGAACAGAAAAAGGACTGTTTTTTGTTCGACCACATGGGTAAGAGAAGGTCTGTGTTCTCAATACCAATACTAGACCACGTGTGGAAGGAGGGGTTGCAGACAATGCGTCACCCCTTTTCAGAGCCAGCAGTGAAAGGATGCCTCGAGAAAAGGTTTAAGGTTCCAGAGTCTACCCCCAAGTGTTTATCCTCCCAACCAACGCCAGACTCGGTGGTGTCGGCAGCAGCGGCGAGGAAGGCGAAGGCCCAGCACAAGTGCACGACTCCGCCCGAAAACGAAGCGAGACGACAGGATGCCTTTGGCAAAAAAGTGCTATCCGTGGGAGCAACCACAGTAAAGGCCGCAAACTCTCTGGCGATTGTAGCCAGATACGACAGGGAGATGTGGCACAGGCTAGCTCCGTTGCTTGATCATCTTCCGGAAGAGCATAGGAAGGCAGCGATGTTACTTGTCCGAGAGGGTGAGGAAGCCTCAAATCACGCAATAAACATTGCGGTGGACCTCGCTGAGTCAGGCTTCAAGCAAGTCAATAATGGGGTCGTATTACGACGACAGTCATGGCTTAAGTGTACCTACTTCAGGCCAGAGGTACAATACAAAGTTTTAGATATGCCCTTTGAGGGGGACCTTCTTTTCGGTGAGAAGGTGGACGAAGCCCTAAAGGGAATGAAAGAGGACTCGGACACGGCACGTTCATTGGAGGCCCTCCAGAGTGGCCGAAGCTACAAGTCTTTTCGTCCCTTTAGAGGGGCTTCAGGTAATTCCAGATTCTCTGCGTCTGGAGACAGATCCTTTGGCAGATCGGCTTACCCCTCCCAGGGATACAGACATGCTTCCCAAACGGCAAACCGACACCGTAACTTCCAGACGTCCAGGAAAAGACCATCATATTCGTCGTCGTCGAGAGACAAGCAAAATAAAGACCAGCAGTGACATACAACACACCGTTCTGGGGGGAAGAGTGTCAGCATATGTCGACGAATGGGAACGAATAACGACGGATCAATGGGTGCTGGACACTATAAGAAATGGACACTCTCTACAATTCAAACACAGCCCTCCGCACATTCCACCTGCGTTCACCGCTCATTCCCATCTGAAGATACTGCAACAAGAGGTAACACTCATGTTAGCAAAGGGCATGATAGAATTAGTTCCAACATCACAGAGAGGTCAAGGAGTCTACTCAAGATATTTCGTCGTAAAAAAGCCGAACGGCAAATGGCGTCCCATTTTAGACTTACGCGATCTCAACAAGTCTTTAAAGAGCCTAAAATTCAAGATGCTCACTCTGCAGGAAGTGATCCGCGCTGTTCAAGAGGGGGATTTTCTAGCATCCCTGGATTTACAGGACGCGTACTTCCATATTCCAATGTGTCAGAAACACAGGAAATTCCTGAGATTTGTAATAGGGCGGACTCACTACCAGTTCACGGTTCTTCCCTTTGGGCTCAAGACCTCCCCCAGAAAGTTCACGAAATGCCTGGCTCCAGTAGCGGCCTGGCTAAGGAAGCAAGGCCACCATGTATACCCATACCTCGACGACTGGCTGGTAAGGGGATCCTCCCCAGCGTCGACCAACACAAGTTTACAAGCCACCATGCAGCTTCTACAACAGCTGGGATTCGCCATAAACTTCGAAAAATCCTCTCTGCGTCCATCGAGAACGCTGGTATTCCTGGGGGCACAGTTAGAGACCCACTTAGGGCTAGTGAAACCTTCTCTTGACAGAACCTCAAGACTCAATCAGCAAGCGAGCCGACTACGGCGAAACACCAGGCTCTCAGTGAGAAAATACGTTTCGGTCCTAGGGGCCATGGCATCCTGCATCCATCTGGTGGAAAACTGTTGCCTATTCATGAGGCCAGTCCAGGAATTCCTCGCGGACCGATGGACGCAGGCTCAAGGATCGTGGTCAGACAAGATAACCATCGACAACGACAAGCTGCTTTGGACCCTTCAGTGGTGGCATAGTTTCCACAATCTGAACAACGGTGTACCCCTACAGGAACCGGAGTTTCAGCGAACCATAGTCACGGATGCGTCCCTAACCGGATGGGGAGCTCACATGGGTGCTCTCCAAACGCAAGGTCGCTGGTCTCCAACGGAGTCACTCCTACACATAAACGTGTTAGAGCTCAGAGCAGTACGGTGGGCCTTGAAGGCATTCATACCACACATCAAGGGTTCGCGAGTACGAGTACTGACCGACAATACAACGGCCATGTTTTATCTGAGGAAACAAGGAGGGACGCGATCAAGAACTCTTTCCATAGAAGCCCATAAAACATGGCATTGGGCATTAAAGCACAAAATTTCCATCGTGACTCACCACCACCCAGGAGTGAGGAACTCCCAAGCAGACTCCCTCAGCAGAAGCATGGCCCAGATACACGAGTGGGAAATGGACACAGTTCACCTGATGAAAGTGTTCGAGAAATGGGGTCACCCCCCTCTGGACGCCTTCGCGACCAAAGACAGCAAGAAATGCGAGCAATTCGCAAGCAGATGGCCTCAAGAGGGTTCCATGGGGGAGGCATTCTCCTTCCCATGGACGGACATGTTCCTTTATGCTTTTCCCCCGTCCCCCCTCATACGGAGGACAATACAGTGGATACGCAGATACAATTGCCGGGTAATTCTAGTGGCACCATACTGGCCAAGGCAACCGTGGTTCTCCGACCTGCTTCACCTGTCGCTGGAACATCCCATAGCGTTTCCGAGAGTCCCGAACCTACTATCCCGGGACAAAGGCACGGTGTGGCATCACGACCCGGACAGTCTCAACCTTACAGCCTTGCTCCTGACTTTTTTCGGAGTTCGGTGCTTTAGACGTTTCGGAGGATTGTCAAAAAATTCTGCAGGCGGCTCGAGCCCCTTCTACAAACAAATCTTACTCCTATAAATGGCGGAGGTTCTGTGAATGGTGTAGAGGACAACAAGGCCTACAACCGTTGTTGGTGATGCCGGAACAAGTTCTACCTTACCTGCTCCTCTTGGCGGAGAGGGGGTTCTCCTTCACATCGATAAAGGTGCACCTGGCGGCCATCTCAAGGTTCACGAGGAAGAGGCAGTCGTCTCCTCTATTTAGTGACAGACTTGTGAAACACTTCATGAGGGGTTTATTTCGAGTTTTTCCAACGGTAAAACGTTTCCCCCCAACTTGGAGTCTCAACACAGTGTTGGCAGGCTTAATGAAACCGCCTTTTGAGCCTATGGCCACGTCCGACATAAAATTCATTTCGTGGAAGTTGGCATTCTTAATTGCTATCACATCAGCTAGGAGAATCTCAGAACTGCAAGCGCTGGTCGTAGACCCGCCATACCTAAGATTCTTTAAGGACAAAGTGGTCCTGGCAACTAATCCTACGTTCGTCCCAAAAGTTCCGACAGTGTATCACAAACACTCGTCCATTGTTCACCCTACTTTCTTCGACACACCATCATCGACAGCAGAAAAAGCTCTTCATACCCTGGACGTTAAGAGGGCTCTGAAATTTTAGCTACATCGTACACAGGAACTCGGGTCTACTCGACAACTGTTCATCGCATATGGTCCGTCGACGAGAGGAAAAGCAATCTCTAAACAGGGATTGGCTCGATGGGTCTCATCGACGATTGCGTTTTGTCACTCCAAGGCCGGAAGGCCACTGCAAGGACATCCTAGAGCCCATTCTACAAGATCAATGTTCTCCTCAGCAGCTTTATGGGCAGGAATTCCGCTGACGGACATATGCCAAGCTGCGGCATGGTCAGTGCCCCACACGTTTACCTGCCACTACTGCCTTGCCAGGCAGCATGCGGACGAGGTGCAGATGGGAAGAGCTGTCCTGCGCCATCTGTTTCAGTAAGGTAAGCTCCACGCTGTGGAGAATCTGTTTTCTACCTTTTTGATGACAGTATACTTTATGTGGGTCAGGTTATATGAGTTGACTTATTCCTACTGTACATATGCATTGTGTAGTATGGTGAGGGTATATTACATTACATTCTCACCGCCGTCTCAAGTGTTACTGATATACAATCTATTCTAAGCATGTGAATCCATGAAAGATCCAATGCTGGAGAAGGGAATAGTTTCTTACCTGTAACTCCATTTCTCCAGCATTGGTATCTTTCATGGATTCACATGCGCCCGCCAACCTCCCCGGAATGCAATGTATTTGATTGATAAGTTTAACCCTTCCTACTTTGGAGGGGCCGAAATCTGAAGGGGAGCCGCAGGGGCGGGCCTCTTATACTGGGACGGCCTACGGAGCATGCATAGGCGGGTCCTAAAAGGACGTAAATAGGACACAAAAGTGTCGGAAGTTTTCCTATAGGAAAAGGCTATATATGTGTACCGAGGGGTCCCAGTCTGACGACGGGGAATATTCTAAGCATGTGAATCTGTGAAAGATACCAATGCTGGAGAAATGGAGTTACAGGTAAGAAACTATTCCCTTCCCCTTGTTCCATAACAACTCTCCCACCTTACTATCCAGCATCTTGAAGACTTTTTTCACTACGTATGGTATATTAGAGAAAAAGTAAAGCAGTCTCGGCAGGATCACCATCTTACAGAGAGCCACTCTCCCCATCAGGGAGAGAGGCAGTTCCTTCCAGAATTTGACCGAATCTCCCACTTTCGATTAACGCCCTCTCCGTATTATGAACAAACGTATCGGCCAGATCATGGAATATCCGTACACCTACGTACTTAAATGATTCCCTCTCCTGTTTTATTCCCAACCGTGGGAGGTTCTTCGGTTCACTATCCCGTAACCCTCCCAGAGGGAACAGCACTGATTTATCTAAGTTGATACGAAAGCTAGACATATACCGGAAGTTATTCAGTATCTCCAGCAGCTCTGGGAGATATACCCTTGGATTTGTCACATGCCTCAGACCCCCAACTTTAATCCCTGCCTCCATCATTTACTGTTGCAGAAATAGTGCCAAGGGCTCCAAAGCCAAGACGAACAAGATTGGGGAGGCCGCACAACCTTGCCTCATCCCCCTGCCCAATTCCCACGTACCAGACACCCAATTATTGGTCCGCACCATTGCCATTGGCTTATTGTACAATAAACTCAACTACCTGCAAATGTTTTCTCCAAACCCAAATTACTTTAGCACCTGATTACCACTTCCATTCTAGCGAATCAAATGCCTTCATGGCGTCAAAGGAGGCTATTGTCTCCTGTTTCCGGGACTTCACTTGGTCCATTACATGATGGAGGCAAGTAATGTTACCGGAGGTACTCCTACCTCCCACAAAACCACATTGATCTGGATGGACGAGTTGTGGTGCAATCTACGCCAACCAAGCTGCCAAGATTTTCCCCAGGATCTTCCCATCAACATTTGGACGGTATATAGGCCGGTACGCCATACAATCCAGAGGGACCTTCCCCTTCTTCAGAATCACCATAATCACTGCCTCCCTCATTGGTTCCGAAAATGCTTCCTCATATACCTTTCGGAGCTGGGGAGCAATGAGATCAACAAATGTGGAATCAAACTCCACAGGGAACCCGTCACTGCCGGGAGCTGTACCCCTCATTTTGCAGATCGCCCATCGAATATCGCCCTCCTCGATGGGGCTTCCAGTCCCTCCCTTTGGTCCTCCCCTAGCTTTGGTAGTTGTAATGATTCAATAAGATCTTCCACCTACCCCTTCTCGCTTGTATATAATTCTTTATAGAATACCACAAAGGCCTCATTTTTCTTCACCTGAGTGCCCACTATCTGTCCCGCCTTGGTCTTAATTTGGGTAATAGCCCCTGTTGGATTTTCCCTGCTAACTAGCCAGGCCAATAGCTTCCCCGTCTTATTCCCCTCTCCATGCAACCGGACATCCCGCCTACTGTTATCAAAACACCTCAAGTCAACCAGGGTCTTCTGGTGGAGCTCAAGGACCTGCGCTAAGCCTTCTCCTACCTGGGCCCCTCTCGCTGCCTCCCTATCAAGGTCCACCATCTGGGTTTCCGTACGCTGCAGCGTATCCAGTAGCTGCTTTCGCATACCCACTGTCATGGCGCGGCACCTTCCCCGTATAGTCGCCTTGAAGGCCTCCCAAAGCATTTCCCTTGATGACACCGATCCCTCATTCAATTCAAAGTAAGTCTCAATCTCTTCCTGAAGTTCGTTGACAAATGCCCCATCCCCCAGAGCCTCTTTCTGCATTCGCCATAACTGCTGGGGAGATCCTGCCCTCGTCCTGAACAATGTAGCCACTAAAGGGGAATGATCTGATAGGGCGCAGGCCAGGTATTCTGTCTCCACAAAGTATTGACAGTGCTCCTTCCATATTAGGAGGTAATCTAGGCGAGAATATGAGCCATGCTCGCCCGAATAGTAGGAGAACCCCTTTTCTTCACCATGTCGTTCCCTCCACACCTCAACCAAATCAAGGTCCTTCATCACCCCCTGGAGTGACCTTGTCATATGTTGTTTAGTAGGACCCCTGCCCCCAGTACTATCCAAAAGCTCAGTCAGAAGACAATTAAAATCCCCTCCCCAAACTATCATTCCTCCCCTGTGCGGCCCCATCATACGCAATATTCCTTATTGTCGGTATTTGGCGCATATGAATTGACCAGACATGCATCCCTACCATACCCTCACTATCATCACCGTTCTCCCCACCTCATCCCGACGCACCGTTTCCACTCTCAATGGTACCCCCATGGCCACCCAGATAAGTACTCCTCTGACTTGGGTTGAGTACGTCGTCCCGAATACCTGCCCCCCACAATTTCTCCAATCTCCCCAGGCCCTCCTTCCCCATGTGCATCTCTTGTATCAAGGCGACTTGTAGTCCGTGTCGCTTCAGGCATTCTTCCACCCTTCGTCTCTTCTGGCTCACTCCCAAGCCCCGAACATTCCAGGTCCTAATTTTTAGGCCTCCCAGCCTACCCATCTAGGCCGTTCAACCCATCTCCCAGGATTGCTTTCCCATTCCCTTCGGAATCCATCCCCTCCCACCATCTCCCACCTCTGTCCCCCATTCTCCATTCCGGTCCCCTCACCGATATCTTCCCCATTCCTCGTCACTACCGTCTCAGACCCACTACCCCACCCCCTGTTTTTCAACCCAGTCCCTGCTAACACCCGTCCCCAGCTTGGTGTTCTCAATTCCGTTGCCCCCCCAACTCTCCCTTCCTTTCCCCTCCCCACCTACCCCTTCCCATCCCATAAAACTCCCCAACTGTGATGTGGTTGACTCCCTTCCGGGTTCTGACCCTTGCCCACCTAGTCGTAGACCCCTTGACTTATCTAACCTGCCTTTTCCCCGCAACTCGTGGGTAGCAGTCAATGGCGTCGCGTAGATGTGGGGGAATTCCAATTTTCCCCCGTCACCACCCCTCCAAAGTAGAAATCCCTTCTTATCATTCCCCCCTTCACTCTCAGGTGACTAGTTCCTTATAGTCCATTTCCTATCCAAAGCCTCCATATCAACTCTTAACGTTCCCCCACATAGACCTGTGTCAATGGTGTAGCCCTTTCTTCCTGAGGGTCTCCACTGTGCGTCGAAGTATCCAACCAGTCCCACACTTCATTCGGGGCCGTGAAGAACCATGATTTTCCTCCTGATAGGACCTTTAACTTTGCTGAGAAGAACATCATATATTTCAAATTGAGTTCTCGAAGCCGGCGCCTCACCGCGTCGTACGACCTCCTCTGCCGGGAAGATATGTAACTTCGTATTTCCAATTTCGTAGAAGCATGCATTGCGAGCTTCCTGTAAGATGGCATCCCGATTCTGAAAATTCATGATTTTGGCCACCATCGCTCTCGGCGGGGTGCCAGGTGGTGGGGCTCTGCCCGGCACCCTGTGTGCCCTTTCCACTGTAAAAAGGTTGGGCAGTCCTTTGATTCTCAGCACTTTCAAGATCAGGCTCTCCATGAATAGCTCTGCGCTGGGTCCTTCTTCCCTCTCCGGTACTCCGACGAGGCGGATATTACACTGCCTGGAAAGGCCTTCCGCGTCCTACGCTCTCGTTTCCAGCACTATGGTCGCCCCTACCAGACCGGCCACTTGGTTCTTAAGGAGCCGGATGTCCTCTTCCACTGTGCTGATCCTCTGTTCCGCCTCTGACTCTCACACACTTTACGAAGGTCGGCTCTCAGCAGGGAAACGTCTACCCCCACTTCCTTGATACTCTCCTGTAGGATAGACCTGTATTGCCTCCATCAGCGAGTTCAACGTCACTCCACTCCCCTCCCCTGGCTCTGACCTCCATCTGTCGTTCCAGTCCGTCCTGCCTTTGCGTTTTATCTCTTGCCTCTGTGTACTTTTCCATCCGCTGCTGGTCCTTGGCTATGTTGAGGAGAGGGTCCTCTGCTTTGGGAGACTGGATTTAGCTTTTCAATCCACACATTTACCGTGGTGTCCCCCTGTTCGAGTGTCTCTTATGCCCCTACAATGGGCCCCTCCGGAACAGTTCCAATTGTGCACACTGCTGCACAAAGTAACCGATGGGTTAATGTCCCCTCGGGGGCGTAATGTTCACCGTGTATAGTTATCACAGCGCCGTTGTACCCAGTGGTGGAAATGGACAAAAGCTGGTCAGGGGGGTCCCACAAGGGCTGGGGTGGAGTTTGGGGGGGGGCGGTGTCCGGGGAGACAGGGCTTAGAGGGGGCGGAGCTGGCTGTTGACCTCCGATCAAAGTAAATGTCCAAAATAATAGTTTAAAACAGCAATATCAAACATTCTGGCACAAAAGGAATGAATGGCCATGTGCAACTGTGGGCCACTTTTTCATTGGAGCCGAGACAATTTTATGCCCCAGTCCAACCCTGGCAGCCAGAATGCAGACGCATAACATTTGCCCACAGCATCACTCACAAACCACACTTTTACTCGTGCAGTAACCTAAACAAGACAAATTATACCGGAGTCAGCACACATTAAAATCTGGCCTCTAAAAAATGCAGCACATCACATAATGTGTAACCTATCTGATGTGCTGCATTTTTATAGAGGTCAGATTTGAATTGTGCTGGCTCCGTATCTCTCTCTGGTGTTTGTTCTTAGTTGGTTATACAAATAAGTATAACCAACTAAGAATAAACACCAGAGAGACAAAGGAAACGGATGCACAATGAAAATTAAAGCACCCGAGGGGAGAGTACAACAAAAATGCTCTGTGCAGTTTGCCCACTACCAGCTGCACCTCCTCAAAGGTACCCTTCCCTTTCCTACTTTCCCCCAGAAGCTCACTGTTTCTAGAGCCTTGGTTCTCACTAGACTGGACTACTGCAACAGCCTCTTTCTCAATCTGCCTTCCTCTTCTCTCCGCCCTCTGCAACTAATCCAGAACAGGACTGCAAGACTTATCCTTGGCCTTAAGCCCTTGGACCGTATCTCTCCAGCCCTGAAATCTCTCCACTGGCTCCCTGCAAGGATCAAGTTCAACACCCTCTGCATTGTCCACAAGACTTTCTGGGGCCGGGGCATGCACTACATCCAACTCTGTTTCAAAGTACCTTCCTTCTCAAGTCCTTCGCTCAGCTGCCTCCAACTCTCTAAGGGTTAGACGCTTCTCTAGGCAGAGTTTTGGGGTTAGATCTCTCTCATCTGCATGTGCCTCCCTCTGGAATGGCCAGACTTGAGCTGGACCACCTGAAGTTCCGGAAGTAGCTCAAGACTTTCCTCTTCTCCTTTGCTTTCTCTCTTTCCCTCCCCTGCTAACTTACCTGACCTACCTGTTCTGCCATGCCGACTAGTTCTTGACTACTGAGTCTCACTGGGTACCAGGCTCCTCTATGAGCAGTCACCCCTGCACTGCCTGTGCGCCTACCACGCGCTTAGAGGCTGTAACTGTAACCCTACAGTCCTTTGCCTCCATGCACTTACCCAGAGCTGCGCTGCCCTAGCTGCAGTTACTCTGAGCAATGCTGCCCCGTCCTTCTTTAGTTTTTGATAGTTAAGTGCCCTGGATGTTGCGGTCACGGCCCCTTGAGCCTCAGAGACAGGAACGTGCTCGGCAGACTCCAGTGACAAACCAGAAAGATGGCGGCCGATCAATTGATTGTAGCAACATTTTCTGGTCCTCAAAATCCTGGCTGCATGTTTGTCACATTAGCAGCGTACTATAAAACATGGTATGTGTTATTTTAGTTTTGTGAGAGAAATGGGCACTGACTGATTTCAATCAGGCAGCCATGTGGGGGGGCCCCTTTCAGGGTGGGGGCTCAAGGCCCATGCCGCTTTTGCCCTTCCATAAAGACGTCCTAACAATGCATCTTGGAATATGTAGTAATCTGGCCTACAGATTAGCTGTGAGTGTGAGGTCATCTGTAGTGGAATGTTTGTGTGGAATGTTTGAGTGGAGGTGTTCTGCTGGTGACGGTTAGAGAGGAGAGTGAAGTTGTGAGCTGAGAAGATGGGTGTGGGGGTGAGCCCGGTGTTTCCCGTGTCATCTTGTGTCCCCTACCATCCCTGTGTCTTGTGGAGGAGTTCAGGACATGGACAATAAAGAACCCGAGAACTTACCTTGATGTACTGGCGGTCCATCATTGTTACAGAATATTAGCAAGTGACTCACTTCAAAGTTCGAAGGCTGCCTCCTCAGTTTGAGTGGACCAAGGCCAAAGCTGTTTGGCAGGCAAATGAGTAATAGGGGGAAGAAAGGGATCCTAATGCAGAATGCTGCAAATACAGCTCAGAAGGTTAGGTAACTATTGCTGTGATGTTGCACGTTTAGACTATCCTTTATAAAGCCTATGGGTTTTTTCAAATGCCTACTGTAAAATGGGCTGCAAAATGTGGTGTTTCGAGCTTTGCATGGGTTTGGCTCTTCACTCCTCTCTGTGTGGGAATGTCTGCTCCCTTAGCGAAAATCAAAAGTTGGCATCTATGTTACTGAGCGCCATGTCGGTGCATGTTTTAAAAAAAATAAATGTTTAATGATGACCATGTAGTGTCGTCCTCGTTCTCCATAACTGGTGTCGGTGTTAATGATCATCGACTGCCTTGGGCTTACATGGTTCACATAAAATAGCTTAAAAGTGCTGCTGCTGGTCGAGGCAGGCTGGGCGGTACAACTCCACTCTAGAGGCACTGGTCAGGCATGTGATTTGTAATGGGGCTGGTCACGGGGTTGAGGATTAAGTTTAGCTTTGTGGCGCCAGGAGAGACGGCATTCCAACAGCTTTTCTCTGCTTGCCACGAGTTTGTGAATTAAATGTGCAGAGATTAACAATGTGTGCACTTTCAGAACTCACGGGAATCAGCTTATCTAACTATGGCCACGCATGAAAGGAGGCGTCAAGGTGCCAAAACTGAAGCTTTTCGCTGCCCTTCTGTAGGTGGGCCATTTCATTGATGAAGGCGTGCCAGGGAAGAGACCCTGCACGCCTTTATCAAAGCGTGGCTTTAATGTCTGGGAGTGCAGTATTGCTACCCTGGAAGGGCCTTGTTTCGATAAAGCAGCGTGAAGGAAAAGACTTGCATTGTATAACGTGAGACTCGCCTTGGCATTCCCAAGCTGAGGCTGGATGAACTTTAATGGTGGTGTGTCCAGCAGCATCATAGAGTGAGCTGAACAGGTGGGCACCAGCGGGTGCATGGTCTTCCCCTCCACCCGCAGGTACCATAACCATCACTTGAGCTATTAGGGTGCATGAGAGCGTGTGCTCCTATGACTTGGTCTACCCCACTCTGGCCACTACATTGGGTTACCTTGCCAAATGTCACATCGGTTTTTATTGGTCTGCTTTTGTCTGTAAAGCTACATTTAAACCGTTTGCCATCACAGCCTCATCATTTAGCACCGTTCCTAATTGCACTGCATGCTTTTCACATCCTCGTGTGGCCGTTTGCTTGATGTATGTGACCCTGAGATATAACTGTCCTCGAAGCATAATTGACCCCATGACTAAAGATGGTCATTACTCGCCGTGTGCTCTTCATGGTTGGCATCCACCCCAACAATGGCCACGCCACATCCTTTATATGATCTCTAAGTGGGCCTTCGATTTCCTCACTACCTTCAGAGCCACATACAATATAGTAGGCTTTGTAGATCTTTCATATCTTCACTGTTCCAAGCAATCTCTACTTCATCCTCTGGCACAGGCGATGCGTTCTCTTGCCATGTGTCTGCATGGCTGCTGATATCGAGCCAATTAGCCCCATTTTAGAGCTTCATGGTTATGACCCTGCTGTTCTTGTAATAGGGCTATCGTGCTGGGGTAGGCTAGGGTCTGTTCATAACCAAAGCAATTCCCTAACCAGAGTTTTACATGGAAATATGTTGCATGTCAGCTCTGGTTTGGTCTGTCTGGGCTCATCGGGTCACTCGGCAATAACCAGAACATGTGAGCTGTTCAGCTTCTATGCAAAGTGAGGACCCTGTCTCTGAGAAGAGCTTTCCTCAATGGGTGTGCGATGTCGTGCACTCTTCATGCAGAGTTGGGCCTAGATGGAAGAGAACTGGCTGCTCTAGGTGAAAGGAGTCGGAGAGTCGTAAGTGGTTGTTAATTTATCATTCCTGAGATCTCCGAAGGAGTGGAGGGAAAGTGAGGGGTGTAATCTAGTGTGCGTCCAGGTGGAGACTGTGCGACATAGCAGTGTGTCCCACTCTGTCCAATTACTTCCTCTTACACCCATTTCCGGATATTTAGAAGACCTGCCATCTGAAGGCGTCAACTCATGCGCTCTTCTGGATCCCAGAGCATACACACTGGACGTCTTCACTCCTCTACAGCAGGACTGGGCCCCTCTTGGGAATTCCAGTAGTTTTCAAGAGCTGCTCCTTTCCACGATCTCCACATCAGCTGTGAAGGGAGAGAAGTGGACTGTGCCCAGGAGATACACAAAATGTCAGTCATCAGCTGGATATTTGAGCATTTGGGTTTGAGGGGCCCCTTTGTAAGTTCACTGCGTTCTTCCTGGGTGAGTGTTTTTGCAGAAATAGCGTATTCGGATCTGTTTCAGAATAAAACAAAAAAATAATACTCATGGAGTATATTTGGGCACCCATCCGCAAAACAAGTGCTCTTTCCCTCCAAAGTTGTTTGATTTAGGACAGACTCTGAGATGAGGGCAGCGCTTCATATTCCCTCATAGTTATAGGGGATCGCCACTACAAGGTAGTATGCGTTATGCTCGTCATTCTGGAGCGCATGGTTAGCTGATCAACTTCTGATGTGGACGTATCTGCGTTGTTGTCTTGTCTCTGCTAGTCTCTTGTGTGTATGTAGCGCCCGGATGCTTGGGTGCTTTGGCGCTTAATAAATAAATAAATACATACAAATAAATAAAATGTTATTGCTTTGTTTTATTGCCCTATTAACACTTCACGTCGCTTAAAAAATGGCTTTCCAGAGTAATACAATCCTACGAAGTGGAAGGAGCGCAATCCAGATGTGTAGACCACTTGAAATGGTGATCTAACTGACCATCACGTCTCTTCGAGCCTTCCTAGCAGAACACTGGGTAGCCTCAGGCCTTCACCAGCTGCCCCTCTGATAGCCCATAACCGGAGCAACCACATATTTCCTATTCTTTACCTTTTCTCCCATTACCCCTCCACGTTTGGAAGTGGACACAGGGAGTGCATACGTAATATTCGTGAAACAACATAACAATGTTTTGCCCTCCACTTTAAAATGTACTTAAGGCAACAACCGTGCTCCCTAAGAAGCTGGTAAAACATTACCCCACAACCTATCATAGTGCTTAACGGAGCAGCACATAGCTTCAATAGACCGTCACTGAGCCACCAACTAGCCTCATATAGACTGGTTACATGTACCCCCAACCCACCTAAAGACCTTTGCATGCCATAAGCATTACAGATCCACACAGAAATCCAAAGGCAAACACAGTTAAGCTGCCTCTCACTTGCACATTTACTGTGAAGTGACTCGAGCCTTTGAAGCGAGCTCTGGTACGCACAAGCACTATACAGATGGTCTATTACATAGTGCCGCGCCCCAGGGATCCGTTTGCTGTCGCCCCACTGCTTTCAAATGCCATGGCGAACCAGGGACTGCTTCCTCTCCAGACTTGCCTGCTTGGGATGCAGGACTGGATGGCAGATTGGCCATCGCAGTTTCTGTCAAGGTGCCATTCATCTTGATCTCCTAGTGAGTGACTACAGGGGCACACGTCCGGGTACCCGGGGTGGATGCCGTTCCCCTTGGGCATTTTTGAGCAGGGCGTGCATATTAAGGGTAGAGTGCCTGCGTCGTTTTCAAGTCATGGATTGTGCTTGTTCATCGGCCATGACCACTGCAGAAGCAGGGATTCAAACCAAGCTCGTTACCTTTCAAGGTCGTAAACCTACCAGCTAGCACACATGACTGTAATAAAATCGAGTGCCAATTGTTCCATATTGGGATTTTGTTCTGCAGTGAATTCTTCCATACATTTTCGACAGATTCCTAGATTATTGGAAAATATCCTCGGGCTATTTTTCAATGTTGAAATGCAAATGCTCATTTGGCCTGGAAGCTTTCTTCAACGAGGAAAGACCAATGGAATGAACATTGCAAATTTCACTTCACTCGAAGATATGTTCACTTTCTCTAACGTCACTTCCCATTATGTATGCTTATGGTGCACACTTAAAAAAAAATATATTTTCTTGGGACTTAGTACTCTTATTATTAGTCTTTTTTTGGACAGCATAAATCCATCACTGGTGTAGTCTCAAAGTACGCAAACCATGTCTGAGTTGGGATGCATTAAGCCAGCCCAGGGCAAGCAGGACCTTTGTCTACTCAGAATGCATCGACCGGAAAATGCTGTAATACAATAAGAGGGATGTTTAGAAGTGAAAAAATGATTCTGGTGACTAACACATTATACATCCCACCTATCCCCCTATGTGCAGCTGTTCTGAGACGTGATCATTAGTGCTGCCTCCTGTGTTTCCAGGTTTTCCCCAGTCTTGTTTGGCCGTTTTTGCTCTTTCCTTTGGGACCACAGAAAACCTTCTGCCGTGGCTCCTACTCTGTTACCTCTTTTGTGACCCTCTACCCCCCGCCCCACTTTACTTGACTCTCAGATCAGTGGTTGGATTGCCGTTCTCCCGACCCATTGGATCTTGTTGCCTGCCTCTTGAATGCTCCTTCTGTTGCTTCCCACCTGGAATAGAGCTCCAGCCTATTTTATGATTGATTCTGTCTGATGCTTTGGTTTATTTGCCAGTGATTGGAAATCTGTGTCCGTGATCTTCCCTCTTCTGGCTCCTGGTTGTTCTTCCTTTCATCTGTGGTTGTCTGATTTATGTTGGGTGCTCCCCTGTTTCCTCCTTCGTGTCTATGTATTTCTGCTGGGCCCCGCTTTTGGATCTTCTTTCTCCTGATTTTCCTTCTGTCATTTGTCTTGTGAACATTCGTTGCCATGCTCTTATGCCATTGGACCGAGGACATCTGCTCTTCACTGCCCTCTTATGGAGACTTTCATCCACTCATTTGTCCTTCCCTGCATAGGTCAACCATCTTCCCTGCAGATTGCTCCGGTAACGGCGGCCTGATCGTTTGTTCTAACTTTCTACCTTGGGCTTTCCCTGTTCACCACGAACTACCTGCCTTTTTCTTAATAGCTTTTTTTTCTTGGCTCAGGTCATTTTTACCCTCTGGTTTTTATTTTTCTCTATTCTTTGGCTGTGAACTTTGCCTGTTTGTCCGTGTGGGCTACCTTGGTGAGCCCTAGGTCAGATCTGAGACGTAACCCCAAGATAACACATTTAACAACCAACTGATCCTCCCAGACACAGTAATCTACCTATTCAATCACCTGCACCCCGGCTCCATACCTCTATTCACCATTTCCACATCCTGGCTTTTAGCAACTATTAAACCAGAAAGTAACGTTCGATTCTCCTTTAGCTAACTGTATTAGTACGTAATGTTCTGCAATTCTTTTCTTATCTCCTTTTTGCTGACAATGGGGCCTCTACTGATCCGCTGCAGCGATAACTGAAAAATCATTACTTGCTGTGCTGTCCTTAGTAGCTGACGTGTTTTCTAGGGCAGGGTGCTTCTTGAGCTCCCTATTTTGTCCCTGGAGGTCTTTTCTCACCCAGAAAGTGTGTGCAGGAATTTGTTGTTGGCAGCTACATATTTTATTTTTGGCTAAACCATTCTGTAGCCTGTTTTAGCATATCGATATCCAAACAATACAATGGGCTTCCAATGCATTTTTCTTTATTGAAAAGTATATTTTGTTACATAATCTCCTGCACTAGCACTCTATCCTAAGCCACCATCAGCACCCACCCACGTGCCTGACCTCGGTGCTGCTTACTGGGGCCCAGCCAACCCTCCTGAGTCCTAACTTGGCAATATGCACACATGCATCTTAAACGTAACTCTTAGAATCTCCCATACATGGGCTTCAGTCCCCGAGGGTGTTCCAACCACAAAGTGCATTGAGGCCCTACAAATGGGGAAAGGGATGCTATATAAATGACGATTACAATACAAACATATGGCCTTTTATCCATTATATAACGCATCATTAAAGTTAGTTATTTTTTTAATCAAAACCCTCTTATCTTGTACAGTATCTGTTCAACCTTAGCCTACATCTTCGAACAAGGTAAAACAATGCCTTCATCTTTACTGTTCAGCATCAACTTTGCTAGGCAACACATCCATTCATACATATTTACTACCTAAATGATTTGGTTAATTCATAATGTATTGTTCCAATGTTCTGCATTATAAAAGATTAATTGTTTCTATACATTCCTTTATACAACTATCGACAAATTCTCCCTGTGATTGGTAATTTATTCCAAGCGCTAGTAACAGCCAGCATGGGTAATCTAGCGAATTGAAGTCTCATGTAATCAAGCCGTAACCTTGGGCATGGAAAATGATTTACATACTTGAACTATATTCCCCTACAGGTCGGGTGTTGTAAATATCCGTAAGTTTACACTTTAGTTGCCAGATCAACTATATTCTGTTGGTAACCTCTCACAGTTTGTTTTTAATGTCATTGTGGATGTGATGCAAAGACTCTGGGCCTCATTACGAGTCCGGCGGTAACCAGGTGGTAAAACCGCCTAGTTACCGCCGGACTCGTATTACCATTCTGCCTCCGTGATTCCTGGAATTACCGGGGCATTACAACCCCGGTGACCCAGGAATTCCGGAGGCGGAATGGTGTAAATCCCTATTCCCATTGAGTCCCACAGGACTCGATGGGAATGGGGATCATGGAAACACTGGCACCATCTCGTGATGGTGCCGGTGTTTCCTCGTCCGCCTGCAGGCGGGCGGTGTTAAACCCGCCAGGTCAGACCTGCAGGAGTCGTGATGACCCAGTATAGAAACACGGGTGGCGGTGGGTTTACCACCACCGTTGTTTCCATACCAGGTGAGTTGCAATGAGGCCCTCTGTCTTAAGTTAGAGAATAACTCTTCACAGTTCTCAGTGTAAGTGTCAATGAAAAGTCTACCATTTGATATTGTTGGTAATGGCAAAACTTCAGCAGTCGAAATTGTGCCATTGCAGTGTCTGAAATAAACCCAAGTGCTGCACATATGAACTCCACAGGGATTGAGATAGGTAAGACCGGCAAATGTTTGCAACTCTCACTATCTATCCTGTTGATCTTATCGAGGATATTAAGGGCTTGTGATGACAGCATTATAATACGGGAATACGGGAGGTGCGATTTCCCCCCCCACCCCCCCACCTAAAATTTCATTTTATTTAATTAAAGCCATTAACTAAAGGTTTCATCCTAAACTCACATTTGGCGATATTATGACGGCATAGTGAACTCACTTATTTCATTGCTTTATTAGCCAAATATGCTCCGTGTCTGCTCCATGTAAGTTTATTATTTAACATCAAACTCAAATATTTATAACTGCTCACAACGTCTGTATGCCTACTGTTCAAATGTCACTTTTGAGTAAGGGGCTTAATGCGGTTTAATACCATGACTTTGGTCTTCTCATTGTTAATGTTTAATCCTAGTGATTGTCAATATATGGGCAGGTTGTTAGTTGCCAGTTGCATCCCTGTAGGGGTTGTAACAAGGCCAATAGCTCAACATGGTTAGATGCCGGAATTGATGCTTCCTGGGTCTTACCTGCAGCCTGCATGGGAATGCCAGGATACTTGCGGTCAGGTCCCATTGCTCCTTGCGTTCCATGAGTCAGAGGTGCAAGTGGTTTGTCTTCTCAGGGAGGCAGAACTTTAGTTGAGTCCTTTCCTCTGGCCCCAGCAGGCAACTGTTATATCCGACTTATCGCAGAGCAGTAACACCAACATCATGCTTATAGCGCCCAACCTGGGCGAAGCTGTGCGAGAGGGGGTCGGGAGGCAGTGAAAGATCCACCTGCCCCAATGGTGTTAGAGGAACGCCTATGGCCTTGCAGTGCAGGTAGGCACCACCGTGACGGCTTGCGTGTACCAGGCATACAAAGTGGGCGGGGGCTTAGGCCTGCCTTTCCCAATTTTGCACACACACCCTCTCCAAACTGGGAAAGGGAAGACGAGGTTTGGTCAGGAGCAGTTACACAATGCCAACCAGAGGAGGGAATTAAAAGCACTTCCCCAGAAGTAAAGGGCATGGGTTGTAAGGGTGAGGTCAGTTGGAGGAGGACTGGGGCACCAGCTCAAGAGGAGCGGGAACAACTGAATGTGTTGGAGGACGGAGGCGGCTGCTAGAAGAGGGTTCTGGTGTGAGCAGAGGGCTACGGTATGAAAGTGCGCGAGTGTGACACGAGTGGATGGATTGATCGACCAGGAACCAGTGGGAGGGGAGCGGTAGTCTCTGCAGGAGAGCGGTAGTCGCAGCAGGAAACAGGAAAAAGGAGCAGAAGAGTGATAGAATGAGTGATGGGTTGAAGGGGCAGAAGTGTTGTCATTAAAGGGTGAAGGTAGAGGGGTGATGGAGTGAATCATTGGAGGGACAGAAACTAGGATGGAGGAGATTGAGGATGGGCAGGAAGAGGGTAAAGGTTAGCTCATTATGAAGTACCTGTGCCATTTATTTTTGATGGGGCATCTAGCATGGCTAATAGCCTATAACTACATGGTTCAGTGCAACATCCCCGTTTTTCTCCAAAACAGTAATACTTTGTTTCTGAGCCAGACAGGCCATATTACTAATAATTATAAAAAGTTTATGGAATGTTGTGGCCCAACAGCCAGATGTCATACTTCCCCCTTGCCCTCCTCAATATTCGGATGCCTAGATCGTTGTCTTTTGTAGTGTGCACTTTTTTAGACTCTCAATTATAATAATATCTTGCAAACCACAATTATAGGACCATTTGTACTTGATTCAGGTGTATCATCTCATGTACAAGTGAAGCAGTACTGTTGTATAATGTGTTGCATGTGCATGGTCAAAGTACGACTAGTCCACCCTGTAGCGTGCATTTGCAGCTTATTAGTGACCACTATTAAATTGACATCACTCCATTGTATTCAATTTAAACAGTTGTTATTGTTAATACGACCAATCGTTCTAACAGTCTCCAGGTCTCCTGTGACGTCTCCAAGGCGCCATCCTCTCACCAATCCTTTTTAACCTTTACATGGAGCCTCAGGGCACTCTCCTCAAAGATCGCTATATAGACATCCAAATATATGCGGACAATACTTTGTTTCACATGATTAAGTAACGCTCAGGACATCACTTGTCTCTTTGATTGCCTAGCCATCATCCACTCCTGGATGTCGACTGCCTACCTCAAACTACACTCTTCCAAGACTGAATTCGCCCTCATCGGTCCATCCGCTAAATAACTTGTCCAACAATGGCTCCATGATATGCTCCTAGATGGATTTAATCCACAACTCTGACTCACAGAATCGAAGGGCTTCACCATTGACAACCGCCTGTCCTTCAGAAATACATAGGCAAGAAGGCCCAGACATCCTGGCACCGAATCGCCACCCTTTACAAAATCAAACCCTTCATCCCACTGCAGGACGTCCGGACCGTAGTGCAGCTCCTTGTGGTACTGCACATTGATGGGGACAATGCCCTACTTCAGCTGCTCACTTGGCTCCCCTAATAGCAGTTCACCACGCTGCAGCACATCCAATTGACAGTGCATGTAAATTTGGCCGATCACCCCTATCCTATACAAACTTCATTGGCTTCCTCTTCAAGCCAGGATACTGTTCAAGACTGCAGTTTCATCTACAAAGCAATCGCGAGTAGCAAACCAACGAACCTGACGGCTAAGCTCCACATATCGGGGGGCACACGCTCCTCGCATAGCAAATCGACTAACCGGCTTGAATTGCACCCACCATCTGGAGAGTTGTGGGTTCATACCGAGCCGACACCGGGATAGAGTTCCAATTTTGCAAATCTCTCAAAACATGACTTTTTCAACAACAGCTGACCAAGGACTAATTCCAATGGATGCTCATACCTCAACTAACAGTACTGTACTAATGTTGAACGATTCTGGCTGTTACCCACACTCTGTACAGCACTCAAATGCTCTCAAGCTAGGTGCGTGCAATAAAAAAGTAAAAATACACAATAAAAATCTTTTATGCAGGCTATTCTTGGTCACTTTTTTATATTCCATAGAGTTCGCTTTGGACATTTCCAGTCATGGTCATTTTTCTATATGGTTTACAGGAATGTTGAATAAAAAACAAATCTACTTGTCCATAGGACAAAATTTTCAAGAACTCCACTTGCCCTGTAAGCAAATCTAAGTGTCAAAGCTAGCCAGTGCCAGATTTTGTAAATTTTCATATCCATTTCATGACACCATAGGGAACCACATACAGTTTTCAGATCATGAGAGGGATAGATTGAAATCACAAGTTGTAACTTGGGAGCAGGTGTAACGTGCTTCTGGAGTACGCTGGTGGACATCTTTGCTTTATTTTTTTAATTTACTTAAAAATGATTGTAGGCAAGCTGAAATCTGAAATCAGGTGTAATTGTTTCCATATGTCGCTGCTTTGAAAGGGTGGCATTTTCATTTTCTACATAAAAAAGTTGCTCTATTTATGGCAGACACATGTTCTAGGCACTTTTCTTAATGCCGTCATCCTTTCTCAAACTTCCCATGAGAATATGTTGCTCTGAATCAATGAATGGATAGTGAGCTATAGAATTCATAAAGTGTGTGAAAAAGATGCAAAACCTATGTAGCCTTAACAAACCTTCAAACCGAGGCTCCACCAACTCAACATACATACATTAAATGTGTGTACTTTCCACCAAAAAGCTTCAAGATTTGAATCCCTGCTTCCTTTGCAGCTTCAGTTACATGTACTCCCTGGAAATATCCCAGCCATGAGTCTCTCATCTGCATGCTTCTGTCTAACAACAAGCAAGCACTGTAGCACTTTCGTCATATTTTCACTTCTTTCAGCCCGACTGGTTTTGTAAAACATGTTGAGGACGCACTTGCCTTCCAATTTGTCACACCATGACCTCCTTACAGATTCAACACTTACATAGCCAGACAAGACGAAACCTACATGAACAGCTCCCATTCAAGAATTTATTTTATATTTAAAATAGCAGGCCTCAAAATTTTGCACTAGCCATTGACGAGTGATAATTGACTGCTGGCGAGTAAAACATTTATGTGCTGTGTATGTCGATAACTGAGGTTTCAAGTGACTTATTATGCCTGGTGAGTAGCTTGCAAACTGACATTTCCCCCTGTACACAGACATAGGATCTATTGCAAGTTTAGCAGAAATGAACGCTGTCACAATGCAAGTCCTAAACAGCTCGCAGCTGGAGCACTGAGACACAAACCAAATCAAGGCTTCCAGCCACATGTTATTGTGTGCATAATTTTTTGTTGCACTGTGCTTGGAGATTCAAATGTAGATGCAGTCTCCTAACTGGTCGTAGGCAGGAAGTTCTCTGCCTGCAAGTGGGTTGGGGGTGGGGTGTGTGTGTGTGTGTGTGTTTGCATGCCTACGCTGACCATTGCCTCAATAAAATGTGTGAATTTAGGGCTGCAACCGGCAGCATCACTAACCTGTTACACCAGCAAACTATTTGTTGCAGAAGTAATCTTTTTTTTTTTCAACAAAACATTTTATTGAGTATTTTCGAATTAGTTACATCAACATAGCTGTTAAACATGCCCAAAAACAGTGGTCTCGACAGGGAGCAAAAGCGTTCATTCCAGTGGGTATGACACACAGGTAGGGGTAGGGTTGCTATGTGTTAGGAAAGATTTCATAATTGTAGGTAATTTTCCTTCCATGTGGCAACCCCCAGACTTTTTGCTGTTGTTTTACACCCTGATCTAGACTTTGCCAGAGAAGCACAGCCTTACGCCGCACTCTTCTGGGCTTTCGCTCAATTCTTACGGGGAAACTGATATGCCCTTAAAACAGTCAGTACCGGGAGACGCCGTTTTCCGTAGTTCTTTCCTCATGTTGCTGCTTTTGTGCAACATGTCACAAGAGGGCACTGTAACCTAATTTACTGCACTCTTGGGTCTCTAGTCATTCCAAAGGCCCTAGAAACTCTCGATGGATCTATAATGAACTGTGCAAGTGTGTCACTGACGGGACTGGTGGCAGCTATCGTTTCTTTGTGTTTTGAACCTCTTTATGCCATGTTAACCGCGCTTCCTGCGTTTGGCCCAAATGGGTGGCCTGGCCTCCAAAATGGCCATGCCACGAGGTTGTCCTGTCCGCTGACCATCTTGCCCCTTGCAGGTCGAGCCGACCCGGGGCAGTCCTTATTTGGTCATGTACTTTCCCGCGAAACACAACGCTTTCGCTGGCTTCTGCATGCCTTATGTGTGCCTCCAGGGTGTGGGCTGGGATGTCTGGTCCCAATACACATCCTGGGTGCCAGAGAGTCTACAGTGTCCTGAATGCTTGGGAGCAGCGTGGTCTGTGATAGGTCCACGTATGGTGTGAGTGTTTTACGAGCAGATCTCCCATTGGGCCCTGAAAACCCCACTACCATATTGATCTCCTGAGTTCTCACGAACAAAGGATAAGGAGCCAAGTATCCTGCAACTAAGAAGCTGAGTCTAGGAATCGCTGGTGACCCGCTGAAGGTTTGGCACCCTGCACTGCTGTTGTCCTGCGAGACCTCTCGGCCTCTGATCGTACGAGAAGGTCTGCAAAGGCGCTTCGGCCCTTTAGAATAGTGGGAACAACTATTCTCGGCATCTTCACCAAATCCTGTATGTAGGCCTTCGGAAGCGTCCCTGGGCCATCCAGTGGACTGACCAGCCTACACAGGAATCTTGCTCTGTGACCGCCGTCTGGCTGCTGCTAAATTCCGAGTCCTCAACACTCTCAAACGATTCGTACACTTGGCGTTCCCAGGTCTGAAGTGAGACGTGTGCATTGGGACTGGAATACACGCGGCTGCAGAGTTGTCCTGCTGTGGTAACAATCTGTGCGTGTTTGCTGCATTTGGGGCACTCTCGACCCTGACTCCTGCTATCGCAGAATCTACACGGCGTCGAGACATCCTTCTGATCGCATCTGAACCTGCCAGTACCGAAACTGAACCGGAGAATCCTGGGTCTGCCTGCTTTGGGGACCGGTGAGTAGTCAATACCCTAAACCGGTCGCCCTCCCGCAGGAGCCAGTGGCTTTCCATCGCTGGTGTAAACCGCAACCCTTTCCCGCGCTCACGCCCTGCTTCTGCCCACAAGTGGAGGCCTCGCTTGAGTAGCGGGGATCTGTTCATCATCGTTTCGTTCACCTCTCTGAACTGTCCGATTTCCCTGAAGAGACTCTCCTTTGCCCGTTGGCACCCGCGTGTGCAGGTACCTTTGAGCACAAGGCTTCACTCTTCGTAGGGCTCGGACTTCCTTCTAGTTAGGTGGCCTCTGATGTCGAACTGGGTCTAACGATTACTTGCACTGCCTGTTTCCCCCCCCCATCTAGGTGGTCTGCATATTTCGTGCTTCTAATTCCTTAGACCCCTTGGTCTTGTATATATATTGTATTGAGTGTGATGTGTTGGTTTACTGGAGTTTTATCGTAATTCTTTACTATGGTCGATGTTACAAAGGCCTTGTAATAAATGTGTCTATATTTTTGATATAACACCTGCCTGGAGTAATTTGTAAGCGTCCTTGCTTTGTGTGCTCATTGCGGGCTCTCAGTCACCCTTGCCCCTCTTGAGACCTAGTCTTGACCGCCGCCATCACTACCCTGATTGGTCTGGCTTGTTCAGAGGTTACCCTGTTCCAAGAAACTAGGCTGGCCTTCTGAACCTCTGCCCCTCCAGGACAGAGTTCAGAAATCCATCTTAACACTATGATGCCTTGTGCTGCAGCAGATCCTGATAAATGGAAGAACGGGGCAGACGGGACCGTTTCCAAGTCTTTGCTGGGTTTGTTGTGCTGAGTTATTTTCCTTGTGGATGACGGTTATTTTCACGGCCACAACTGTGTCCCAACATTTCGCCCACCACATGGGGAACGCCGGGCCAACAGGATGCTTCCACAGGCGTGCTATGGTGATTTTAGCTGCAGTCAACAAGTGGGTGCAAAGGTCCGATATGTGACCCTTCAGCAGAAAGTCTCCTCCTGTACTCCCCAGCAGAACTATCCCTAGGTCCCATGGGATGGTCAGTCCCGTGATCAGTCAAATCTGTTACAGAATTGGCTTGACTTTGGGCAAGACCACAGTAAATGAAGCAGTGAGCCGGTGGATGAGCATCCTCTCAAGCATTGAGGTGGTATTGCTGGGTTACTTTTGTTTAATAGGTAGAGTTATATAGCACCTGTAGCAAACCTTCACCCCCTCCTTGTTTGTGACACATGTAGAACTTTTATGCAATCGGGCCCATATGCATTCCCATTCCTCCAGCTTCAGGTCTCGTCCCACGTCCCTCTCCCGTTTAAGCATATCAATTTCTTTTTTGTTGGGGTTGGATTTATCAAGTAGTTTGTATAGGGTTGAGTCTTTACCCTTAGGGGCTGGCATTCTTAGGGTGCGCTCCAGAGCAGCTGGGTCCCTCCCTCCATTGGCCCTCGTGTTGCTATGTGACATCCAGTGCCTAAGTTGTGCGTATTGGAATCTTTCAGCCTCCGTGACCCGGAATTTTGTTTTGAACTCTTCAAATGTTAGAGGGGTCCTGCTGACAAAAATGTTAGTTACTTGAGTCAGTCCCCCCTCCCTCCACCTGTCAAACCCCTGAGGCAGTGAGCTGGGTGAGAAATCAGGGTGATTCCAAATCAGGTATAGTGGGCCCATGTTACCCTTGCATCCCCACTTGCGGGCTGCCTTTCGAATGGATTGTGTCCTCCCACATATTCCTCATCTTAGATATTCGTATCATCAGCCTTGCTGCTTCGGAAAAATAAATTCCACACCAGAGGGCGCTGTGCTCGATGTCGTGGCTTCGATGTCCCTCGAGGGCTGCTGTAGAGTGTCAAAGTTATCCTTAGTATAAATGGCTCAAGCTGTGCCCGTTGGCTTCAGTTCTGTTTTTCCGAAAGCTTTCACTTTGTGTGTATGCCAGTATCGATGCCTTTGGCAAAACCAAGGTCGATGCCCTCTCAAACCACGGGTAACCTTTTTCACCCTGTGCCAAGAAAAAGACTTTCAAGTCCATGGCCTCTATTTATGAGGAGGAACTATCCTCAGAGGAGGAAATATCCCCTTTTGAGGTAAGACATGGTACAAAGAATGTTCCTGAGGAACTAATTGATCCTCAGTCCAAAATGTCTGACCTCTATGACTGTCTCCAAACAGCTAGTTGTATAGACACGTCACCTGAATTGGAATTCGATAAACCTGACCCAGCTGATTATGAATAGGGTGGTGGATTTCATGGGGTGGAACAGGAATTCACCTACCTACGAACATGATGACATGATGGACATTCTCAGTCAAGGTCCGCAAAAGGATCCTGTTCTTCCTTTTCACACAGCACTTCAGAGGAAAGTTATAGCAGCATGGGAAACCCCAGAATCTGGACCAGCGGTAAACAAAAATGTTGCTGGGAAATATAGACCACCTTCCTCTGACCCTGACTATTTAACTAAGCATCCTACACCTGAAAGCGTAGTAGTCCAGGCCGCTACATCCACTAGACAATGTGCACACCCCTCTATAACCCCAGATAGGAACGATAAGAGAATTGATGCCTGCTCTCGCAAGATTTCTTTGAGCAGCATGGCTTTAAAGACAACAAATGTGACTTGCACCCTTGCAAGATTCACATACACCCTGTGGGATTGTATTAGTGCGGCGGCTGAACACATTCCTGAGGCAGAGGAACGAGATGGCTTCCTTGCGATTGTAAAAGATGGAAAGGAGGCTATGGGGGAATGCCTCCAGTCAGGACTGGACACTGCTGACAGCATAAGCAGGTCCATGGCGTCTAGCACAGTGCTACGCAGGTTTTTGTGGCTGAGAAAGTCTGGCTTTGCACCGGTTGTGCAGGCCAGACTTCTCAATAGGCCATTTGACTGCTTGAGGTTGTTCAGCAAAAGGTGGATGAAAATTTGGAGAAGCTGCAGACCTCTACGGCGGTGGCTAAGTCACTTAGAGCCTCCATACGTCAACCTCAGCAACACTCCTACTCAGACTCATCTTCCTGGCGGGGTCGTCATTTTCATTTTTATTCCTTATTTGGAAGAGGAAGAGGAAGAGGACAGGCTATTGAAAGAGGACAAAGAAAATGTCCTCGGGGTAGACGAGGAAAAGGTGCTAGATCAGCCCCAGCAGCGGCATCTGTCCCCTCACCCGTTGCTGCAGCCGCTACAAAGCCACTCTGAGGCCTTGACCCACAAGACCCCGTTGGGAGGTAGGATCTCTCAGCATCTGAACGAATGACGGGGCATTACTTCAGATGCTTGGGCACTGGAAACAGTGGCTCAAGGGTACTGCCTAGGCCTCAGGACCATCCACCGGGATACAACTCTGTCAAAATTCCAGATCTGCTCCTGTTGCAGTACATTTTAACCCTACTAGAGAAAGGTGCAATAGAACATGTACCTGTAGCGGAGAAGAACAAGGGTTGGTATTCCCCCATAAGTTCTCATCCCAAAAAGGACAGATGATTGAGACCCATCTTGGACTTAAGAAACTTGAACAAGTTCCTCAGGAAGGACAAGTTCAAGATTGCAACCCTTTGTCAGATCCTTCGGGCTCTCCAACTGCAAGACTGGTTGGTATCATTGGACCTTCGGGATGCTTACTTTCATGTGCCAATCCATCTCAAGCACAGGAAGTACCTGAAGTTTGCGATTGGCAGTTCTCACTATTAGTTTCGAGTATTGTCATTCGGGTTGACCTCCGCCTGATGGTTTTCACCAAGCTGATGGCGGTAGTGGCAGCAAGTCTCAGGAGAGGGGGGATTCATGTCTACCCTTACCTGGACGATTGGTTAATCAGGGCACGTTCACCCGAGCAGCCCCAGGAACATCTGAGCATGACCTGCCACTTCTTACACAAACTGGGCTTCTCCCTCAATTACAAGAAGAGACCATTCCAAAGACTCCAATTCATCGGAGCAGTCCTGGATACTTCCTCTGGGAAAGCGTCGCCTCCCGAGGTGAGAGCTAACCACAATCTGCAGATGGTAACAAGTTCCAGAATGCCCAGCATCTACTGGCCTTCGATTTTCTGAGGTTGCTCGGCCTCATGGCATCCTACATTTTTCTGCTGCCAGATTGAGAATGAGATCCCTTGAATGGGCCCTCAGGACTCAATGTTCCCAATTTTCGGGGAATATGTCCGCTCTTTAGCAAGTTCCGGGCCATGGTGGCTCAAGATCTTCTATGGTGGGCTTGCAAGGACAATATTCTCAAGGGAGAATCTTTTTGGCAACCATTGCCGGAGATAACCGTAGTGACGGACGCCTTACTCACAGGGTGGGGAGCTCAGACCTACGATCTGACAATTTCCCCGAAGAGGAGCTGTAGGAGTGTCACGGTCAGTACTCTCGGAACCCATTTACACCACCACCCCGACCTACTGTGGGAACATTTTACCAACAAACAACCAAAAGAGGTCCAACACCGCTGAAGAGGACCACTTGGTCTCAGTGGCACCAGGTTCATCATGGTGATTGTGGAACCATGCATCAAGCATGGAGGACAGGAAGGCATCAAGCATGGAGGACAGGAAGGTATCAAACATGGAGGACAGGAAGTCGGAGGCCTATTATTCCTTTGGACCATGCAGTCTAGTTTATTGGGTGTGGTTGAGGACATGGGCGTGGCTGGCTATATAAGCCCAAACCTGGATCCATGCTTTGCGTTATTCTGCATGCCAGCAGCGTAACACTCACTGTGTCTAGCTCCCGGCGCTCCATGAACTTCAAGTCCGGATCCTGATCCGGGCGCCAACCTGCAAGGAGAGAAAGCAAGACAACATTATTCCTCGGCTTACCTTAGAATCCTGTGAAGTCCAGAATATCGCCTGGATTCCTTGATCATCCATAGTTGAGCCGTATCCTGCAACACAAAACGGGTTAGAGAAACCCACAAACTAGCGCTAACGCATCGCGCATTTGAACTCGCCTGCTCTCTTCATCGACTTCATTCCTCGCATCTCTGAGTCGAACCGCAAGTCTTCTGGGCTTCTCCGACACCGGTCCAACCAGCAAAGACAAAGGGAAATAGCATGCAAGTCGATTTAAGAAGCGTGAAAGAATACAAAGGGACATGCAAAGAAGAAACGAAGGAAGAAAAGGAGCGAGAGAGCAAAGGTGCAGGAAAGAGTGAAAGAGCAAGTGAGAGAGATCTCAAAGGACACTTGTAGAAATAACTGAAGGAGCAAAGAAGTAAAAGAACAGGAGCGAAAGACACACAACAGTTGTCTTGAAGGTCAAACCTTCGTTTTTGCCAAAAATCATTCGGATTTTCATTTGAATCAGAAAATTGTTCTGCCTTCCTTTTACACTCCACCTCGCCCTGGTAAGGAGGAAGAAAGACTTCATAGGTTATATCCTAGAAGGGCACTAAGCTTTTACATTTTGAGAACATCCAAAATACAGTTTGATGATCAACTAGTCATAGGGTATACAGGACTCAAACTAGGTCAGGCTGTTACCAAACAGTCCTTATCTAGGTGGATAACTTTGGCAATTTCTGCCATCTACAGTCTGGCAGGGAAAGACCCTCCTGAAGATTGTGAGCTCATTCCACCAGGGACACGACTAAATCTATGGCCCTTCAAAGGGGGTGGGAGGGTTCCTATTAATAATATTTGTGATGCTGCAACATGGTCATCAATACACACATTTACCAAGCTTTATACTCTGGACGCTTCCCATTCTCAAGAGGTTGCTTTTGGCAAGGAAGGCAGTACTTTGTTCTGCCATTAAATGCTTAATTTATAAATTCTACACCCTCCTCCAATCATAATACTGCTTTGGAAGTCTGTCAAAGATGTGGAATACTTTGAAGGACACAGTCCATTCGAAGAACAAGTTACCTACCCCTGTTAATGTTCTTTCGACTGGGTGTTCCTCCAGCGTATTCCTCATCGCCCTCCCAACCTACCCCTCTGCAGAATTTCCCATGCTATTGCAGCTTCTGTTTCACCAAGACGGAGTACCGTCCTGCCTTTATTTATGGGCATCTTGGCTACACGAGGAGGGGAAGCACAGAACTGAGGCCAACGGGCGGCGTGCGTGCTACGTATACCCTCCAATGACGTCCCCCTCGACGGAGGCCTTCGAGGGACATCGACTTGACGCCATCCACACAGGGCGCCCTTTGCCAAAGATTTTCCAAAGCAGCTGAAGCTGGACATTACATGTCAAAGATGAGGATAGTCTATTTAATCCATTCTTTACTGTGATTTTATGAGGCCAGTTTTTTTTTTTTTGTCTTTTCGACTTTCCTTAATGAGAGAATTGTTTTGTGCGTTATTGAATCGACAAATAAATAATCCAGGTTTGCACTTGAATTATACAAAGACCAGGTTGTGGCTCCTTTGAGATCACCCTTCACAGATCCGTTTACCATATGGAGGTCCCTTAAATGCATCTCTTTCAACCATTTCTTTGCTCACATTCCTTTTTGTTTCGTGTAGGACAGTTGCTCATTAGTTTTTTAATTCTTGCAACATTCTATATTCAAATCTCTGCATACAAATAAGATGGGGTTTTTGAATTTGGCTCTCAATTCATCAATGTACTTCATGACTTGTCCCGCAAACGCCTCTCCATCTTTAGCTTTCACTTTCCAATAAAGTTTGAATATTATTCGAGTTGCATTTGCCTGGTCCCCATGATGGTCTTCTTGTATTGTTGTTATTTGTATAAGCGGGAGAAGAAAACAGAACTCGGACAATTTTTCCACACAGACTGTTTTTTTGATAGTCAATAGGCCCGCCGATGGTCTCCCCTTTTGACGTTTGTAAGCTTTATTCAAGAAGTACGTAAAATCACCTAGATTCGGGCTCACTTGTAGCCAGCATTCGTGTAGGCATATGATATAAGATGACATCAGTGCTTGGTTGATGTTTTCAAATAATTGTTTAAATCCTCGGGTCTTCCATGAGGAAATCTGAAAGCTGTGTGTCGAGTTCAAGCATTCGGTCTAGTTTTTTTCAGCTAACGACAATGTCTCTGCCAACCAATCCCATGATTTTTCTTTATCTATTCTTGTCACCACTGGCGCTACGTTCGCTGTTTTTGTTCTTGCACACGCATCAGTTTTACCTTTTTTATCATCATCCGAAGAGCCTTGGGGCCTCTTAGGATGGTAGAGGAAAATCTGGTTGGTTTGGAATTTGGGTCATCAAGCGCTTGCTCCTCAGGAGGTGATCTTATGTTCGAATTGGATTGTTTTCCTACGTTCGGGCTTTTGTCCAGTTCTGATGGCTCACTGGATTCCCAATTCATCTGTCGCTGACTGTAATAAAAGTATAGTTGCCTTGGTCGCTAGATGTATGCAGATGTAGTCGGTTTCTGTCTCTTTTGGAAACGCAACAAGCTTAATGTCCTTTGGTTGCACCACTCGAAGCTGTGGAACATTATGTAGTAATCTCATTAAATTGCCTCAGTTCATGATCAATCCATCTTTGACTTTAAAGACTCTTTCCAGAAACAGTTTGTATGAGGGTTGTGGGGCTTCGCTAGTTGCCCCTTGTGAGTGAGTTGATTTTTGCTCTACATAAGTTGGGGCTCTCTTAGATCTCTGATGTTGTTCTTTACTCTTCTCATATTTAGAGCTTTCTTGTTTGAATTGGTTGATCATTGTCTTGAATAAAAGGGATTTCATAATTCCTTGTTAGTTTTTTGTCCCTATGAATTCCCGTTTTTCTTCTAGAGTTATAAAATGAGCGGCCTTTCAAGACTGGGGCGTCTTGATCTGCCAGGGATTCTTGTTGTAATTCGCTCTCTTCTTTCGATTTGTAATTTTCTGGTTCTATATAGCTGTCATTTTCATAGACTGACAGTAACAATAGCGCTTCTTCGTCTGTTTCTGTCGGGTCTCTCAGGTCATCCTCAGTTATGATAGTTGTATTTATGAACTGCCTTTCCCCTTCATGGCGCTTTTGCGTGGACTTATTTGGCAGATTTTTATCACTCCTCACCATTTGTCACTTTCCTATGTGCTCTTCATATGGTTTAAGGTTGCACGTAAAGTTGCGCGTTCCCCCACTTGATGATGACTTTGGTTTAGGCTGATTTTTTTGTCTTTTTATTTTGGGGCTCAGGGATTTTCTTTCTTGTCTCCACTCCCTTCCCATTTGTTTCCATTTCAACCTCTCTCTCAAATATTGGAAACAATTATTTGTTTTGGATTGGCGCTAGTATACCTTTCATGTGCCCTGTCAACGGGTTGATGTTCTTATTTAAGCTCGGTTTGTGCTACTCTAGTCTCTGAGCTTGATTTGGAGCCGTGATCTGCTGGTCATGAGCCTTCATGAGGAAAAGTTCCGTATTAATTATACTCCTACGTCCCTTCCCCTTTCCTCCATACTTACGGGACATTCCTCCGTCCTGCGGGATGGGACCGGAGCACTTGTAAAAAGCATAACATTTTTCAAAAATGCGTCCTTCCTCTGTTTTTACGCGAGGTACCGCACGCGGCTGTAACGCCGCCCTCCTTAGCTCTGTCAAGCGCATCGCCCATCAGTCCTTTTCTCTGCACGTTCGGGACTGGACGCACTTGCATCTTTGGAAGATTTTTCCTTCCAGTGTCCTTCTCTCCTGCTCCGGCTTAGCGGTCGCCTGGTAGTCCGTCTATGCCGTTTCGGTTAGATTTTCCTAATTGTTCTTCCTGTGAACAACGCTACGCTAGGGCAGATACCCATCCTCTTTGTTTAGAGTGTTTGCGTCCGGACCACCGGTGGGACTCGTGCTTCTACTGCGATTCTGTTTCAGAGTTTCATCGACGAGAAGAAGAGACGCCTAGTAAGTTCTTTAGTTTTTAGGGCACCCTGACTGGGGGACTCGCTTTAAAAGCTCTGTTACTGGAGTTTCCCCTGAGGTGCCTTTTTATGCCTAAGAAAAGTACTGGAGTTTTCTCCGAGGGCCTGCTCACACCGGATTGCAATCCGAAGCCCCTCCTGTGTGGGCTAGTCAACGGCCCAGTTCTACTGAGGGGTGGGTACTGGAGCTTGCTTCGAGGTCTCCTTGTCTGGAGCTTCCCATACAGACACCGGGGCGTGCCCCGAGGCCTCTATTGAGGTTTTCTGTACCAAACCCAGGTTCAAGACCACTCGTGAGGGAGCTGTTACCGGACTCGGGTCCGAGGTCCCTCTATGAGAGGCTAAGGTGACCGACAGAACTGAGAGGCCTGTTAAGGTCTTGTCGGTGAGGTGGGTTCCTCATCGGTCCCACTCTAGTGGGGATACCGGTTCTGTTGAGGGGGCACAGAGTGAGGTTGCTGACCGTAATTCCTCTGTTACCGGCATGTCCGCGATTCCTCTTTCAGAGGCTAATTTGGCTATTAGTATGCCTCAGAAACATCCTAGGCCACACAGTAACGCTCTGCTGAGGTTCCTTGTGTCAAGGCTAAAGTCAAGACCCCTGCCCTGCCCTGTCTGTGGAGACCCCGCCTCACTCGCACATGAGACGCAGTTCTCCTCAGGCGTTGACAAAATGGCGCCCGTACCCGCGCGAACTGCAATGGCCATTTTTGACTCTTCCCTTACATCTATGCCATCGGTGTTGGGTGAGGTGCTGGGAGCATTTTTTTGGGTGAACAGCGTTTTCCTTGTGGACCGTTTCGTCCAGTTTATGACTGGAACGCTCGGATACCATTACAGCACTCGGTCTCGCTCCCTGCGGCGCCTGCACCATTGATCTATGCCAACCCGGCTGGTGAAGGCCCCTCTTGGCAGCCCTCTCCCTTGCGACCCTGGAGCTATTCCTCTCATGAGAGGCTTCCGCCTGCCACAGTGTCTAAGCCTTCAGCGGAGGATGTCTTCTTTCAGAAGCTAATGCACTCCGACCCTATGAAGGAATATTTCAGAAGTATTTTTAAGGAAATCTGCCCTCCTGGCCCGAATTCTGTACCGACGGTTCCTGTCGCAGCACCGGTTGTTCCGGCATCTGTCCCACCTCTACCAGTGGGCCCACCTCCAGCCCTTCCGCCACTGCCACCCTTTTCTCCAATAGACAAGTCTTCGGCAGAGCCAGATGTGACGCAGGTCGATCCGGACGCGTTGGATGACACGCAAGGGGATCAGGATGGCGATGACCAGCCCCGCTCTGTTAGGGCGTTCCATGACCGGGTACTGTACATGACTCTTCTGAATGTTCCAGTACCTGAGGCACCCCCTCTGCAAGAAGGGGTGCTTTTGGGGGCGTTCACCGCATCTCCTCAGGAGCGCAACGGCTTGTTCTTCCAGAAGTGCGTTTTGGCCGAGGTCCGCAAAGTCTGGGATAAGCCACACTCTGGACTTCACGTTAACAAAAATATTGACGCTCGTTATAGGCTTCATACTTCGGAGGAGGTAGCCTTAGCGTCTTTCCAGCCTCCTTCCTCCACAGTGGTGGCGGCCGCCACGCTTCAATCCAGACCCGCTTCAGCATCATCTACAGCGGCGGCTCGGGTTCTGGCCAAAGAGTACAAGCTGCTTGACTCTTCGGGGAGGAAGATCTTTGCTAATTCGGCCCTGCAGTTACGCCAGGCGAACGCAGAGCTCGTTTTAGCGGAGGCAAATATGAAAATGTGGAATTTGAGGAGTTCATTCCTGCGGTCAAGCTGGACGATTTTAAGGCTGGCTTGTCAGATGCCTGAGTCCTGGCGCAGGATATGCTTGAGGCTGCGGCGCATCATGTCGGCACCTCGGCTCGGGGCTTCATGCTTGGCGTGGACACCTCATCAGGCTTGGCTACATGCCACAAAGTTTTCCTAGGAGGTTCAGGATAACGTTCTGGACCTGCCTTTTGACGGCAAACAACTGTTCCATTCATCAATGGACGTAGAGCTGACTAAAACTAAGGACCGCACTCTTCAATTCTGTTAAAACAACCTTTTAGGGCTCAAAGAACGCCTTTGCAACCTCGGTCTTCCTCTGGATTTTAGGGGTTTCTAGATCGAATGACAGAGAGTCGATCCTCCAGCTGGAAACTCCCATCGGAGTCAACAGCGAGACTGGTTTTTCTCTCGGTCCTCAGCCTCCTCCTCAGGATCTGGGGGGGTCTCGCCTCTGAGAAGCGCACTAACTCAGGGTTTTTGGCACTCGCACAAGACCCCGGTGGGAGGGCGCATTGCGTCTTACTGGGAGGCGTGGCAGACCATCACCGAGGACCGGTGGTTCGTGTCAGTAGCTCGGGCAGGCTTCTGCTTGCCCCTTCCCGCTACCCCACCCATCAATCCTCCCTTCCAGCAGTCAGAGATGCCCTGCCTCAGAGCCGCAATCCAGAAGCTTCTGGATCTCAAGGCGGTGGAACCCGTTTCCCTAGGGGAGCGAGGGGAGGCCTTCGACTCCCATCTGTTCAGTGCCCAAACCCAACCAGGCTGGCCTGCTCACCATCCTAGACCTTTCCCAGTTCAACCTTTCTCTTCCCCAAGAGAAATTCAAGATGATCACCCCCGGTCACATAGTCCTCTCTACGGAAGGGCGACTGGCTCAGCGTGGTGGACCTTCAGGATGCTTATATGCATATCCTCATTTGGAGCCTGTATCGGAAATACCTTTGGTTTTCCATGGGGGAGGAGCATTTCCAGTTTCGTGTGCTTCCGTTTGGTCTCAGCTCGGCACTGCTTGTCTTTATGAAGATAATGTCGGTCATCGCAGCTCATCTTCGGCTACAGGGTATCAATGTTTATCCGTATTTGGACGATTGGCTGCTGCGCAGTCCCTGTCCACTGAAAGCTTTGAGCAACCTTCAGTCTCTCCTCCAGCTCCAGTTCCACCTTGGGCTATCGGTGAACTGGCGGAAATCCTCCATGACGATCTCTCAGGACTTGATTTTCCTGTGTTTTCTAGGTTTTCGTTGGAACACGATCGATTGCAGAGTGTACCTGACTGGGGACAGAATGGCAGATCTGTTCGCCATGTGTCAGGTGTTTATGCATTCGGAGAGCATGTCGGCTTGGTGGTTCCAGAGGCTTTTGGGCCTCATGGCTTCGTGCGTGCTGGCTCTTCCTCTTGCTCGTCTCAAGATGAGGGAGGCACAGATGGCTCTTCGGAGCTCATGGCTTCAAAGCAGTGGATCCAGATTCTAAAATGATACTGTTTCCACCTTTCATGAGGACGACCTCTTGTGGTGGTCCTTTGCGATATCTACAAACCGGAAGCTTCCCCTGTAGGCCTCCAGGAACGGGCTCGGAGCCTCCTCACTGGGGGATGCTCTCGAAATTCCATGGCACAACTTGAAGGCCCACGCTTTTCCGCCTCTTCCTCTGTTCCATCAGGCGCTTTACAAGCTAAGGAACACAGTGAATTGCTTTCTGCTGTTCATAGGCCCTTGGTGGCCGGCCAGGTTTTGGTTTTTGGAGCTTCAGCATCTATCAGTGTGCCCACCACGCAAGCTTACGTTGGTCCCTGACCTGCTTCACCAGAGCTATCAACAGCTGTGGCACCCCTCCCCACAATCGTTCAGCTTGGCGGCTTGGTGCCTGAGTTCAGATCTTTAGAGTGCTTCAATTTGTCTGTGGATAACATGCGCATTATTCAAGCAGCCAGGAAGCCCTCAACAAGATCTCTGTATAGAAGCAATTGGCTACGGTTCTGTCACTGGTGGTTGGCTAGGCAGCTGGACCCCAGGGAGGCTACTATCGACATGGTTCTGTCTTTTGTTTCACATCTGGCAGAGTCTGGCATCCATGTCTTGTCCTGCAGGAAATATTTATCGACTGTTACCGCTTATTTGTCCACACCCAGTGCTCCTTTTCACTATCTAATCCAGTCATTAAAAGACACTTTATGGGCCTGATGCATCTTTATCCTCCTGTTCGCAACCTGCATCTAAGGTGGGATTTGAATGTGGTCCTTACAGCCTTGTGTCATAAGCCTTTTGAGCCCATGGCTACTGTCGATTTTAAGTACCTTTCGTGGAAAGTGCCCTTTTTGATTGCTGTGACTTCAGCAAGGCGTGTAAGTGAGCTTCAGGCCTTGTCGGTGGAACATCCATTCCTTACTTTTCATAAGGATAAGGTTGTCCTGCGAACAAATCTCGCCTTTCTTCCGAAGGTGGTCTCTGATTTTCATTTGAATCTGTCAATCTCATTGCCTGTATTATTCCCAGACCCGGCCTCCAAGGGCGAAAGGGTTCTGCACTGCCTGGACGTTAGAAGATCCCTTAAGTTCTATCTGGACAGAACATCTGAGCTTAGGAACTTTTCGCAGCTTTTTGTGACCTTCGGAAATCTGCAAGGAAAGCCGGCCTCGAAAGCGACCATCTCCCGGTGGATCGCGGCCTGTATTTCTGAGGTGTATACCATTCAGGGTCTTCGGGCCCCAAAGGGAATTCATGCTCATCTTGTGAAGGCAAGGCGGCTGCCGTTGCCTTCCAGAAATATGTTCCCTGGGAGACCATTGTGAAAGCGCTACGTGGGCCTAGTAAGCATTACTGTCTGGACCTGAGCTCCAGGGCTGACGCTCAGTTCGGTCAAGCTGTGCTTAGGAACCCGTTTCAGTAAGGAATTTCCATCCACCCATAATTCCTGTGAGGAGTGCTTGGGAATCTCCCATAAGTATGGAGGGAAGGGGACGGGACTTAGGAGTATAATAAATTTACTCACTGTAGTGACTACCTTACTCCTAGTCCATAGTCCCCATTCCTCCATGCGCCTGCCTGCCGTCCCCTCTAAAATGTTTCCTCTGTTATTACTTAAAGGTCACAAACCTGGCGATAGCTCTGCCCATCGCCCATCAGTCCTTTTCTAAGAAGGGCGGGGTTACGGCCGCGTGTAGTACAGCGTGTAAAAAGAGATGGACACATTTTTGAAAAATGTGATGCTTTTTTACAAAGTGCTCCGGTCCCGTCCCACAGGACGGAGGAATGTCCCATAAGTAGGGAGGAAAGGAGACTATGGACTAGGAGTAAGGTAGTCATTAAGGTGAGTAATTTTATTATATTTTTTCCTTTTTGGCAACTTTGGGACTTCTTTGGCAAAGTCATTTGTTTCAAGTCGTTTCTGTAATTGTACCATATTTACAGTAGCAGTACTTTTCTCTTTTGTTATAGGAGCTTTTTTATTTGGTTTCATCTTTAGCAGATTAACTGTGTCACTGAGACAACTTAGGAAAGCTCTTTTATCTTCACGAGTGTCCTCCATTAAATCAATTAAAGTTTTGAAGGTGATGTATCAGAGTCTTTCTCTCTTGCCCTTCTTTCCTTTGTCTCTTTTATGTATGATTCAACATAAATCAACTTTGATTGCATAAGTGCCAATAGGGTTGTTTGATCTCTATAGTTCTCATGGATCGCTTCATATAATTTAAGAAAACTGGGCCAACGTAATGGTTACCATAGATCCTACGACTGCTTGGATGTTGGCACATTACTCAGCATATATGTCAAGGTATTCCTTGCGGCCTCCGCTCTTTTAACTGATCGGTTTTGAGCTTTACGAAGGTGCTTCCTACACCGATCGTCTTTCTCAGTATCTGTGTCTTGTGATAAGTCAGTGTCAATATCAAGGCCTTACAATCCTTGCTTTCATATTTCTTTATTTAGACATTCTCTTACAGGGTCTTTACTTTTGGTCATGCTCCCATTTAATTGTGATATTTGGCTGGCTTTTTCATCACTTATTGACGATTTTACTTTTTTTTTTTTCGGTGCCATTTGTATTGTAGACTTGTTTGTTTCTACTTGTGTTATGGTGCGTTTCACTCTCCTGGTTTGTGGGGTGGAGGTTTTAGCTGGTGAAAGCACTCCTGTCTGACAATCGTTTTCTAAATCGCTCTCTTCATAATGTGGCCTCTTTCGTTTTGAAATGCCATCTTATTGACTTGACATCTGTTAAGGATTTTGTACGTTTTTTTTCTTTTTGGCACTGCAATTTCTTTAGTGTTTCCCACACTTTATGGAATGAAATGCCATTTGTTGGAAGCAATGGGTTGGTTGACACTTGTTTTACAATCTGATTTGACAAGGTTTTTGCTTTTTCAAAACAGTTGGCACCTAATTCTTTGCTTGAACACGTTGGCATTTTCCATTCTAGATTAGCTGAGTGTTTAGTGGGTATTGTCACTATATTTTTTGCCTGACAATTTTCCATCAGGTCATCCAGGGTGTGAACCTAATGCGGCGAGTCAAGCGAAGATTTAATGCTATCATGGCACATACACTAAATCTTAATGCAGCAGGAAATAAATTGTATGTCTTTTTTTATTGGTTTGAAGAATGCTTCCTTTAAGGGAACACAGAATACCTCCTCTGCGTTTCCTAGACAGTGTTCTGTGTCAATGTCTTTTCCCTCGACCTCACCCTCCCGCCCCTCCCCTCTTGCTGCGGAACACAGTCACTGGCTCTGTCCGCGTCTCCCTCACAGGGCTCACTGTGCGTGTGCGCCGCCACCACCACCGGCTGCAATCACACAGAGCCCGCAGGGTCCCCTCCTTCATCATGCACAGTAGGTAAAGATGTTGGGGATACGCTGATAAAGACAGAGGGGTTGCAGGAGGGGAGGGAGGGAAGGGGGGGCACGTACCTTGATCATTGGAACTTGCCATCTCTTTGCACATGTCTTGTGATGCACTTTTCAACTTGAATGACTCTTTTGTTGGCACTCAAAATCGAAGTTTCCAAACTATGTATAGGAGGCAGATGCGGCCGCACACACAAGCGCAGTTTGTCACAGCCCACTGCGCTAATTTCAGTGTTTTCACAGTTTAAGCCTGGTTGTTTCACACAGCTCTGTGTCCTGGGGGCCTGATTTGTTACATGCCGGCCCTCGGCTCCCCTTCTGCAAACACTCTGCTAACACTGTGAATCAGGAATTAGTGTTTTAAGCACATAGTCCACCATAGGGTCCGCCTTCAGCAATAGAGGTAGTAGAGTTACTGGTCCCACAGGTACTGCAACACTCTGCTAACACTGCACAAATAAGATTGGGCGGTGGGATTGAAAGTGGGGGAATTATTGGAAGGATGGGGTATCTATCAGAATAGTAACTCTGCGTACCAGAGCATGCAACCCTTTTCAATTTAACTCTGATAAATTGTTCTTCAGGCCAGTTATTGCCCTTGCTTGGTCACCCAGCTTTCTTAAATCTTCACACTGAAAGCCCAAGTTAGTCTCCTGAATGAGGGCTACTATGCACAAATACCTTGGTTTGTTGTATATTGTAAGTAACCTACATAGCATTGCATATCCGGCCTCACAAAAGCCCAAATAGTCCATGATATAGTTACAACACACCCTTACAAACCTCAGATAGACCCTCAAACTGCCATCAAGTGGCACCCACATAGGTCCCAGCAGCCCTTCCACAAAATACCTTTGGCTCTCTGTCATATGCATTCTTTATCAAAGGAATAGTGTGCTCGAAAATATTATTGTCCCAAAAGATGGCCAATAATGAAAAACATGCATTAAACATAATTTTAATAAAAGTTCCTATGTAAGCCTTTGAGCGAACGAGGCTCAAAGTGTTTACATGGGAGCATCCATTTTGCCATTTCAGGCAGCCTCCTCAGCTCATGTTAAGCTCTGCCCTGGCGGCACTAAACAAGCAGCAAAATCCCCCTAGAGGGAGCTTTTGCTTACTGCAACCAGAGCAGAGCTGTACATTAGCTTGGGAGGCTGCCTTCACTTTCATTTTGTTTTCGGTACTCCCCAAGCCCAGGGAAGCACAGAAAACGTAACATGAAAGGCAAAAAGCAAATGTTCAGCAATTATAGATACAACATTGTATTTCTGACTGCGGCGGCATTCGCTTTGTGTCTCCTGGGCTCGCCCGGGTCGCTGCAGTCAGAAATACAACATTGTATTTGTAAATGCTGTGGTTTTCTTTCTTTCTACGAATACCGGACCAATTATAAATACAACATTGTTGTATTTCTGACAGCGGTGGCTTTCTTTCTACGTTTCTCGGGCTCCGGGAAACGTAGAAAGAAAACCGCAGCATATTTAAATACGACAAAGTTCTTTATGTTTGCTGCGGCTTCAGCTTTGAGTCTCCTGAGCTCCACCGACCCAGGTCGGGGGAGCCCAGCAGACTCAAAGCTGAAGCCGCAGCAAACATAAATACAACATTATAAATGCTGCGGTTTTCTTTCTATTTTAGAAAGAAAACCGCAGCATTTATTTTGCAGTGCTTTTTAAAAAAGGACATTTAAAGCACTTACCAGCAGCAGCTTGTGTTAATCTCAGCTCTCTGGCAATAATGAAGCAAAAGCCACCTGCTGGTAGCTTTTGTTTTACAGCTGGCTGGCTTTTGCTTCATTAGTGCCGCAAGGCCAGAAATTAACACCAGCCCAGGAGGCTCATCCTTTTCACAAAATCGATGCCTCTTAGTGCATTAAATCTGTAACGTTGAGCCTCATTTGCTCAAAGGTTTACATAGGAACTTTCTTAATCAATATTATTTATATATATTTTGATGATGGCCCATCTTTTGAGCCAATAAAACTTTTGATGGCACTATTCCGTTAACTCTTTTCTATACCCCAAGATGTTTCAAGTAGCCTTACAGCGGCATGTGCCCTATTAAAGCATCCGACTTATCTTTTAAAGTGACGTTTCTTACTTGAATCACTTTTATGGATAATTGCTGTGCTTGTATGTGGGCTAGTTGCTGCCAAAGCAATATGTGATCTATTGTGTCCTTGAGGATCTGTAGACCTCTGAGGAGTGTCTCTGAACAGTATAAACAGTGAACATAGAAAGTAAAGCAAGGCTGTGGATAACAGTGCCTCCCTACCCCTTCATATCTTTTCCATGTACACAGTTCTCTTCATTTCTTTATATGCCACAACCGTTTCATGAAAAACTACAATATTTCCATGTTATCCTTGCCTGAATCCTTGTCCTGTGTCTGTGAATGTTTTTTTCTTCTATAGTGGTTAATGTGCCTTACGGCCACTTCAAAGCACTATAGGGAAATCTGCGAAAGTGGAGGTGGCGTTCGGAAAAAAGGTAGTAAGCGAAGGGCACGAGTAGTGGGATGGGTTTGGAAGGGAAATCAGGGGTGTTCATGCAGAGAAGAAACAGTATCTGAAAAGGAAGTCAAGCTTTGCCATGGAGTACTTGGAGAAGAGTGCTTCCATAGAGGAGTTTCAAGCATGCAGTTCTCGACCCCTTTTTTCACTCTGTCTGCAGGCAGGCCTTACCCGATAACATGTACCTGGGGATCCGAGAGCCAAAGTGAGAGAGGGGAAAGGCTGGAGTCAATGCCAAGTGTATACCCATTAATTTCCTTGAATAGCTGGTGCTCCTGTGAGGTCAAGTACTTTGTGTTTGATCGAGGTCTTCCACCTCTAAATGCTATAAGGCCAGCTGTAACACTCCTAGCCTATAACCCCCTCTCCCCCGGACGAGACTACAAATCTCAAAATCTGACCCTTGGTTGGATTCACTGTAGGTGCCCCATTGGACAAAACATTATGGTCTCATTTGTGATGTTCGGGAGAGGTGGCAGATGTAGGATGCACAACTCTGTTTAAACATCAGAATTGGGTCCAGACTGTGCTGAGGGAGAGAGGTTCTGAGCATGGCACCTTTAATCGGAGTGCAGTATCACCCAATGACTATTGCCACATTTGGATAGAGTAGCGGCTCTTGACCGATGCCGCGTCTGGACTGCATTGGGAATGTTATTGAGGCCAGATTTGGATGGAATCGCGAACACTAGCTTGCCTCACATATAAACAGGTTTCTCAAAGAAGGCCAAGGTCCAAATTTGGACACAGTTGTGAATATTGGTGGACGTCATATATGGAAGGGATTTTGAATGTCGGCTGGTGCCGAAATGCAGAGATATTCACACGCCACACCCAGAAAGAACGCGGAAATTTAGCACATCACTTCTAGACAGCGATCCAATAACCCACTAACAATTTCACCCCTCTGCATAAACCTCTCAAATGCTAACCAAACACAACCCTATAGCACAACAAACCGCACAAACTTCACTACACCGCACCAACAAAACAAACCACACATAGACTCGCACAACAGCCCACAATGGCTACCAATCGGAAAATACCCCAAGCCCAGCAAACCGTGTTAACCAGACTGAGGCTGGCAACGGCACATCACTCCTCTCTTGCACTTTTTCCCGCTTACTCCCACCCACTAACTCACCCCCTCACTTTTCAGAGCCGCCAGAGCGCCAGGGGACCACTATGGTGGTGATAGTGCGCGTTACAAATATCCTTTAACATTATCATTAACAATGTCTACCTAACCCCACCCAAATAGCTCACAATCGACCCCGATTTGGAAGGTCAGATGAACACTTAAGACAAGTTTCTGTCCAAAAAGGCCAATTTTCTCATTCTCCGCAATAACTATGCAACCTGGTGTATTTCAATGGAAAGTTAGTTGGCCCACTATTTATTTTTTTAATGAGCACGTTTGCTATAACTTGGAACGGATTGAGATTTTGCATACATTGCATCAGGACATCTCAACCTACACTATTGTTATCTCCAAACGTACCCAGTGCCAAGCATTAACGTGTATCTTTTCAGTTGACAAGTGAAGATGCAAAGCAGAGAACACAGAACTGGCAGGGGAATCTGGTCAAGAGCACACAAGAAATCTAGAACATGAACCCATACATATGTGCATCATATAGACCAAGATCCTTAATGTGTTAGATAAGACGGTTACTACAGAAATAATGAAAGGCATCTAAAGGTGAACAAGGAAGATCCTTCTGCTGATAATTCGCCTCAAGTAGCTCCTTAACCCCAATAATAATAATTATTATTATTACTGACAGCATCAAATCTATTTATAGCACACAAAATGGCAGGCTCTGAAACTTAAGCCACTACCTCTTTTCCTCCCACTCCTCTCACTCATTCAAGGAAGTGAAAGAAAAGTACAAGACAACAAACCGGGAATACATGCAAAGTCGAGCAAGCCCAAGAAACGTAATCACTGCATGCCATGGTTCATCACCAAACTGCGCTGTTCTCAGACCAGGGTGCACTGCATGCACAGTGCTGGCTAAAGAGGTGCTAAACAGTGTACGCTCAGGAAGCCAGTAAATGCTGACTAGCACAGCAAATTTGTAGTTCAGGAAGTTACAAATGATCAGGAACTAAGGACCAGCAACTCTGTCGCAATAGGAACATTGCATACATTACCGACGCTGGTGTGAAGCGAACTGAAGCTTTTAAAGCTTACTAAGGATCGCATGCCCTTGGGCGTGACCAGCGCCAACACTGGTAAGCCACAAGTGGCGGCCCGCTTCCTTCTCCTACCTCATTGTTGCCAGGATGTAGGCACAGCTGTGTGCGCGCAGTCTAGAAAATGTAGTCTTTGGAATAAAAAAGCATTCCAGCTGAAACAGTCACAAAATGGATCAGGAAGGAAATTCACAAATGAAATCGCCATGCTTTCAGATCCTGACAAGTGTACGCAAAGTTCAACACTCCAAAGGCCGAATGGTGCGATGACTGGTCCGAAATCAACTGAATCACGAAATCTCTGGACAAGAACTTCTCACCCTTTTTACAGTGGGCTTGTTTGCCAATTCATGAAACCTCAATGAAGAGAAAGGTGAACACCTCCACAGGGTGTTGACGGGGGAGTGAACAGAGGCAGAGGATTGTGTTTAATGAGTGGCTGGGCAGATCGGATACGAAAAGGAGTGGGGCTAATGTGTTTTTACTGCAGAAGACTATATTTGGCTTGATGAATAGTTACCTGAGTGTGAGAAGTGGGCAACCCTGGATGCATGTCACAAGACTGGAAGAGCAGTTCACTGCAGTCCTCGGACTCGGGGGTGGGGGATTGGGAGGGGGAACTCAAATTACAAATCTAACATGCCTGGCTGGGAGAGGGGTACTTTTCAGATGACTGGCCCCGAAATTAATTATATTGGTAGATAATCTAGCACGCAGCTATGCATGCCTTTTTAAAGTTTAACTGCAGGCTTTGGTGTGAGAGAACCAGACTTGTCTCAGGGACATACAGTCTTTTCTCATGGTTGGCCCATATTCACTCAGATCCATCCAACAAGTGTTACCTGCCTGTTTTTGTCCATGGCTGCTACGGATTGCTTATGGTGAAAGAGATACAAAGGAATAAGAGAAAAGAAAACCGGTAGTTTAGGCTTCATCTTATCTAACAGTTGGAAAGTCATACAAGTCTCAAATGCATTTTCTGGGTAATTGGACAAGATAATAAAAAAGGTTGAATTGGCATACATTTATGATTTGCGGGCTGCAATGTTCAACCTGAGTTACAGAGAAAATGCTGTGGGGGAGAGGGCGTTTGGAGGCAAATTATACGGAAAATTTAAAGGAAGGTCAATATATTTGCAAAACAAGCAAACAAAAACCTTTCTGTATTTGTCTAAGGCGCTTACTATCCTACTCGTGGTCCAGCTAATGCATTTCAGATTTGTATGTTAAAGTAATAGGTAGCTATAATTCCCCAACTTCAGGTCGAGGGCCACAGGCTGTCACTGTGTGAAGACAGGAACTTTTGAATTAGCAACTTTTAGATTTAAACCTGTACTTTGTGCACCCAGCTGGTATTTCAAAAGCCTATATTTTGGAGTGGTCGCTTTTTTGTGCTTTCAAATGCACACACCAGATATCCCTATGCACTGCACTTTGACTGCCTGGTGAACTCCAAATGGAGAAAACATTTGCCCCTTTCTTCATATTCTATCAAAGTACGGCATTACATGCTTCTTCTCTTGTGATAAAGACTGCAACACTTTAAGTAAAATCTGATACAGTGATACAGTGTGTATCTTTCCAGGACAGTTAACCTTGATTTTGGAGAGAGCCAAAATGGAGGTCTCTGCCCCAAAAGAGGTTGTTCCCTGTGGCGATGGATGTTAAAGGTGTAATACAGGCAGATTGGTGTACTGTTACACAGGCAGATCACTGAAGAAGGGCTGAGTTCGAAATGCATTGGATCGGCGTGTATGATTAAATCCTGTGATTTCGTTTACAAAAAGAAGTGTTAGTCTTCATCACAAGCTAAGAAACATATTATTACGTTGTTAATGAATTACTTTGATATAATATGAAGGAATAGGCATATGGTTTTTCCATTTGAGTTCACCCAGCTACTAATTAAAGGAATTCGGGGTATATCGGGTCAGCTTGTGAGAATTAAGTATTTTATATACTGTGCTCCAAAACTCAAGAACCACAAGAGTTCCATTCCTTTGGGAGTTAAATCCCATCCCGCTTGTGAAAGCTTGTTCTGCTTAACTACCAAGCTCTGAAGCTCTGTCAGCCAGTCCCAGCAGCACAATACGTGCCTTAGAAAACTGCAGGGATGTCTTTCTTTTCTTTTTGCAAATATACTAACTCCTGTTTAAATATTCTGTATAATTTGACCCCCTGCCACCATTTTCTATTCAACTCATGTTGAAGAGTTTCGTTGGTGTTGCATTCCACAAATAATGTGTGTGTTCCAGTCCAATTATAATACACTTGCAAAGACAACTGTATTACTGTCATTCAATGAAAAATAAAAATGAATATTGCATTGTTTGAAAAGAGTGCTGAGTTGTGGGAGAGCATAGTTCTTTTTTTTTAATGAATATTTTTGGTAGTATGAACATTCTAATACTTCTCTCCCCATCCTCATGTTGAAGATAATTAGACAGAACTCCTAGTAGACTATCACCTTTGAATTCGATGTTTCCCAGCCCTCCTGTTGCTGTTGACCTGAAGTCAACTAGTCCACTTATGTCCTAGGATTTAGTCCAGTTAGGTTGTCACCAATATGATGTACGACTAACAACTTTCCTTTTTGTGCTTCGGTGTCCCATCCGGCTGCAATGATATAATGTCTTAACAGTGATGGTGTTATGAAGACTGCTTTGTGGCTAGGGTAGTTGACCCTTCATAAGCCTTCTTTTTTCTCATCTCCTTAGGTCAGCACAGCAACGGGGCCGCTAAAGGACGCTCAACGCCCATCCTGTCTTGAAGACTGACTATCGTCTAGCCCACTCGGGGGTACTGTGCACCACCTGAGCAGAGGCCATGACCAGCCGGGGAGCAACAAGGCCGAATGGTCAGACCCAGACGAGTAAAATCTGTCAGTTTAAGCTGGTACTTCTGGGGGAGTCAGCAGTGGGAAAGTCCAGCCTTGTCCTGCGCTTTGTGAAGGGACAGTTTCATGAGTATCAGGAAAGCACCATTGGTGGTGAGTTCAAAGTTTTCAGCAGTAACCTCCTCGGAAGACAAATGGCTTCTTCAACTTAAGATCAATGGATTTGTACATTGAGTGTCCAGTACTCCAAGCACTGGCACATAAATGTTTGGTTAGGAGGGCAAGACCCGTTTTATTTGTGATTTAAAAAAAAATCCTTCTTCAGATCAAATTGTGGGGTTCCAACACTGGTTAGAGCAATGTATTATTTTAGATAGATGGGCAACTGGCTTTGTAACAAGTGTGAGACAGGCAGGCATGGTATCAAGCGACGACACAGACAACAGAATTCAAGTTACAAGGAGCTTTATTAAAATGTCAGGATGTTATAATGCCTAACCTGCACTATAACTAAGGTAGGGATTTCTCCTTCCTAAAGAAAACTAAAGAAAGTCTGTCTAAAAGTCCAAATTAAAGTTCTGTTTGTTTCCAAAACATATGCTTGTTCTCACATCTACAAATTAAAATGTGGGATTCTTCTTAACCAAAATAGTGTTGAAAAGTAGTCTCAGCTGTTGTCAGCATAAGTTAGACCTTCTACTTCAGGCTCAATACAGTTCCAATAGCTGTGTGTTTCACCAATGTCTAACCAGGCCGTGAGGTTCCCTTCCCCAAGTTCGATATGGTATTGTTCACACAAAAAGAAGATCTTGAGGTTTCCCTTCCCCAAGATAACGCTTCTCAGTTCCTTCAAGTCCCAGGGTTCCCTTCCCCAAGATTTCAATATAGTATTTATTCTAAAGTCATTTGTTCAATGTAAGAAAACAGGTTCACTTGATCTGCCTTCTGGCATGCATTATCAAGTAGTTCAGTTTTCAGTGGTTTACTTACAATGTTCTTTGTTTTTTTTTTTAATATATTTTTATTTTATTTTTTAAGGTCAAACAAACACACTACAACTGTTTCAAAACATAGAAAGCATCATATTTCAACACATTTTCAAACTCTCCCCTCCCCCTTTAAACTAGAGCCGGTTCTCACATATCGTTTACGGGAACATCACTGGGTGGCACACTACCTAGACTGCCATCAACCGGGTCCTCTGTTTCGTTGTCACCCTGGTGAGGGTTTACCAACGAGGCCACCAATTGCCGCCAGGCCAGCAAGGGCCCTACTTCTTCTTTGCCCCCCCTGGTGACCGCATCAAACCAGACTACGGATTCAGCTTCCGCCCATCTCAAGAGGTCTGTCCACCATAACTCCACCCTAGGTCTATGGGCCGCCTTCCAGCCCATGGCGATCCTACGTTTGGCCAAGACATAGGCCTGGTCCTTCATCTTGCTTATGTGTTTCAAGTGCCGGGGTCTAGGGAATAGTCCAAGCAAGCATGACCAGGCCGATTCCACATCCAGCACCACCCCCCCGCCAGCCAGTTTCGTCTTGACCTCATTCCAAAATCTATGCACCTCCGGGCAAGCCCAAAACATGTGTAGCAGTCCCGCGTTCACCTCCCCACACCTGGGGCATTGCTGTATAGCTGATCCCCCAAACTTTGCAATCTTCCTGGGGGTTAAATAATACAATGTTCTTTGTTGGTTATCATTTAGGGTTCCCTGGTCTAAGCGCAGTTATCAGACCACACCATCCATCCATCCATTACAGGTCACGCAGCCGGAAATCCTATGCTTCTGCTTGGCTTGCTTCAGGTTGACTCTAATTTTTATAATCGTAGTAGAAGAAATAATCTTTATTTCAGCAGCATCACCATAAAAGCAAAAAAACAAGTAATCAGATAAAAACATTTAAAATACAGGGTTAAACCATAAAACAGGCTTTTAAAATGATAAAATACATTTCATTCTCGAGTCCCAGGCATTTTCAAAAAGGCTAAATGGGTTTGGTTGCTGGCAGGATTTTGATAACATAAGAAAAATTCCATCGATTCTTTTGTCCTCCATGTTGTGCTTTGTATAAGTAGGGACACGCCACTTGCAGCCGATGTCCCTGTAACGGGGGCATGTAAACAAGAAGTGCTCAAGGTCTTCATCTCCCTGCCCACAGATTTTACAGAGGGGTAGATCACCTTTGGCCCAACTGCTTACAGCCGCTGCCAATGGGAGTATCCACGCCCTTGCTTTTAAGAACAGGGTGCATGCTTCCTTGTCATCGGTGCTAGATAAATATTTTTCTCGGCCAAACAAGTGCTTCCATTTGATGCATTATGCTTTTGCATCAGCCATGCAGATCTCTGAAAATGTAACCTTATAGTACCAGTCCCTATATCTCTGCTTGATGCAGTCATTTGCTACCGCATGGTCCTGGGGTTCAGGTGTGATCATGGGTGGGAGGCCAAGTGTCCTAGTAAGGTCAGAGTGTAACTAACCCATGGGAGGGCTCTAACGCCTTCTTGCGCAAGTACATCAAAGAGGGCTTCCTTGTAAGTATGAAGGGCGGGTGAGGTGCTCAGTTTGTGGCAATACATCAGGGGTCAGAGTTTAGCATCAAAAGCAACACCCTCCACCCTCGTTCAAATCTTAAAGGAATAGATGGGGCTCTCTTTGGGAGGGTGAGGAGATTTTTCAGCATTGCCATTTCTTTTGCACCATCCTACCGAGATCAGAGTGGCCCCAAACACTCAGCGCCATACATAGCAGACGAGTTTGCCCAGGTCCTTAGGACTTCCAGGGCCTGGGACACTGCGTTGCCCCCATAATAATTCAGGAAACCTCGCACCACCGCCTCTTGCCTTTAATAATTAAGTAGGGAATTTTATATTTGTCTTCCCCAGGATCCGTTTACGTCGACTGACCCCCAGATGGTCATAGAATGTGACACACTCAATCTCAAGCTGCCCCAAACAAATTGGGGAAGGGGTTTCCCGTGTCTTTTGGACCAAAGTATAGCCTTGGTTTTGTTCAGATTAATTACAACCTCGCTGATATCAAGGTGAACAAATGTAATGCCTTTTGAATATCTCCTCTGGTCTTGCTAATCAGGGCTGTATCGTCTGCATACAGCAGGATGCCAGTTTTCCTCCCTCCTAACATAGGGACATCCATGTTGCATTGGGAAATCTCTTCAGCAATTTGATTATGTATAAGCTGAAGAAGGTTGGGACGACAACGCACCCCTGCTTCACTCCCCTAGAAACCGGGAAGGGCTTGGATAGGCCTTTGTCTGCTGGAACATGTACACAGGCGTAAGTTCCTACATGCAGGCGGCGTATGGGTGCCAGTATATTAACAGGGACCCCCATCTGAAATAGGTGAAGCTATAACCTAGATCTAGCGATTGAGTCAAAGGCTGCACGTAACTCAATGAACACCAGATAGAGATTTTGGTTCCTAAGTCGCATATATATCCCCAAGGAGAGATAGCCTAAATACTTGGTCCACCGGGCTAAAGCCCATTCTAAAACCTGCCTGCAGATCTGAGATAGCATTTCTTTCGAGGATTCAAGCCTCCAGTTTTCTTAAGATTTTTCCATAAATGTTGGAGGCTACGTCAATTAAAGGCCCGTAATTTTGGCGGTCTCCCTTGTCCCCTTAACGGGAACTATAGTCGCACCTCGCCAAGACTCGGGTATGAGATGGGTCTTGAAATGTTTGGGAACAGATGTTGTAGAACAGGTCCCCATATTCTTACTTCAGTGCTGAAAGGTTCCCCCGGAATTGCGTCTGGTCTAGGCGCTTTCCCCTCTTCTGTGTGCCGATTGCTTCCTCCACTTCCTCTAGGGAAATATCCAACATATAGTGTGACAACAGAGCCTCCGACCCCGTTTGTTCATGGTTGGGCAGTAATTGTGCATCAGAGTCCTGATAAAGGGAGTTGAAGTGCGAGAACGACATTCCTCAGGGATAGTTGGAGCAGCAACACAGGACGACCGCTCTGTATGCTCGGACACTATCTTCCAGATGGCTGATTCCTTTTTTTTCAATCTTGTCGCTAGCTGGAGTTCTTCCCACTTTTTCTCACTGAACCTTTCTCTTTTGTCCTCCAACAAGGTTTGGTACTCTTGCCTAATCAGACTTATTCGGGAGGCATTCCTGCTCTTTGTCAGTTTCACAATTTGGGAGCAGCTCTGATTCCTTTTGGTGCCACTCCCGATCAAACCACCCGTTTGTGACAGCCTCGTAGCACCTGATTTGGTCACCAACGGGTGCCCCTTACACGGTACCTCCTCCATGCATACATCCTTCCAACTGAGATTCCTTTTTCTTCACACAGGGACTGAATCACTCCGTCTCATAGCACATAAATTCTATTTTTTTCTCATGCACATATTTGTTCAGGCATCAATCGCTGTGCCTCATGATTACAGTGCTTCCCCACCACAGTCTCATACATTTACTGCGTGGAGTGCTTGGGCCCGGCCAATGTCTGGATCCTCTGTGTGATGTGCAACATTTTCTTCCACAGGACTATTTGAGACCGGCGAAAGAAGTAGGAGGAAGTTCTTCACATACTAGCACATCCTCATTTGATGGATTTCTTGAATCGGCTAACTACCCTTTTTTTTAGAGGACATTGTGGCCGTTTACATGTTCCCCATGGAGGACCAAACCGGGAGGGGTTCTCCGAACCCTTCCCTTAGCCGTAAATCATCGAAGCTTGCACAGAGGTCTTCCCTAGTGCTTGCCTGTTATCCATCGAGAGTGCCACAGTGCACACCCTGACTGGGAGAGGCCGTTTGGGCTGTCACCCCAACTGTGAGGCTTGCATTCACAAGGTTTCCCCTAAAGCTTCTCCAGAGCTTACATGGGCACCACTGAGAGGACGGTGCCTACTGGGGCACACCCCTTAGTACTTCACAAGTAGTCTTGCAGAGCCGCACTCTGCAACCCAGAGCCCTTTTGCTCTCTGGCATTGCCTTCTCAGCCAATTACAACCACAAATCCACACCTTTCTAGATCAGAACCCCTTATAAATATGGGTCCTTTTTAATCTCCCTCAATGGTTCCGCCATCCTTATCATAGTCTTAAAAAGGTAAGGAGTGGCGCCTTCTTAACCAGACCGGGGAGACAAAACTACTTTTAGTACCTTATTCTTGCTTATCATTCTACTCTGCGTCAAACTGGGAGTCTGGGTGCTTGCGGCACAAAGCCGGGGTCAAATTGGGGCACTGCATCTAGGGGATTGCGGCCTGATTCTCATTGGTGACAGCTTGTGGGTAGAAGATGCTGGGAAACACTAGGGTCGGAGGTGCTGGAATACTGTGCAGCCTCACAGAAAACCTGCCTTCTGCAGCGAGCGACCTCCAAATCTCATTGTGATACTGCAGCAGTGATGACTTGTGGCTTGAAGAAGCTGGTAGCCAGGTAGGTGATGTCATGTTGGTAATGATAGAGGACACAGTGGTTCTCGTATTGGAGACTGCGTTAGCAAAGTTGAAAATTAATCTGCTGGTTTCCTTGCAGCAGCTTGGAAGTTGTCCAAGGTGCCCAAACAGGCGTAAAAGCGCTTCGGCAATGCAGGTATATCCAGGGGTCCGGCCATTTCCCCTCTTCTGGCTCTGCCTCGCCTGTCAGCCCCTATGCACACTTACGCCCAGGTGATTGACACTTAGATTTAGAAAGATCGCTCTGAGCTTGTCTAAGAACACAGTGTTACCATCTCTCCCCTAGCGAAGCTCCTCAACCTTCTGCCCTACCATCCATTGAAATCTAGACCACTCTAAACTCGCAGATTAATTATCAAGATATTTTCCCTAAATCAAAACAAAGAAAGGATGTGTCTAAATGTTCAGGTGAGAATGTGGTTAAAAATCTAGTTTTTAGTTATCCAGTTTTAACAAAATGTGTCCCAACAATCACCAACACAGTTGGGTTATGCCTTGCTGGTCCTGTTTTCTTAACTGTTGCTGACAGATGACCAACCTTTTCATTTAGGATAAGAACAGATTTGTTGTTACGTCAAGTATTTAGAAAATGCATCCCCAATAGCTCATAGGCCTCTTGCACCATGGTTAGATTTACAAACTTCATTGGGCGGGACAAAGACTGATATGCAAATGGATATTTCCCATCTGTGAAAGGTACAGTGAGCAAAAAGTGTGTGCTGCAAACTCTCATCTCAGAACTGGTTATCATGCCATGTTCTTTCTGGAGAGGAGCGCCTGCTACCTTTTTTTAAAATATTTGCAAGGAACTTGGGGTTGGTCACCCTGAATTACCTGGGGGCAACCAGACGTGGACTCCCTGCTCACTGTTCTCAGAGAGACAAAGCTTCACCTCACTGATGAGGCCCAACAAGGCTGAAACACATGTATGGGGTTGCTTTTGGTACTCTAGTTCAGAGAGGAATTGCCATAGCATTTCGGTGCTGGACTGCTCATCTGGGCGGGACAAAGACTGATATGCAAATGGATATTTCCCATCTGTGAAAGGTACAGTGAGCAAAAAGTGTGTGCTGCAAACTCTCATCTCAGAACTGGTTATCATGCCATGTTCTTTCTGGGGAGGAGCGCCTTCTACCTTTTTTTAAATATTTACAAACTTCATTGTGCAAAAAGGTTAAGCCACAGAAGCATGTGGCCCGATGAGCAATTTTTTGTTTTTGGTTCTCTAAGTGTTCTGTTAATCGATTTTATGCTTGTCTCTTCAGAAGTGTGCCAGCGGAAACATGTAATATGTGTATATTGCTACTTTTGCATTCAGTTTGCTGTTCTTCACATACTGTTGTTGGAATTATCTCTTTGTTCGAATTCTCTCTTTAATAGTACATGAATTAAATTTCACTAAGACATCCCTAGCTTTCTCGTTTGCTGTTGCTGGTTTCCGGTCTACCTGGTTTGCTCAAACAATGTTGAGGTTGGCATCGGAAGGGAGAAATTAGGTCAACTCATCTTTAAAAAGGGTATGCAGTGTTAATAACAAAAAATAAATAATGACAAACTTTTTCAGTGACACCTGAATAAAAACAAAAAAGTAAAATTATTTAGTAAAAGTATATGTACGGGGCTTGGGGTAAGGGATTAAAAGTGGTGGGGAGAGTGGGGGGATTTTATTCGTTATTAAAGTGTCACTGAAAAAGTATGTTATTTCTTTTGTCATTATAAACACATGGAACCTTTCAAGAGTAGAGCAAGCCCTCTGCCTTCTTTCAGGAATTTCAAGCACACATTCCCTCTACGAAAGTGATTTTCAAGATCACATTTGTCCAATAACTGATTTGATAGACATTCCAAATCTTCAATTTCTTCCTGTAGTTTAAGCATTTAATTTGACACATCTATGACCGTATCCTCATTATTGCCTACTCTTTCAACTAGATGTACATTTTACATTCTCATTCCCTAGATTCTTCCAGAGTTCCCTTCTCAAGGCTGCAACCTCCTGCTTCATACTATCCTTTACTACTCTCTGCCAGGTGCTCTTTGGTGAAGGATATTGCTGTATTAGTCAAATACCCTTCCATAGATGGGGCTTGCTCTTGGTTGTCAAATAATTGTGGCAAGTGCACTCCCTGAAGGCACTCTTGAGCAGATGCAGTTGAGCCGATCATTCAGAGTAAGGAAAGTGTTCAAAGGTACTTTCAGGGATCTTCTTGTGTGCCCAGCGTGATGACTCCAATGGAGTCATCAGGAATCCCCGGTTTGTAACCTCCTCGCATGTGGCTTGGGGACGGAAGCCACTCCCTGATCCTGACCCTTGGGGCGGTTTCATGAGGGAGGATCACATGGGAGGAGACTACCGGGGGAGATAGTATGACTCCATTGGGGGAGTCCTAGTGTTCCCCCTTTCCCATGAGGAAATCCCTCTGATACCAGAGTTCCTGATGGCCTATTGTAATTCGAGGCAGGCCCCCACCCCCACCTTTTACCCAAACATTCACAACTTACATATAACACATTTTGTTCTTGATGTGCCTTTTTCTGAAGACTGTGAGGAAAACCATCCAGGAGCTGAAAGCCCAAAGAAAGTTATGGACTTCAACTCCCATAACCACTCCGGTACTAAGATGAGGAAGACATATGCAGAGTAGTTGTTTTTCTGAACCTTTAATGAGCAGGACATTTAAAAATGGCAGGAGTATTGCTGCAGAGAGAGGTACAGAGAACTGTGCAGCAGGAGCCGTTGCCAGTCACTCCAGGCCCCTGAACACGAAGCACACAGACTGAGCCAGCAAAGCAGAGGATGCCGCTGGAGAATAGAGAGGTACGCTGCATGCGAGCAAGGAGGACTGTGGAGATGCCAGAAGCAGTGCAGAAGCTTCTGTCCTTCCTGTAACAGGAAGCTTCCCTGGAAGGATTCACACTAAGCGTGTAACCTTTGCCTCCTTCGGGACCACGCCGAAAAACAGTGCAAGTCTTTCAAACTGTTTAGGCCAAAAAGGACCAAAAACGAAACGCTGGGCCTTCCACGTCATGTAGGCTGAAGCCGCCATGAACGTCGAGGGAGCCTCCAGCTATGGCAGTGTCGGAACTCCGACAGGCAGGCTGGCAGTTCCTGGCAGCCCTGACTCCGACAGGCAGGCTGGCAGTTCCGCTACATAGACAAAACCCGGCCGGTCAAGCATCTCCATTACACGTTGCACCAAGCACATCCCCCATGGCCGACAGTCGACCACGTCATTGACCGATAGGCCACACGTGGTGTCGAAGATAAGGTCCGAACAATCTCTGTCCTCTGGGCCATCGCAGTCACGATCACCACATGACAAGCCCCCAAATCAGATACCGAGTCTGTTTCCGACACAGTGTCCAAATCTGGAAAGTCCTTGTGTTCCGGCGGCAGTGCGTCAAAAGTTGCGTCGATGGCCCCTGCAAAAAGTTTAAAAATTAGCGAGTTAATCAAGAGACGCAGTCACGATCGCCACATGACAGGCCCCTGACACCCTACTGAAGGCCAGAACGTCAAAAAGCTAAAAGTCTTCGACGCCCCAAGCCTCAAAATCACGAGGTTCAATGAGTAGAGATTATTCTGGCTGTGCGGGCACTCTTTCAGGGCCAATGCACTCCAGAGCCCCTGCCTACTCCTGCTCCCTCAGTGTTGACAAGCTCCTCCCAGTGGAACCCAGAACAGTTTTATAGGGTCATGAGGAGAATGTCCAGTTTTGAAAATGTCTTTGATCAGCACCCAGATTAACTCCGCAACCTTCAAGGGCCCCAGCAAGGCAAAGTAGCTAGCAAACAGCCCAGCGCCAAAGGAGCCCACCTGGAACCTACACAAACTGATACCTCGTTATATCAGGACGTGGCTCAGGACACATATTATTACGACACCCAAGACTCACAAGACCCTGACTCATTTACAGACCTAGAAGAGCAAGGAGACACAGGGGACTTAGACCAATACTATAACGGTGATGAGGTATACATCATCCAATCACCAGACCATACCGACCAACCAGTAGCCGGCTCCCCGGTGGACAACCAGCTGCAGTACAATGACCTGCTCTTAAAGGCTGCAGAACATTTTAAGAAAGATACTCAGGAAGCTGAAGTCCATAAGGACTTTGTAGAAGACATCCTTGGGGAAAAAGAAAGCAGCCCTCTATGCTTTCCCCAGTCTGACAAGGGCAGTCAACCCACGCATTGAAAAGATGTTCAGACCAGCCCCATCAGACCCAATGTACATCAGGTGGCCGCTAAAGACCGACTCTCTAGTAGTTATCGCTACATGAAAGAGAGCCGGAACACCCTTAGCCTCTGTCGAAGCCCCTCCTCACAAGGAGAGTAAGACAATCTACACCTTGGGCAGGAAAGTAGTTTCCCCGGCTGCCTATCAAGTGAGAATCGCTAACACTACGCTATTATCCAGCTATAATTGCTACAAGGGGGATGAGGTTGGACAACATATATGCTCTGTTCCAGAGCCCCTTAAGACACAGCTCTTGGACACTATTGCTGAAGGGAGACAAGCAGCAAGCTGCATTCTTAAAAATAAGACACAGCAGATAATGCAGGCCAAATTGTGGCAGAAGGTACCCTCATCAAATGCCATGCATGGCTTTGTCAATCGGGTTTCAAATTGGAGACCAGACTACCCTTTTAAACCTACCCATCAAGCCCAACGCATTATTTAGCAAAGTGGTTGAGGACGCACTAGAAAGTGCAATGGAGGAATACGACACCCTCAAATCCCTGGGACAACTCACTAACAAACCCTTTATATAGAGAGGAGGTTCAAATACACACGGTTTAGAGGACAGATCTCCCAGCGGCCCTTCAATTACAACCAGGGTGGGCAGAGTTTGTCCTGGGTTTCTTCACAGGGGCAGCCCTCCCAAAAGACTTTTCAAAGTGGCCAGGAAGGTCCAGAAGTAGGGGCAGATCCTCCTCCTCAAGGGGGGGCTCCACCCCTCCTAAGCAATGACCAACCGCTACAGGTCCCCTCCCATGCCTCTCCATTAGGAGGCCGTATTTATCATTTACCCACGCATGGGAGGGATCACGTCAGACAAGTGGGTACTTTCCACCGTCGCAGGAGGGCTATTGCATAGAGCTAATACAATCACCAGCCAACCACCCTCCCAAGACAAAGATAAACTACACAGGAAGAACAACTGGAAGAACAACTGATCCTGTTAGAAGAAGTCTAAGCACTGCTACTAAAAGATGCCATAGAAATCGTCCCAGCAAACCAGGTAAGCAAGAGCATTTATTCAGTGTACTTTCTTGTGCCAAAAAAGACCTAAGAATGTGCTTTGTCCTGAACCTGCGCCCTGCAAACACATATGTCAAGCCACAACAATTTTGCATGACAACGCTACAGGAAGTAATCCCACTGCTAAAACGGGGGAACTACATGGCAACCTTGGACATGAAAGATGCATTTTTTCATATTTCAATGTTCCCATCGCACAGACAGTTCCTGCACTTCAAAATAGCGAATCAACACTACCAATTCAAGGTGCTACCCTTCGGCATAACCTCCGCTCCAAGGGTTTTCACCAAGGTACTAGCAGTAGTGGCAGTGCACCTACGCAGAGAATCAATCCCAGTGTACCCTTATCTGGACGACTGGCTGATAACAGGGGAATCTCCCCAAATTTGCAATCAAAATATGCAAAGAACAATCAATCTTCTGTTCCAATAGGGATTCTTAATCAACGAGAAAAAAAGCAAGTCTTGTTCCAAGCAAAACCAAACAGTTCTTAGGAGCTGTCCTAAAGACAGAAGAGGGTCTAGTCTTTCTGTCAAACGAAAAAGTGCAAAGCATACTGCTGCAAATACCCCAGTATCTATCCGGTCGCCAAATAACCGTATGCAAAGCAATGCGCTTGCTTGGGAGGATGGCCTTATGCATTTACCTGGTTCCGCACGTATGGTTGCGTAAGCGCCCAATGCAAGAGTGGTTCGCGAAACAGTGGTCTCAGGCAATCAGTCAGTAGGACGATCTAGTGGTTGTTTCGCTAACCCTAGTTCAAGGGCTATACTGATGGACAAAGGAAAATCTGTTCACAACCCTACAGTGTAAGCTATTGTCACAACAGACGCATCTCTCAGCGGGTGGGGAGCCCATTACCTTCACCACACAGCGCATGGCCTGTGGACCGGGATCACAGCCCAAAAGCACATAGACCTCTTAAAGCTACTAGCAGTGTTCAACGCCCTAAAAGCTTTTCATGTGCATCCGTCAGGCCAAAAAGTACAGATCCTTACAGGCAGCACCACTGCCATGTTTTACATAAACAAGCAGGGAGGCACACACTCTCCAAGTCTGTCCAGGCTATCACAAAGCATTTTGGAAGTGGGCACTCAAGCGGAACATGTTCCTAGTGTCGCAGGGGAACTCCAATTCTCTGGCAGACTCATTAAGCCAAGATCCTCTACCTGAAGAACATGAGTGGCAGCTCAGCAGAAAAATCTCAGCCAATATTTTTTCCCTCTGGGGCTATCCACCCAAAACACACCATGCCCAGACTTTGCATCCAGGTTTCCCCAACCTGGGTCCAAGGGGAACGCCCTGTGGATCAGCTGGTCGGGGAAATTTGCCTACGCTTTCCCTCAACACCGCTTCTGAGCAGAATAGTGAACCAGCTGAACCAGGAACAAATGACGCTAATCCTGGTTGCTCCTATGTGGGTGAGACAACCCTGGTTTCCGCATCTGCGCAAACTGGCGATGTGCGATCTAATCAAACTCCTGTGTCCCTTCAACATGCTCACCCAGCATGGGGGGACAACATTGTACCCACGTCCTCAATCCATGAACTTGGCAGCTTGGCTCTTGAAGTCAGAGTTTGGCCATTTAAAACTAAATCAAAGGTGTATGAAATCCTCAGGGAGGCACATAAACCAAACACCAGACACTGTTATTTTAACAAATGGAAAGGAAAGGATTTGTAATATGGTGCCAGTCAAAAAATGTAAACCCCATCAAATGTACTCTATTGCACATTCTTCATTACATGCTCCACTTACTAGACTCTGGTCTAGTATTCAACTCCATCAAGATCCACCTAGCGGCTCTTTCCGCGTACACCACGCCTCAAAGCAAGGTGTCCTGGTGGAAGGTCTCTGTCATTCAGGCATTCATGGAACTAGTTGAGGTTTTACCCCTCCATTTCAAACCTGCCTCCAGGGTAGGACCTAGTCAGTGCACAAATCCAGCCTTAAACACCTAACAAATAAAACAGCTTTTCTGGTGGCTATCACCTCCATAAGAAGAGTCAGTGAACTACAAGCTTTGTCAGTGCAAGACCCTTTCTTTGTTATTCACAAAGACAAGTTGGTACTACGAACATACCCTAGGTTTTCACCTAAGTTCATATCTGAGTTCCATGTCAACCAGTCCATTGAACTACCCACTTTCTTTCAAGCTCAGCTGAGAAAAACCTCCATACACTAGATGTAAGGAGGACAGTTCTTTTACTATGTAAGACAAAACCGATACGAAAAACGGACCAACTGTTTGTCTCCATAGCACCTGATGGGGAAGGTGATCACGTTTCAAAAAATGCCATCTTCAGATGGATAGTGAAATGCATACAGCTCTGCTACTCTATCAAACAAGACTCTGCATTTCACAACAAGAGCTCACTCTACCAGGGGTACAGGAGATACTTTGTCCTTTATTGCAAACGTCCTTGTGGATGCCATTTGCAAAGCAGCTACCTGGAGCACTATACATACCTTTTCTCAGCACTGCTGCATTGACAAACATTCTAAAGCAGATGCACATGTGGGACAAGCAGTGCTAAAACCTCTATTTGCCGCTGTACCATCTCACAACCCACCAGATTCTCCAGACACTGCTTACAAATCTATGCATAGCATGTGATCTAAGCAGATCCACAAGCCTCAGAAGGGGATACATTACTCACCGTAATCGTATTTCTGATATTTGTATCTGCTTATAGTCACATACACCCACCCTTCCTCCCCTGTGGAGTAGAAGGTACATAGATGTATTCTGGCTTATCTACTCTTATCTGCTTTATTACATCTGTGCTCGCGCTACACTTCATGCCACCTCATGTCAGAAATAAAACAATCTGAGGGACCTCGACGCGTGAAGGACAATGGGTACAGTGGACGTCACACTGGGGATAGTATTACTAACACGCCTTGTTGATGTCCATTTTCGAGTTTCGAAAACAAAAAATGCAATACGCAGCGGCTAGCACTTGATGGCCTATGCATAGCATGTGAATCTAAGCAGATACAAGCATCAGAAATTCGATTACGGTGAGTAATGTCCCTCTGATATTATAAAGAAAAACCATCTTTGTTTTGTAGTCTGTGCATGTCCTGTTGGGTGCTTTAGGCCCCAGTCAATGGGACGTTGAGTATGTACCTCCACCCGAAGGCCATCTTCAGATTCTAGCCACACGTTGTGCAGAGAAATCCTCTCACCTTTTTCCCCCTGCAGAGAAACTTCAAAAAGCAAGTTTCTTAAAAAAATGCAACCAACTTTTTTTTTTTTTTGGTTTTTTTTTACCACTTCAAAACCCAGATATGTGGTGTTTACTGTGGAGGGGTGGTCGACATTTTTTTTTTTTAATTAAGTCCTGTCTGACTTGTAGTCTTAAGAATGTGTATGAACGGGACAGGCATAAAGAATGTATATATTGCCTTTACCCCATTCACACTTTCTGATAACTGCTATCTGCTAAATTTTAGTGCTAAAACACTAAGAGACGGGCATAGAAAACTGGTTTGCTGACTAGGTCAGAGGAGAGACCATCAGGGCATCCTAAGAAGCAAAAGCTAATGGAGGAGAAATGTTTGCGGTCGACCACTGCAAAGCCTGCCACCGTCCATGGAAATAAGTCCTCCATACCTAATAGATTTAAGGGCCGAACTTCTAAAGCGGCACGCTCCTTGTCAGCATTTTTTTACAGCTATGAAATCATTGACAAATGTTTTGTCGCCGGCCACCCTAACAAAGACCTCATCGACACAAAGGACATCATCAACAGTCTCCCCCTTGTCAACGACACAAAAGTCATTGTCGATGACACCGTCTGCAACAAAATTATCTTCGACTGGCACACCACAACCGACACATAAAATGTCGTCCCCGTAGACACCATACTTGACGATGACAAAAAAATAAATGTCCATGAAAACATTATCGACGACACAAGTGGCTTCATCCAGCCGAATACCATCCTCGTCCGCACACACAGATGGAACAAAGTCGTTGACTAGCATGTAGGTTACAAAAACTACACCACCGTCTACAGGGGACCACCCATCGACAGCGGACCAAGAAAAAGCACCAGAAGGGTGAGAGGGTTCAGAAATCTGAGGCAGACAGCTGTGTGAACAAATGCCATTTCATTAAATTAAAAGGTTGGATATACACCTCACTATCCCTACCCTAGGGTATCTCCCTGCCTAAAATAAACTAAAGGAAACACTCTAACAAAGGATATCTGTCCCTCACACTTATGCTTACAATAAGGTAATGGCAGTTCAAAAGGTAAAAAGAAGATATAGATATATGCATATCAGAATTGAATTAGTAATATAACAGTCTCTGCTTACAATCTGGGTGAAATCCCCTCCCCTAGATTCGAACAGGGCTCTGCTTCACAGTTCCAAAAGGATTTGAAAAAATCCTGTTTCGCAACAAAGTTCCAGAATAGTTTATGACAACAGAAAGTTGCAACACTCCATTAATTCAACAAAGAAAACAGAAGATTCTTTCTGTTGCTTGAGCAAGAGCAAACTTCAGAATGATCCTCTTAACATGCAGAATATTTGTATAGTTCTTCAAAAGCAACAACATTTGTCTTTGTCAGGATGATTTGCTACAACTGAGTATTTCTGAGGAAGTGTAATTAATTTACAGCAATTGTATATAGGTCTTCAATACCACAACCAATGTAAATTGTCTTTGTCAGGACCACTTTATAGCACATCAACTTCCACCTGGTTTACTTCAATGCCAAGCCTACTACCTCAACCACACCTGGTTACTCCAATTCCAGGCCTACTGCTTCAAGCATTTGCCATCAGGGCATACTCACTTGCCCGAGGAGCGTTTCAAAAATAGTAGGTACTTTTGTGGTGGAGAACAACTTAGAATAGCTTTGCAGCAGCTTCCCAAAGTTCAGTATTTTGTAGCATTACACTTTTAACTACTCTTCAGGGAAAACAACATTCACATTGGTACTCTTCAATGCTCCTCTACAAATTATGCTTCACTCCTGAATAACCTTTTCCAGAAGGGCAACCTTTTGCCACTTTAGTTTCCCCACTGCACAAGTAACCAAATACTGACAAGGATAGGGTCTTATTCTGGTTCTTCCTTGGCTTTGGCAATGTGTGTTTATACCAGCGGTGGTCATATGCGTCTCAAAATGTGAGTAACTAGCTGCACAACCTTTGGGCCTTTCATTAGTTCCCCTTTGCCTTTGGCAATGTCTGCTGGGTTTGAATTGCCTTGTTTTTGGTGTCTATTAGCTTGGGCAATGGTTGTTTGTATTAGCTTTTAACAATCGTGCCCCATCGGGCTGCTGGGTTTTCCATAAACTCACACGCTTAAAGTTACGGTCATTTGGCTTTAACAAATGTGACTTTTGTTGCTTTCTGATCATTTGAGATTCGAAAAGTACTTCTTATATCGCTTTCACTCATACGCAAGCATTTCTTAATAGTGAAACGCCTGCCCTGAACACGGGAGCTTTATCGGAGCGCTCTGGAGTTACTGCAAGCTGGTGAACTCAACGGGTAAGGCGTGCGCGTCCAATCCGCTCCCTGATCGCATCTGCTTCTGTGGCTCCTCGCGACCCGGCAAACAGCTACTTCTGGTCTGCTGCCGCCCTGAGGCTCCTTGCTGCTCGCCAGTCAATGGCGACAGCCTCTTGGGAATGAAAGCTTCCCTTGGTTTCACTTCTGGAGGCACAGACCCTCACAGGACCCGCTACTGTCTTCTCATTAACAGTGGTCCCATCGTCCTCTCCCTCCTCCAGCTTCTGTGTCGGCTGCATGCACTGCTCTGCCTGCTTGTTCTGCCTGAACTGCTCTCTGCTCAACCTCAAAAGCAACACCCATGGCCTGCAACTGAGGGGGACCTTTTAAGCCTCCCAGTTTCCCTCAGGTGTGGGTCATTTCCATTAACGATCTGACCACTCCTGCAGCATTGTTCTTCTTTAGCCCTCTTCTTTGTCCCAGTACTTGGGGAATTATGGGACCTGAAGTCCCTAATGACACATTTTGGTTTTCGGGTTTGGTGTTCCTTCTTAAACATATTTCTGTTCCCTGTAATTTCCTTTAAGGAAATACCATAAGAATTAATCACTAGAGTTGATTGAGAAGAGGAATAAAGTTCCTTAGGGTTTAAACCGTTATTATTTATAGGCCTCCTACTGCACCTTTGGGAGTTTGGGAAATTCCTAGCTTTATAGGTCTCCTTGGTTTTAGAGTTTTCTTTTTTTTCTTCTCTCAATGCAAAAGTGCTTCTGATGGTTTTTGCTTGCATTAAGATGTTCAACTTGTGGGACAGGCAAAGTGTTATGACAACACGCCATTATGTACTTTGAAATTAAAGAGATATCATCTGTAGAGGAGCAGCCAACTGCCCCTACAGGAAGTCCTGCCCCCCTACTATATATATGCTGGAAGCCTGAAATTGTGCCATGCTTGACACCAGCAATTGTGATTATTCTGCATCGAGTCTTTGAGAAAAGGTATGTTCTGAGAAAACCCTACCTGATGTATTCCCGAAGAGAAGACATTCTCGTGGAGGAGATCCCCGAAGGAATATGAAAATTAGAGAAAGAGAAGTTGGTGATGTTGCAAGAAGTGAGCATGACGCACTGATATACTGGCTGACGAAGAGAATGTATGGACCTTATAGAAAGTGATGACGAAGTAAAGGATTGAGTAAAGGTTCATATGCAAAATGAAGATTGCATGTGTTAAGAGCACCGCAGAAAATGCAAGCCGGTTGATAACTGTACAGATGCAGCAACGTAAGTAGATTTAAGTGATCATAGAAGCTGGCTATATGTAGTGAATAGATTGCAGGTGGAGCTGCACCATATATGTATGGGATCTGGACATTCTAGTAAGCTCAAGCCTATGAAGAAGGCTGTGTCACAGCAGAAAAGTAGCTGAGAGCATGGAAGACTCGAAGGGCTGACTGGCCTGGTGTCAAGACTGGAAGCTGCCAAAGACTGGTTTTCTATTCTTCAAGAACAGTGAACGGGAAGGTGCAAGGAAAGAACACCATGAGTGCCAAGTTCATTAATTCAAGATGAATAAATGCTGCAAAAGAGGCCGAATTGCAGTCTCCTGACACGTGAGCCAAGGATGGAAATAGAAGTTGGGCATGCAGTACAGAACTATGATAAGCGTGTGCCCATTCTCCCTTACATTCCCAGAGATGATAATACATTGCAAAGCCAGGTTCAAAGACAATCTTCATGGCAGAAGGCATGGGTGATGAGAGATGTTGGGCTAATTGGGTGGGGAGACAAGGTCAAGTCCACCTCTTGACATCTGGAGTGTCAGCTAATGTGCTGCCAGTGAATCGAAAGTTCCAGGATGGCACAAGCGTGCCAACCAATTGTAGAGGGCCACATAACGAAGGGCCTTATAGTTTGTGAACCTATAGTTTACTGTGTTTCTAAAACTGTTGAAGATGACTTGCACTAGGGGTGGCCATGAGTTGTCCACCTGACTGGAGATACCCAATCACAACCCAATCCTTTATAGAAAGTATACCTAGATATTCCCCTTAAGCCAACCACAAACCCCGTAGGTTTCTCTTATTTGCCACGTAGTATGATGTTACATATGACGAGTTTTTGCCTGATTATTTGGTGTAAAGAGTTACTCTGCATCCCATCTACTGCATGATCTGCTACCTGTAAAGGGCCCTAAACTCACCTCTCTAGAGGAGGACGAAGTCATCTCATTCCGCTGGTCCCTTTCTCCTCCAGATCACCACCCCCAAGGTCACAATCAGAAAGTGTCTGCCTTTCCCTGGCAACCGGGGAGGAGACTTTAGGTAGGGGCTTAGTGAGGAGTCCGTAGGAATAATCAAATGGGGCAGAGGAACCACCCATATTCATACAAAATCCATTTGCAGCAATTTGACAGCCATTGACGATGGATACCCCATCCAAATCAAAAATGTCAGCGGAAACAACCCCCAAGATAAAAGTGAGAACGAGGGCAGAAATCTAATTTCTGATGTTTGTTAATCTGCTTAGAATCACATGCTGTGCATAGGTCCGACATCCAGTGGTCACTGCGGAGTATTGCATTTTGTTTTTCGTAGTCGAAAAGGGGACGTCGACAAGGCGTGTCTGTAACACTATCCCTATAGTGACGTGCGTTGTACCCACAATCCCTCACGCGTCGAGGTCCCTCAGATTGTTTTTTTCCGCCCAGTTTCTGGTCGCCTTTCGCGGAGCTCCTAGAGAGACATTGCTATACTTGCCACGGACCTCGGTCCTTTTGTCATAACTTAATATACTGATAACGATCCCTCCCCCTCGACGTTAGCTGTGAAGCTGTTTCTCCGCCGAACTGATTTTCGACGGAGAGGAAGAGCGGAGGAGATCCTTCGGCGCTGCTGAACACGTGGCCTGGCCTCGACGGCCAACTTACAGTAGGGAGAGTGGGGGTTAGAACTTTGTCTCTTCTCTTTGAGAATGTCTTTCTTTCTCCCCTTTCTTTCCCTTGGGGTTGTTATCGCCAGCTATTATTGCCTCAGCTATGGAGAGGACACCATTTAAGTTTTGCCCACGCTGCAGGGGCAAATATACTTGGAAAGATAAGCACAAGCTCTGTAATCGTTGCTTACCCCTCGATCACATAGAGAACAGCTGCGCAGCCTGCAAGCTCTTAAAACCCAGGACTCTTAAAGAACGTAGGGTTAAGAGGTGGGCGGACTACGCGATGTCGAAGTCAGTTTCCTCACCCGCTGCCGCTGTTACTGAAAGTGACGAGGAATGCGATAACTGGACGTCCGTTACGGAAGTCATGAGCCCCCAGAAGGAGCGCTCCCGCTCCTCGTCGTCCGTCCCCGGCCCCGACGGGCTCGGCTCACGCCCTGCTTATGGGGATGAACACCCCGGCGACAAGGACGCACACAAACCCCATAAGGGTAAACACACTACCCACGGCTCTTCTTCGTCGAGAACGAAGGATCCATCAGCGCCGAAGGGGACGCAGGGCACTCCGGCGTCTACCGCAGACCGTAAAGGTCACAAGCCCCACCCGCAAACGCAGCCGCGACCAGCGATTGGGCTTCCATCTAACACGGGCGCTACCCCAAAAACATCCGACGCAACGCTCCATAGAGCGACCGTCGAGGTACAACGCGCAACGCACACAACGTCGACACCAGAGCCCTCGACGGACAAGATCGTGGTCGAGAGCCTAGCGAGAATTGTCGCCGAAGACAAACGTACGCGGACGACGAAACAAACGTCGAATACCGCGTCGAAAAAACATAAAAGTAGCCAGGAACTGCCCCTTTCTCCAAAGGACGCTTCCGAACTACCTGAAGGCTTTTCAGAAGGAGACGGGAACCTCTCGTCGACGTTGTGGGAGCGTTCGAAACGATTCGAAGGCGAAAACACTAATTTCCCCCCTCTAGACTATTCAGGGGTACCCCATGAGACCCTTGAAAGACTCCATTCTTGCATGGAGAATATGGAAAGGTTTCTAGGAAACCAAGACCCACCCACTCACAAAAGACAAAGAGAATGGCCACAGGATGACCCTAGAGTCAAGATTCCTAGGCTGGTTGACCTCACTGAGGAGGAGCAATACCTCCAAGAAGATGAGGAGTGTTTGGGTGGAGAAGAAGAGGTAGAACTTGAGGAAGAGGGGTTCGAAGAAGATCCTTACACCACTGCTACAGGTTTTGAAGAGGATACAGCTACCTCGCAGCCCTGGCATTCACCGTCAGTGCAGCCTTGGCAATCCCCATCAGTACATTCAGACCCTGATGCCTTTCTCCCTTCTCCTCTCAAGGATTCACATGGGAACTCCTCTCCCATAGATGACCAACCTTCCCTCAATGCACTATTGCACAAGGCAGCAGCGCATTTTGAAATTGATACAGGGGAAACTCTTCCAGACATTGACTTTGTAGAAAAAGTCATCAAAGAAAAAGCCCCTGTTAGCCAATCTATTCCACTCCTGGCTTCTATTAAAAGAAGAATTTCTCCTTCCCTTACTAACCCAGCTTTAGTAAGAGGGGTCAACCCTAGAATAGAAAAGCTCTTCAGCCCTTCATCCTCTGACCCTTTATACATCAGAGGACACTCTATTCCGGACTCCCTTGTGGTTACCAACACAAGAAAAAGAGCAGGGGTGCCACTATCCACTAGTGAAGCACCTCCAGACAAAGAAGGCAAAAAACTCTACGCACTGGGGAAGAGAATCACGACCTCCGCCGCCTTCTCTACTAGAATTGCTAATAACAACTCACTTTTAGCTAGCTACGCAGATGCACAGTGGAACAAGCTGCGCAGCGAAGCAGAGGAAGCACCTGAACCTCTGCGTTCTCGCCTGCTAGCTATAATATCAGAGGGCACACTGGTAAACCAGGGCATCGTTAAGAACTCCCTAGATGCCGCTGAGACGGCTGGCCGCTCCCTAGTGCAGGGAATACTTCTCAAACGCCACGTTTGGCTACGCAATTCAGGTTTTAAGCCCGAAACCCAAGCCTCCCTCATAAATAAACCCATTGAACAGACGCATCTGTTTGGGAAAGCAGTAGATGAGGCCCTAGAACATGCTAAAAAAGAGTTTGATACCATCAAGACTCTTGATCAAATTTCTAGGCCCCCTAACAGGCGAGGCTATGGTAATAAACGCTCCTTTCGTGGCCAAAGACAGCAGCAGAACCAACAACAACAATATTACTCTGGCTCCAACTGGCCCACTAACCAGGGTAACACCCAGTTCAGTCAAAGAGGCCAACGCCGTGGCAGAGGAAGAGGTCGTGGCTCCAGCCCCAGAGGTTCCACGCCCAATACCAGCAAATGACCCGAAAATTCGGGTCCCCTCCCATGCATCACTGGTCGGGGGCCGGCTAACATCGTTCCTTTCAGCATGGGAGGGAATCACGTCAGACCGTTGGGTATTATCCACCATAGCCCACGGATACTGCATCGAGTTCAACGGTTCCCCGAAGTACAAACCCCCACGGAACCGACGCATGACACCGCAACACCTCTCCATTCTTCTTCAAGAGGTGGAAGAACTACTGAAGAAAGAAGCTATAGAGCCCGTCCCCCTATCACAGGTAACAGAAGGTATTTATTCAGTGTACTTCCTTGTACCCAAAAAGGACTTAACCATGCGCCCTGTATTAGATCTGCGCCCAGCGAACATATTTGTCAAACCCCAAAAGTTTCGTATGGTGACCTTACAGGAGGTAATCCCACTGTTATCACAAGGGGATTACATGACAACACTGGACATGAAAGATGCATACTTTCATATTTTAATGTTGACATCGCACAGAAAATACCTCAGGTTCAAGATAGAGGACAAACACTACCAGTTCAGTGTACTACCCTTCGGGATAGCATCTGCACCAAGGGTATTCACGAAAGTACTGGCAGTGGCAGCGGCCCACCTGCGCAGATTATCCATCCCGGTATACCCTTACCTCGACGACTGGCTCATAACAGGGGATTCTTACGAAACATGCTTCTCCAATACCCAAAAGACCGTAGACCTTTTGTCCCAACTGGGCTTCTCCATCAACGAAAAGAAGTCCAGCTTAGACCCCAGCCAAATCAAACAATTCCTAGGGGCTCTAATTCGAACAAAGGACGGCCTCGTATTCCCCTCCAACGAGAGGGTCCAAAACATGCTGTTTCAGATTCCCCATTATGTAGCAGGCCGAGAGGTGACGGTACGCAAAGCAATGCGCTTGCTAGGGATGATGGCGTCATGTATTTATTTGGTACCTCACGCGCGCCTGCGCATGCGCCCAATGCAAGAGTGGCTCTACAGCCAGTGGTGTCAGGCCAGCGGACAATGGGACGATCTAGTGGTTGTCTCGCAGGCCTTGGTTCTCTCGCTACGGTGGTGGACAAAAGAAAACCTGTTATTAGGGAAAACTTTCGCCACACCCGCAGTGGAAGCCACTCTAACCACAGACGCATCCCTTACAGGATGGGGGGCTCACCTATCCCATCAGACGGCACACGGAGTTTGGACTCCGAGCTTAGCATCCAAGCATATAAACCTGCTGGAACTACTAGCGGTGTTCAAAGCACTGAAAGCCTTTCAGAAACAGCTACAACGAAAGACAGTGATGGTCCTCACAGACAGCACCACAGCCATGTACTACCTCAACAAGCAAGGAGGCACTCACTCTCCAGGACTGTCCAAACTGTCCCAGAATATATGGAAGTGGGCTCTCAGACACAACATGTTCCTACTATCACAACATGTACCAGGGGAACTCAATCTTCTAGCAGACAAACTCAGCAGAGACTTCCCCCTGCCCGGAGAGTACGAATGGCAATTACACAAAGACATCGTCTTAGACGTCTTCACTCAATGGGGATTCCCGGAAATAGACCTGCTCGCAACTCTGGAAAACTCACAATGCCAAAGTTACGCCTCCAGGTACCCCCAGAACCAGTCCAAGGGGAACGGTCTGTCGATTCTATGGTCAGGGAAATTTGTTTACGCCTTTCCCCCGACTCCCCTTCTCAACAAAGTGGTGCACAAGATGCATCAGGAGCAGGTTACAATGATACTAGTGGCCCCAATGTGGGCCCGGCAGCCATGGTTCAATCACTTGATGGAGATGTCCCTATCTCCCCCAGTGAAACTTCCCTGCCCGTACAACATGCTGCCACAAGACAAGGGCAGAACACTGCATCCATGCCCTCAGACCATGAACTTAGCAGCCTGGCTCCTGATATCATAGAATTTGGACATTTACAACTCCCACAGAGATGTATGGACATCCTCAGGGAAGCCAGAAAACCTAATACTCGACACTGCTATTCTAGCAAATGGAAAAGATTCGTTATCTGGTGTAGAGGTACTAGCATCAACCCAGTTGACTGCTCTCCTACTGACATTATTCTATACTTGACCCATTTACTGGATTCAGGTTTAGTGTTCAATTCCATTAAAGTCCACCTAGCGGCACTTTCTGCATACACCACTTCCCAACTTAAAGTGTCGTGGTGGAAGATACCAGTTATCAAAGCCTTCATGGAGGGGGTAAAGAGGATACACCCTCCGATAGCTAACCCAGCTCCCGGATGGGACTTAAATGTGGTACTTTCCAGACTCATGGGCCCTCCCTTCGAACCCATGCACAAGGCAACTCTTAAAGATATCACCCTTAAGACTGCTTTCCTAATAGCTATCACCTCCATTAGGAGAGTAAGTGAACTACAGGCTCTTTCTGTACTAGACCCCTTCGTAACAGTTCACAAAGATAAGGTGGTTCTACGCACACACCCAAGGTTTGCACCTAAATTCATCTCGAAATTTCATGTAAACCAAACTATAGAACTACCAACGTTCTTTCAAAACCCTTCCAGCTCGGGAGAAAAAAGTCTGCATACACTAGATGTACGCAGAGCTGTCATGTTCTACATGGAAAGAACCAGACCACTGAGAAAGACTAATCAGTTCTTTGTCTCGGTGGCAGCAGGAAGAGAAGGAGATGCGGTCTCAAAATCCACTATATCTAGATGGATTGTTCAATGCATCACTCTCTGTTATACTCTTGCTAAGAGAGAACTACCCTTCAAGCCAAGAGCACATTCCACTCGAGGCACGGGGGCTTCCATAGCATTCATTGCAAATGTTCCCCTTGAGTCCATCTGCAAAGCGGCAACCTGGAGTTCTGTGCACACCTTTACAAAACACTACTGTCTAGATGCACACTCTAGATCTGATTCCCAGGTTGGGCAGGCAGTATTAAGACATCTTTTTTCTACTGTTCCTTCTCATAACCCACCGCCAACTCCGGGTACTGCTCGCTAGTCTATGCACAGCATGTGATTCTAAGCAGATTAACAAACATCAGAAGACAATGCATTACTTACCGTAAAAGCATTTCTGATGGTTGTATCTGCTTAGATTCACATGCGCCCACCCTTCCTCCCCGCTCGGATGGAAGGAACATAGACATCCTTTTATATATATTTCTCTCTTTTCTGTACTCACTCACGGCTAAAAGGCTCCCTCAGGGCAGAAAAATACAAACAGAGGGACCTCGACGCGTGAGGGATTGTGGGTACAACACACGTCACTATAGGGATAGTGTTACAGACACGCCTTGTCGACGTCCCCTTTTCGACTACGAAAAACAAAATGCAATACTCCGCAGTGACCACTGGATGTCGGACCTATGCACAGCATGTGAATCTAAGCAGATACAACCATCAGAAATGCTTTTACGGTAAGTAATGCATTGTCATCACCATTGTTCTCCAGTGTCTGAGTCTATGTCTGATAACATCTTAGAGCATCATATTGCTTCAGAATTTGAGCAGGGTTACTCATCTGTGCTTTCAGAGGATGAAGACTTAGACCCATACCCAATTGCAATGCCACCACCCCTATACCATCGCCACTGTCAGCCCCAAGTACAAACCCAGCGCCACTACAAGGCCTGAGCATGAATACACAGATACTTAATCCGCAAATGCTGATATCTTTACAAGTTTTGAGTTCCTTATAGCCTTAGCGGCACAATTGGATAAAAGGTTACCAGCTCTGCAGCCACAGCTACAGGCACAATCACTACTGCTGAGGTAACCACAGCCACCGAGGATTAAAGGCTGAGGTCCAGAACCACATCCCCAGCAATTACATTTAGGTCAAAGTGTCCAACAACGGCATCAAGGTCTCCAAGGAGATCAAGATCTCTAATATGACGCTGCAGAAATTCACCAGACAGAAGGATGCCACCAGCTCCACAGCTTTCACCAGTACGGCCACTTCCTCCTCACACAGAACAGGAGGAGGGCGAGCTAACTGCTACAGATGCCGATGGTGATGGGCGAGATACTGATTCCACAACCACTATATCGGCAGCACAAGACTGGGACACAGATGACAAAGGCAAAGACTTGGTTCCGAACGAGCCAGCCAAGCAATCGCCCCCATATGACTTGAGACCGTTTCACACTATGATTGTTGTTGTTATTGTTATTTTGCATTTATATAGCGCCTTATATACCATTGGTATGGTCTGAAGGCGCTGGTAGGTTGGGAACCGAAGTTCAGATCAGTAGAGAGAGTCAAAAAGGTGCATGTGGGCACCGGGTATGTGTGCAGCTCGTGCGGTATTAGTGTAGTAGCTGCTTCCTAGTGATAGGTGTGGTGGTTGCGAGATCAGGAGTATGTGTTCGTTCTGGCAGGATTTATCCAGAGCGGAGGTGGCTCGTTAGGCCTGAGGAGAACGCCTGGCTGGGGGGTGAGTAACCAGCAGTGTTTACTTAGAATGATGTGGAGTGAGCGGCAGATGTTGGTATGAGAACAGTTATACCGAATGGTGTCATAGTATCTCTGTGTTCTAGTTGAGTGGTGATGTAAAGGAGACAGTAAGCGTGGTGATGTGATATGGTGTGTTGTATGGTCTTTCAAGTGTTCTCTGTATTCAACCATACTATATACATCACGCAGTTTTATGCGCTCCAGTCCGTTCCATGCACTCCTATCCACTCATGCATCCCAGTCTGCTCAATACACTGTGGTCTGTTCCACGCACTCATGCATTCCGGCTCGTCCCTCGCGCTCTGCATGCTCCAGTCGGCCCCACGCATGTACTCTTGTCTGCCCTTCAAATGTACTATACATTCACCTGTTTTATGCACTCATCCCCTCCCCGCACTCATCCACTTTAAGCACATATATTCATCTCTATACTCACTTTTTCTATGCCTTCATCCGTTATGTGCACTCATCCTCAGTGTACCCTTTTTTGATCATCCACTCTATCCACTCAATCAATTCATCCGCCCTATACAGTCACCAGGTCTTATACAATCATCCCCTCTATCCACTTGTCCGCCATCTACGCACTCATCTGCCCTCTGCGCACTCGTCTGCACTCGTCCGCCCTCTGCGCACTTGTCCGCACTCATCCCCTCTGCGCACTCATCCGCACTCGTCCCCTCTGCGCACTCGTCCCCTCTGCGCACTCGTCCCCTTTTACGCACTCGTCCCTTTTTACGCACTCGTCCCTTTTTACGCACTCGTCCCTTTTTACGCACTCGTCCCTTTTTACGCACTCGTCCCTTTTTACGCACTCGTCCCTTTTTACGCACTCGTCCCTTTTTACGCACTCGTCCCTTTTTACGCACTCGTCCCTTTTTACGCACTCGTCCCTTTTTACGCACTCGTCCCTTTTTACGCACTCGTCCCTTTTTACGCACTCGTCCCTTCCCTACTCGTCCCTTTTTACGCACTCATCCCTTTTACGCACTCAACAGCAATATGCTGTTTCATATATTCATTGTCATGAACTTCTCCTGCAGCTTCCTGAACCATGCCTGCATGTCGTCTTTTGAGGCCAGAGGCACTTGCTGTGCGGACGGGACCTGCACCCCAGGAGGTTCTTCTTGTGCTTTGCCTCTGGTGTTGGCAGTGTTGTCAATGGTCCACATTTGGATCAGGCTTGGATCTTGCTTTGATGCTTGAGTTTGTGCCTGGGGTGGTGCCCCTTTCCCCTTCGTCTTTAACATAATTGCGTCTGGGGTGCTCTCCAGAAGTCTAATGCTGGTCTCCTGTCCCACTCCTGTTACCTAATCTTGTGTTGCCCTCTCCCTTCCGAGCTCTCCCGTGTGAGGGAAGGCGGTATCCTCTACTGCGTGTATTTATTTGCACTGGTCCTCCCTCTCCTGTCTGCTCCAATTTGGTGCCTGGGGGGCCCCGACAGACCAATGACTTCGAATGAGGAGGTTCACTTTCTCCTCTCTTCGGGAGTGTCACTGCCTTCCAAGTTGACCCTGCCTGTTACTTCATTGGAGACTAACCACCTCCTCACTTATTGATGGCTTTGCTACTGTCCCCTCTGCCGGCTCTTGCCTTTTTGGTGCTGTGGGGGTTAACACCATATGGGACATCGACCCCGTTCTCACGTACCCCGCAAGTGCCTCAGCCTCTGCCGTGCTGTTTTCCAGCTCTTCCAGCCCACTCTCCTATGCCTCCCCATTTCACAGAGGGCTTGTTCTGCGATCCAACCTTTTTGTTTTCCCAACCCCCCACTGGAGGAGAGGCCAGGGAGTGGGGGGGGCCTTGCCGCTACCACTGCCCCGCCAGCCGAAGTCTCCCTGTATGTATTCTGGGCCAAGGCTGCCCCAACGCAAACGGAGGAGGTCCCACTGTGCGTAATCCGGTCCGGGATGCCCTTCTTAGATTGTGCCCTTATACCCCCCCCACCGCCGAGTTTCTGGGTGGGTGCCCCACCGAAGCATCCCAGGCCTTGCCTCTAGATTGGTGATGGTTCTGGATGTTCCAGCAAAGGTGGATGGGGACTGAGGGTGTGGGGCAGAAGGGGGGGACGGATGACTGCCTTTCCATCAGTTCTGCTTTTGCTTCCCCCCAGTCCTTCCCCCTCCTCTCGCCTTGTTATAGGCCTCTCTGTATCCGCCGTCGGCGGTCCTAAGCACCCCCCCCAGAGGCCCGCCTGGGTCGCACCGACTGCTCCCCGTTGGTGTGCGATCCCCTCAGGCTCCGGCCCCCAGTCTCTGGTGTGTGCTGCGTGGGGGGCGCCCCGGTTCCCCTCCAATGTCTTGAAGAGGGCTGGGGGGGTGTGTGAAAATCCCCCTTCTGATGGGCTCTGGAGTATTGGCGACCAGTGGGGGGGGGCTCTGCAACCCCCGCGGCTGGGACCCCTCTCCCTGCGTCAGACCCGCGTCCTGCTCTTCATGCCCCCGGCAGGGGCACCTTCCCCGTGATGGCCCCGATCGGGGGTCCCGTGCAGCGGCAGCTCCCTGCACCCTGCTTCATCTGCGTCTCCTCTCCCCACACCGGGGAGGGCGTCTTCCTGCTCTTCTCCCCGTCTGAAGGTCCGGGACCTTCCCCCCTCTCCGGGTGTCAGGGGTCCTATCGGCAGCAGCCCCGCATCTCTTTAGCTCCTGCTGGGCCTCAGCTCTGCGATTTCCTTGCTCCCGCTGGCTGCCACTGTACCAGACCGCCAATGGCCACCAGGCGGATTTGGACGCCAACCGGTCCGCGTCCGTCCAGGAACAGAACTCCTATGGGCGCGCGCGCCCGCCTGAACACTTCTCGGATCCCCCCCCTATCGTACCCGTCGAGGTCTCTGTGTTCCGCCTGGGCCGTAAGGGTGGGAGAACCAATCTGCCCAATGCGTAGTTGTAGGTGCTTTATTTTCGTGGCCCGGCGAGAGACACTCCTTCACACGTCTCCTCACTGCGGCCGCCATCTTGGAATCTCCCAATACTTTTCTTTTACAATACATTTTTATTTATTATTATTTTATTTTTTTAAAGTGTCACAGCTGCTGTCTCACTTGCATTTCTGTTCCCCAAATGGGATAGAATTTTGTTTTTTTTGGGTTGCATTTTACAGTGGCAGTACCCTTAAGGGCCAGTCACACTGTGAAATGCACGGGGAGCCTATAGACCATTGTCGGGAGAGCGCTTCCAACACAAACTTATTCAAGACGGCTGGCCAGCGCATCATTTGCGCTACAGCTCAGCCCTGTGGAAACGTGCAGGTCACCTTTGAGAATAAGGTGGCTTGTTCATTTCCAAAAATGGGTTATCTAAAAACAGAACATCCTCTGCTCTATTTTTAAGATGCTCAATTTTTTGAGAATCTGTGCCAAAATCTACAGATTTCAAAAATCAAAAAATTGTCGCAACATGTGAGAGAAAGGAGAGAGAGGGTGAATGATAAGTGAGCTGTGGAGTGGTAGGCAAGAAAGCACCTGGAGATCTGAGGGAGAGCAGTGGGTCAGAGGGGGAAGCGTTGGGCAAGAATTAAGGACTCTATACTGCGGGAGGAATTGGGAAGCATAAGGTGGGAGTTGGGAGTATAGTTTGGCAGGAACCGGGGAGCGCAAATTGTGACTTGGCAGTGTGACAGAGCATGTGAGTATGTGTATGACTGAGCGTGAGGTTCGAAAATAGAAGTTGTGATGGGGAATTGGTGAGACGTGTGAGGTGTTGGGTGAGAGAGGTGTGTGTGTTTGGGGATTGTAGAACATAGTAGGGTAACAAAAGCCGCGGAGGGAAGGCCAGGACCATGATGACCAAGGCATGCGAGGGATTTGGACTAATTCCCTCTGAAGAGAAAGACAATTGTTTTCTCTTCGATCTAATGAACAAGAGACAAAGATTAGTGGTTCCATCCCAGTATTAGACCATGTTTGGGAGGAAGGGCTCCGCCTTATGAAGAAGCTGTTTTTGAAACAAGCACTGTAGGGAAGGCTGGAAAAGAAGTTTAGGGCACCCGACACTAGGAAGTGACACTAGCCATCCTTCATGATATATGATATTTTATTTATATCGCGCTCGTACACAAGTGTTTCAGAGCGCGACCAGGGAAAGAGAGGGGAACAGGGGAGAAAACAAAAGCAACCATCTTACTAGGCACAGTGAAATTGAGAACGCACAAGTGCATGGGAAAGGGAAAAGGAGCAAAGTGCTTGGGAGGGGGGAGAAATTGGAAAGTGCAGAGCATAGAAGAGGACAAGATAAATAATAAGTAAATAAATAAGGTGATTGAAAAACAGTGGTAGTGCAGCCTGTGAGTGGCCAAGTGCAAGGTTAGTCAGATACATAGTATCTGATAAGTGCAGAGTGGGGGGGCACCTGTATGGGTACAGATACAGGCCCCAGTGCAAGGGGTGACCAGGAGGCAGTGCAGGAGGGTGGCCAGGTGCAGCATTGCCGAGAGAGAAAGCAGATCCGCAGGGGAGAAGAGGGGCAAAGGCAGAGGCGAAGAGGAAGGTCTTGAGGAGGTTCCGGAACCATAGATGGTTCTTCTCCTCAAGTTTCAAGGCGGCAGGTAGGCAGTTCCAGCGGAAGGACCGCGCTGAAGACCAATCTACCACCAGCTCGTTTCTTTGAAAAATAACTGACCCTGAGGGAGTTAGAGGTAGAGGAGCGAAGGGCTCTAGAGGGGAGGTATTTACGGAGTTATAGTTGAAGGTAATTTGGACCCTGGCCCCAGAAAGCCTTGTGGACCATGCAAAGGGTTTTAAATTTAATCCTTGCAACCGCAGGGAGCCAATGAAGGGATTTCAGAGCTGGAGAGATACGATCCCAAGGACAAGTCTCGCGGTCCTGTTCTGTATTAGTTGTAAAGAGCGGAGAGTGGAGGCAGGTAGATTCAGAAAGAGGCTGTTACAGTAGTCCAACCTAGAGAGAATCAGAGCTTTGAAGACAATGAGCTTCTGAGGGAAGGAGAGGAAAGGAAGAGTGCCTTAAAGGAGGTGTAGTAAGAAGTTTGACTTTTTCGAGACATCAGAGATGTGTGCGGAGAAGGAAAGTGTGAAGTCAAAATGACCCGAGGTTCTTAGCTTCGCATCAAGGCATAAAATAAGTAGTGTTGCATAGCAATTTGCTATGCAATTCTGTAGGTCTGCTAATCAAATGACCTCTTCAATTAATGCACAGCTCACCCTGCATTCCTCGCTTGCCCATGGTGCTCTCTTCACCCTATTTTCTCTGTTCAATTCAAGTGCTAATGGAGAGAAAGTGCAGCAGTAATCATCTCCTCCACTCTTAAGTGCCAAAGGCATGTGTGTGAGTGCTAGGCAAGATTTTTTTTTTTCTTCAAATAATTTGAAACCAGAAATAATCAGGATGATACTTTTATTAAGCTTTCTGTATCCTGTCTGGCAAATACCAGTATGTGTCAACTTTATATTTATATAAAGGGTCATGCAATTCCATTCCTAAAATGTAAGTTGTTACTTAATGCATAATTACAGTATTGATGCTGTAACACACTGCATCATCTCCGTGCATTACAGTAAAGTTTTGGTTAGTGTATCTAAATTTGATAGTGTCCACTGTATTTCATTTTGTTGGGAAAGATGCATGAGATTGAAAAGTAAACACCTTTGAAAAAGTACACGGTGACATGCATTTGATGGCAAACCTAGTTCTGTAACCTGCAGGTTGCATACCTCTTGCAGCTGGTGCTCAACCCATTAGCAAACCCCTATTCCTTGAAATTCTGTATTATCACTCTGTTGCTTTATACCAGGTACCCTGACAGTGAGATGACCACAAACTACAATATTCAGTTCTGCCCAGTTCTATGGCTGCAAGACAATCCACTCTGCTTAGTCTCTTTCTTGCCTCTTACATAATGAATACACAAAGCAAACTAGATGCTTACGCAAAGTAATGATCAATAGTTCCACCCAGTCTGTACATCTACAGATCTACTGCAATACCAAACGCTGTAGTTGGCCTCCAGTGTACGCTTTGCTTTATGATTGTATTATATATTACCGCCTACAGGAGACAGCTGGCCAGCCTGTTTTCAGAGCCTTTTTTATCATATCTATTTATTTGTGTCCATTCATTCAGCGAACCGTTTACATTTTACAGAAACTCATCTATGGCGCACAAAGTCTTTTCGCCCACTCGCATAGTCAAGTAGATTTTATAAAGGGCGAGTAGCATATGCAAGAGGTGTTTGAAATGTTTATTTAACATTCACTTTGCAGAAAAGTTACAAATACAAGTTTCACTTTGCATGGCTGGCCTCTGGGTTTGTATAGACATGCACCATTTTAAATAAATCACATGTTGTGCTCATTTGCTATGAATGGAGTGCATTTCTCTTATGTTGAATAGGTAAACTAAGTTACGTGACCTGCAGGTCTAGTTGAAGTTTAAAGAATTTGCAAGGCCTGACTCCTCTCACTAATGTCTTATTTCAGCGGTACGCAAAACGTCTGGTGACATTAACAATATTAGTACAACATTTCTAATCAAATGAGTCTGTTTTCTAATCAAAAATAATTTAATTAGCAAACTCTGCTGATCAATTTTTGAAAACTAATTTCTGCCTTGCGCAGGTAGGGGCAGGAGGAGGGCCAAGGGAGGCTGGCCAGAGAGTGAGAGGAAAGGATGGAGAGGGGGTGTACCAATGAGGAGGATCTCAGTCTTGTTGGTGTTTAAACAAAGATAATTTGTGGCACACCAATTTTGAATGGCGATTAGGAAGTCAGAGATGAGGGAAGGAGAGGAGGTGACCGAGGGAAGCCTGAAAATGAGTTTGGTGTCCTCAGCATAGCGCTGGAAATTTGAACAGAAAATGGAAATGCAGTAGGCGAGAGTTGCCAGGTATCGGTTGAAAAGCCAGGGTGAGAGATTAGACCCCTGGGGAACACCACAGGTAGAGATAGAGGATAGGAAGGACCCAAGTTGTACCTCGGAGGGTCGATCAGAGAGAAAAGAGGTCAGCCAGGCCAGAGCCTGATCAGTGATACCCAGGTTGTCACGGAGACGATTGAGCAGGGTGGTATGGTTGACTGTGTCAAAAGCAGAGGAGAGTCAAGTAGGATGAGGACAGAGGGAATGTTAGAGTCAAGGTTGGAGAGCAGGTCTTCATGGATGTTCAGGAGAGCAGTTTCCGCACTTCTGTACTTCTGACTTCAGAGCTGAAGGTTAAGCTGAGAGATGGCAAACTTTTCCAGGAGCTTACCCAAAATGGGAGAAATGGAAATTGGGCGATAGTTAGCTGGACAAGAGGGATCAGCTGTGGGTTACTTGAGGAGAGGATGCACAAGGGAGTGATTCAGAAGGGAGGGGAAAGATCCAAAGGCAAAGGAGGTTGCAGAAATCGGCAAGGGCCTGAGCAAGGGTATCAATATGTTCCTTAATAGTTTTGGAGGAGCAGGGATGGGCCTGTCTTGAGGCTTTCATAGATCAGACTTGTCTAGCGACCTCATCAGGGGAGAAAAGAGGAAAGGCAGAGAAAGAGGGAGGGGGGTAGCTGAGAGTGGGTCAACAAGCAGAGAAGGTGAGGGGAGAGGAGCGGAAGAGGAGAGCGTGGAAAAGATGTCCTGGGTTTTAGAAATAAAGTGTGAGGCAAGGTCATTGCAAAGAGCCTGAGAGGCGAGTGGTGGGGTGGATACTGCATAAGGGTTGGCCAGCTCCTTGCAGATTTTAAAGAGTTTGGCCGAGTTGTTAGATGCCGCAGGGACTTGCTTCTTGGTGCGAACAGAGAGACAGTATTGCCGTTGGAGTAGGCGGCAGGCCAGTTTGTCAGAGGATGAGCAAGAGGCCCTCCATTTCCTCTCGGCCGCCCTACACTTACATTTAAGTGTAGCTAGGTCGGAGTCATAACAAGAATTGCACTTGATTTTGGCCTTCAAACGGATCCTCATGACAGGGGCACGAACATCAAGAGTATCAGAAATAGAGGAGTAGAGGAGAGACGGGGCTGCTTCAGGGTGAGAGTCAGCCAGGAGTGGAGGAGGGGGTGGGAAGGTGGCAGTGAAAGCCTCGACTGAAACACGCTTCATGGGCCGGATGTCCGAGAAGGTGGGTGGCATCTTGGGGTAGGCTTGGCTTGAGGGGAGGAGATGGGAAGATGAGAGGAGGAGGTAGTGATCGCTTCAGGAAAGAGGAATGGTGAGGTGAGTAGATAGGGGGAGGCCAGAGGAGATCAAGACATCAAGTGTGTGGCCAGCAGAATGAGTCGGAGGGGAGGATAGAAAATGAGAGTGAATTGCAGAGGTCGCGAAAGAGCGCCAACGAGGAACAGGGAGAATCAAGATGGATGTTGAGGTCACCAAGGAGGAGGAGTTGAGAGGTAGAGGCCAAGAGGACGGAGGGGAGGTCAGCAAACTCAGAATGAAAAGAGGTGAATTGACCAGGGGGCCGGTAGAGGGTAGCAACAGTAATGGAGTGGCTAGGAGAGAGACAAAGCTTACAGACAAGGCATTCAAAAGAGAAATAAATCTGAGTAGGATTGATCGAGGCAGGAATCCACTCAGGGAAGATCAGGGCTACACCCCGTCCAGGCCGGGTGGATCTGGGGGTGGAGAGGATCTTGTAGCCGTCAGGGATGAGAGTGTCAAAGGTCGTGACAGAGCTCGCCGTGAACCATGTCTCGGTAAGATTGAGGACATCAAACGTGTTTGACAGCGGAGCGAGGATTGAGGGTGGCAAGATGAAGAAGGTTCTTGAGGGAGAAGAGGCGTCAAGCCATGCCATCAATATCGCGGTGGACATAGCAGAGACCGGTTTCAAACAGATTGGAAACAGGGTCGTCCTCCACCGGTTAAAATGGTACGCTGTACTGAATTTTGGACTCATGTCGCCAACAAGGTACTAGACATGCCTTTTGAAGGGGAACAATTGTTTGGCCCAAAAATTGACGAGGCATTGAAAGCTTTTTAAATGGACACCGAAGCTGCAAGATCCCTGACATCTTTACAATCTATGCATTTTTTCTGCCCTTTTGGGGAGCATCAGGTCGCTGAGCATCCTATCAACAGGGGTCCTACCACTCCCAAGAATTTAGAAGATCGTACCGGGGTTACAAGACCAAGGAGTACAAGACATCTCAAAGTCGGAGACCAGTCCATCCTCTCAAAGGGGTAGGCAACAGAAGCAGGCATGACTCCCCATGCTCAACAGCATCCACACAGGTGCAAGTGGAAGGCAATCTCCAATATCATCTTGAGCAATGGGAGGAGATTACTACAGACGTGTGGGTTCAGGACATCATTCAACAAGGCCATATCCTAAAACCACCCAGAGTACCTTTAGGCATGCAAAGTCAACCTCAGAGACAGGTTTTGGAGAAGTGAAAAAGGTTTTCAGTAATCGTGCAGTAAAAAATGTACCAACGAAGCACGGGGTTCAGGGGTATACTTGTACTTCTTCATGGTAAAAAGCCAGACCGAAAATGGAGGCCCATCCTAGACCTATGGACCCTAAACAAGTATATAAGCAAACCGATTCAAAATTATCACTGTGACGGATGTCATCAAGGCGATGCAGCAAAGACTTTCTCGCCTCACTTGATTTGCAGGACGTGTATTTCCATGTCCCAGTTCACAGATGACACAAAGTTTCTAAGGTTCATCGTCTGAAGTAGCCATTACCAGTTCACAGTACTGCCGTTTGGCCTCGGGTCCATGCCAGGAACGTTCACAAAGGGCCTCGCTCCAGTGGCAGCCTTCCTAAGGAGGAGGGGTTGTCACATATATCCCTGCTGAGACAATTGGCTGATAAGGGGAGCCATGAAACAGGAGACGTCTCAAGCAATGCAACAAAAAGTGCACACGCTAATGAGCCTAGGGTTTTCCATTAACTAATGAAATCCTGCATGGTACCCTCCAGCAATATATTTTTCTTGGGAGCGCAATCCTCAAACCAGGAACTTGTTAGTCAAACCATTGTGGGAGAGAGCAGAGTCCATTCCTCGACTGCTTACCAAATTCCAGCCAAACAAGTGTCTTTCTTTCAGACTATGCACCTGTAGGTGACACCATAGTCATGTATAGCCATAATCCCCGATTGCAGGTTGAATATGCGGCCACTGGAACAGTTTCTAGCGGACATGTGTTCCCAGGTGAATGGAACCTGGAACGACGAAGTGCAAGTCACAGCACTCTTAACACGCCAGTTGAAGTGGTGGAAAAACCCCCACCATGTCACTAGGGGCATGCCCTTCAAAGGAGCCCCCCCCATCAGAGCACTCTTAAAAACAGACGCGTCCTTAACAGATTGGGGCGTGCACGTAGGCGAGTTGTGTGTGAAGGGGCAACGGCCGAAAGAATAGATGAAGCTACATATCGACGTCCGGGAGTTGAAGGCAGTGACTCGAGCGCTACTTTTGTTTCAACCAGTTCTAAAGAGGTTGGTCGTAAGAAGACAACAGACAATACCACCACTATGTCCTACATCAGGAAATTGGGTGGTAGCCGATCCAAAACACTGTAACCACATCACAATGCAGGCCTTTCACCTACCTCGAATCCAGAACACAATCTTAGATCATCAAAGCAGAGCCACAGACCAATGTTGTGAGTGGGAGTTGTCCAACAAATAGTTGACAAAGGTGTTGAAACAATGGGGCACATCCACCATAGACCTGTTGGCGACGCAGAGCAGCAAGAAATGTCAAACCTCAGCCAGCAGGAACCCACCGGATGGGTCACTAGGAGACGTGTTCTCTCTTGCCTGGAAAGGGTTGTTCACTTACGCTTTAACCCCAATCTCCGTGGTACACAGGGTGTTCCAAATGATGACGATGCACCCTTGTTGAATCATTCTGGCGGCTCCGGTGTGACCCAGACAATCATGGTTCTCGGATCTTTCACCTGTCAGAGGACCGACCAATTCCTCTAGGTTGCTCTCCAGACCTTCTGTCACAGGACAATGCAAAAATCTTTCACCACGATCCAGCATCCCTAAACCTCACAGCATGGCTCCTGATTTGGCTGAGTTCAATCAAATAGAAATGCTGGACGACTGTAGGTAAATCCTGCACTTGGCTAGTGCAGAGTCAACCAATCGTTTATACGGCCATAAATTGACCCGTTTCTGTAAATGGTGTGACTAACAGCAGCGGGATACTCTACGGCTAACACCACAACAAAGGGATTTGATCCCGGTAGGGTGTTAACTAATCCATGTGCCTATAAGACCTTGTTCTGGAGACATGATTGGTGTGTAACCATGGAAGAATTGGCTAAATGCAAACAAATGCCTAATCTGTTAAGAACACATGAAAGATTGGGTGTATGTGCAGCATACCTGGCTCGCTTTCCCTCCAGGAGAAGTGGTTATGCCTCATTAATGTTTTGATTAAAGGTCTTAACGACTTTAGAAAATGGTCTCCTATGGAAGAGACCCGGTATAGAGAATGCTTAATGTCGTCCTTGTTCAACCACAGAGGAAACTTTAACTCATGTTGTTCTTAAGTGCCCAAAATGTTGATGAAGTGTAGGAAATGTTTTGAAAGCTGTATCAGGTTTGGGCAATCCTACAGTTGATTATGTTTGGCAGCAGATGCAACAGCCGTCTTCCTGTAAATTACGTAATGCACTTTCTATCGAGACAAAATTTCCTTTACATACCTTGTAATATCTGTATGAATCTGAAATAACTTCCAATCTTATGATGTGAATTTGATTACAATGAAAATACGTATGTTATTTTACCTATTCTACTGAGATTAAATTTGAACACATGGTATATGTATTTTGTAACTCTCTGCATGCATGTATTCGAAAATGTTAACTTTGAATTTTATGATTTGAAGTAAACCTGTGGATGTTGTGGAAGTTATACTTAACACATTTTATTATTATGGAGTTTTATGAATCAGTGTGTTTTGTATCTTGTCTGTCTTGTGTGTAAGATTATGTCGTTAAACTAAAAGCACAATAAATATATTGAAGTATAAGACCACACCACCGTCTGCCATTCCTTCTTAAATTGGCAATGCATGGATTCACATTCATCAATCCATGTGCACCTAACATCAATTTCTAGTTATAATAGAAGAAAATGGTGAAAGAATTATGAAGCACTTCATGAGGGGTTTGTTCCGAACCTACCCACCGTCTAAAAAGCCTCCACCACAATGGAGTCTTAATACAGTCCTGATTTTACTGATGAAACCACCTTTTGAAATATTGGCTACTGCACACATTAACGGGCTGATTCATGGAATAAATGTGCGCCGAAAAGGGGAGCGCAAGCGTGAAAATCGCAGCGCACGCGTGCCAAAGCCGCTCACATCGATTCATGGAATTCAGTGCGCGTGTAAATCCTGGGATGTGCGCGTGTAAATCCTGGAATGTGCGCCAAAATCGTGGGTGGCGCACGCGGGCGCACACGTCATTAAACGGCGGGCGCTATGCGCACAGGGAAAGCGCACATAGCGCACACAACAAAGGTGGGCGTAACACGCGGAATGGGGAACAACGTGTGAAAATGTGGGCGTTACGGGGGAAGTACAGGAGGTAAATGCTCGCAACGCCCACACGCGCACCAACAACACGTATTCATGGAATCGAACAGGGGAAAGGCGTGCACCAAAAAAGACGTGCTAATCCGGAATCACGTACGCCAGCAGGAATCAGGCGTAAACGGCCCCACGCAGCATAAAAGTGCACGCAAACGAGCTCAGACGCTACGATGAATATACCGTTCCTCGCAGCAGTGGTCGTGGGACACCACAGGAGGAGGATAGCCAGGCCCTGCATTTTTTTACCCAGGACCAGCCTTTTTGGGATGCCTGATGACCAGGTGTATGGGAGCTACAGGTTTCCACCACAAATAATTCTCGACCTGGTGAGTGAGTGGGAGGATGACCTCACATCACCCAACCTGTGCTTGCAAGCACTGACCCCTTGGAAAAGGTGCTCAATGTACTGCACTTCTTGGCTACTGGTTCACTTCAGCAGACAAGTGCCATAGTGGGGGGTGTGTCACAGGCCACGCAGTCACGCTGCCTACACCAGGTGTTGGCCATCATGACTGCACACCGCTCAGTCCACAGGCACATATACATGCCCAGAACACCTGCAGAAAGGCAGGCCGTGGTCCAGGACTTTTACTGGGTGGCACACTTCCCCAAAGTGCTAGGTGCCATTGATTGCACCCATGTGGCTCTACGTCCTCCCAGGGCCACTGAGCACATATATCGAAACCGCAAGCACTGGCATTGAATCAACGTGCAGGTAGTAAGTGATGCCAAGGGAATCATCACTTCAGTATATGCCAACTATCCAGGGTCAAGCCATGATAGTTTCATTTTCAGAATGTCACCCCTAAACCGGGACCTGGACGCTGGGCGGCATGGCGACACATGGCTGATTGTTGAGTATAAATGCCTCTGCAGATGCATGCATATCAGATACTGAGTAATGTGACAACCCCACTAATGATAGCCATCATCACCTCCCCAGGGGACAGTGCCTACCCTTTGAGCACCTACATGATGACGCCAATTCGGAACCCCACCACACCACCCGAGGTAAGATACAACACAGCCCATATTGCAACCTGGGGCATAGTGGAGCGCACATTCGGAGTGCTCAAGTCACGCTTTCGCTCCCTTGACCGCTCTGGTGGGCAGCTGCTATATGAGCCCCCAGTAGTGTGCAGGATCATAGTGGCAGCATGTGTCCTGCACAACCTTGCAACCCGCCGGGGTGTGCCGGTGGACATGGTGGTGCCCCCACATCCCCAACCACATGCACGCCCGCTGCGCATGGGAGGTGAAAGGGCACGTGGTGAGGCAGCCCATACCCAGCTTGCGGCAAATTACTTCACCTAAAATCCCACCCCTGCAGAGTGCACACAGGCCTGGCACATACCAGCTGACAATAATTGATGATGACAAAAGGGACAGTCAACTGTCACAACCATACCAGCCTGAGATTGTTCACCTGGAAGTGTTACATTGTGTGCATCCCTACCTATTTAAAGACACCCAATGCTGTGTCACAAAAAGACACACATTCATGCAGCAGGAATGACTACCCACTTGCAAAATACCACATCAAAATAGTGCCATGTCACCCAACCCCTCCATCTCAGCTACCCAACACACCATGGCATGCCATGTAATGTGAAAACAACCAAATGAATGCACAACACATGACACAAGTGTCACACAGTGCACTGTCCTTATGTAAACAGGCCACAGACAATATGCTCTCAGTAATCAATAAGAAACAGCAACACAAAACATCAGTACAGGATGAAACCGTGGCAATATATGACAGCAAAAAATTAAAGTAGTGCAAGTCTCACAACCTGACTAAGGCAGCACATCGACCCCTTCCAACTGCAGAGTGTTGCTGTCAGGCAAATGTCTCAGTGTACTGCATACAACATGAACTGCATCTGCAAAGGAAGACGGCCTTTTGAAGACATGAAGAACCTACATGTATATAAGGAGAAAGACATGGATGCACAAGCACATATCAATACACCATGCAGTGTAGAATCCAACAACAATCCCCACTAGGGATGTGCACACAGTTTTGAATACAGACTGCCGACACAACTCATGGAGCCCAATGTCACTGTGTAAGTTACTGTCAATTGGTCACACCCTTTGCAAGGGGTGTGTGTGTCAGGAAACCAAGCATCTAACCCAAAGGCAGGACAAGCCTGCATGTGCCCAGCTGGAATACACAGTGGATGCCCACGGGAGCCACACAAAGCAACACACTGTAAAAAAAATAAAAAAAATAAAATAAAATGGCCATGTGTGGACCGGGGTGGGGGGGAGGCCACCCAGGAGGGACCAGGTACAGGGTGCACCCCAACTCCCACATGCGTGGATGTTGAGAACAAAAAATACCTCCATGGGCTCATGGCCTGCATGGCTACGCTACAGTGGGAGAACTGCCGTCACTGTCATCTCCCTCTGCTGCTACATCAGGAGGTGGCCGTGATATGGGAGGCAGCCCACGCAAAGCCCTGGTATGGTCCTCCATGGCAGCAAGCATGCGGGTCTGGAAGGTTTGGTTCTGCAGGATGATGTACGGAGATCCCCATGCAGCACCACATGGGTAGCACGCATTTCTGCCTGCATGGCCTTGCGTGATGCCCGGATCTCCGCACGGGTTGCCTGGAGCTCAGCTGAGAGTGAACGTGTGAGCTGCTCCATCTGCTGTCCTGACCTAAAATTCCAAGAAACCTCAAGTTCACCCAGAG